>NC_135668.1:38816964-39416964 GCF_964188315.1 Podarcis muralis
ACGCAGCAGCAGCAGCAGCCGGGTGGCAGTGGGCGAAGAACCCAGAGTCGCCCTGAGCCGCTGAAGCAGCAACCACGCTGACTTTGGGGTGGGTGGGGGCTGGCTTTGTGGATCCTACCCCCTCCACCACCTTTTTGTGTGTGCGTGTGCTGTTGCAACCAGCTGCACCAGCAGAATTTCTCTCTCCAGAGTTCCAAACTCTTTATTTTCCTTTTCTTAGCCAAGACGATTTGGGTGTCTGGAATTTACACTCCGCTGACATCTCTCCGCTGGGCGTTGGAGTGGAACTTTCTACCTGTTCTTGTCGCAGTAAGTTGTTCTCCCTCCCCACCCGCCCTGCAGTGCTAAATGTTTATTGTCTTTTAAAAGGCAAAAAAAAAATTTCTTTCTTTCTTTCTTTCTTTCTTTCTTTCTTTCTTTCTTTCTTTCTTTCTTTCTTTGCCTATTTGTATTTGGAAGTGGGGGAGAAAAATCTCTCTTTCCATTTTTGCTTACTGAATAGATTAAGAATCGGCTTTTACACACACCCTCTGCTAATTCAGCCCTGTCCAAGGTAAATAGTATTTAATGGGACTTTTTATTTTTCTTTCCATCTATTTTTTTCTCTCTCCCCTTCCACCTTTCCTTTTTATTTCCTGTTTAATCCTTTCAGAGCTTCTTCTTGGAATTTCAATCAAGGGACAGAACTTTTAAAACCCTTTCCATTTGATAAATCCTGCACTAACTCTTGGTCCCTATGGCGTGTGTGAGAAAGTTAGTATTATATAACAAATTGGCACCTTTAAGCAATTTGTCGACTAAAATAACTGTCCCGCTGCTCAGTTTGATGGACAGTTTTTATATAAGGGAGAGCCAGGGGGGTCCTTGAACATGGTTGTAGGAAGATCGGCTGGTTCATTCTGGAATAAACTTCAGGAGATGAGGGAGAGAAGTGGAAGAAGAGGTGGGTGTGTTCAGAATAATGGGTCCAGGAAGGCAGGTGGGAAGAGAGTGCGTGTTCTGGCTTTCAACAGCTGTAAGACGGTACAGGAGTTGGTTAGACCTCGAGACTGAGCAGGGCATAATTTTACATGGACATTAGAGACAGAATCCTGGGACAGATGTGTTACAAGATTGTGTATAAGAAGGTGGCAGACTCTTTCCTTAGAACTTTTTCTTTTTAAGCAGAGATTGGATAGCTGCCTCTCAGGGTTGTTGTAGCACCAACTTTCCTGCACAGGCAAGGGGTCAGCCTAAATGACCTCTGAGGTACCTTCAAATATGCCAATTTTGACTTTGTGTTTGCAAAGTGGGATTTGTGCAGGGTTGCCAGATGTCTTTTGAAAAGCCCATCCCTGACATCACACATCAGGGATAAAGGCTTGGGCGAGAGGGCTTGTGGATTTTTTGTGCGAGCTCCATCAATTTCTCCTGGAGACATACAGTAGTTGGTAGATAGTGCCTAAGAGGTACCCTTTTGCTCCGAACAATACCCATCCCATATATTTCCCAGAGAATAGTCACTTTGGAGCTCCCCCCCCCCCCTTTGGCTTCCTGGCATTCTGGTGCTTCAGCTGTAATTTCGTTATCCACCACTCTGCAGAGACTGTCTACTTCTCAGCTTTCTTCTGTATCGACTGGGTGAACTCCAGTTCAACCTGAAGCAGGTGGGTCAGGCAGCCCTTTAAGGGATGTCCGTCTAACCCTCTGTATTCAGATCCCAATGTTTGGGGTGTGCATCTCAAAGTATGTGTGGGAGGGAGGGAGTTGTGGTTTTTTTTGCCAGTGGCTACTGGATTTCTTGCCCCCCACCCACCCACTTCCCTCTGCTGCTTAACGCTTTAGAGATTTCTCCTCTCTAAAACTGTTCCCAGATGAAGTGAAGTGCTGATTTAATAAGCAACTGCTAGCATGTGTGTTTTGGCACCAGAAAGCTGGCAGAATTATTTCTTTTCTTTTTAAGAGTTAAGGCATCATCTGAAGCTATGTGCGCGCACACACACACACACCCATCCCAAATAGAGTATCTGCTGTTCTGGCATATGAAGCCTGCATGTAAGACTTAATTTTTTTTAAAAATACTGCCATTCTTTGAATAAGGAACATAAGAAGAGCCTTCCTGGGCTAGACCAAGAATTCATGCCATTCAGCATCCCATTGGCCGGAGTGTCCAGCCAGAGGGCTCTGAGAAGCTACTAAGGACATCAAAAAGCTATCCCTCCCTTGTTTCTCACCATCCAGTATTCACAGAGAGACTACCTCTGATAATGGAGGTTCCATATAGCCATCATGGTTAATAGTTTTGTTTTTTGGGGTGGAACATGAATTTGTCACCTTCTAAAGCACTCTAAGTCAATTGCTGCCATAACGTTCTATGGCAGTGAATTCTACAAATGAAGCGTTTTGTGAAGAGGCTCTGTTTTCTCTCTCTGTGATTGTAGTGCGCTCGGATTCATATGTTATTCTGAAATTGTGTCTGGGGTGAAAGCCTTATACAGAATTCTGGAGAGCATGTGCTTGCTATTTCATGACATTTTGGTTGGTCTGATTAAAGGTATTACTCAATCGTTGGTTTTGGTCTTTTTTTCTTCTGGACCAGTGCAGCTGCATTCACTTTATTTATTATTTTGCATTTCATGTTGAGTATCGTTCTTTAGAGTAATGAACCCCTCAGCAAGGCGAATGCTCTTGCCAATGGTTTTCTCCCTCCATCCCCAAGATGCTGCTATTAATTGGCAGAAGTGCTATACGAGCACCATTGTGTTTGCCCTCACAACATCCCTGAAAGGTAGACTAGCAGTCTTCCTGTTCTTATTTACTCAGTAGCCTGTCCTGTGTGGTTTCAAAAGACAAGAAGGGGTGTTCTTTAGCTCAAAGAGATGTTAGAAGAAGAAGAAAACCATCCTACAGACTGTTCCTCAATGTTTGAAAATCAGGTTCTCCAGCATTTGAAATGAAACGGGCTTGTATTAACTAACAGAGTAGACCCACTGAAATTAATAGCCCTAACTTAGCTTGGCTGTTATTTTCAGTGGGTCTATTTTGAGTAAAAGTTAGTTGGCTGCACAGGACGCGGGTGGCGCTGTGGGTTAAACCACAGAGCCTAGGACTTGCCGATCAGAAGGTCGGTGGTTTGAATCCCTGCGACAGGGTGAGCTCCCGTTGCTCGGTCCCTGCTCCTGCCAACCTAGCAGTTCGAAAGCACATCAAAGTGCAAGTAGATAAATAGGTACCGCTCTGGCGGGAAGGTAAATGGCATTTCCGTGCGCTGCTCTGGTTTGCCAGAAGCGGCTTAGTAATGCTGGGCACATGACCCGGAAGCTGTACACCGGCTCCCTCGGCCACTAAAGCGAGATGAGCGCCGCAAGCCCAGAGTTGGCCACGACTGGACCTAATGGTCAGGGGTCCCTTTACCTTTACCTAGTTGGCCAGAACCCAAGATATGTGGCATCTTAATGTTCTTGAGTGTGCATGTATTTGCATTCACATGCATGGGAGATGAGTTGCCCAGTTTTGAGCTCTAACTTCTAAACCATGGAGGAAGAGGTGAAGCATGGTGCGGTTAGGTCAGGAATGGGAGCCAAATGCAGCCCTCCAGTCCCATTTGCCTGGCCCTTGGTACTCCCCCAGGCCACACCCTCTTCCCCCAGGCTCCACCCTCTTCCCCCAGGCCACACCCCTCACAGGCCTCTTTTTTGAAAAAAGCCCTGATGCATTTTTCAGAACTGCAAAGGATGGATCATTAATGAAGATCCTCTCTGCACATGTTCCTCCCTGTTACCCCATCGTTCTTTATGAATCCACACCCATCCACCCGCCAGCATTCAGCAGATGAAAATTAAAAACTTACTGTACTTATCAAAGTACAAAGATAGCCAGATGTTAGCAGATTTGGCTCAGCTGAAGAGAAAAAGACAAAGGCACAAACCCTGCCCCTAAAACAAAAATGTTTTGCCTTTATTATGGGAAGAGGAAACCCATACGTTCTGCAGGCAGAGCAAAGGAAGGAAGTCTTGCAGAGTTCCTGGAAACTTGTGCTGGGATGAGAAAATGAGAAAAAGTTTGCAGCGGAGGTGTGCTGGTGCACAACAACACAAAGGAGCTAATACATTGCTCCACCTCATGTCTCCTTGTGGCAGGGAAGGGTTTTAGATCCCCTGAACTCAGCCTCATCATTCTGCTGGTCAAAACGTTCTCCATCCCCTTGCTAGCCATCGCCAAATGGGCTTGCGCTGCTTTGGAGACTGGAGCTTCTCCCTGCCTGCCTCAAAATGCAGTCAGCAAGGTTTAATGTAAGCCAGGGTTCAGCCCTGGGGCTACCAATGCAGTAACTGAGGTACTTCTGAGCATGTGCTGAGTGCATTTCTCCCACAAACAGGAAACCTATCCTCAA
The DNA here is from genome assembly GCF_964188315.1 of Podarcis muralis. Taxonomy (NCBI): domain Eukaryota; kingdom Metazoa; phylum Chordata; class Lepidosauria; order Squamata; family Lacertidae; genus Podarcis; species Podarcis muralis. The sequence continues at coordinate 38,821,337 of NC_135668.1, forward strand.
GAGCTTGTAGGCTTAGGGGCAGGTTGTCTAGATGAGAGCAGATGGCATCCTAGGAAGCCTCAACTCCACCTGCCCCAAATAGCAGTCCTTTTACAAGGTCCCTTCAGATGGAGCTTCTCCAGTCTGGTTGGCCACTGTGAGAGGGGATAGGGCCATGGCTCAATGGTAGCACATCTGTCTTCCGTGCACAAGGTTACAGGTTCAATCCCCACCATCTCTGAGTTGGGCTGGGAGACAATCGATCCCTGCCTGAAACCCTGGAGAACTGCTGCAAGTCAGTGTAGATGACCCTGAGTGAGATGGACCAGTGGTCTGACTTGGTATTAGGCAGCTTCCTGTGTTTCCTATGGATTACATGGACCTTTGGCTCTTGTTAGGTTCTCAGGGTCCCTGCTGAAGCAGATTGAAGCTGAGCTCCAGCTTCTGATACTGCTAGTGCCACCTTTTGGGATAATTTGTGATGTGTGCCTGCTGGCAGCAAGTACCAGTTGAACATAATCACCCCTCTTCTTACCATGTGTTTCTCATAATTATTATTGCGGACTGATTTCATTGCTTATTCCCAAAGACTTTATTGGGAAGGCTCATCACAACCTGTTTGCCTCATTTGAGAAGTGACACTCTCAGATTTGCCAGGGAGTGCTGAACTCTCTCCCCAGTTCTGAAATGTGTTAACAGTTTGGAGAGGGGGAGAAGTTGTGAGATGCAAAAGGGGGTGCTCCGAAATGAGAAAATGGACCCTCTGGGTTGCCCTTTTCGGAAGGGCTGTCATTCTGTGGAAGAGCTACCAAGCATAATATCCAGTTAGGACTGGGAATGTTCAGGGACAGAGACCAGTCCTCTTCCTAATAGTGTGAACAATGGCGGTTATTGAAATAGAGAGCAAAATCTTCACACATTAACATTTTAAGGTGGACATTTTGCAGCTGGGGTGAGAAATCTGCGGTCCTTCAGATGATGTTGGACTCCAACTTCTTTCTCCATGATCTGTGGTCCCGGGGAAGATTTTGGTCTTCTGTACCTAGTACTATTTTTTTAAAAAACAAATATGCATTTTATTTTATTTAACAAAATTAATATACTGCATGATTGCGATGAATCCCCTACGTGGTTATATGTGTGTGAGAGAGAGATCACTAAAACACAGTAAAAACAGGTGCAGGCGGTGACAATTTTGTGTGTGTCCCATTGATGTGCAACCGCTGACATGTGTGGCGTTTGTGGCCCCGGAAGGGGATGGATCAGAATGGGCTTATATGTGACCGCTGACATGTGCAATGACCTGGAACGCAACCCCCGCACAAACGGGGAGTTGTCTATATTTTAAAACATTCAAAAGTTTATTTAAATTAGCAGGATGCAGGTGGCGCTGTGGGTTAAACCACAGAGCCTAGGACTTGCTGATCAGAAGGTTGTGGTTCAAATCCCCACGATGATGTGAGCTCCCGTTGCTCGGTCCCAGCTCCTGCCAACCTAGCAGTTCAAAAGCACATCAAAGTGCAAGTAGGTAAATAGGTACCGCTCCGGCGGGAAGGTAAACGGCGTTTCTGTACGCTGCTCTGGTTCGCCAGAAGTGGCTTAGTCATGCTGGCCACATGACCCGGAAGCTCTAAGCTGGCTCCCTCGGCCAATAAAGCAAGATGAGCGCCGCAACCCCAGAGTCGGTCATGACTTGACCTAATGGTCAGAGGTCCCTTTACCTTTAAAAACACATGTCAAATTCCACATCTCAGGATAGGGTTGCCTAAACAAAAGTGTTTTAAGCAGGTGCTGAGAAGAGTGCAGCAAAGGCAGCTGCCTGATGTCAATAGGCAAGGAGTTCCAAAGTGTGGGTTCTACCAACACTAAAAGATTGATTTCTTGCAAGTACAGAACAAGGATCATGTGAAACTTGTAACGGTGCCAGCGCTGCAGATTGAAGTGGTTGAGTGGCCGCGTATGGGGTAAGGCAATCTTGCAAGTAAACTGGTCCCACGCTATTAAGGGCTTTATATACTAGTACCAACACCTTTTAGTAACACATCTGGGTTTAGAAAACAAAAACAAAACCCAGATGTAGCTGCCAGCCATGCAATTAAAGTAATATCTACTTTGTCCCTGAGAGAGGCAAGCGAGCCCTTGGCGATGCATCCACCACCTGAGCTAGCATCTGTTGCAGTTGTCCTTGCATCTGGAAGCGAGATAAGTGGATGGAAAAGGCCCCCTGGCACTAATCCAGGTGCTGATTCATCTGACAAAGATAAGCACTTAGGGGAAAGGGCTGTAGCTCAGTGGTGGAGCACATGCTTTGCATGCAGATGGTCCCAGACTCAATTCCGGGCATCTCTGAGTTAGGCTGGGGAAAGACTCTTCTTGCTTAAAGCCCTGGAAAAAGCCACTGCCAGTCAGTGTAGACACTATTGAGCTAGATGGACGTGACTCAGTATAAGGATGCAGTTGTGTACAGCCTGCAAGACATGTTTGGTGCAATTTTTGTGGACACTGTGCAGGAGCTGGCATGTGAACGTCAACAAAGGCATTGAGCCTGATAAACAGGTAGTCAGTTCACTGGCTGATTTGAGATTGGCTGTTTCCCTGCAATATGTCTTTCTTAAAACAGAGGGAGCCAATGGGCTATATGAGGCTGGTTGTAATTGCATGGTGTTAGGCTAAAAACACTCTGTTGGCGCTCAGAGATGCTTTAGTCTTAAGTAGTACTTCAGAAACTGGATCCAGTGGGGTGGGGGTTAGGGATGCATGCACACGAAAGCTCATACCAAGAACTAACTTAGTTGGTCTTTAAGGTGCTACTGGAAGGAATTTTTTTTGTTTTGTTTCAGAACTGTTAGCAGATGCAAAGTCCATGAGACATATGCATCCTTGGCACAAGGAGGCAAGCCTGGGAGGATGGGGCCCTGACTGACTCCAGCTACAAAAATTGAGGCTGCTGAACAAGCTCTTAGGTTTTTCTTGGGGGGTTATTGCTGCTGGGTTTTTTGTATCTTTATTTTAGATATTGTGATTTATGCGGATATTGTTCAGTTTCGTGCTGCTTTTTTTTTTTTACAATGTTTTATTTATAGTTTATGACTACTTTTGTTATGTTGCAGTTACGTGCATTTTTCATGTTGCAAGCCGCCTTCAGCATGGTTTGAACTGTGGAAAGGTTGGATAAAAATAAAATTATGCATGTATGTATGTGAGGAAGTGGCAGAAAACAAGCTTGCTCCATCATCCGTGTGACAGCCCTTTAAACACAGAAATCCACATTGTGTCCCCCGCATCCCCAGATAATAGGGCTGCTCAGGTATGTGCCAGGTGTGATGTTGGTGGACACACAGAGGTCCACCCAGGGACTGCACCTGTTAAGTGGGTTGTTCAAGGAGGTTTGCAGGCAGATTTGAGGTTTTCCTGTAGTGCTGCTTTTATAGAACAGAGGGAGTCAATAGACTTTAAGATTAGACTTACGGTAAGTCAATACAGTGGTACCTCAGGTTACATACGCTTCAGGTTACATACGCTTCAGGTTACAGACTCTGCTAACCCAAAAATAGTACCTCTGGTTAAGAACTTTGCTTCAGGATGAGAACAGAAATCGTGCTCCGGCGGCACGGCAGCAGGAGGAGGTCCCATTAGCTAAAGTGGTGCTTCAGGTTAAGAACAGTTTCAGGTTAAGAACAGACCTCCAGAACGAATTAAGTACTTAACCCGAGGTACCACTGTAGACTTGCTAGGTGGGATGGGGGGGGCACAAGGAGGGGACAGTCCCATTAGGGAATTTCACAGTCATACCTGGAAGCCCAATGACTAACCTGTGTCCTTCCAGATATGGCTGAACAGCCAACATGGCCAATGGGCAGTAATGATGGGTGTTGTAGTTCACCAACATCTGGAGAGTCACAGGTTTGGTGAATCAACAAATGTAGAACCTATGGCGCACCAGATAGTTTTTATTTGCTCATTTGGTGTTTTGGGATCCTGCTGTTCATCAGGGAGGACTTCAGAGCAGCTTACATTTAAAAAAAATCAACATGTTGATAAGTTTACAGAAATCATAAATAAAATTAAAAACTCTAGCTCCCATAAGCCCCAGCCAATGAGAGTTGGAGTCCTGTAACATGTGGAGGACCAGAGGTTTCCCCATCTCTGCTATTAAAATGCCTGAGGCGGTGGATGCTAGTTGCATGGTGTGGGATAGGAAGGGACTCTGTATGTGCTCAGAGATACTTTGTCCTTTGCTCCCCACCCCCTAAAACTGTGTAGAATTTTGTGGATAAGGGACCATTCCCAGATTCTGCAGCACTTAACAAATCTCTCTGCTAAAGTTGGTTTTTTTTTGGGGGGGGGGTGTAAAAAAAGTGCATGATTTCTCTGTGAAATATATTCTGGATATTACAGTCTTGGCTGGCATTCAGACACAACATAAAGCTTAGCAGTATAGTTTAAGTGATATCCGTTGCCAAGAACTGGACTGCATCATATGAGCATTTGTCTCTGTCTACCAGCTCAGTGCTGCTGTGTTCTGCAAATAAGGTTTGCTGCACGGCCTTTTTGAAAACTTGCAAAACATTAATCCTGTTCCTCTTCAAAACAAACAAACAAACAAACAAACAAACAAACAAACAAACAACCCTATCCCCACGATAGGGCTTTCTTATAAAGCAAATTGCTTTGTTCCAAGATTGGGACGGTAGGGCAAACCACTACAGGAGTTTTGTAGGGCTGTGTTTAAAACAAGACACCCCCCCCAACAAACCTCACATGCAGCCACGCCATGTGGAATCAGATCAGTGGTAATAAAGCTCTTTGCATACCAAGTGCTATTCCCCAGAACACGTGAGGCAGCCAGACAATGCAGCAGGAATGTGTGAAGGGGTTTAGGATGCCTAGGCAGGGATTAAGGTCCTGTAAAGCAACAAGTTGGATGCTATTAAATGTTAATAAAGGGCTTACGGCTGGGGTGGATGTGCCATTCCAGACCAGGTTTCTTAAAGGTACCTAATCGCCAAGGTGGGCTGCCTTTGGACTGCTAAGCACCTTGGTCCGCAAACTGCAGCAGGGCTTAGATCTGAAAAACATCCTCTTTTGAAAAGCCACATCCTGCATTGCGCCCTTCATCATTTCTAGGCTAATGCAGATGATCAAGGGAATGGAAAGCCTCCTTGCTTGCTGTCTGAGGGTACAGATGCAGTAGTGGCTTGAAGCACAGCAAAGTTGTTCCTCCCCACCTGCTCTGCGTTTCAAGCTGCTTTCTTACATTGCCATACACACCAGAGATGAGGTGGGCATGTCTTCACTCAATGGCCATTGCCTGAGTTGTTTCTCTGCACTAAGGCTGTCATCTGCACCTGTGCAACGGCTGCCTGAAATGTTTGCACAGTTAAAGTGGATTACTCTGTCACCATAGCCCACGTGTGAGGAACCTTTGGTCCTCCAGATGTTGCTGAACTACAACTCCCATCAGCCCCAGCAAGCCTAGACAGGGATGATGGGTTTTGTCATTCAGCAACATCTGGAGGGCCAAAGGCTTCTCTGTGAAATATATTGCCCTAGCTCAACAAATCCACTTTCAAAAAGTGGGTTTTTGTGGTTAGGAAAGTGAGAAATGCACTGAGAAGTGTGACCTGAATAAATGATTATTGAGAAGGCATGTAAATACCTGCAAACAAATCAGGATGAAGCTTATTGAATACTCAGTAAAGGCCGACACAGTCTAACCTCTGAAGAAGCTTTGTGCAAGGAAATTGGGATGGATGCGCAATGAAAACTCCAGGTTATCTGGAGGAGTCCTAAATAGTTTGGGAAATGGATATTTGAAGGGTTCCCATATGAACCTGCCTATGTGCAGTCATATTTGGGAGAGGTCCTGTTCCACATTCCTCCTGTGGGTGGGTCGTCTTGTACTTGGTATATTACGTGCCACAGATTGTGGAACTCACTTCCTGCAAGACCTCCCTCGGCTTGCTTCCTACATGATATGGTGACTATGTATGCATTGGTAAAACAGAGAGAGCACAGGTTTAGGGAGGCGCCATACATTTATATGGCACTGCCCCCCCCCCCCCATATTGCCATGTGGAGTTGCAGCAAAAATGTCCATCATTTTGGTAGGAACTGTGTCATTTCAATGTTCCATACCAGGGGTCACCAACCTTTCTGGGCCAGTGGGCACATCTGGAATGTTGAGAGAGTTCCGTGGGCACCAGTCTCAAAATGGCTGCCACGAGGTGTGATGTAAGACAAAATGGCTGCCATAACAAAATGGCAGAAAAAAGAGAGGACCACAAAACAGTATGGTGAGCGCACTCCCCTCAACGAATCCATGGGGAAAAGGCACCTACATCAGCAACTGTTGCACTCTGTTCAGAATGGAAGAGTGGATGAGTGCGATTTTAAACATTATATTCAGACAAATTCAGACTTCAGTTGTAAATTGTTTTTCTTGGAATCTTTTAAAATATTTTTAGATGTGACAACTCAATAGCACAGACTTCCCTCACAGTTATTTGGAATTTAAGAAATAAATTGAATCCAGTGACAACTGTTAAACATACTAATTTTTAGCATGCCTGAAGGGTGAAGCCTATAAATAAATGTTTCCCTTCGGAATAACCCCGTGAAAAAAACCCACGTGAAAACCAATTACAACTTTGATTTTTGATTTGACTGGTATGGTTTCTATTCCCGTTGCCCATTTTGACTTGTAATCCTTCATTAGGTTACTAACTAATCTTATGAAATAATGCACTTCTCAAATGGGGGAAATTCCCCAGTGAAAACGTTTTCCATTTCTTGACAAGCTTCCTTGGAAAATTTTCTACCCCAAATCACTGACTCTGCATAAATGTAGGTTTAGCTGCACGACATGAAATACAGGCCCTAGATGTTACTAACAAGTTTTACTAAATTTAGATACACCGGGTCTCAAATTCTACATAAGCCAGCTTCAGTGTGTGTGTTTTGGGGGGTGAATCATAATGGTAACCAAAAGCATCTAGGAGCCAGAACTACTGCCTCATCTGTTCTGTTTGTGGTGGGGGACATATACGAAGCTCAATGAGCCCACAGCCTAATTTCAAGCAGCCCTTGATTTAATTTTCTGCGGGTGGCAAGGAGAGAGGAAATGGCGGGAAAGTGGGCAGCTGAAAGAGGAAGAAGGTGCTTTCAGACTGCTGCTAATTTCAGGTGGGATTCAGTCCTATACCAGCAAATTCTTTTCATGCAATTGAAGCTGATTTGGTCTCTTGCACAACCCTCCCCCCTACTTTGCTACCATACTTGTACTTTTTGTGATAAGCAAAGTGATAGGAAAATGCACTGGAAAGTGTGGGCTAATTTTTTTGATGCAATGTCATACAACTTCCCCGCAGACCAGATCATAATGGATGCTCTGTAAATGGCTGACACTGTTTAACCTCCCCCTAATTTGTTTGCACGAAGGTCACATCCATACCGTACATACACCATATGCTTAAAGCACATTTAAAAATACATGGCTTCCCAAAATGAATGCTGGGAACTGTAGTTTCCCCTCACAGACACGCAATTCCAAGTGCCCTTAAGAATCCTGCAGCTCCCAGGATTCCTTGAGGGAAGGCATGTGCTTTGAATGTATTGGGTGAATGTGATATTTGTGCAAACAAATCAAGATAAATGCTCAATAAACAGGACTTTTGGAAATGATCAGAAAGGAAAAGGAGGGTTACGTTGGGGTGGGGCTGGAAGGCAGAGAGAGGAGGAGAAGGAGGGCTGCTAAGCTTTTGCCTTTGACCCCATGCACCCCAACGGATTCCAAATAGATTCCCCCCAAGGGAATTGAGCCCTAGACAGAAAATAGGTCCTGTCACCCTAGTTGTTGGTGCCAATTGTAGGACAGTACAGGGCTCCCTTGGCCCTCCTGATGTTGCTGAACTAGAATTCCCACCAGCCCTGGCCATTGCCCATGCTTAGCTGAGCAACATCTGGAGTTCCCCACACCTCTTGCAGAAGAATGATGTTTTCCTAGCACACCTGTACCCCAAAGAACTAACAACTTTTTGACTTTTATGTCTGCAGTGTAAATGAATAGCACATGCCACAGAGTAACGCGTAATTCTGGAGGGGATGGGGACTGGGAAGTGATCCTTAGCATGAGAATAAGATCCCATCCACGCCATAGATTTAAAGCACTCTTACACCACTTTAACAGTCATGGCTTCTCCCCAAAGAATCCTGGCACCTGTGTTTTGTTAAGGGTGCAGAGAGGGGTTGCAGAACTACAATTCCCAGCACCCCTAACAAACTACAGTTCCCAGGATTCTTTGGGGGGAGGGACACCATGACTGTGAAAGTGGTACAAGTGTAGGTTGAGCATATGTTGTGCGTGTGATAGGAGATGAATGCTGCATCCGTCTGCCTGTTTTCCTATGTAAAAGTTTGGAGGGTATGCCATTGGACAAGATTTGACCAGTGATCTCACCCCTTCGGGAGGCAGTTATTGTCACCATTGGAATGGCTTTGATATAGGATTAGATGAATTCCTGAAGGATACGTCTGTCAATGGCTACTAGCCATGGTGGGGGCTGTTCTCTGCCTCCACAGTCAGAGGCTTCTGAGTACAAGTTACTGGAAACCGCAGGAAGGGATGGTGCACTTGTGGTTGGATTCTGCTTGCGTGTTTCCCACAGGCTCACCTGGCTAGCTGCTGTGAGAACAAGATGCTGGACTAGAGTGAGCATTGGTCTGATCCAGCAGGGCTGTTATTATGCTCTTAATTGACCAGGAGTGTTCTTCTTCCTTCTTCTTTGACTAGCCAAATACCAGTTACAGATAGGTAGCCGTGTTGGTCTGCCATAGTCAAAACAAAAAAATTCCTTCCAGTAGCACCTTAAAGACCAACTAAGTTAGTTCTTGGTATGAGCTTTCGTGTGCATGCACACTTCTTCAGATACTGCTCTGAAGAAGTGTGCATGCACACGAAAGCTCATACCAAGAACTAACTTAGTTGGTCTTTAAGGTGCTACTAGCCAAATACCAACACTCATCTCCTTTTCCAGCTTTAACGAACTACCTTAATTCCTGAGCTCTCCAGAAGAAAAACTGGATTGTGGATTGGGTGACCTGAGTAAACAAGGATTGTGCCTGAAGGAGGGGGCGTCAAAAGTCAGTCTCAGCAGCGCAGTGGTGGGTCCCCATAAGCATTAAGGGCAGATAAATCATATCACACTGAACCATATATGGAGGTGTTTTTGCCTTCCATTCTGGTGAGCAAAACTTGAGTCAGTAGGCCCCGGATTCATGACAGCTATTGTGGTTTGCAGCAGATGAGTGCTGTGGGTTTGTGCCTGCCTGTGTTGTTGCTGCTGCTACAGAAGCACGCAGCTAAAGGCTTGATTCCTTGGCAAGGTCCTCGCTGGTTGAACCCTGCTGAATGAATGGGAGCTGCAGCTGAATTGTGGCTTTAAGGAAGAAAAAGTTGCTCCTTCCAAGATAAAGCACAGAATGGCAAGTGGACTGAGCATTGACAGCCCTTTCTGATGCAGCTTTCTCTCTCTCCAACGCCTTTGTGCTGATTCTGATTTCTTTCCATTGTGTTTTGTAAGTCAAGAAATCTGGCCTCTTTTTCAGAAGATGCTAATTTCTCTCCCCACTGAGGGTGGGCAGAGGAGGATGTTAATTTAAGTCAGGTTCTAAGACAATAGGGTCAGGCTCTGGGTTGAAGTTACATCAATACAATAGGCAGATTTTCAAGGCTCATGCTTTAGCCAAAGTGGTGCAAGCAAAGATTCGGTGGCAAGTCACGCAGAACACATCTGCCCTTTCCTTATTAGAAACAACTAATCAGTGTTGCAAGCAGTTGGGTCATTGTATGGCCTTGAGTCCAGCTCCATCACAACGTGTGGCTTCCCTCGGGGCAGTCGGGCAATGGCTACACTTCTGCCCCAGAACAAGGGCTTGACAGGCAGCATAGTGCAGTGGTTAGAACACTGGACTGATTTTTAAAAAAATCCACAATCCTGTTATCTCTAACTGGGAATCAATGGCTTTAAAGTTGCCTGACTGTGTTTGGCTTAAGAACCATGGATGCTGCATGTCTATTTCATACCCACATTTCTGCTTAGCTTTCTCCTCTAGGCCAGGGAGGGGGAATCTGTGGGGCTTCCAGATATTGCTGAACCCCCGACCATCCCTAAAGATTGGCCATGCTGCTGAGCCTGCTGGGAGTTGGAGTCTGGTAACTGGAGGGCTCCCCATCTCCTCTCTGGACTTTAAGTCTTTGTTGTATGTGTGTTATGTGTTTCCTGCATTGCTGTCACACAACGGGTGAAGTTGCCTGATATATCTAGCCTGACTGGCTGCTCTGATGGGCAGTAGCTCTCCATGGTCTCAGGCAGGGATATTTCCTGACTTTCTGAGATGCATTTCACTGCCAGTGCCAGGGACCTGAAACTGGGGCCTTCTGCATACTGAGTAGTGCCCTCTTTAGACTCATTTCTATGGCTTGCCGTGTGGGTCCCCCTCTCTACCACACAGTTTGCTTTTAGCTGTTTGTCCATGTTGTGTGCGTGCTTTTTCTTTCCTTTTCCCCCAGCGACACATGGAATGTTTTATCCATGTCCACAGCTGATTTTTATTTTTTTGGTCTTGGCAAATTGTTAAATGACGGTAGAAACATTCCCCAGCTGGATCAAAATGTAAAGCAGGACACGTGATCCTTGGGTTGTCTCAGATGTTCCCATCTGCCCCAGCCAGTACAGCCTAATATTGGGAGCTGTAGTTCAGCAACATCTGGAGGGCTGCAACATTCCCCAGTCCTCATGTAAACACAATTGAACTACAGTTGAACTACAGTTCCACAATTGAACTACAGTTCCAGCAGAGGAAACAAGAAGGTTTTTGGTGTTGCAGTGAGCTGGAACCTTGTGCTAGGAGAGACAAAGAGAGATATTTCTCTGTCTGCATCCATATTGGAATTGTTTTTAGATGCTTTAATTCCTTTAGAATTTGTGTGTTTGCTGCCGTGGTGTCAGGTTTAGCGCTTCTCCCACACAAGACACGGAACGCTGGCAGTTTAAGTAGCTGAGGTTTATTTCTCAATAACAGGCTTACAGCAGTCCAAGCTTCCACAACTCATCCTTCGCTGTCAGAGTCAGTTGACTCAACTGGCTTCTGACCCCTCCCAAGGCCAGATATACGCCACGTCCTCTCCCGCCTCCTGCTGTCCCACCTCTGCTCTAATCGCTTCTTGGCGACTCTGCTCCTACTTCTTGGTGACTGAGGTGCAGCCAATTCCTCCTCCTCTGGTGGTGGAGACTCAGGTGCAGCCAGTTCCTCAACCTCTGGAGATTCCCCTCTGCTGGGCATGTTCCTGACACATGGGCTCCTTTGGGAGAAAGGGGAGGATATATATTTTAATAATAATAATAAGGTCCTTTCTAGTATAGCCAGCTATATGTGGAGTCCAGGATGCTAGATGCACACTAGCACCTAGGCCTGGCTGGAGTCACCAAGTCACAGATGCAGGAACCCAACAATTGAGTGATAGTTAAAGTTCTGCCCTGAAACAATGAAGGTTAACCTCTTTGAAATATGTAGATTTTGTTTGGTCATTTATTAAAAGGTATTTCTCTCCACTCTTCAGACTTGGGAGTGTGGGGAGAAATCAGAAAGAGCCTCAGAGCAGCTTACTGATCTCACTAATAGGACTGTCCCTCCTTGCCATCAGGCTTACCATCTAAAAGACACAGCACAAAAGGAAAGAAGGATTGGCAGGGAGAAGGAACCCCACCTCCAGTACCTAGATCTTAGATACAGAGTACACCTGGAATGGAGAGAATTCAATGAGAGGAGGAGCCAAAGAGGTGCTGGTTTCTCAGCTGAGTCAATGTAGAGTCTTTCCTGCCCCACCTCTCCCTCTGCTATGGGTCTGGTGGCACCTCCCTACTAGTTGAGGGGAAGTACCTGAGGCAGGCGATGTTTCCGCAGAGCTGATGGAGAAGCCCTGCAGTCCCAACTCTGAAATAGCCTCATGGAACGCTGGCGACTATTTTAAGAGTTTGAGTGTATATCTTCCTTGCAGTAACTATATTTATACTTGCACTGTTCAGCTCTCTAGGGATTTAACAGTGCAATCCCGTGCATGCTTGCTTAGAAGTAAGTCCCGCTGTGTTCAGGGCAGCTGGCTTCCTTGTAAGTATTCCATTTGCAGACTCGGGCTTTTAAAACTCAAGAATGTTTACTATAATGTTTAATTTCACCATGGACCTGGTTGCCTCTGCTGTAGAATAGCTGCAAATCAAATGCATTCCATGACATTTATGGTTATAGAAGAAAGGGGGAGAGGAGTGCATGCTCATGCTCTAAGCTTGTTTCAAAAGACATCTTGAAAATTGCTCCCAAAGGCAGACTAAAGAGCACTGGCTTACCTGGGACAGGAACCAAATGGTGCTTTAGGGGAAGAACATCTCCATTCGTTCAGTTTTTGAATACTTCGCCTTCTGGTTACCTAGTCAGTTCATTTCCTGGCTTTGCGATATGACTTGAATGCATGATCTATCCCTGTTAAATTAGAGGAGAAATTTGCATGCAAATATCTCATTACAATAGCGGTCAGTTGCATGCACACTGTTTGCAAGATGGGCGCTGAGTATGTAAATAATTTCCCCACATATTAAAAGGAAAAGTACGCCGTCTATTTTTCAAGTGAAAACAAACCATTAGTACTATTTGCTTCGGCTGTTGAGCAGATAGATCAGGTGCATGGGAGGGGGGTGACCTCAGGCCTAGGGGATGAATGTGGCCCTCAAAACACTCCCCAGGCCACATTTATCACTGTCCCCGCTTTGTACCCTGACTGTTTTTGCCTGGCTGGGAAACTGATGATGCTTCTTGCTTGGAAGATTGAAGATATGTGTGTGAATATGTGCAGAAACTTGCCAACAGTACAAAGGAAAACTTCATATCCACTGCTCTTACCACTTTTGCATCTACCCCCACCCACAGGTGGCCCCCAGAAGTTGTCCATGTGGCCCTTGGGCTGAAAAGGGATCCCAGCCCCTGAGATCGACAATTCCCAGGTCCAGAAATTATAAATGCAGGCCTTTCTCTGAGTGCCTTTTCCAGCTGAGTTTCGGCAGGTGGCCACAAGAGACAGGGACTTGTTAGTAGTAGCCCCTCCATTGTCAACTGCCCTCTCCAGAAATGCTTTCTGGGTGCCTACATTGATATATTTTCAGCACCAGGCATGACACTTTTTAATTTTCACACAAGCGTCTTAAACTCTATGTATTTAATCTCTTGTATGACTGCTGTGTTTTAATGAAATTGCTTAATCCTGTGGAACTTGTCAGGTCTGGTATTAATTGCTGCTTGCCATGATCTTTTTTATTCCTGTGATTTATAAGGATTCTTTTTTCTTTTTTTAGTGAAAGTGCTGCTCTTTAGAACTTTATGTGAATTTTGTGGTCTTAAAAGCGTCTTTTAGCATTCTCTCCCCCCCTCCCACCTCCAAGAGCATGGTTGTTATTGAGCAACTGATAAATAGAAGGAATAAACAGACAAAGAGTTAAATAGATATCCTGTGACAGTAGATACACCCTCTCTAAGTGTTCCACTCCCCCAGCACTTGCCTCTAACTCTGCCCCTGGATCTGGTAAAGAGGGGAAGGTGGAATCTGTGCATCTTCTCTGCCCTGCACACAGAGTCTGCCTCTAGCATTGCAGCTCTCTGTTTTGCTCTCATTATCCAACAAGAGAGGATTTGGCTGCCAACTTGGATCACTTCAAAAGAGAACTAGACAGAATTGAATTGAATTTTATTATTACGGTCACAGACCAGTTCCGGGTCACTTACAATATCAGGAAAATCATAAAACACAACAGGGCTACATTGAATTGCAACTGTGTACAACAGAGACAATTCAGATATAGCGGCAGTTAAATAAATAAATCTTGATCACTAAAATATAACCTAAAATTATCATTTAAAACCTTAATCATTTTGGTAGTACCTTAATCATTTGGTAGTACATTTTGGTAGAACTAGACAAAATAATTTGCTAAGGGTGTTGGGAATTGCAGCTTTGTGAGGGTGTAAACTACAGTTCCCAGTTCTTTGGCGTTGGGGAGATGTGCTTTAGATGTATGGTGTGTAAACAGCCTGGCAAGAGCATCTTCAGGTCACTCTGTGTAATGTATACGATTACGCCATGCCCACCAGACTTCATAATACACACAAAGGCATCTCTTAATTCTCCATTACAGACCTCAGGCTCTTCTCATCATCCTCCGTCCAGCTGCTCTTCAGTTCTCATGTTTGCTGCCCCAGCAGAGTATTTGAAAGGATGGTTAAGTGCATCTCTGGCAATCGTTGAGCCCGTTGGGATAGACAGGGGTTGGCTTCCAGCTACGCAGTGCCATGCTTTAGCTCTCTTTGTAAATTTAATTCTGCTGCCATGCAGAGCAAGTTAGCATCTATCGAGCAATGTTTCTTGGAAATTAATCTGTTGCACTTGTGAGGGGGCCAGGGGGAGGAGAGGGAGATGAGCAGGGGTGCATTGCCAAAGGAGATACCAGATTTTTTTTCCTCCTCCTCTTGTCATTTCCAAATAAGGCAAAGAGTCTCCCAAGAGAGACACAGGGAGGGAGAGGTAGATGTGAAAATATACAGGAAACTGAACTTTCCTCCCCAGCTGACTAGGAAGGAAAGGGGACGGCCGTGGCTATCGCACTCGGAGAGCATTAGAAATGATGTTGTAGGGCGTAATTCTGATCCACTTGGGATGCATAGAGGTCACCCAGTGGCCTTCTCCATCTGGAATCTCTCTAGGCTGGTATCACTTGTTATTGTCCGGGTTGTCATCTTTTATTAATAATCAGCCACAAACTCTTTTCTACAGCTTGGGATATAAAAAAACACACCTCCCTTTTTCTTTTTCTTTTGAAAAAAGAATGCTGGTTGATTGAGAATTCATCTTGGCCTCTTAGCAGCAGTACCTGTTTGAAGAATAGCTATTTCTCACCACAGGTCCCGATTGCTTATAGAATCATAGAACTGTTGCATTGGAATCTACAGTCCAACCCCCTGCAATGGAGGGATTATAACTAAAGAATCCCTTTCAAGTAACCATCCAATCTCTTTAAAAAATGAAGGAGAGTCCAACACCTTCTGAGACAGTCCGTTCCACCGTCTTCCTGCCAGAAAGTTCTTCCTAATGTTTAGTCAGAATCTCCTTTCCTGTGATTTGAAGCTGTTAGTTCAAGTCCTATCCTCTGGATCAGCAGAAAACAAGCTTGCTCCATCATCTGTGTGACAACATTACAGATACTGAAGATGGTTATCATATTACCTCTCAGTGTTCTTTTCTGCAGGCTAAACATACCCAACTCCCTCAACTGTTCCCCATAAGGCTTTGTTCCCAGACCCCTGATCATCTTGGTTGCCCTCCTCTGCACACATTCCAGCTTGTCAATATCCTTCTTAAACTGTGGTACCCAGAACTGAACACAGTACTCCAGATGTGGTCTGACCAAGGCAGAATAGTGTAGTACTATTTCTTCCCCTGATCTGTTGATGCAGCCCGGAATTGCTTCAGCTGTTTATTTATTTTTGCTGCTGGATCACACTGTTGACTCATATTAAACTTATGGTCCACTAAGACCCCCTAGATCCTTTTAACATGTGTTGCTGTCAAGCCAGATGTCTTTCATCCTATATTTGTGCACCTAGTTATTCCTGCCCAAGTGCAGAGCCTTACATTTGTCCCTACTGAAATTCATTTTGTTGGTTTGAGCCCAGTCCTCCAATCTTTTAATGTCATCTTGAATCCTGAGTCAGTCTTCTGAGGTATTAGCTACCGCTCCCAGCTTGTTGCTGGTGTCTGGAGAATCTGTACTCTGCACTGGAATTTGCTTGCCAAGTGTACCTTTTGTACAATCTGCCTTGCCTGGAACACGTTTGGCACTTTGCAACATTGGTGTTGTTTTTTTTAAAAAATAAGTATTTCAGCTGTGAAGAACTGCGCAGCAATGCAAATATAAACATCTGTGATGCCAGATTGCAGATGCAGGGTGGATTTCAAGGAAATGTATATTTTTGGAGTTAATGTATTGCCAAAACATTAAAAAAACCAACTTGTTAAAGCAAGGAGTGCCACCCCAGACCATGTGGAAACTGAAGTGAACCTTATTCACTTAAAATATCAACAAGTGCACTATTTTTCTTTCCTCAAATATTGGAGGATTTTGGGGTGGGTGTGTAAATTGCTGGTTTTTAGAATTTTTAATTGTATTGCTTTAGCATTTGACGTGTTTGCCAACCTGGGCTCCTTTCGGAGGAAGGTGCAAGATATAAATTGAATTAATAAATAAAATAAATAGTGAAGGCACATGTGCCAATGACTATAATAGCTTAGTTTTACGTTGTGCATGAGCCTCAGGTTCCTGTCCTCATGTTCCCTCTCTGGCGTGGCCATGAAGAAATCGGAAGTGTTTGCTAATCCACATCATCTCCAGCTAATCACAGTTTGTGGCTAATGTCCAAACCTGGACAGACTGCATTGGGGTTAACGATGGTTTGTTGAAACAATCCATACCATTGTTAATGAACCTGACTTATTTCAATAAACCATAGTTACAGTGTCTGCTTGTCTACAACACTAATGACGACCTGGGTCTCTGACGATGACATCTTGAACAACTCCTTCCTTCAGGGCTCTGACCCACAGCTTTTTGATGGTCTCTTAAATAGACTTGATTCAACCAATCCCTTCAAGATCCCAGATTCAAACCCCATCATTTTCATGTAGAGTTGGGAAAGAACCCTGCCGGAAAGCCTAGAAAGTCACTTTTCATCAGTGTAGACACCGCAGAGCTAGATGGAGCCAAGGATCTGACTCACTTTCCCTTTGCGCCTGCAAAACATAAAGTAGAACATAGTTGCAACAAGGATGTTCTGGCTCAGACCTGGCTTGGGTGGTGGTTGAAGGACTTATCCTTGTGTCTCACTGCTGAACAATGCAGTGAAATCCATAGTGAACTTTTATAAAGTTGACTCAAAGGGATAGGAGGGTGACACAAAAGGGAAGGGGAAGCCGCTCCGTTCCAGGTAGGCTGCTCCTTGACCCAGGCCCTGATTTCTAACTTCCATTCCCAACCTATTAAAAATAACACTGAAACCTCTGGACTGTTTCTCATGCTAGTCCTGTTCACTGTAGACCCACTGAAACTAATGAATGTGACTAATGGTGGTCCATTAATTCCAGTGTGTTTGCTCTGAACAGGACTTAGCTGGATGCGATCCTCAGTTCTGGACCCGGGGCCCAAAGGTTTCTGACTGATGTGGCTTCTTCTACCAGAGTGAAAGGAGGTGAGTCAGCTGCTGAGGAGTGGCTTCTAGGGTCATTCTGGAGAAGGCATTTGCCAAGAACACCAAGGAGTTGTTGATCTGTATGCTCCAGTGCTAAGCATTTGGCGATACTGAAAACACATGGTGCTCTAGTTTTAGGAGAATGGTATGCAAGTTCTGTTACGTACAACTGAACTTCAAGGAAAATACAACATAAGTCACTCTGAAAGAAGTTGAGTTGGAGCATCCTCATATATGTGCGCAGAAAATAATAGATCTAGATGAAAGGCAACACATGAGGTCTGCACTGATCATTGAAATGCATCCCTAATTATTATTTTTGTATAATTATAAGATTGTTGTATTTTTTTAGAAAGTTGCATAATCTTTGAAGAGGATGTAGCTGTGAGGGGTGTGATGGTCAGGGGGCCTGGCTGTGATTACTGTGAAAGGACATGGTGCTTCTGAATTTGCCACTGTACAAGAGCTGCAGAGTTAAGATGCTTCTGTTGTGTTCATAAATGATACAAATACAGAGACACTGTGTTTGAGTGTTCACATTGCTCTCATGCTGAAGGTGTGATTTTCTATCATATATTTTTTAAAGATATTTATTAAAGTTTTCAGATTTAATACAATAAAAAAGAATCAAAAAGGAAAAAGAAAAAGAGTTTAAAAACACATAAAGTTCACAATACTTATTTTTCAATAACATATTTCCCTGACCTCCTCATACCTCCCCTTCTTGTATTCCAATTCAAATTATTAGTTCAGCAAATCCTTATCCAAAATTATACATCAATACTTATACATCAATACTCATTCTTAAAACATATTTTCTAAAGTCGACCCAAATTCCCTTCCACGAATTTCCCAATTTTCATACAAATAACAAAACAAAATGAAAACAGAACAAATTATAATTATGTACCCTTTGGATTCCCAGACTCCACCCCCCCTTTCCCGGTTTCAGTCCCCAACAAATGTCCATCAGTCTTAATCTACTATCAGCCTGGAGATGATTTTCTATCATATTTTTATCCCACCCTTTGTTGCTCAGGAAAAGTCCCAGCCTGAACTGAAAGGCTTTTGAGGCAGCCCCATTGGTTGACTTGGATAGGACCAGCCCAGTGCGCCTCACTTCACTAAAAGGGGCTCCAAACCCCACAGCTTTGATGCCTTACTAAAATGGGGACAGGCAAACACTGAGCTGGAGGTTCCTTGTTCTAGATCCGGTGGTTGCTGGCATCCCCATGCTATGCTCATTCATCTGGGAATTTAGACGTGAAGTCAGCCCCTTCTGACTTCTTTGGGGGGACTGAGCATCATTCAGAATCTTTCACTCAAAGATACCATGGGTGATGCTAAGCTAGTATCCCCAACTGAGGCTCTTTGGCTGTGTGCAGAACCTATTTTTCACATGACTCGGCCTTCAGGTTCTTCAGCTCCACCACCTATCAGTGACCCATTTGTGGTCCAACATGTTGGATCTGATACTACTGTTCCGTTTTTCCTTACTGTGCTTCTGGCACTGTTGCAAGGAGCCAAGGAGCCACAGGACAAGCTTTTCTCCTCTCTTTCTGCATCCTTCCAATTAGGAAATAACATTCAACGTGCAAGGAGAGGGATGTATCTTTTCTCTTCCAAGCATCCTGTCTCAAATTCCACTGTGGTGGAGGAAAAGGCCCTTCCACCAGGTACCACTTGCCTGACCTCAAAAGATAAGCCAGACGCAGTGATGTAATTAGGTAATTGTAGACTCATAACATTCTTAAGTGGAGACCTGCTTAGGTTGGCAATGCCTGTTATTTGACTGTCTTTGGAATGTGATAAGCCAGTTTTTCTGAGTTTGGACACTTTTGTGTGCATTCCGCTGTGTTGGGCCCTGAACTTGTAGCTCTAAAGTCCTGCCCTGAGCTCACTGCTACATACAAGCAAGACCTTGGTATTAGAGTGGTGTGTGTGTGTGTGTGTGTGTGTGTGTGTGTGTGTGTGTGTGGTACTTAAGGTAGCCAGATCTCTTCTGCTCAATAGAATCACTATACTGGTGTACAGCTCAGTCATACCCCGTCTGCTTTAAGTATTAGTTTTTTGTTTTTTGTTAATTACCCAGGATCACAATTACTACAGACTCATCCCTGTGGTGATGTACCTTACTGGGGTGTGTGTGTGTGTGTGTGTGTGTGTGTACGCGCAACATTTGGGACATTTTATTTATTATTTTTTTAAAAAAAGAGTAAGAGGTGATGTTACAGAAGTCTATAAAAGAATGCATGGCATGGAGAGAGTAAACCCCAACACTTGAACTTGTGGACATGAGTTGAAGAACCAGGACAGATAAAAGAAAAGATTTCTTAACCCAGGGAAAATGAAATTTATTCCCATAGGAGGCAGTGATGGCATGTACCCTCATAGAATCATAGTCTTATTTTTCAAATGATGGACTGACTGTGATTGATTATCAGTTAAACATCTGGCTAGTTCAGATGACAACCTTGAGCTAGATTAAGAACTTTGAGAACCTAAAAGAAGAAAAGTCACTTTATCCAGGGACAGTCTACATACTTATTGACATTTTCCTACAGGATGTGGAATTAGTGTTTGAAAACTATGTGGATCCCATGACCCCCAGGCATGCACCTCCAGATGGTGGAGATGTTAGGTGCCATCCTGGAGCCTAGGCATCCTCACTTGGTCACAAGTGGCCGATAGCAAAATGTGCCTGGCCCCTGGCTAATTTCAAACACTGCATGAGGGTTATCTAGTCCAATCCCCTGCAATGCAGGAAACTTTGCCCAACATGGGGCTCAAACCCATGACCCTGAGATTAAGAGTCTCTTGCTCTACTGACTGATCTATCTCACCAATTCTGTATGGCTTTAAAAGAAGGTTGGACTAATTTCTGAAGGATAAGGCTATGAACTAGTCACAATGGCTATGCTCTTTCTTCACAGTTGGAGGCTTCTGATTACCAGTTTCTGGAAACCACAGGAGAGGAGCTCTTGTGCTCTCATCCTGCTTCCATGTTTCCCATGGACATCTGGTTGGCCACTGTGAAAACAGGATGCTGGACTAGATGGGCCTTTGACCTGATCCACTGGCTCTTCATATGTTCTTATGATCTTAGGTGTGTTGAATCCTTTCTCCAAGTGGCATTTATCTGTTCTAACTCACCGCCCTTTGCCGCTGCAGGAATCTAGCCATGTACCCATGAGAGTAAATGTATTTAGAACCTTAGCTGGGGTGTTTGGCTGGGGGAATGCTGAATGGAACGGAGAAGTGGCAGGAGGAAAGAGTTAAATACCTACAGCATTGCTTCTCTTTCCAAATCCCTCCCTCCCAAAGCAGCTTTCCTCTAAGAATACCACCGCCAAAAAAATAAAAATAAAAAATGCCACAGGGATTTTATTTCACATCGATGTTTACTTAGGCCCTTGGATGCATATCTGACCCCCGTTCAAAAGCTCCACCCCAGGAAGATATGCCCAGCAATGATTTGTGCTTATGTAGAGCATTGGCAGCCCTGATATTTTGGTCCCCATCTGTTGGCTCATTGGCCAAGACCTGGGTAATAAAAACAGAAGCAGGGAATCAAAACAGCAGGAATTTTTGGGCCCCAAGGGCTCGAAGTCTGTTGCTGATTCATCATCCCGCTACAGAGGGATTTTTTTGATTTTTTTTTTAAAAAGCCACTTCTTTGTTAACAGAGAAAATATTGACATAACATGACTCAACTAAAAGAGAAAGAGAGATACAACAGGAGAGAGAAGGAAGGAAGAAGCACTGGGCTCCTTGAGGGTCACTCAGCTGCCCCAAGGATGAAGGCCAGAACCTCTGCTGCAGATTCTGACATTAATACCCCTAGAGAAATGCTGGCCCTTTCCTCACTTACAAACTGAGCACCTCTCCTCATATAATAGAGGTAGAGAACATAAGAGGAGGCCTGCTGGATCAGGCCAGTGACTCATCTAGTCCAGCATCCTGTTCTCACAGTGGCCAACCAGATGTTTGCAGCAGACCTGCAGGCAGGACCTGAGCACAAGAAGAAGAAGAGTTTGGATTTGATATCCCGCTTTATCACTACCCGAAGGAGTCTCAAAGTGGCTAACAACCTCCTTTCCCTTCCTCCCCCACAACAAACACTCTGTGAGGTGAGTGGGGCTGAGAGACTTCAAAGAAGTGTGACTGGCCCAAGGTCACCCAGCAGCTGCATGTGGAAGAGCGGGGAATCAAACCCAGTTCACCAGATTACAAGTCTACCGCTCTTAACCACTATACCACACTGGCCCTCTTTGCTCTCCCATGGTTTCCAGCAACTGGTATTCAGAGGCATTGCTGTCTCCGACTGTGGAGGCAGAACATTGCCATCATGGCTAGAAGCCATCAGTGACCCTCTCCTCCATGAATTTGTCCAGTCCTCTTTTAAAGGCATACAGGTTGGTGGCCTTCTCTGCGTCTTGGAGTGAGTTTCATAGTTTGCCTATGCACTGCATAGGCCTGTAATGTGTCCCACATCTTCCAATATTCAGCTTCATTGGATGTCCACAAGTTCTAGTCATATGCAAGAGGGAGAAGAACTTTTCTCTGTCCGTTTTCTCTGTGCCATACCTAATTTTATAAACCTGTGTCTTTCCATAAGTGGCTGATCTACAGCTCCCATCACCACCACTGCCCATTGGTTAAGCTGACTGAGGCTGATGGAGATTCAAGTCCAATGACTTCTGGTGGCCCTCAAGCCCACCCACCCAATATAGAATGGGCACATATGCAGATCTCATATAAAATGGGCACATATGGTATGAAACTCCATCAGCCCCACCCAGCATAACCAATGGACTGGGATGGGGATAGAATAGCAGGTTCATACCAAGGGCATGATCCAGCCAAAGCTGGATGTCATCACTTTCAGTAAAAGTATGCTTAGTTGTAATCTGAGATCTTGCTGCACTGGAAGCAGCCTAGCATAGTGGTTAAAGTAGTCAAAGAAGACTGCCCCTTCATAGCTCTAGCAATTCTGGAGCCACATCATTTATAGCAGAGGTGGGAAAGTGGTGGCCCTAGATGTTGCTGGACTCCATCTCCCACCATCCCTGACCACAAGGTTCCCCAGCCCTGTTGTAGATGAACAGGACCGCAGCTTCCCCATCTCCACTCTAGGCTTTGAGCCTCTGGTCTATGTGTGTGTTGGATGTTTTCAGCATTCTATAAATACTGTCTGTCCTTAGCAGCCAGACATTGTTTGTGGTCATCATCCTGATCATTTCTCCTCCCCACTCTGCCCCAGTTTTCCAGAGGGGGAGCTCAACCTCTGATCTCACACTGGGCTGGAAAAATATTCAGAAATGGCAATTTTTGCTGTTTCCATGTATTTCCTAGCCTGTTGCAAAGTAAGAGGCTCGTCCACTCATTTTTCATCAGGCTGTGGATGACATTTTATCTCTCTGTGTCCATGTAAACCAGAGAGAAGGGGTGTAGGACAAACATGGGCAAATCAAATTATTTCTTTAGGACCCTCCTAAAGAAGGGGGGTTGTGTGTGTGCACGTGTGCACACACGCATGCACGCACAGGGTTTGTGTGCGGTATTCTGCAACTTGTCCTTGTTGCAATAATAATGCATTACTGGTGGATTTTGACTGGACTGGCTAGACATAATTCTACTTTGTTAGTTGTTCTGCGATGCTTCTCCAATGTTACAGCATCATTGCTATCAGGAGGGACGCTATGGTGCTATAGCACAATATACTGTATGCAGGGCAGAAATGTCTGGGGGAGCATTTGCAGTACAGTGGTACCTCGGGTTAAGAACTTAATTTGTTCCGGAGGTCTGTTCTTAACCTGAAACTGTTCTTAACCTGAGGTACCACTTAAGCTAATGGGGCCTCCCGCTTCCACAGCTGTGCGATTTCTGTTCTCATCCTGAAGCAAAGTTCTTAACCCGAGTGTGGCGATCACACAGGGTCCTCAGACATTTGACGGTCTATTAATCCCTGTGCCACCACTGTGCCTGCTTTCCCGCTGCTACCAACCCGTTACTCTCGGGTACACACTGAGTCCAGACAGTTGTTTAAATTGAACCAAATAAACAAGTTTATTTTATAAGTATTAACAAGTTTATGGTTTCTCAGATAATATTCTGGTCAGTTTCTTAACTTTAGTTTCTTTACCGGCCTATACCTTCCTAATACCTTCTGACTGATTATCTCAACTGTTTGGCTGACTCCT
The DNA here is from genome assembly GCF_964188315.1 of Podarcis muralis. Classification (NCBI taxonomy): domain Eukaryota; kingdom Metazoa; phylum Chordata; class Lepidosauria; order Squamata; family Lacertidae; genus Podarcis; species Podarcis muralis. The sequence continues at coordinate 38,844,862 of NC_135668.1, forward strand.
CTTAATAGATTCTCTCACATCAGACTAGCCCAAACCACAGACTTATCCTTTCTCCCTCTTCTCTAACTCCAGACTGACTTCTTAACAACTCTAACTCTAACCCTAACTCTAACTCCTCCCCTTGGGTTCCTATTGGTTAGGCATTTTACAATTAGTTAACCCTTTCCTTATGAACCCAGTATGATGTCACACACCTAGGAGGGCAAACGCCACACCGAGGTACTATTTCTGGGTTAGCGGAGTCTGTAACCTGAAGCGTCTTTAACCTGAAGCGTCTGTAACCCAAGGTACCACTGTATAACAAATTGCAGGATTTCAGCAGGGAGTTTTGGGACATGCACTGATTGGAAATGAAGCAGTAGCTTTGCCTGGAAAGTTTTGCAGGTGCCAACAGTATTGAAAGCAGGACTACTTATAACTGCTCCAATACTATCCTGAGCACAAATCAGCATGAATGCAGAATAAAAAGGATGTCTGGAGGGGCCCTGTAACAGTTTGAGTGCACGCTTTAAGCTTTTCGCAAGTCAGCTGTGGTTCCCATGAAACCTCTGCCATAGGAGGTCTAAGCTTCTCCTGTCCACCTTGGTGAGAGAGGAGGATCAGCTGGCAGACCCTTCCACAGTGTCTTGGGGTTAGGATTCAGCACTGCTCTCCTGTGCTCTTTTGCTGGACAGTTCCCAGGGAACATGGGGCGGAAAGCACAGAGACAGCATCACACCCACCTTGGAGCAGTTTTGAAGGAGGAGGAAAGACAAAAACTCCATGCTCTGCCATTCACTTGTTGCTCTCTCTGAGACCCAAGAGCAGATACCAATTGCTGCCTGGTAACTAAAAAAAGTGGTGAAATTATGCTATATAGCCAGGTTGAAGCTCTGTTGCTGGATGTGGGCAAACACGACCCAAATCTCTTTACACATAATCTAGCCGCCGCTGCAGTATTGTAATGCAGAGCCTGACAAACTCTCTGCTCTTCTCCAATGTTTCTCAATGTGGATAGTTCTACAAATGAGTGTGGGAGCACATTAAATGCAGGGTCAACAGGAGTGTGTACACAGCCCCGATTGCACGCACACACTAACTTTCTCACTGGTATGTGTAGAACCACCTCAGTCATTGTTTCCTGGAAAGCCTTTGGAAACAAAAACCCACAAAGTCACTTGCAGATTAGCTTTGTTTTGCTGCTTCTGCTCCTAGGGGTCTGACTGGGAAATTTATAGTTCAGTGTCTGCTTGTGCTTGAATTCAGTGGGGCTGGTGCTTAGTCTTTCTTTCTTTCTTTCTTTCTTTCTTTCTTTCTTTCTTTCTTTCTTTCTTTCTTTCTTTTCTGCTTCACGTTGCTGTCAGATCAAGGCAATTCAAGGGCCACATCTGCACTACAAAACATTACGATACCATTTTCATGGCTTCCTCCAAAGCATCATGGAAAAACTGATTGACGTTTGTTCTGATTCAGCAGTAAACAGTAGGTTTTCCTGGTGGGACAATGGGGGGGGGGGGAGCACATGCTCGGACCTGTGCCTACAAATCGTGTCACAGCTGGAAGTCTTCATGAGGCCTGGGAGTAGTTAGGAGACCCCTATTCTCCTCACACAGCAACAGTTCCCAGGGTGCTCTCACGTCCAGTCCCTCTTCCCAGGGAATTCTGGGAACTGTAGCTCTGTGAGAGGAATAGCACAGTATTGAAAGTGGAATTGCAGTATAACTGCCACGATACCATAATGAGCACAACTCATCATGAATGCACAATATAAAGGGTGCCTGAATGGGGCTCTGCCTCCTCCCATACCTATTGAACTACTAGCCCATGTGGGGGGAGTTGTAGGTCGCCTAACTTGGTTAGCCGGTATTGACTTTTTAAGCTCTGCATCATTCATCTTTGGGGAGTGAGAGAGATTGCATGGCCATAAGAATGCACACATTTGTGACAGCTAAATGGAAAGAAATCCCTCACACTTTCTTGGCTTAAAAGGGGGAAATGTATATTTTGAAATTAATATTTCAAAAATACTTTTCTTGCGGAGCTGGGCACAGAACCCAGCTCAGTGGCTTGCTTACTTGGCTGGCTCACTTCTCTACTAAGGACCCCTTGTTCCTTTAATATAAAACAAGTGTATCTATTTCCCCTCCCCCCTTCAAATTGTTGGAATTGATTCAGCACCGCGCAAAGCAATCTGGCACATCCAGAGTTTAGGGCATCCTTTGGCCAAGAATGCACATCATCCTGGGCGCCAGGGAGAGACGTTTTGCCTAGACCCAAACTATAAAATAGGAGGGCTGGATATAGCTTCCCCCATTCTCCCCCCCCCCCCCCGCTTTGGTACTGGAGCAACAGTTGTAGACCCGTTGCTGGTTGTTATTTCAGCCAACAAAGCTGTGGCTGATTTCCTTATGTGTTATGACATTCTGCACCAACTGCACAGAGATTTGCTGAATAAGTTGCCAGACTAATGTGTGTCTCTCTGTGTGAGAGAAATATGTGACTCGATGGGAATTCAAGAAGCTGCCTTATACCGACAGATCATTGGTCCATCTAGTTCACTTTTGGCCCCACATGCACTATACATTTGAAGCACTTTAAACCGCCATAGCTTCCCCCAAAGAATCCTGGGAACTGTAGTTTGTTAAGGGTGCTGAGAGTTCTTAAAGGTAAAGGGACCCCTGACCGTTAGGTCCAGTTGTGGCCGACTCTGGGGTTGCGGCGCTCATCTCGCTTTATTGCCCGAGGGAGCCGGCGTACAGCTTCCGGGTCATGTGGCCAGCATGACTAAGCCACTTCTGGCGAACCAGAGCAGCGCACGGAAACACCGTTTACCTTCCCACTGGAGCCGTACCTATTTATCTACTTGCACTTTCACGTGTTTTCGAACTGCTAGGTTGGCAGGAGCAGGGACCGAGCAATGGGAGCTCACCCTGTCGGGGGGATTTGACCGACCTTCTGATTGGCAAGTCCTAGGCTCTGTGGTTTAACCCACAGCTCTACCCGCGTCCTGCTGAGAGTTCTTAGGAGACCCCTATTCCCTCCAGAGAGCTGCAGTTCTCAGAGTGGTTTAACAATCAATCCCTCTTCCCAGGGAACTTTGGGAATTGTAGCTCTCAGTGGGTCAACTCTGATTAGGGTTGGATGCATCACCTTGAATTTCTTGGAAAGTGGGTGGGATACAAATTTTTCACATGAAGCAAAAAATGAATGCATGTTCTGAGCATATATACCAAGATCAAGTGAGATTTCCCAAGTGTTGATGTTTCTGTAGCCAAAATGGCACCTTTCAAGAGGGAGGGATTAGCCTGATTAGGTTTGCAGAAGGGCAGCAGAACTTTAGGAGGAGGGTGACTCTAAGGGAGGAAAGAACCTCTAAACAGAACACTCACTGATTGATGTACAGGACACACAGGACTGGATTGCGATGGAATGGAGCACTTGGGTTCCGGAATCCAAGAGTTCTTCATTGCAAGATTTAGTTACAGACTGCATTTGGGAGAAAGGCTGTAACTTAGCGGTAGAGCATCTGCATGCAGAAGGTCCAAGGTTCAATACCCAGTATCTCCAGGTAGGACTGGAAGCATGTCTCCTGCCAAAAATCCTGGGCAGCTGCTGCCAGTCAGCATAGGGCTGTCATATGCCCAGATTTTCCCAGACATTACCAGGATTTCAATGGCAGAATTGATGTCCAGGGGGGATTTCTGAAAGGTGGTGCTTTGTCCTGGATCTTAAGCAAGTCAACTGAAAAACTCAACAATTTTGGTGGTTTCGGAGTGTCCCGAAAACAACTAGATAGACAAAACAACTAGATAGACCAAGAATCTGACTCAGTGTTACGCATCTTCTTTTGTTCCTGGTGAATGAAGCAAACTGAACAGTGGTTGATAGGACAACCTAGTCACTTCCTGGGTCCTTGTTCTCCACCCACAACCACACTCTCAGTTGTTATGATCAGGTGTTATCCAAAGCTGCCAGCCCAAATGCCTGCCATATCTTGGTCTAGTAAGGGAGGAGTTTCCAAGGCCATTAGTGGTTTTGGCATGGAAAAGAGAGCAAACCTGTACCCAAATTGCAACAGCAATTCTCTTTTGCAAATGAAAAAAAAATGCAGACAATTTTTTTTGAACTGGCTGTCCGCCTTCCTTCCTTCCTTCCTAATCCAGGCAGGCAGTATGCCTCAGGTTGCGTTAGGTTGTGCAATTCATTTTTCTTTATTTATCTATCAGATTACTGTCTCAGCTCAGGGCGTAGACTGTGGAAATCCAATATTTTCCCCTTACAACAAATTTGCAAGGTAGGTTAGGCTAGACAGAGTGGCTGGCCCAGACCTGGCACCAGCACCTCGCACACTCTCAGGTACCTGCCAGCACCGCGGAAGGGTCCACAGGCTAGCCAACACCTGCCATCAGGGTCCCTGTGGTGGGTGCCTGCCTGGTGGCTACAAGCTGTGATTTTTAATCACCCACAGTGCCCCAAAGTGAGAACGAGTTGTATCTAACTAGGGCCACATTCACACCAAACATTTAAAGCACTATGGTGTCACTTTAAACAGTCACGACTTCCCCCCAAAGAATTCTGGGAGCTGTGGTTGGTTACAGGAGCTGAGAGACCCTTCCCACCCCCACCCCAAGAGCTACGATTTCCAGGGTGGCTTAACAATCAGTCCCTCCTGTACTAGTTTGCTGAAAACTGCATTCTGGAAGTAACAAGCATTGGGGGTTGAAAAGACTTTAGGCATTCGGCAAATGTATTTAGCTACTGACGGCCCTTTCCTGGACCAATTGGGATCCACCCATGGCTTGGTAGATTCTGTTTGTCTGATGATCCAATGTGGTTCTGCCCCCTGCTCATCCTTCACTCTGCTTCCCTGGCCCTGCTCAGTGGGCCAGGCCACTATGCTTGAAATCAAATGTGGATGCAGTACTCCTCCTCCATACAGGAGAAGAGTCCTGCTGGATCAGACCAAAGGCCCATCTAGTCTAGCATCCTGTTCTCACAGTGGCCAATTAGATCCCTCCAGGAAGCACACAGGCAAGGAAGAAACACAAGAGCCCTCTCTCACTGTTACTCAGGACATAAGAAGAGCCCTGCTGGATCATCCCAAAAGCCTGTCTAGTCCAGTGTCTTATTCCCTCAGTGGCCACACAGTTGTCTATCAGAAACCTGCATGCAGGACATGAGACCAACTGGACTGTCCCACTCACAATATTAGAAGTAGTACACACAGCAGATAGAAGCCAACTGAGTAGCCTTATTCCCCCTGAATTTATATAATCGCCTTTGGAAAAACCCATCAGACTTGGAGGATATTGGCTGGTCTGCAGACATCTTGATTTGCAACTCCTTCCTTTTTGTTTATTTTTTGAGCCCAAGGCAGGAACCACAGTCTGCCTCTAACTTCAAGTTGAAGACAATGTACCAGAAGCCGTCTTAACTGCTGCTAGGAAGCCTGGGATCTCCCCACCCAGCCCAGCCTCCTCCATTAGTAACTGTCATTGCTCCATAATCTAAGGGACAAGCCGCTCAAAGGGAACCCGAAGCAGGATGAAGGCGGGCGGGAAATTGCCTGATTAGCATCCCATTCAGAGAGTAAACTCTTGCCCTGGCTTTGCAGTGGGTGGGAACAAGCATTGCTCCTTCCAGAGAATAGCTGCCCAGTGGGGTTGGATCAGCCCCGCTGGGCTCACACCTTCCTCCTCGGCCTTTGATGTGGGATGCTGGGTTTTGGAAGCTGGCTGGCTTCCCTACTGGGGGCATTAGGAGCTAATTAAACCTTTGAATTTTCACCCGGCATGTGGCAGGAACACACTGTCCTCTGGAGAGGAGGAGGGCACCTGGAGGAACTGAGGAGGGCGGGAGAGTTAAAAAGAAGCAAAGCCAGGAGAGGAATGTGCAGGGAGGGAGGGAGGGGAAGGGGGGGCACTTAACTAGAGCCCTGTGCAAGGAGCCAGCCAGATGCAGATAGCAAGAAAGGGGTTGGAACTCTAGCTCAGCACGGTTTGCACTGACTGGCAGCAGCTCCCCAGCACTGACAATACAGGAACAAAAGAAGCCCCCTTATACAGAGCCAGACTATTTAGCTATGCCTCTTCCAGTTATGTGAGTCTTGAGTCTTGGCCCTATAGTGCCAACTGCCGAGGCCATCCCAGCTGATCTGCATCTGATCCCCACAATCCACATTATACCTAGCTTCACCTTGTGCCTATGTAGACATTCTTGTTCGGCTGTGCACAGCCTACATCTTTTGCAAATCAAAGTTAGTTTATAGTATTTTATTTATTTCTATTAGTATTTGTTTTGCTCTTCTTCCAAGGAGCTTGGGGCAGTGTACATGGTTCATTCCTTCCCCTATACCGGTACTCATATTGTCCTCCCAGCAACCCTTTGTGGTAGGCCAAGCTGGGAGAAGGTGACTGTCCCAATTGCACTTTGTGGCATAGTGGATACTTGAACACAGTTCTCCTCAGCCCATCACCCTAATCACTCCTAACTGGCTCTGAAAGATAACTGGCTATGAGACAATCCTGGCCTCAGTTAAACAGATAAGCAAGATGCCAATAGTTGTCTCTTCACAAAGAAGTAGGATTTTTTCCATTCCCTCTGTGGTTCACAGCAGGAATGCAAAGACTCTTTTCCCGCAGCTTATGCAGAGAAACTCCAAAAAGGATATCCTTTTTGTTCTGCAACATCCCAAGGGGGGGGGGACATCAAAAGAAGGGGGTTCTACAATCTCCCTGAGCTCTTTGTGATGTTGCTGAATTACCTTTGCAGGTGCATAGCATTTTTTTAAAAAATGTTCAACCTTCCACTAGTCTGAACCCATTGCTTCTTGTCCTATCCTAAGCAGCAGAAGATCATCAGCTACTCCTCCAAATCTTTGACATTAGCTGAAAATGTTTGCAAGCTTGCCTGGCTTACTTCCTCTCTAGTGTTTCCCTCTTCTAGACTAGAGACATATTGCAGCCTGAGCTCCTGTCCTCTCATCCCCCCCCCCCATCCCAAGTGAACAACTGGAACCATTTTAACACAACATTTGCTTTTCATTTAGAGAGAAGCTGGTTTCTGTGACTTTTGAAGATCTCTCACTGGGAGGATGGACCCCTTGTCTATGTTGTGGTTGCTCTTGACTGCCTGCGGACTAGACTTGTCTCAGGCTGTGAACCCCTTTGCGGTGCAGCAGATCCCGCCTGACCCTTGCTATGACGAAAAGGGGGCACCCCGCCGCTGCATCCCAGAGTTTGTCAACGCGGCCTTTGGGAAGGAGGTCCATGCATCCAGCACATGCGGGAAGCCAGCGACCCGCCACTGTGACTCTTCCGACCCCCGGAAAGCTCACCCAGCATCCTACCTCACAGACCTCAACACTGCTGCAAATATGACCTGCTGGCGCTCAGAGACCTTGCACCATTCGCCCCAGAATATCACCCTCACCCTCTCCCTGGGCAAGAAGTTTGAGGTGATCTATGTGAGTCTGCAGTTCTGCTCTCCCCGTCCGGAGTCAGCTGCTGTTTTCAAGTCCATGGATTACGGCAAAACATGGGTGCCTTATCAGTACTACTCTTCGCAGTGCCGGAAGATCTACGGCAAGCCCAACAAAGCCACCGTCACCAAACAGAACGAGCAAGAGGCTCTGTGCACCGATGGGCACACCGACCTCTACCCCTTGACAGGAGGGCTCATTGCCTTCAGCACTCTGGACGGGCGTCCGTCAGCCCAAGATTTTGACAACAGCCCCGTCCTTCAGGATTGGGTGACGGCCACGGACATCCGGGTCATTTTCAGCCGCCCCCATTTGTTCCGGGAACTAGGGGGCCGGGACCACGAGGACGAGGATGGTGGGGCTAGCTCTTCTTCGTATTACTATGCTGTGGGCGAGTTTCAGGTCGGAGGGCGCTGCAAGTGCAATGGGCATGCCTCACGCTGCGTGAAGGACAAAGAAGGCAAGCTGGTGTGTGACTGCAAGCACAACACGGAGGGCCCTGAGTGCGACCGCTGCAAACCGTTCCATTACGACCGTCCATGGCAGAGGGCCACCGCCAGGGAGGCTAACGAGTGCCTAGGTAAGAGAATTTCCTATCTTTGTGTGTCCCATCGCCTCCTATGACCTGGTGCTATACATTGCTATCTAGTTTAGAACGGTTGCAGCCAGTCTTCTGGTCAAGCAGAACAAAGCAAAAACTAAAAAACTAAAAACCTGGGTTGGGGAGATCACAGAGGAACAAATACTGCTGATCTCCCCTACCCTGGCCCCCGCAAAAAACCCCAACTTGTTACACAACTGGCTCTTTGTGACATGAGCTGTCGTATGCAAGAGCCCTCAGCCTATTTTGTTAGGTCAGGGGTAGGGTACTGTTCTAGACCTCCCATGGTCCAGATGCCAGCAGTGGGCGGGGCCAGAAGCAAAAGTGGGTGGAGTAATGGATGTACATTCTACCTTAGTACAGAAAGGTAAGTTTATGCACACGCTTCCACTCCCCTGTCTACCCTCTCTGGACTTCAGTAGGTACATGTGAGAATTATCTACCTTGAGAGGGAGGATTCTTTTTCAGCCTGAGGACCCCATGCTTTCCTAGAGAACTTTTCAGGGGCGGCATATCAGTACTGGACGAGTGTAAACACACCCCTCTCCATCCAGACAAGCCAGATGCATGGTCAGAGTTCTAGGGCACATTCCAGCCAAGAAGAATGGTAGGAGGGATGGTGAAAGGTGTTGTCTGGGGAGAGGTTGTGGCCTATAGCGAGTCCCAAGTGCCCAGTAGAGGAGCCTGGAGGAATGCTTGTCACCCCTGTGTATGGTGAATTAAACAGCCCTGGGAAATAGTAGCTAGACATGGGGAGAGGTACAAAGGAGGTTGAAACCAAATGAATTGAGTAATGGGTGCCACAGAAATGGCATGGACTGGTTTTCATTCGTTGATATTCCAACAAATGCAGATTATTTTTAAACCGTTAGGGGACCTGTAAGTATTATAGCTGGCTCCAGATTTAAGAGGATCCTGTTATTGCCTTCCTGAAGGCTCAAAGTGAGGGCTTTTCTTGTAGCTCAGTGGTGCAACAGGCTCCCCACCACCACCACTTTTCTTTCTTTGTAACATTATAGAGTAGCCTAGCACCTGGGTGGCTGCCATTTTGTTTATCCAACAATGCACCAAATTGAGGCGGCCTCTGGTTCATTGTGGAGGAAAACCAAAATGGCAGCATCAGCCGAATTGCAGCAATCAAAGTTCAATACAGTGGCCTGGGGGCTGGATAGCAGAAGGGCAGGCAGTAGGTAGGTAGGTAGGTAGGTGGGGAAGTGACAGGGCAGTGCTGACACTCCATTTAGCTTCCTTGCCACCTGGATGAAATTAGACCAGGATCTGCATGGAAACCAGGCCCTTGGACCACAGGTTGCCCAACTGAGTCTTACATACGCTGATGTCACTGAACCTCTGTCCAGACTGCTAAGTACTAAGGAGGACTGAACTGCAGAATCAACAGCAGGAAACTCTGATGGCATGAAACTGTACTAAGTATTGCTTGCACCTCTGTCAGCTCTCAAATGAATAAAGCGCTTCAGCAGAAAGCAGCTCAGGAAACTGCAGGAAACTCAACCTCAATGCAGGGAAGGCCGAGGAGTGTGATAAATTTCAACAGAGACCTGGCCCAAAGTCTCTCGAAGTCATTGGCGCTTCCCTCGAACGCCCCTCCTAGCTAGCTGAACAAACACTTTGGGGAGATTTCCCCCTTTAGCATCCCTATGGGGGTCAACCCTTTGGCAGATGGGACTGAAAAGGCGAACAAGAGGAGAGAAAAAGGAATGCAGGCGTAGGGCTTTGGGGAGGAGGGAGGCAGTGTCCCTTTAAGACACCCCTGACGGGTCCACCCGCACAAAGGCGGCTTAGCGGAGCTGCCGTGTGAAAGTTTTTCCTGTCGGCTCCATCTCCTATTTCTCCCTTTCCTCCTGCAGGCTTTGTGCCTTCTGTGAAAGAGCCCCTCTATCACACGCCTCCGAAAGGGGGCTTAGTGGCTGAAAGCCGGATTAGCTCCTCCAGCGTTCCCCTCTGTGCCTTTCAACCATGACATCTCCCCGGCCAGCAGGAACAGACGCAGCAATTAGCACCAATTAAAGGGAGAGGGCCCGCCTGGGAAGTCCCCACACCCCACCCCACAACACTGTTCTGCAGCTAGCCCAGGCTACCCTGTGCCACACACTGTACAGGCGCAGGGAGTGTGTGCCATAACCTTGCAGGACATTCTGAGAGCTGCCTTCTGGGTTCCAGAACATATTAGCCAGCCCTTTTTATTAGCCAAGGGAGGCAAACTGATGGGGATTGCTCTACAAATGTGGTGCGGGCAGAGACACTTCTGCCACAAAGAGCTGTGTGGCTCTGCAGATGTGGCTACTACAGAGATGTTGTGGCTGCAGGGCTGTTGTCAGCATCTAACACCGTCAGGCGGCTGCTGGGGCCTTCCTGCCCCAGGAGGACACAGTGCTGGTGCTTGTTGTAGATCCCCATCATTTTTTAAAAAGAAGTTTGTAGCCTGCCTCTCTGAGCAGTGCCAGGAAGCTGAGTCTACTGTAGGGAAGCTGCCTCATGCAGTCAGGCTACTGAACAATCTAGGTAGACAGGCAGTGGTTCTCAAGGGTTCCAGGCAGGTGTCTCTCTGAGCCCTAACTGTAGATGCTGAGGATTGAGCCTGGGACATTCTGTGTGCAAGGCAGATCCTCTTCCTCAGCCCTTCCCCTCACCAGTGATTCCAAGTCTAGAACCTTCTGCCTTTCTAGGTGTTTCTACCTCCATTTCTTGACATATGTGCAATGGGGTAGGGAACGTAGGAAGCTGCCTTATACTGGGGCAGACCATCAGTCCATCAAGCTCAGTCTTGTCTACTACACTGACCGGCAGTTGCTCTCCTGGTTTTCAGACGGGGAGTCTTTTCCAACCCTACCTGGAACTGTTAGAACAACTGCGCCCTGATCACCCAGCTTTCATTCTGGAGGAGCTCCATCTTCCATAGCAATGAGAATGTCTTAAAACTTTCCTTTTCCCTCAACCGCACTGCTTGGTAGATTCCATCATAATTTAATTTCTGACTGGTGTATTCCATACGTAATTGTTGGAGTTTGTTTGTTTGTTGTCGCTGATGCTTGCTTTTCACTCTCAAGGCTGAGGTGGATGCTTCCAACTATTATCTCATGTAACGTGCATAATCCTAAATTCAATAAAAAAAATTGGAGGGGAGAGACCTTCACAGATAGCGTGAAATGAATTCCAACTCCTAAAAAACAAGAACAACCATAGTTTCTTGCTTGGTTGGAAGGAAGCAGATTCATAGAATCGTATCATTGTAGAGTTGGAAGGGACCCCAAGTGTGATCTAGTCCGAATCGATGCAGGAATCTCAACTAGATCATATATAAGAGGTGGCCCTCCAACCTCTGCTTAAAAACCTCCAAGCAAGGAGAGTCCAACACCTCTCATGGGAGTCTGCTCCACTGTCAAACAGCTCTTACCATCAGAAACTACTTCTTGATGTTTAGTCAGAATCTCTGTGTAACTTGAATCCATTGGTTTGGGTCCTACACTCTGGAGCAGAAGAAAACAAGCTTGCTCCATCTTCCATGCGACAGCCGTTTAGATATTTGAGGATTGCTGTCTCTGGCTCCTCTTTTCCAGGCTAAACATACCCAATTCCCCTAACCGTTCCTCATCAGGAATGGAGAGTTACAGCCTCCCCATTCTGGAGTGGACATCAAGAGGAGCTGCATTAGTTGCAATGCTCTCTGTGAGTGCTTGATTTCTGCTTGCCACAACACTGCCCCTTTGCACTCTATGCGGAGTCTTTGGACCATGAGCCTTGACATCTGGCACTCATGTTCTGTGGCTTATATTTATATTTTAGGGTTGCTACTGGAGCAAGGATGAATTTGCTTGCCTGCCTTTTCCTTCTCTGTCCTCTTTTCCTTGTCAATCATAAACCTGCAGACAGAGACGCTTGCATTTCCTTATTCCTTGTGCAGCACCTAGACAACAGAGACAGGTGTTAAGAAAGGTGTTAAGGCTGGGCACAGAGGTTGAGGTATCCTGTCAACACAGTTAGGATTGTTGACATGGATAGTCTCAGCACTCCCCTATCCTGCCTTTGTCATACACACCCTCTCTGTCTGTATTTGACTTGGAATAAATGTGTCAGTACAGTTGCAAAATCCTGGGTTGCTGGACCTGTGCAACTTCTTTCTCTCTGTCTCTCCGAAAGAAAGATGCTCAGTGGTAGCGCATCGGTTTGGCATGCAAAAGGCCCTGTGTTCAAACCCCAGCATCTCCAGGTAGGGTCAAGAGAAAAGATGGGGGATAAATTTGATTCAGTTTGCATTTAAAGGTGAACCTACCAAATTCACACTTTGTGAAACAATGTGCCAACAAAAATGCAGGCATCCTTAAAATCCACCTTCCTTCAGATTTGCAGTGCGGTTCTGCAGCCAGTAATGTATAAGAAAATGCGTATCGAAGGTGAAGTCTGCATAAAAATGCATATATTGATAAAAATGTGTTATATTGTGGCAAATTGTTTGGCAAAAATGTGTATAATAGGCAAGATTGCATACAAACGTGTGTATTAGGAGAAATTAACACTAAAATGCTGGGGTTTTTTCATGAAGATTAAATTCATTTCTTTATTGCAAATTACTGCAAAAATGTGGAGAACCGAATTTAAGATTAGAAAAAATAGAAATGGAGAAAACTCAAATCTACAGATCAATCCATCCCTAGTTGAGAGTAAACCGCTGTCTAAAGTCTTAGGGAGTTGCTGCCAGTCAGTGTAGACCATACTGAACTAGATGGGCCAATGATTGGACTTGGCATAAGGTTGCTGCCGCCTGTGTTCCTGTGTTTCTTCACATAAGAACATAACTGAAGTACCGTAATTTTAATCTGTTTTAGTATTTATTTTAAACTATGGTGATGATTCCCCCCCCCCTGCGGTTTTATTATTTTACCTTTTTGTAAATGACTTTGTGCTTGTTTTTTAACAATCAAGTGGTGCATACGGTTTTTTGGATCAAACCAAAAGCCCATGTAATCCAGCATTCCATTCTCACAGCATTCAGTGCATCAATGGAACACTGTGGCTCATGACAGGACATTAACGTAACCAGTCCTTACAGCCAGTCATAGCCTCTTTCTCTCGTGCATGGAGATGTGGTTTGGCCACCAGGTTTCATAGGACAGCAAGCTGTGATTATTTATCATTCCCAGGTCTTTGGGATGGTGTTTGTGTGAGGCTTCTGTGTGTGTGTGTGTGTGTGTGTGTGTGAGAGAGAGAGAGAGAGAGAGAGAGAGAGAGAGAGAGAGAGAGAGAGAACTCATTATTTTCTTCTGGGACAGCATGGCAAACTCTGTGTCAAAGAGAGACCGTCCCAATTTAATCAAAGATTGGTGGGTGGCATGAATGAATTTTTGTGTGCATGTTTTCCTAAAATGAAAATGTGTCTGGTTACTGAAACAAAAAACACAACTTGGATCTGAACAGTTTTCAGGATTCAGTACATTTGTGGTTTGGGCACATTTCCAAGTTGTGGGTTTAGTGTGTTTGGCACAAACCTTTGGTTGTCTGCAGCTTAATTTTCTTTTATTATTATTATTATACTGAAAAAAAGGAAGACCGGATGAGTTGTTCAGCTGGGAACGTTTAGGGCTAAGGAAACTTGCCAGTGCAAGGGATAGTCTAGGTGATCATATTGTCCCTTCGTGTAAGGATGCCTGAATTATTTCTGCTAGAATCTTTTATTAGAAATCTCTTTCCCTCCCCTCCAAATCACTAAGATGTTCCAATGGAATATGTCTTTTTAAAGAGATGCATTTTCTTTTCTGAATATTTTGGTCAGCTCAGATCAGTATAATAGAAGGTCATATTTATTGATGAAGAGTGCTAAGTTCAGATGGGATTTGCTCCACAAATATGGTGGAGACACTTTCTGCCACAAGGAGATGAATGGAGACAGAGAAGAGAGATGCTACAGCTACAGGGCAGGTGTCAGCAGCTGGCATCTTTGGGCAGATGCTGGGGCACCAAGGCCCTAGGATGTCTCCAGTGGAACCTCACACCCACCCCCCGGCAGCGCGATCCCGGTGGGGCACCATCGTGGCTGTCCCCTGCCTGCACTGGGCGCCACGCCCCCACAGGCGGTGCACCATGCTCCCAGGACGCGTGCTACGCCCCTGAGATGCGCGCCAGCCATGCCCCCCACCTGCTCTCCGCCCCCCGGTGCCGGAGCATGAAGCTCCGCCACTGGCACCAGATAGCTGGATCCAGCAACTCTCTGAGGCTACAATATCCTGGAGCGATATGTCGAGGAAACTGAGAGGAAATTAAAATGGCAGTTCAGAGCCAGTTTTTCTGGTACTGCTCAGAGCACGTCACAGAGTGGTTGCTTCACTGCCACCACCAGGTAGGTCCACAAGGGCCCACCAACTGAGGACATTCAACCAGGACAGCCTCGAATCTGAGGCTGGCTGAGTGACCAATCTTTACCTGAGAAGGGGGCCTTTATGTGAGTGGGGAGCCTCAGACCTAGGGGACGAATGTGCCCGCCCCCCTCAGCCTCTGTGTCTGGCCCTCAGAACTGTCCCCAGGCCACACTTCTTGTTGGCTCTGCTCCATGCCCTCCTTGAGTGTTTTTGCCTGGTTGGAATGGGTCCTTGAACTCTGATCATCCCTCTTGCTTGCCTGCATGGGGAAGAGATGGGCGTTTGTGTATGAGTATGTATGGAGGCTGACATTCTGAACAAAGGCAGAATTTAACAGGGACAACAGAAACTAGGGACTACTGGAGAGGCAGGGACTGAACAATAACACACCTCCCCTAATGCAGCACTCATTTGCCACCTAATAATATACCTCTAAGTCTTGTAAGAACATGCTCTCCTCCTCCACACTTATGGCATGAGCCAGATATGTATCAAGAAAAACAGCCTTTTCCACTGCGGTTTGATGCTCCCTGTTTTCTGTGGAACAAGGGCTTGTAGATGGGGCTGCAAAATTAAAAACAAACACAGCTATTATACCTTCAGCCATTTCACAGATGAAAATGGAGACATTTATAACCCGGGTCACCTCATTTCCGCTGGTTCGTTTGCTGGTGGCAATGATGGGTGTTTCCCCTTCTCATCCTGGGATGCCCTCTGTGAACAAGGCCATGTACTATATGATCACATAACGTTAGTCCATGGTTATATAATGTTATTCTAGTTAGAATTCAGGTTGGGTGGGGTGGGGAAGGTCACCACCACCTTAGCCGGTGGAAATGGAGTCAAGGAATATACGGAAGCAACAGTTGAAGAAAAGGTAGACCTGATCCATCCTTTTCCCTCCTGAAGCACCCCATGGACAGCATTCTGGGGGCCACATAGTGGGGCAGGGGGAGCCAGAGGCAAAAGGTAGGCAGGGCAACAGACACAACTCTTTATAACTGCAGGCTACATTCCAGCCACACAAAAACAAGAGGTTCACACAAGTGCTTGACTATTTGTGTAGTCAAGAGAAGGGAGAGGTGCATGGAAACACCTGCATGGATCAGGGCCTGAATGAGAGCCAGGATGGGCCGTATAGCGCCTGCATAGGCTCCCAGGCTGAGCTGCTTCCTTGTTGTGCTACCCACCATGATGCCAAGGTTTTGTTCCTGGCCACTCACTGCTAGTTTAGTGAATTTGTGGAGGGTATCACATGCTAGTCCCATTGAAATTAATGGACATTACTAACTTAGGTGCATTAATTTCATTGGGTTTACTCTAAGTAAAAGCTGGGTGAATTCTATCCTATTATAGGATTTTGTGTTTCAGTGGGCATCACTTTACCCTTGTTTATATTGAATCACACTGACCATTTCAATGCCTATTCACAGAGTTTGGAGGGATCTTTTTGGAGCTCTCCACAATTTCTTCATTTTTTCATCTTCACCCTGATCAATTGGGATTCATCAGTAAACTTGTCTACCTCACTGCTCATCCCCACCTCCAGATCATTTTTGAAAAAGCTAAAAAAGTGCCACCAGTCCCAATAGCAATACTTGGGAGAATCTGATTTCTATATCCCTCCATCGGGAGAACAGTCTGTTTGCTCCTGCTTTCTGATTCCTGTTCCATAATAAAGTTACTCATGTATAAGAGGAGTGCTAAGCTACTCTGGAACCTTTGATGAGGGGCTTTACTGGAAGGTTTTATGAAAGTCTTAACTATATAATGCTCACTGGACCACCCTTATCTATACGCTTGTTGACACTTTTAAAGAATTTGTAAGAGGTTAGTGAAACAGGACTTATCCTTCCAGAAGCCATGGTGGTTCTGCTTCAGCAAGACTTGTTCTTCTCTGATCGTGGTAATTGTATCTTTAACAGTGCTTTCTACCAATTTTCCTGAAACAGGTGTTAAGTTACTCAGCCTGTAATTTCCTGGATCCTTTTAAAAAAAAATAATGTTACATCGGCCACTTTTGAGTCCTCAGGTGTGGAGGTTGATCTTAGGAACAAATTGCTTATTTTTCTTAGCAGATTAGCAGTTTCACATTTGAGTTATTTTAGAACTCTCACGTGGATGCCATTTGGATGCAGTGATTTGTTGATAATGCCTAGAACTTCAAATTTCACCACCACGATTTGTCTCAGTTTCTCAGTCTTACTTAATGAGAAAGTTAGTTCAGGTGCAGGTTAGTTCAGGTTCTGTCCCACATCTTCTGCTATGAAGACAGATGCAAATAATTCATTCAGATTCTCTGCAATCTCATTATTCTCCTTTAGCACAGCTCTGACTCTCTTGTCCAAAAGTCCACTCACCTTGTAACACACACCTCTGCAGCTTTACTCACAAGTAAGCCCAGCTAAATTCAATGGGTTTTACTCCCATATAAGTGTGGATAAGATTTCAGCCTTTATGGACTTGTGTATTCACTAGAGTCAAGATGCACATGACATAGAGGTATGATAGGGATACCCCTGGAGTTTCCAGTAAAATTCAAAGGATCATTTTTCAGTATAAGCATGATTAAACTGAAAAAGCAAAACAACACAAGCAACAAATGTAATACAAGAAATGATTTTTTTAAAAAATGCAAATAAAGCTGTGGCAAATTTTTCATGATCAGCTTAAAAAATAAATTTTAGGAATCTTTCCACTTAAAACAGAATTCAGAGGAAATGGGATACAGCACAGAGCTAGCCAGAGAAATTATTACACACATACACACAGCCCAATCTCACCCATAGTTTCAGAATGCAACTAGGGCTGTGCTAGAGAGTTAAAAATAATTTAGAATGATTTTACTAAGTCAGGACTGTTCACTCTAGTCAGACACCTATATTTAGGTATGATCTGCCTCCTGCTTTGATATCTGATCCCTCAACTTTATTTTAATTCTCGTCGGTGTCATCCTGATATTCATTGATATTTCTAAATTGGCAGTTAAACTATTTGGGGTGCTGAGCTTGCTGAATCAAAGCAAAGCACTTTTCAACATTGCTCTTTGAAAACCATTCAGAATGCGTTCAGTTGCAAAGTCCAAACTCAGCCTGCACCGGGTGACTTTTCATGCTGATACTGGACCAAAACGTAAGGTTTGCAGAGCCATAAGTATTTAACCAGAGTGCTTGACAAGATCTGAAATACTTTGCATATGATTATGGCAGCCATTGTTAAATCTGAGCTGCTAGATAGCTCACATGTATTGTTTTGCAAGCAGAGGTTGCTGGAAATGCGTAGCTCAAAGTTTACAGAATAAAGTCATAAAGATTTAATCTATTAGTCAACATTGACATAGGGCAAGATGAAGCCTGTTTTGTGCCTAGCAGTTATCTAGAATTATCATCAAAATACAAATGTTAAAACACTGCAGTTTTCTTGGCCGTACCTTAGGAACAGGTTGACCAAACAGTGAAAGCATTCATGGCAGGGACGGAACCTAAATCTCCCTCACTTTCAGTTTGGAAGGTCTGTTAATTTAGTTGCTCATGCACTTGCTTTGTGGAGAATCATGTGGACATACAAAGCTTCCTTATACTGGCTAAAAGCGTTGGTTTCTTTAGCCCAGTTTTTAGAGTGGTCAAGTGTGAAACTGGACAGGACTCCTGAATCATCATCATCTTCATCATCGTCATGCATTAAATCTATATACCATCCTTCATCCAAAGATTCCAAGGTGGTTTACAGTATAAAAAATGTCAGAAACAGCAACTTGTGCCCCATGTTCCATGCCACTGATGCCCTGCTCATAGTCATAGTGTGTGTGTGGAAGTTAGCAGTTAATTCCAACCTTCATGTTCAGTGTCTTGCATGCAGAAGGTCCCTGGCACCTTCCGGCAGGGCTGGGAGAGAACCATGGTTGACATCCTAGACAGCAACTGCCAGTCTGTACAGAAAATACTGAGCCAGATGGAGCAATGGTCTGACCTAGTATAAAGCAGCTTCCTATGTTCCTTTGGTCAGAGGCTGTGCTACTCTGACTGCCATCAGCTGGGGGCAATGAATAAATGAGAGGTGTTTCTTTTGGGGTCCCGGAGGCATCTGATTGAGCACTAGAGGAAACAGGATACTGCATTGGTAAATGGACCATCCAGTGATGCAACTAGATTATTTTAGACCCTGGACTTAGTGTTCTTATGAGTGTCTCCTTTATGGGCATGGGGAGGCACACAACAGTTCCCTCCCATTCCAACCACGGTTCCATGCTTTGCAACTGCGTCTACATTCTTGATAGGTTCAAACAAAAACCAAGCAAACAGAACAGCTTGCCAATCCTGTAGTTTGTTCAGGGTGCTGAGAGCTGTTAGAGAGCTCCTATTTCCCTGAGAGAGCTGCAGGTCCCAGAGTTCCTTGGGAAGAGGGGTTAACTGTTAAAGCATCCTGAGAAAGGTAGCTTTGTAGGAGGAAAAGGAGGGTTTCTTAACAACTTTCAGCACCCTCAGTGAACCACAGCTCCCAGAATTCTCCAGGGGAAGCCATGCCCTTTCAGAATAGTATCATGGCACTTTTAAATGCATGGTGTGAATGTGGCCTCTCCTCACTCCGACGCCACCCCTGAAATGACTGCTCTCTCTGGTGCGATCAAGGCAGCCCCTGGTAAAGGGGCCAAGCTAAACATGGTATGCAGCTCCGAACCTGCTTATTACTGAATGGTTTCATTAAGATGGTTTTGGGTGGTTGAGGGAGTGGTGGCATTTTCAGGACCTGGATTGCCCTCCTACACGGCGGAAGTAGCAACCCTGCCCTGCAGGCATTGCAGCCAGGCACTTCTCCAGTGAAGGCATGGGGTGTAGCTCCGATCTGTTGTGGCTTTGGCATTGAGGTCTGCTCTAGAATTTCATGGAGACTGTTCCATTGACTAATTGCTCCCAGCCAGATCGCAGACAGTAAGTGTGCTTAATGCTCGGTAATGCTTAGAGGAAGACGGCAGGTTACGGATTCCTGCGGGAGGAGGGTGGCGGACGTCGGTGGCCTTTAGAAACGGAGCGGAGAATTGCAGCGTTATGTAATTGGCCCATTATTTACAAATTAATTGAACCTGTGATTGTTTAATTGGTCATGTGATTTTTGAAAGGCGGGGTGAGGTGAGGGGGGAGAGAAATTGGCTGCCCTTGTGTGAGGAAGGAAGCGAGCTCCTATATA
Organism: Podarcis muralis; assembly: GCF_964188315.1. NCBI lineage: Eukaryota > Metazoa > Chordata > Lepidosauria > Squamata > Lacertidae > Podarcis > Podarcis muralis. The sequence goes on from NC_135668.1 coordinate 38,864,477, forward strand.
ATTAGCCTGAAACTATGCAATTAAATTCTTATTAATACCCTCAAACAGCAGGGACCATTCAGGCCTTTAATTAGTGATTAACATGAGACAGGGAGAGATTGAGCTGTAACAAAAACTGGCTCGTGGTTGCAGCACAAGTTTTTAGCTGCTCTTCCTCCCCTCGACTTGGGAGGGAAAGGGAAGAATATGCAAACGACATGCTTCGTGGTGGAAGATCAAGCGCAGTCATGTTGAGGAAAGGATCTGAGGGAGACATGCCAACCCTACCGCGTAGGCTGCTTGTTTTCTTCTGCAATCTGCCTTGGGATTTAATTTGCTCCTGGATGCTGACAGTCGGGTCTGGTGGTCTAGAGCAGGTACGGGGGACCTTTTTCAGACACAAGGGCCATGCTGCCTACTGGGGAAAGTTCATGAGGGTCACACATGTCAGCGGTGGGCATGGCCCAGGGATGCCAACTTGAATAAAATATTTGAGGGGGCAGGTAAGTCACACCCCGCATAATCTTATCACATGATGCAGTGCACACACACCATTTGAATGGCAATGCCTATCAACTTTTGGGGGGCCTGGCCCCCTCAAATATTTTATCAGGGTGGCTGAAGACCCCCCAGCCCCTAGGCGTTGGCTCCTATGGTAGGGCCAGAGGGCAAATGATGCATCTTCAGAAATAGTGACTAACATTTAAATGGGAAGATACTGCATCTCGCCATAAGTGAGGGAGAGAGCAGGACCCAGGTGACCTGTGTGCCTTGATCGAGCTGCTCTCTGGGTGCCACAAGGTCCTCTCCTGCTCTCCCTTCTTATGGATCTTTATATTTAAACCACACTTGGACCAGGCAGCCATTCAAGAAGAGATGTTGCTTGCTTATGACTCCCATCAGCTCCCACCTGAACCACCAATAGTCAGGGATGCTCAAAGATCAGCAGCATCTGCTGCATGCAGGTTTTCCACCTTTGAAACAGAGAACTGCGGTCTGTAAAGAAGGAGACATGGTCAACCTAATTCTGCCCTTCATTTTTATTTGTTAAGGTTTTTTGCCCGTATCATTTGCAATTGTAGCTGGTCTTTGCAAAACCATCCATCTTCTATGCACCAGCTGAATTCTTGAAAGGATACGTGTGTATGTTGCATTCTCTCCAGGGTCTCATTAGGCCTCGACTTCCAAAAATTTCCTAGTGGTATTAATATCTATCCACATGCTAGAGCAGGAAAGTTATTTTTCTGCTACTGGCTTTACCCCAACCTTGGGAGTGATCTTTCAAAAAACAGACAGCTGAACAAAAAGCCTTTGACTTCACTGATGGCAGAATCTGGCTGCTTTGTGCTTCTTTTGAACAATGCCTCCCACATTGTTTGGCATTTACTAGATATCTTAAATACTTTGGCTTCGACACTGCTAGCTGCCACAGTGTTGCTCCCCAGGTGTTATCAATTGTATATGTGGTTTAGCAGTGGCAAACTTTTAACTGCCAGTGCGGCCACATGCGTGATGTGGACTAAAATCTTATTCCGTCCCCCCATCAAAATTCATGGATTTAAAAGTGGGGGAGGGGGGAATCTACTGTTTAATGATAGCAATTGTTGAGAGAACAACACAGTGGTTAATGACCAATATGATGCATGGAAACATCTCTGCTGGATTAAACCAAAGGTCCATCCAGTCCAGGGGTTGTAGCACCTTTTCCAGTTTGAGGGCCACATTCCCTTCTGGGCAACTTTCTGAGGGCCACATTCTGGTGGGAGGAGCCAGAGGCAAAAGTGAGCAGAGCAATATGTGCAATTTTTACCTTTGTAGACTAGACTTGATGTTTATGCATACCCCTCTCTCTTCTTATACAATAAGCAGTAATGAACATGTATATCCCAAGAAAGACTCTTCTTTCCCACTCCTTCCTAGTTTCACCTCCCTACATTACAATCAGGCCATTTCCAACTCATCACCTTCATCTTATTCAGGACACAGAGGTGGGTGGGGGAAGGAATGTCCAAAAGCAGCCGTTTCCATTCAGATCTGTCTCTCTGGCACAATCGGGATTGTTTCTGTTCCACTACAGTTCAGTTTCTGCCAAATACCGCAGTATTAATCTCTCACTGTCTGCTGTTAACATAATTTCAGAATTATTTACGTAAGTTACAAATTTAGCATAATTAATGATTTAGTTATTCCCATGCCATTCATTTAAATGCAAACACAATTTAAACTGGAAGTAGGGGGTTTAACAATCACATATTATTTGTGGACTGAAAAACAGCTACAACAACAACCATTACCAATTGCCATTTGGTGGATTGATTTCCCTTCTAGACATCGGACCAATAAGGGAACACTGGCAATTTCCACTTCTGTTTCCATTTAGGGCTAATGGTTGCGTTACTCCACCAACCTCAGTCTGCCCTCAGCCAACCCACATCTACCTAGAAACCCACCATCATCCCTACTAGTTCCAGTGGGCACCTGCAACCACTGCCTGTACTTATGGGGCTCCCACACATTTTGGAACCTGCAACCTCCACAAGTAAAGGAGGATTCCCTGCCTTAGACAGTCTCCTTTAAACACACAGAGGGCACTAGGAATGGGGATGGAGCTCACACCCTCATGCATTCTCTCCCCCCCCCCCCCTTCTTGCATATTCAATTAAGGCTGGAGGAATGCTTGAGTAAGATTCCCATTGATAACCATTCATGAGAACTGGCCTCTGCATCTTCCATTGATGGTACTGTGGTTCCTTTGAGGGACTCAGGATTTCGTCCCTGGCTACTGTCGTTGTCTGAAAACAAGAGGGGGGGGGTGAGCAGAGTAGGCCATATGCAGAAGCTTAAGTAATTTTCTGGAACAGTTTCTTTCCCCTCTGGGAGAGAGTAGCAGCCAAAATGGAAAATATCTCCTGCACAGGTTACATGCAAAGGTTGCCAGTGCAAACCGAAACAGCGGGAGCTCTAGTTAGCTCTAAATACTTGTATCTGTCCAGACGGAGTGGATCCAGAAAGTAAATTGGATATCTTTATTTCTGTTCCAGGCAGATCTGTATAATCTGTCTTCAAGAAGCAGATGCCCTTGTTTACTTTATCTGATCCGTGATCATTAACATGGAGCAGGGAGGCCTTAGATGAGCAGTACAGTGTCTGATTTGTACACAGATGGCTCCAGGTCCAGTCCCCAGCACCTGCAGCTAAGGCTGAGAACAAATGCCCATCTGACACCCTGGAGACCCACTTCCTGGACAGTCCTGAGCTAGATGGACCAATGGTCTGATTCAGTAGATGGCCACATCCTGGGTGTTAATATAGGTTATTATATTAATATATAAAAGTTGTGGGTTCTAGCACAGTCCAGTTGCTTCCATATTCACCCTCGTTCACATGGTTCCATCTGTTCAAATAGTAGCCATCAACATGTAAAAAAAGGAGGGAATGCATCACTGAACAAGAGGATAGAAGCTTGCCTAAAAGTTATTCTCTTTTATGGGTATGTGCAAATTTAGTAAGGAGGACTTTGATGAGGGGACCTGTGTGTGCCTGCTTAGTTTGCTGTCCTGGTGCTGCTCCCAGTTGATAGGTGACTTCAGGGTCCCTCCAACTATTTATCTTTAAACTGGACTTGGACAACAATTCATGTAGTGGACACCTCCAAGCAGAGGACTGTCCTCGTAAAGTGGTTGTCTTTCTTTTCTAGCAGATGATAAGTCTAGGAGGTGCAGGGACTTGTCAATAGTGGCTCCAAAGTTTAAGAGTTACTTACTTGACGATGTAGAAATATCTTGTTCCTGCAAAGGTTTATGTGATTGTGATGTGGTCTCTTCATTGGGACTTTGCGGGAACAGAATCCCATGCTAGATACTCCTTTGGTCTGGGAGGAAGCTAAGTACAGAAAGAACCATGGCTCAGTGGTGTCGGGGCACCTCTCTTGCATGCAGATGACCTCCAGTTCAATGCCTTGTCTCTCCAGTTAAAAGGATCAGGTTATAGGGGATGACTGGAAGACCTCTGTCTGTGACCCTGGAGAGTTTTTGTCAATCAGAGTAGACAATACTGAGCGATATGGACAAACGGCCTTACCTGGTATGAGGCAGCACCTTCCAGTGTTGGTGCAACTGCAATGGTGCTCCAGTTGCTTAGATGCTGCTGTGAGTAGTTTTAAGCCTCTCTTTGGCCTCTGGCCTTGCTAAGCTAAACTGTTACTGATGAAGTCAGAGGCAATGAGACAAGCCTGGGCAATTATTTACCCATGCTTCCTTCCCATCTCACCTCTTCACCTCTGATGAATAGTCCTTGAGGGCTTCCCTAACAAAGGGAGCAGAATGCGGAACGTCCTGTACATGGGAACTTCAGGTCAGGAGGAGGGATGTGCCAGCTGCCGCTCCCCAAGCAAGCAAGCCAGCCATCAGTGGAGCCAGTGTGGTGTAGTGGTTAGGGAGTCAGACTTGGACCTGGGAGACCAGGGTTCAAATCCCCACTGAGCCATGAAGCTCTCTGACCATGAGCCAGTCAGTGCCTCTCAGTCTAACCTATTTCACAGGGTTCTTGTGAAGATAAAGTAGGGGAGGGAGAGAACCGTGTAAATCAGTGGTGAGCCAGAAGTGCCAGTGGGAATGGACACATCTGTCTATTTCGGTTTCTGTCAGCTTCCCATTTTTCCAGCCTTAAGTTCTGTTTGCCACATTTCTGCATCAGTTTGCTATTTTTTTCAGTTCTCATGAAAATTCACCAGCATTTTAGTGCACATTTCCCCTAATATACACATTTTAGAATGCAATTTCCCTAAAGTTCATTTCTGCAAGCAATTTTCACCTAATACAATGCATGTTTGTATGTTATTTTTATGAATGTATACATTCTTATGCACACCTTCCCCTAATATGTGTGGTTTGTACACATTTTGCGGGTGGAGAATAGCAGCGCAAAATTCAGAGAAGTACAAATTTCAGAGGGTAGTTGCATTTCAGTTCGTGTATCGTCTTGGGAAGTCTGATTAGGTGAGTCCGCATTAAAAATCTGAAATGAGCCAAGTATCTGTGAATGACACTGTTATCTCTTCCCAATCAAGCTCTCCCTGTTTAAATCCAGGCCCATTAAAAGGTAGGCATGGAGCCTCTCCCAAGCCAGAGCTAGAGTGGCCACCTACACATCACCCAGAAATGCATCGCCAAAAGGAAAACAGGACGAAAGAAGACAGAGATTTGCATAAAATTTGCACACGCTAATTGAAGTTTATAGTTGCAAACTGAGAACTACTGAGTGGTAACCAACTAAGCCCTTCTCAGAGTAAACCCCTTAAAATTAATAGACCCGTGTTAGTCATGCCCATTAATTTCAGTGGGTCTACCCTGAGTAGGAAAAACACGGGATACAACCTGCTTTCTGTAAGTTAAATAGAAATGCAATTCAGCTTACCATAGTGGGGAAGATGGTGGCCTACAGTATGTGTCTGCTCACTCTGTTGTCCAGGTTGTACTCCCTGTAGATGGGCAATGTGTTGCTTTGTCCTCCTTCTTGGACATGTGTTAGTGGCTGCCTTAATGGTTTGACATCAGGGTCAACTCTAGGGACCCCGTTTTGCGTCCTCTCCTTTGTTAAGCCTTCATACTCTGCCCCATAACTGTTGCTTTATCAAATTTAGGAGCTGGTGGAGCTGCCCTTCTAATGCCTTGCAATGCGTTGGTCTGAAGCATTTTGGGAAAGGAAAATGGCGGCCTCAATCAGTTTCCCACAATGCCCCAGAGGAGTCACGTGGGGAATTTAAATGGTGGCTCCAGCATGCCCCGGTTCTCAGTGGAGTCCCTTAAAAAGGTGACCCAGGGCAGGCATCACCAGGAGCAGAGTGTTGGCAAGCCCTGGCCACAACCTGAAGATTCTGGTTGCTGCTGCCAACTCAGGATTGAATCCCCTTGTGCACCAATTGGAGCCTGACATTTAAGAGAATTTATTGTCATGTTCTTTCTGATTTGCCCCATGGGTTTTACGGAGGTGTTTTTTTATATATACAGGCAGGTGGGTGGATGCACTATGAAAACATGTTTATTGTTATTGTCCAGTCAAATCTTGCTCTGTAGTTAGGATGGAGCAAAGGCTCTTGGGAAGGGATACGGGGAACGCTGCTCTTAGCCAGCGTGAAGCTATTTGAGCTCCCGGAGTCTTCCCCCATGTGCTTCAGAGCTGTTTGATCTTCAAGGGGTTCCCCATCCCCCGGCCCTCCCCACTTTCTTCTGTTACAAAGAGAAACAGCGAGGTCTGCAAAGCACTCCAGGATGCCGGGTGGAGGGGGGGCAGTGAGTTAGCCGAGAGGAAATTTCATGCAAATGATAAGCAGGCCCAGCAGTTAAATCTTGGGCTGACACATTAATGAATTTCACAGCACGCCTGGAAAAACTCTCACCCTGGCCAGGATTCGTTCGGGGAAGGGAGGAATAAGGGCAGGGGCCGCAAGGGCAGCGGACGGCGGCGGGGTATAGCCAGGGGGAACCTTGTTCCCATTATCTTTTTGTGATTATGTTGAACAGGAGCTGGCAGTGTGTTTTCCCTTTAAAAGAAGAAGAAGAAGAAAGTTTGCACACAAGAATCCTGTCCACCCCCCTCCCAACTTTGGTTTCTGTGGTTAATGGGGAGAGGGACCAGGGGTGCAGAAGGAGGGAGAAGGAGCAAAATGAGTTTAGCAGCTTTTTCTGTTGCTGCTGCTACCGCTGACTCTCTCCCCGCACTGCACCCCCCCCCCCCAATTTCATAACCTGGTCGCAGCTGGTACAATTCGTGCTCCTTAATAGCTCTGGCAGTGAGTAGCAGAGAGAATGTCCCTGCTGCCCCCCGGCCCAGTTCAAGGTGGGTGGTCTTCTCACGGGCATGGGCAGGGGCGTTGGATGGAACAGGTATTGCATGGGGGTGGGGGAGATGCAGGAGTCAAGATGAGTGGAGTGACCATTTTCTCCCCATTTTATTTTTTGGGATGGGGAGAGGGATGAGTCAAGATAGAGGTGTATAGAATGAAGGCCGGTGCAGAGGAATTGTATAAAAGAGGAGCATTTCCGCTTCTAAAAGTTGTTTCCGATGTTGGTCCTACTCAGAGTAGACCCATTGAAATCAATGGATATAACTAACTTGGGCCCATGAATTTCAGTGGATGTCATCTGATTAGAACTTAGTTAGGTACAACCCTGAGTGTTTTCTATCAGTGAATTTTTGGTGGCCTGTGATGGGTTAGAATAAGGATAGTTTTAATCAATGTAATAAATTTATGGGGTTTTTTTCTTTTTAACTTAAAGTCTCGGTTCAGATGCCCCATCCCAACAATGCATTAGGACATTAGGCACTTGTGTCTTGGAGTTCTGCACTCCTTTCTTCCCTTCCTCTCACACTCTGTAGTTCCCTCCCTCACTTTCTGGTTGGTGATGACCATAGTTTACTGTGATTTCAAAATAGAGCAAACCATGGTTACTACAAATGGTAGATTGATTTATTATTATGTGTATATCCAACTTTTCCTTCAATGAGCTTAATGTGGCATACGTTGCTCTCTTCCCCATTTTATCTTCACAACAACCCTGTGAGTTAGGTTAGGCTGCGAGAATATGACTGGCTCAAAGTCGCCTGGTGAGCTTCATGACTAATTGGGGATTTGAACCCTGGTCTCCCGGGTCCTGATCCAGCACCCAAACCACCACACCACACTGCCTTATTGGGAACCATGGCCTTCATTGGGATGCCAAGATTGGGCTGGAGGCAAATGGTGGTCCACAGAAGCCATAATTTGCTCAGTTGGGACATAACAGCAAATTGAGGAGCTGGGTTGTATGACAGAGAAGAGGAGAGTGAGTGGGTCTTTCAGATCTTACTTTGACCTGTCCCATCTCTTCTTTGCACAGCCTGCAACTGCAATCTCCATGCCCGCCGCTGCCGTTTCAACATGGAGCTCTACAAACTCTCGGGACGGAAGAGTGGGGGGGTCTGCCTGAATTGTCGCCACAACACTGCTGGGCGACACTGCCATTACTGCAAAGAGGGCTTCTACAGAGACATGAGCAAATCCATCACTGACAGAAAAGCCTGCAAAGGTAAGAAACAAGAACATCTCCCAACCTTCCTTGTGAGAAAGGACGCGATTAAGTCCCTTAGGAGTTTGCCAGTTTACTTAGTTATGGCTGGCAAACATTAGGACTGGTACGGCTGAAGTCAGGGAGCCTAGACAGGACATGTGGTGCCAGGGCTGACAGGCCGAGTCAGCTCACCTAGTTTTGTCCTCTGCCTCCCTGCTGAGTTCTGCAAAGACCACACTGAGGCTCAGGAGGAGGCAGCTGACTGACTGGTCCATCCCTGGGCCAGATGTAAGAAGGCAGGTATGCGAGGGCTGGCTGGGATCAGACTGAGGTTGGTGGGGAATTGGCCCTAATGGGAAATAAAAATGTACTGTTGTTAATGATAGTTGTGAAGGTCAAATTACATTGAGAAACACACCCCAAAGAGTGACCCCAGTGCCTCAACCAAACCTGATAATCGCTGCTTTACAATCCAGTTTAATTAATTTCAGAATGGACGTTTGAGTTCCTAGCCAAAGGTGAAGGAGACGCACTTCCTAGTTTGGTGCTTCTCTCAGGCAAGAAACCATGGCTCTGTCAGCACTGAATAATTCCTTCCCCCGTCATGGTTTATTTATACTAATCTGGAGTCTGGGTTTAAATGAGAAGCAGGCTTCTTCCATGCATCATCAGCTTTTAACCCACAGTATAGCTTATCCCTGGGTTAATGTGTATCCACCGCAATTAGCATTTCTTTTCTTCAGGCTTCTCAGCATCCTCTTTCAAAATATATATCTTTCTGGAACGCTTGTTAGAACAGCTGAAAGGTGCATCCAGAACCATGGTAGCTGTCTTCCTTTGCTGTTTATTTTATTTACTTATTTATTCCATGTACAGTGGTACCTCGGGTTAAGTACTTAATTCGTTCCGGAGGTCCGTTCTTAACCTGAAACTGTTCTTAACCTGAAGCACCACTTTAGCTAATGGGGCCTCCTGCTGCCGCCGCGCCGCCGGAGCCCAATTTCCGTTCTTATCCTGAAGCAAATTTCTTAACCTGAAGCACTATTTCTGGGTTAGCGGAGTGTGTAACCTGAAGCATATGTAACCTGAAGTGTATGTAACCTGAGGTACCACTGTATACCCCATCTTTTCCTCCAAGGAACTTAAGGTGGTGTACATGGTTCCCTTCCTCCTCAATTAATGCCCACAACAGCCCTGTGAGGTAGGCTGGGCTGAGAGGCAGTGGCAGACCGTGGTCACTCGGTGAGATTCATGACTGAGTGGGGATTTTAACCCTGGTGTCCCAGGTTCTAGTTTCTCACTCTAACCACTACACTACACTGGCTCTCAAGGATGGTTTTGCACTCAGGGACCTTCTGGACTGGCAGGTGTATTCTGCAACATGCAGTTGGCACAATAATAGTGCATTGGTGGTGGGTTTATACTAGGCTGTCCACAGAATATTATTATTATTATTATTATTATTATTATTATTATTATTATTATTATTATTAGCTACCCTTCATCTGAAGTTATCGTATTATCGCAATGTGATAAAGAGGAGTACTCTTTTCTGTTGCCCTAAATGCATTGAGATGTGATTGAACATGCTTATTGGACTCTCATTCAGGCTTTAAACCTGGTTTTGGAACAGAAATTGCCGCAGTCACCCCCTGCTGGAAGAGAGATTGGGGACTGCAGCCCCATTGCTCCTCTTGGGCATCCCAGTGGCCTTTCGAAACAATCAGCCATGCCCTCCTTGTGCCTAGCATGGGAGGTGGGTGTCCTGCATTGCGCTAGCTTCTGTCTGTACTCGGATGGATGTCTCCAGAAGGTGATGCTGGGGAATGTTTCTCTGTCCCTTGCAATTTACACTACAGTAGTACCTTGGTTTATGAACTTAGTCCGTTCCGGAAGTCCATTCTTATACCAAAACCATTCTTAAACCGAGGCACACTTTCCCTAATGAGGCCTCCCGCCGCCGGTGCCCTTCCACCGTTCGTATTTCATTCTTAGACCGAGGTAAAGTTCTCAAACCAAGACACTATTTCTGGTTTTGCGGAGTTTGTAAACCAAATCGTTCTTAAACCGGACTGTTCTTAAACTGAGGTACCAATAGTGTTTTGGCTCCCACACTATTGAATATCTACATGAAACCACTGGGAGAGGTTCTTCAGAGGTGTAGCCTGAGGTGTCACAATACACAGATGAGAGCCAGATCTACATCTCCCTTTCATCTCACTCAGGTGAGGCCCTTGGCACAGTAAAGGACTGGATGAGGGCCAGTAAAGTGAGACTCAGTCCAAGCAAGACAGGTATTATTAGTGGATGGTTCATCTGCCCAGTTAGGTGATGTTCAGCTTGCTCTGAAAGGAGCTTGCATTCTCCCAAAACCAGCAGGCTCACGGTTTGGAATCTTCTATCATGATTGGTTTGAGGCTCAGGTGGCCTTGGTGGCTCAGATGATGTTTTATCAGGCTCAGCTGATAGGTAGATCTACGAACTACAACCTCGCCATGCAACAGTTATGCAGGATCTAGCAAGCACTTGGTAGTATTATTGCTTGGGTTATGCATGAGGTTCCTCTGAAAATGGACTTGAAAACTCAACTGGTCCATGGGGATTGGTAAATACAGTGGAGGCTGGCCCATTGGAATGAATGAGGCACTGCCCCACTGGCCTCATTCTGGCCTTTGCCAGCCCCCACTTGCCTGCTTTCTTTCTCAACCAGGGGGTGGCGCAGGCTGTCTCAACCTCCTTTTCCTTAGTCTCAGTTTTGGCCTTCTAGAATTCAGTAGGAAGGAGGAGGATGGGGTCAACACTAGAATTATTTGACTCTGCCACTCTGCCTCTCATTGGCTCTGACTCCACCTACTGTTGGTCTCCCTGCCTACTTCCCTACCAGTCCCACTGGGCATCAGTGTGGTGAAGGCGGGGACTTTCTGGTGCTGGCTCCCTATTTGTGGAATGCCATCCACAGAGATGCTGGCCTGGTGCCCACTCTATGGACTTTTAGGGGTGAAGCAAAGATCTTTGTATACTTCCAGGCCTTCTAATTTACAACAGGGATTTGGCATTTTAAAACACTCGCACCAATTTATTTTCCCCTTGCTGTTATTATTCTGCTTTTAAATTGATTGTACGTTGTTGTGGTTGCACTGACTTTTATGCGTCAATTTGCACTGTTTATAGCTTTTTCAATTGTTTTCGGCTTTTTATTTTATATTGTTTTGTATTTTTAATGACTTTATAAACTGCCAGAGGATTGTGTTAATGGGTGGTATAGCAATATAATTAAATAATATTTAATAAACTGAAAAGCTAATATTACGTCCTCTTTAAAAATATCAAACATTTCCCAGCACCAATAAGAAGGGGAACTGAAATATTTAATTTAGGTGTGGGGGGAGGTGGGGGGAGGGAGGAAATTCAGTAAAGCTCTCTATTGGTGCAATCCTGTGGATATTTACTCTTTCAGTGAGACTTGCTCCTTATGAAATATGTTAGGATTTCAGCTATATAGTGAAATGCTGTGCATACCTATTAAAACAAGTTCAAAACTTTACACAGAAATATTCTTTTTATTAAAATACCTGCAATACCATTTCAATAGCCTGCACTCCGTTAGCATTATTCAAATTTAGACAACATAAAAGCACTGAAGATGGTTAACCTCCTCACTCCCCTTGCCAATAATTACAATTTTGATTCAGAGATTTGACTGGCATTGCACCCATCCCAGATGACCAACTTGACTTGTCTTGTGTTTGTTCATTATGTTACTAATTAATTCTGTGAGCGTCACATTTCTAAAAATAGGGGAAAAAATTCCATGGAAAAAGAGTGCAATGGTTCTGACAACAATTTTCCAACCCACACCACTGCTGTCAGAGCCGGGCCATGTGCAGCTGGACCAGGAAGCAGACTTGGGGCGCGTGTTCTCCAACCCAAAAGTCTTTATATGAGCCAAGAGTGTTTCCGGCGAGAAAGTTTCCTCTCTTCACTGTCACAATGAGGTGGCTGAGATTCCACAGCTTATTAGTGGAGGTTCCATGTCTCTCTTTCAGTGTTTATGTTTACTATGAATGGCCAAAGTGGTGCCCAACATCTGGAGGGCCACAGGTTAGTCACCCATAAGCTCTGCCTTGCAAATGAAGAAGCTCTCTTGCATTGCTGGAAGGACCCTGACTAGCATCAAACCTCCAGCGGGTGGGAAAGAAGCCTTACTTCTCCCCTTGCCCCCAGAAACGCTTCCTCCCTGAAGCTGCTATTTGCGTCCAGAAGGACACTTCCATTAATGCCAGTTAATGCCCCAGAGGGAGTGGCCAGTTTTCATCAGGATGATGGCTGCAAGGTATGTGTATTAATTTTTCCCTCCTCAACCTGTTGCAGTCCACAAAAAGTTCCATATGAATAAAGGATTTTAAAAAATAAATAAATGGGGGGAACAGCAGTGAAGCAAGTGAACAGTTAGAGGGTTTTTTTTGCTCTCAGCATGCATAGGGAAAGAGCAATAATGGCTGATGCTCACGTTTTCCGTTTGCATTTTCAACCTCGCACTCTACATTTTCTCTCGTCTCCCAAGTCAAAACGTGAATTTTCAACATTCAAAGCACGGCTGTATGCAAAAGAGCATTTCAGTCATAGGCTGTTGTTTTTAAACGCTCTTAGTGTATAAGCATTGACCCTTAGTCGGATTTTGTAGGATTGGGGTGGGTGGTGCGGCAGCGTTATTTTTGCAGTAACCGAATATATTTTAGTTTATGGATGTTTTGCACCTGGAAGAAATTCTCTGGCAGGTCATAACAGTCTGTAGCTGAGGCGCACCCTGGGCCAAAAGGAGCCGCACACTTTCTCTTTGAAGAAGTGCTTTGCGCTGGCTGCAGTGGAAACCCCTTTCCCTCTCTGCCTGATTGCATTACCTAGAAAAATCCCGACCTGCCCTCGGGGTTTAGATGGAACGTGGATGATGCAGCGAGGAGAAACTTCACAGTTTTAACAAGCGCCTCATAAAGCTGAAGGCAGGGCTGGCAGACGGTGTGTAGCAGGGGTCTGGCACAGCCAGGCGAGCCAGCCAAGCCTCCCAGCCAGGTCATTAGGAAATAGGGAGCTAATCATTTTTAATCACCCAAGCAGCTGAGTTGGCAAGGCGTCCCATTCATGTGTGCCTCGCTTCTACACCGTCCCGTCTCCCCGTAGCCTGAAGAGTTCACACTCTTTCCCCCCAGCGACCGCGTGCTTTTTGTAGCCTCGCCATGGCAGCTGCATTGGAAACAAGCAGGTTCTGACATTCCAGGAGCTGCCTGGGACGGGTTGGGTGATGGGTTATGAAAAGCAGGGTGGGTGAGTCTCCAGCAGGAAATTGCCACGGGGAAGGGTGGAATATGGCAGCCCAACGCATGAGCCCAACGCATGAGTACAGATGGTCAAACCTGCTGATTCCAGGTTCTCCTTTTTCTAGTCTTGGTTCTCTGCATTTCTGCATCAGTTTGCAAACTTTTTTGATGTGGCACCCCACCTGCCCCATCACCTCTAGTGCCAGCAGAGAAGCCGGCGCCGATTTCAGGCAAGATTGTGCCAATTTCTAGCAAGATCTCCCTGAAATCGCAGCAGAGACGTTGTGCAATTTTGGTGAGCTATCACTAGAAATTGGGTCAATCTCACCCAGAAAATCAGTGCTAATGCTGGCACCACTTCTCCAGTGCTGGTGGAGATGGCGCAGGCAGTAGGGGCAGGGCAGAATGAGGTGAAATGGGACACACCACCCCTGCTTCCACTCCGCCTTCAGTTCAAGCCTTGTCTCAGAGGGAGCTCCTGAAAATTCCTTTGAAGTTGATTCAACTGACATCATGCACTTGACCTGCCTGGGACAGGTGGGAGAGAGATTTGGCTATGGCCTACCAGGTGAATCCAGTGTCTGATCCCAACTGCAGGAGTGGTCAAGCAGGTGGTCATTCTCAGCCCTACCTGGAGGTGGTGGCTAAAGCTGGAACCTTTTGTAACAAAGGCATGTGCTCTACCATGGAAATGTGTCCTCTCCATTTGGAAAACCATTTGGTTTTGCCATGGCCTTTCAACTTATGGTAACAAGGATTCAGGTTTTTCCACTGGTGGTGCCAATGTTGTGGAATGGCCTCCCTGATGAAATATGAGAGGCCCCACCAGTGTTGTCAGCGTTTCTTAACCATTTTAATTCTCATGCTTTTAAATTGTCTTTTTTATTTTTTATTTTGATTGAGGATATTTTAATGCCCAAATGGATTTTTTTATTGGTTATTTTAATTATGTAAACTACTGAGAAGCCATTTTGGCAAACAAGCGCTATATAAATTAATAAATTGTCATTAATTAGTTAGTTAGTTAGTTAGTTAATTTGAGGTGAAACAGATCTTCCTGAGATTTCAGAGAACTCTTTAAAAAAGAAACCCAGGTTTACCTCTCCCTGCTGAGAATTCTTGGAACAAACCTGGAGGAAGTAAGCCCATTCTGAGTGAAGATGAAGAGAAAGGGGGTCATCTTTGGTCATGATGCCTCCTCTCAGGGATGAGGAAGAAATTCAATTTGGTTCTCATTTAAAAGTGAGCCCTCTTAATTTGCATTCTCCAAATCAATTTGCGAACCGAAACAAAGACACCCTTTGAGATTCACCCTTCTTCAAATTTTGCAATGCAGTTCTCCAGCCAAGTAATGTGTACAAAAATCCATATGCTAGGTGCGTAATTATGCATATATTCATGAACATAACATACAAAAATGCACTGTTAGGGGAAGGTGCTCTGCAAATATGAGTATATTGGGCAAAACTGAGTACAAAATGTGTATGTTCAGAGAGATTTGCACGGAAATGCTGATGAATTTTCATGAGGACTAAAAAGAAAACCCCCTGAAACTCACTAGCTGATGTGAAGAATTGAATTTAAGATTGGGAGAATGAGAAACTGAGAGAAAATGGAACTCACAGAATTGCCCATTCCTACTTCCTCTCACCCACCCACCCCTTTGGACCCATCCTACTTCGGAGAGAAAGATGCATAGCTATCTATTTGCAAAGAGGATTTTTCACCCCCTCCCCTGACTACTCCACTTTTCCTGACTGCTTGGGCAATGCTGCCATAGCCACTGTGCTTTCAGCCCAATCTTTCACTCCCACTTTCTTCATCGTTGAGGT
The DNA here is from genome assembly GCF_964188315.1 of Podarcis muralis. Taxonomy (NCBI): domain Eukaryota; kingdom Metazoa; phylum Chordata; class Lepidosauria; order Squamata; family Lacertidae; genus Podarcis; species Podarcis muralis. Next base: position 38,879,651 of record NC_135668.1, read on the forward strand.
CTAATCTCAGCCGGGCAACTATGCCGGGCATCTTCCTACCATCTGCAGGCACCCCGGCCATTGCGAAGCCCAGCCTGCTGTGCTGATCCCCCTTCCTTCAACCCGCCGTGTTTCCTGGAGAGCAGCTGGGTGGGAGACATGTGCCCTGAATCTTGCAACCCAGCACAAAAGTGGCAGGGCAGGCGGTGAACTTGTCAGCTTGCGGTTTCTCGAAAAAACCCTGAGTCATTTCCTCTGTGGGGCTGGGAAGGGAGTTGCTGGAAGCCTGGAACCACGGCTGTGAAATTTCCCCTTCCCTCTTTCCCTTCCTCTGCTTGCACTTTCTCTCTCCCTCCCCCCCCCACCTTTCAGAGGCTCTGTCCACTCCCCCATGCTTTTTACCATCTACATGAAGCTTTTTACCATCTACATGAAGTGGGTGGGTTGTTGTGAGGGAGTCCCTGGTCCCGAACGGGGTCACCATGCCCCCTGAAGGACCAGGTGCACAGACTGGGAGTCATTTTGGACTCACGTGAGGTCGCAGGTCAATTTCGTGTCCAGGGCAGCTGTCTACCAGCTCCACCGGTTACGCAGGCTGAGACCTGCCCATGGACTGTCTTGCCAGAGTGGTGCATGCTCTAGTTGTCTCCCGCTTGGACTAATGCAATGTGCTCTGTGTGGGGCTACCTTTGAAGGTGACCCAGAAACTACAATTAATCCAGAATGCTGCAGCTAGACTGGTGACTGGGAGTGGCTGCTGGGACCATATAACACTGGTCTGAAATGACCTTGGCTCCTAGTACATTTCCGAGCACAATTCAAAGTGTTGGTGCTGACTTTTAAAGCCCTAAATGACCTTGGCCCAGTATATCTGAAGGAGCATCTCCACCCCCATCGCTCAAGCTGGACACTGAGGTCCTCCTCCAAGGGTCTTCTGCTGGTTCCCTCACTGCAAGAAACAAAGTTCAGGGAACCAGGCAGAAGGCCTTTTCAGTCGTGGCACCTGTGGAATGCCCTCCCTTCAGATGTCAAGGAGATAAAGAACTACACAACTTTTAGAAGACATCTGAAGGCAGTCCTGTATTGGGAGGTTTTTAATGTTTGGTGTTTTTATTATGTTTTTAGATATGCTGTAAGCCGTCCACAGTGGCTGGGGAAACCCAGCCAGATGGGCAGGGTATAAATAAAGTAGTAGCTCCCCACTATAAACCTTTCATTCACCAACCCCTTCCCTCCCCTTCTTTTGTGTACTGGAGGCTGGTCCTATTAGAGCAAATGGGGCACTTCAGCACCTAGTTATACTATGGAACTCACACCCAAAGGAAACAGCGAGAGCCACCAACTTGGATGGCTTTAAAAGAGGATTGGACAAATTCATGGATCATAAGGCTACTGTGATGGCTATGCTCTGCCTTCATGGTTGGAAGCAGTAATGCTTCTGGGAGCCACAGGAAGGCGGAGTGATCTTGAGTGTGCTTGCAGGTTTCCTACAGGTACCTGGTTGGCCACTGCAAGAACAGGATTCTGGACTAGGTGGGCCATTGGCCTGGTCCAACGGGCTTTTCTTATGCTCTTATGTATTGCCCCACTGGCCTCAGCCAGTCCCTACCTGCCTGCCTCCTTGCAACAAGTCTAGGGGGTGGCACTGCCTATCAATCTCCTTCCCCGTCTCAGTGTTGCCCTTGTACAACTTCACAATGTGGAGAAAAGTAGAAGTAGTTGTCTTTGCCTGCCTTTGTCTCTGGCTCCACCTACAGTTAGGCTCCCTGCCTTTCACCCCACCAGTCTTAATGGATGCCAACCACTGCTGCTTTTATGTACTTGGTTTACCTGCAGGTAAATAGTGGGTATGGATGGATAAATCAGTCAATTTTGGTTTCACTCAAATTCTCACTTTCCCAGTTCACTCCATTTCTGCGCCTGTTTGAATTTTTTGTGTGTACTAGTGAAAACTAACCATTTTAGTGTACGTTTGCCCTCATTGCTTAATGCAATTTTGCCAAATATTTTTCAATGAACTTCCCCTAATGTAATGCATTTTTGTCTGTTGCTTGCACTAATATTTGCATTCCTCTAATGTACATATTCTTCTATATACCTTCCTCTAATATGCACATTTTTCTATGCAAAATTCAGAAAAGTGTCCATTTTAAAAAAGATAGCTGCATCCCAGTTTGTGTGTTGTTGTGTGCAGATTAGGTACTTCTAATTTCAGCCTGATCCCTGGAAGTGGGGAGGGAATAGAACTGGGTTGCAGATAGCAAAGTGTCAACTTGAGAGACACAGAAGTCAGAGTAGTGGTACCTGGTTAGGATGGCCACTATGTTAACCCTGCCTCCCCAAAAAAACAGGACAAAGGTGAGTGTAGATTTGCATAAAATGTACATGTGCTGATTTATATGTGTAGAAATCATTACTATGATTGAACAGAAATACAATGCATTCTACCATATTGGAGAAGATGACTGTGATGAGGCACCTGTGTCTTCCTGCTCAGTCAGCTGTCCAGGTACTCATGATGGATGGGCAGCTTCAAGATACCTGCAGCTCTGACTTCTTAGAATTCTTTATCTTTAAACCAGATTTGACCCAGACAGCCCTTCAAACAGAGAATGGTCCTCTGCCTTCTGGCAGATCAAGACCCTAGTACTGCGGCTCCCAGGCTTCCTGGGTGTCTGACTTGGTGGTTCCAAGTCTGCCTGAGGTTCTGGAAAGACAACCGGGTAATTAGTTCAGACGAGCTATCTCTTTCTTATCTGCTATTGATAATTTGGGAGCAGGCCAAAGTTATTATCAAGCATCTCCCCCCGGTTATTGAGTCTGCCGCATTTCAACTCCAGCAATGGGATGTCTTATCTATGTTGGCTATCTGTTCTCAAATATAGGCAGTCTTTTCCCTTGGCACGGTTTAACATTTTGCCTTCTAAGCTTTTTGAAGGCGGATATAACAACGTCCCGGCAAATGATAGATGCTGCCTGTGCAACAGGGATGAGGTGGAGACAGCCCTATGTCTTCTTTTTAACTGTTCTTTTTACCAGGAGGCTAGAGAAGTTCTCATATACTGCCTTACATGATTCCCCCCCCCCCCGGGGGGGGGGGGAAATGTCTGGAGACGATTGTGCTCCAGTATTTCTATTATTGAGCAAGTTAACAACATGTAGAGATATTGCTTAAAGTCCAGTTTAAAGCCTGTGGCCCTCCAGATGTTGCTGGACTCCAGCACCCATCAGCCCCAGCCAATGAACAGCCAACGGTCGGTGATAATGGGAGTTGGAGTCCAACAACATATAGAAGGCCCCAGGTCCCCTACCAGGCTTAGGCCATCCATGATTGCCTCATGCAGCGCGTAATTAAACCATGGAATTCACTTCCAAAGCAGGTAGTGAAGAAAGTGTGGCAATTAGCTTTGGTAGGAAAATTGACTAACAAATTGACTTAAGTTTCTGAAAAGTTTGAAATGAAAAGGCACATTTACAGTGAATTAGTATACCTTTTATTATGTACACAGCTAAAGGGGATGCAGCAGAACCTCCTTTACTCCTTTATGGCTAGTTCATTCATTTGAGTAAGTGACTGGAATTGTGTTGTTCTGGTAGTGCTGACTTCACAATACTCTGTAATCTCATGTCCTGGAAAGGGGGTGGGGTGATTGGGTTTGCTTCACCTTTTTGGTGAGTTGTAGCACAATAAAACAATTAAAAATAGGGGGAGGGGAAAGAGGATTGGACAAATTCCTTGAGGATAAGGCTACCAGTGGCTACAGTGACTAGATATAGGATGCTGGGCTGGATATCTCATGAGCTTTATCCAGCAGAGCTCTTCATGCGTTCTTCCTGGATGTGGGTTAGTCAGATACATTCTGGTCCCAGCCGTTTTCTGAATCAGTTATTTACCTTCCCACCCCCACCCCATCTTTTTGGCACCACTGTAGCCAGGCGCAGTGGAAACAGAAGCTCTTGTCTCTTAGCTTATGTTCTTTGCTCGGGATTTAGGAGTCTTCCTAAGAGAGATCCTCTTTATCCTATGCCACACACGCACACGCAAGCTGCTGTTTGTGGGGAGGGGTGGCGGTGTCAAGGAATCCAGTCAGGGAGACTTCAGGGCTGTCTGTGCAGGAGTATAGTCAAAGGGAAGGAGACTGGGCGCATTCCCACCCACCCACTCACTCCCCCAGCCCGACTCTGGCAGCCGTTCAGTCTTCTTTCCTTTGCAAGGAGAGCACCGAGAGACGTTTCCCCCCCCCCCACACACACCACACCCTCCCTTCCTCAGATGAAAATATATTCTGGTTTCAAACTCTCTAATCTCTATCGCTGAAGCAGCAGCCAGGCGTCTGTCGAGGCAAGTCCTTCCTTTGAGATCTTCCCAGAATGTAAATGCAGAGCATTAGGAAGTTACGAAGCATCTCAATTAAGAGGTGATACGACTGTGATGGATGGCCAAACCACAAACCAAGGTGGGACAGTGGTGTTTCGGCTGCCACTCTTTCTCTACCAGGATAAGCCAATCCTGAAGCCCTGGGCTTGTCACCTGCCTACAGAGCCAGAGAAAGATGTTGGTGCCCCCTGCCCTGTTTAGCTCTTTTCTCTGTGGATCTCCAGCATTGCTCTCCATGAGCTCCTGGGTGCTGGCAAGGGTGCTGCTTGCTATTTTGTGGAAGCCTCAATGGAGACCTGAAGGTGAAGAAGTGATTGGAATCTGTAACCACAGCACGCAGGTGGTGCTGTCAGTCTTGCTGCACAGAAGGCTGCATTGGTCCAGCAAGAAGGTTTGGGAGGTTCAGAGGAGCCTCAATGGAGATCCCTCAAGAGGAAGGATGGGCAGCCTTTTGGGATTTGAGACCCATATCCTATTAGACCACCAGCTTTACTGAAAGGAATTCCATACAACCAACAGGTCTGCTTCTGTCGATACAGCATTGAAAGAGTTGAGCATATTTTACCATACTGCTTATAGTATAAGGACATTTGTTCCTTATTCGTCACACCTATTTTAATCAAATTCCCAGGCACACTAGATAATTTTTACACTTCCCTCCTTTTGTCAGACTCCACTAACGAAATCATCATCAATGTGGCAAAGTTCTGTGCCATCAGCATGCATTATTAGAAGATTAAACCTCTCTACCAACCACACTAGCATTCAAAAATTCATTCAAGTGTGATTGTGCGAGAACACATATCCTAGTTTTTTTGTTGTGCTGTTAATCCCAAACTGTCTTTTGCCTGTAAACTGTAAAATGGTATGTGCTTGGCTGTATTCTAGTGGCCAATCTGAGAGAGTAACCGTAAAGATCAAGTGATTCCCTTGGAGGCAGAATGGTCAGGAGCCAGTGTGGTGTAGTGGTTAGAGTGTTGGACCAAGACCCAGGAGACCAGGGTTCAAATCCCCACTCAGTTATGAAGCTCACTGGGCGACCTTCAACCAGTCACTGTCTTGTAGCCCAACCCACTTCACAGAGTTGTTGTAAGGGTAAAAAGGGGAGGTGGAAAAGCATGTGTGAATCCACCTTGATGGAAACATGAGATGGAAATCTAATAAATAAGCACTAGTGGTGACAAATGGGGCTAAATCAAAAGTGGATCTTGTAAACGGGTCTTTCACTCTTGGCCAAATAAGAAAGATTCAAGTCAGATACCAAAGTGGCAATATTGCTGCCAGATAATTATTATTATTATTATTATTTATTCAATTTAAATACTGCCCTAAACCTGGAGAAAATGGACATCCCCATCCCTGCCCTGACTTGGTAAATATCTAACTAGGATGCTTGCTAGGTCTATGTAAGGCAATTTGAGGACTGCTTCCATTGTCTTCTTATGGTCCACACTACTGCTGCAGATGGGGTCGTGGTGATCCCCTGCTTCACCTCAGATGGTGTTTTGTAGGAGTAAAAGGGGAGAAAAATGGTTGCCTGTTTTATAGATTTGCATAAACTGCTCATCAACCAAATGGCTCCCAGGACACTGAGTATATTTTAATCCTTGTCCGATCCTTGCAGTTTGTTAGGTGAAGATCAGAGAAGCCATACTAGCTGAAATTTCTTGATGCTGAGCAACTATTAAAGGAACCAAAGGCCCTTTCAAATTTACATAAATGTAAATAGATGTGCAAATAAAGGGGGGCAACTGGATTTGTATGGGCAAGAAGGCACCAGGGCTTGTGTTTTGATTTGTTCTTAATGCCATTAATGTCTTTCTCAAATGGTAGCTCTAATGCATTTTCTGTGCTGGAGCCAGGAGCTCAATCTACTCTGAAGATAGTTCCAAAATGTGCTTTTCTACAAGCTTTCTATAATCACACATCCAAAGCGCAGGCAGCATCCCATTGAGCACTTGTACAGCATCCCAAGGATGTCTGGGAGGCAAAGGCCATATTAAAGTTGACAGGCTAATGCCTCTAATGATCCCTCTGCCAACGGATAAAGTATGAAGTGAACTTGATAATATGGAAAAGCAGGGCATATGGAAAACACAGGAGAAATGCTCAGGGTGGGTTAATTGAACGGTTGTAACTGAAAAGCCAACTAAGGCACGTCTCAATATTAATCCCCATAATTTAAGCAAAGCCATAAAATGTGCACAGTACCCAATGAAAGCCAGGGAAGCAACAGCAGCTAAGCTCTTAGAAGCAAAAATATCCTCCCTTCGAGGGGCAAGGGCAGGCTCTTTGGCAAATGAAATGTGATGATTTAAGGTCTCTGCTGGCAACTTAATGGCCTCATCCAAGGTATTGCTGTTATAGGGGCATGTCCAGAGGCAGAGCTGTCTACCCAGCCTAAATCATCCACATGCATGGAGAACTCTAGCCTCTAGTCTCCACTAGGGATGTAAGATGGCATCATTTTCTGTTCCACTCACTCTCTGCTGCATGCAGCCCTGTTTCCATTCTGCTGCAGTTCGTCTTTGGCCAAATTGACAATCTTTGTCCCTCTGTTCCTGTGCGGCAAAATTAAGTAGCTTATGTAATCAGTTATATATTATAGGGGGTTGCACCAGATAACCCTTGGGCTCCCTTCCAACTCTATAATTCTGTGATTCTGTGTTGCCGTTACCTTATACCACCCCATCATTTCACTGCAAAGGAAACACAATGCAAATGTGGTGGGCATATAAAGTAAAGGTAAAGGTACCCCTTACCACTAGGTCTAGTTGTGACCGACTCTGGGGTTGCGGCGCTCACCTCGCTTTATTGGCCGAGGGAGCCGGCGTACAGCTTCCAGGTCATATGGCCAGCATGACTAAGCTGCTTCTGGTGAACCAGAGCAGTGCACGGAAACACCGTTTACCTTCCCGCCGGAGCGGTACCTATTTATCTACTTGCATTTTGACGAGCTTTTGAACTGCTAGGTTGGCAGGAGCAGGGACTGAGCAACGGGAGCTCACCCCGTTGCGGGGATTCGAACCGCCAACCTTCTGATTGGCAAGTCCTAGGCTCTGTGGTTTAATCAGTTATATATTGATTGTGGACTGAAAACAAAAGCAACAAATACTGATTGTATTTGCTTGCTTGATTTCCATTCTATTGACCTTCAGAGACACACTGCCTCTGATGGTAGTGCATGGCCATCGTGAATGGTAGCCACTGATAGCTTTTTCCTCCACAAATTTGTCTAATTCCTCTTTAAAAGAACCCGATTCAGCATCCGTCACCACATGCATTGTAGCAAATCCAGCAGGTGAGTTGGCATTCCTTACTGGGAGAGAGAAGGGTGAGAACACGCAGGTCAGCACGGTGCAAATGCACTGGCAGAACCAGACCTCCTCATCCCACTAAGCAACAGGGACCCACCTGCCAGCTAGTGTAGCAGCTTTGTCTAGTCTGGGAAGCCACTTCTTAGCACATCCCATAATTTGCTGTGTGATTAAATTGGCAGTGTTTGTAGCAAACACCCTTCCACCTTTCATTGTGAGGGTTAGATCTGAGCACTTGAGAAAGCTTGACACCCTCCACGCCATCAGAGTAACGCTTCAACATCTGTCCTTTTGATGATACTTTACCAGCTTGCTTGAATTCCTGCCTAAGCATCCAAGTGCCAAATCTTTGAGTGTCAGAAGTTGCTGTCTTTTTGAAATGCCTTTGTACAGGGATGTGGGTTGCAAAATTTCCTGCAACAAAATAATATTCCAGAGAATTTTCCACTACCCGCTTTTTCCATGGAAATTTTTCAACATCTAAAAATATATTTGTTCACAAAAACAAATTGGTAACATAATATATGGATCCTAGTGTACTATCAGACAAATTGAGCATTTTCAAAGATGTAATTAATTATTTTCAGGCTACTATCTGTAGAAAATGTGTGTGAGATTTCTGTGTGTTTTCATTGCCCCTTCTCCCTTGAAACTTAAACTATGTATGGAGAGTACATGCTATTAGATTGTCATGTCTTAAAAGTTATTTACAAGTATTCCAATAAAAGTAATTTCCAAGTAAAGCTTTGAAACATAAGATTTTACACCACATTAATTATATTTAATTGAATTTTTTAATTCCAAATGAAAAAGTTCAACTACTTTTGACGATTGGAAAAATATTTGAGATATTTATATAGCATATAAAATTAACATGCTAGCTTTAAGGCACCAGGAAAATTCCTGATTTGTTTTTTTCCCTCCAGAGAACCCACATCAGTGCATTGAATACAGTTGGCTTTCAGGGGGCTGGTTGACTCATGACAGCATTACAGTTCATACCAAGGGCTGGTGTCAGAACCCTTGGGGAGCTGCTGTCCCAAACACTCTGGCACAGCCCACCAATGCCAACACCTGTTCTGGCACTCTGGCCTGCCTGTTCACCTGGCCCAGTGGAGGTTGGGGCACATTGAGACTAGTAGGGTGGAAGACAGGGAGACCAGCAGTAGGTGGCGCTAGAGGCAATGAGAGCCAGAGCTAGCTAACTCTTGTTTTGTCCTCACCCTCTTCCTTGCTGAATTCCATAAGGGCACCAGTGAGACCAAGGAAGAGGAAGTTGGCAGGCAGCTCCACCCACTCTCTGGACTGGTTGTAAGTCGGAAGGAAGGCAAGTGGTGGTACACTGGGGTTGGTGGGGCCATGCCCCATTTCCCAGAATGATAAAACTAAACCAACAGTCTAACTCAGCTGCTTAAAACCACCACTCAGCAAGGTGACTCACAAGATAAAATAACCGCTAAAATGTGATCGTCTCTCCCTGCTCCTCCCAAACACATATTTTAAGGTTCCATCTATGGATGGGGAAGGATGGTAAATTGCAGAAGTATTACAAATAATTATTGCAGTTAACAGAAATGTCCAAAACTCCCATGGTTCTAAGCGCATTTTGCAACAGGGCATTTCATTAGCATGAGCAGTTTTTGAGCTCTAGGCACAGTACTGCGCCCAAGATTTCAGATTAAAACTGCAGAGTGGAGGGAAGGAGGACATTTTTCTGCCTCCCCACTTCCAGCTACTCTGTGAAGACTGGAGAAGAGATCCTGTTAAGGACTAGAACATGTAAAAAATGAACATAATATTTTAACTGCAGTTCATTCATTTTCAGCTTTGTATTCTTGTTATAAAAAGTGCCCCTAGGCATTCTGTTGTTGCACCCATAACCTAGGTTTAAGGTGCCATTTAGCTCCTAGCTTTCATATATCAGTTTCTAACACTGGTTAACAGTGCAATCCCCATACAGGTCTACTCAGAAGTAAGTCCACCTGAGTTCAATAAGAATTGAAGCATAAGAGGAGGGAAAGGGAAAGTTTTGTATCAAATTGCCGGCCCTTAAGCCATTGTTATGATTTAGATCTAGATCTTTTGCAGTCTAGTCACGTGGTGAATATTTCTCATGTTTCTACCCACTGTTTATATTTGTTATAGTTCAATGTTCGGATTGCTGATATTTGTTTAAAGTAAATAAAAGTGATTTGGAAACCCAGTGCTAAAATATGTGTGTGGGGGGTGTCTTAAAATTAAAACTATCAGATAAAGCAGATAAGATCAGCACTAAGCAGCAGGGGGAAACAATTGGCAATAAACTTGGTAAACCACCAGCAATAAAACCAACATGAAATGTCAACTCATCCATAGACCTTGGGGAAATTATTAATATTTAAAGAAGTGGGAGACAGGGAGAGAGAAAGGACCTCCCTCAGCAGTCCATAGGGCAAGGAGAAAGACTGAGAAGGAGGGTGAAAAGGGGTAGAACAGAGTGGGGGGGAGGAAGTGACAGAAGGATGGAAAGGGGCGTCTCCAACCACTTTTGGTCCTTCTGCCCATCACTGGCTGTGGCCCCACCTAGAATTGGGGTGCTGCCCCCAGACAGATATGGCCCACTCCTGGTTTGTGGTTACTTTGTCATCCTTGTTGGTGTTATCATGCAGACTGACTGCTGGGACCTCTGAAGGGTGGGATTTTTGGTTTGGTGTTTTGTGACCCTGTTAAAGCTGCTCTACGAGGAAGAGGGCAGCCCAGCTCACTCCGAGAAGTGTTACGCACAGCTTCCCAGCATCAAAGCATGTTGTGACTGAGGGAAGGCTCAACATCATCTGAGGACTCCGCCACCCGCTGCCATGTGTTATCACAGCTGAGCCCCTCAAATACCCTCATCAGAAACACGTCCGTTTCCAATCCTGGCTAGGATCTGATAAGGCCCATTGCATCTGTTCCCCATTAGGTGCTGTGTGCTTGCTTCTTGCTGAGTTGGAGAGGGCCTGTTGCGCTGGGACATGGCGCATTGGCAGGATCCCATCTGGTGAAAATTAGGGAAACGATAACATCTCTTTTGGGGGGGATGTGCGCATATGTGTGTTTTTGTTTGGCATTGGAGTCATGTTTGACTGTTGCACTGATGGAAACCATGATACTTTCCCCCCATCTTTTAAGCAGGCCCTTGTCCAAGACTTGCTGATGGAACACTCATCACGCTTCGCTGCTTCTCTCCCTCCTTTCATCCAGCAAAAACTGGTGCCAAAAGTAACGGTACCCTGGACTCAGGGCTGTGAATCTGCTAGCCATTTTATTCACTCTCCAGGGGGATCCTGAACACGTTTTTGGGCATAGCAAGGATCCCAGTAGCAGGGAGAGATGGAGCCCATCCTGCTCTCTTTGGCCTCGCCTCCTCCTGTGGCCAAAGGAGAAGGTCCCTCGCTTAACTTCGCTCACTTAAAAGAATAAGGAAGCAAGAGATCTCTGTCCGTGAACCTGAAGAGCAGCTAACACTCAGAGTAGACAGCACTGGGCAAGGTAGACAGACTGACCTAGCATAATGTCACCATAGTTGAATGAGCACATGTACCTGCTATGCATACCAAAGGTACAAGATGTTGTTGTTGTTTAGTCGTTTAGTCATGTCCGACTCTTCGTGACCCCACGGACCAAAGCACGCCAGGCACTCCTGTCTTCCACCACCTCCCGCAGTTTGGTCAGGCTCATGTTTGTAGCTTCGATAACACTATCCAACCATCTCATCCTCTGTCGTCCCCTTCTCCTTGTGCCCTCCATCTTTCCCAACATCAGGGTCTTTTCCAGGGAGTGTTCTCTTCTCATGAGGTGGCCAAAGTATTGGAGCCTCAACTTCACGATCTGTCCTTCCAGTGAGCACTCAGGTCTGATTTCCTTAAGAAAGGATGCGTTTGATCTTCTTGCAGTCCATGGGACTCTCAAGAGTCTCCTCCAGCACCATAATTCAAAAGCATCAATTCTTCGGCGATCAGCCTTCTTTATGGTCCAGCTCTCACTTCCATACATCACTACTGGGAAAACCATGGCTTTAACTATAGGTACAAGATAGGTACAAGATAATAATAATATATTAATAATTTATTATTTATACCCCACCCATCTGGCTGAGTTTCCCTGGCCAGTCTGCATGGCTCCCAATCAAGTGTTAAAAACAATACAGCATTAAATATTAAAAACCTCCCTAAACAGGGCTGCCTTCAGATGTCTTTTAAAAATAGGATAGCTGCTTATTTCCTTGACATCTGATGGGAGTGTGTTCCACAGGCTGGGTGCCACTACCGAGAAGGCCCTCTGCCTGGTTCCCTGTAACCTCACTTCTTGCAACAAGGGAACCGCCAGAAGGCCCTCGGCGCTGGATCTCAGTGTCTGGGCTGAACGATGGGGGGTGGAGACGCTCCTTCAGGTATACAGGACCGGATTGAATCCCTGGCATCAGGAAGCAAGTGGCGTGGCAAGCTGGGCTAGAATTAGAGCAGACATGCATCCATCTTTGCAAATGACATTCATCTATTTGAAGGTGTACTCTATTTGAAGGGATGGCTTATCCAGGTCCAAGAAAAAGACTCAGATTCAGTGTTCTCAGACTGCCGGTGCAAGGGCTGTTATGCTATAGCATAAGGGCTAGAATAACGTTTGTACGATATGATGCATTTTTTTAGTGATTCTAGCCACCCTAGCTAGAATCCTTGTCCTCGATGCACCCATTTTCTACTTAGGAGAAATTCTCGCATATCATGAGCTGTACCCTAGACTGCAAGAGGAAAGTTGGGTGAGAAAACCAACCAAGCCAAGCCATTACCTCCAAGGGGATAGCTTTATGTTTCTCTGCCCACCTCCTCTAAGCAGCCCCTTAACCGCCTGAACTTTAAGTGACCCAACCCACTCCCCAAACTGGGTAGAGTAGTATGACAATTACATGTGGGGTAAATAACAAGGCCCCAGACCAAAGTTTTCCAAAACAAAATATGCTTTTACTTAAGACTTTGGTAAGGAAGTGTTTGAGAAAATTGTTTTAGAAACAAAGTAATTTTGTCCTTTGAGTAGTTACCCACAAGAGCAAATAAATAAACAGAGACAAACCCATCTAACTCTACCTTTTCAAGACTGCTTCCCTAATCATGCAAATACTTATCAGTTTACATCCCTCACTTTAGAGTCGTGGTCCCTTCGTGGTCCTCTTCTGGTGCCTTCCTCCTGAAGTGCCCAACTGTGATCTCTACTATGTTTTAATGCTCTCTTAAATGTTTCAGCCCTTTTTCTAATTCTAATTCCCACTCTGCAACCTTCTGACCACCTATCTTAGTTTCTAGCTTAACATATTCAATATTTTCACCTACTCTCTTCCAACTTCTTCACCAGTCAGGAGAAGGGCACAGTATTGGGTACTTTTCTATTTCCCCTTCACTGCCAGGTTTCTAGAATGAACCTTTGAGCAAAACTTCCTGAGCAAAACATGCCTTCTTAAACACTTCACCTTCTTGTGCATATTAGACTTTCCTGTATGTTAGAGCCTTTAAAGGGGGGGGGGGAATTACAAGCCTAGTGTCACAACCAAAGAACCAACACAAAACTGCTGAAATCCTTATTTCCTTCACATTAGCTTTCAGAAATGGTATCCTCTGACTGTCCACTCTGCCCCATCGTCTTCCTACCGTCTTGTTCCACTTCTTGGGTAGAGCAGGCTCAAATCATAATGGCCACATACCTTTGGGCTTTGGCCACAGCTACTCTGCACTTCTATTCATCCCCTGCTGCTCCTCTCTGCTTCCCAGAGCCCAGTGGTCACTGTGTGTTCATCCATCAATGGCCCAGACAGAGGACATGCCCCAGTCGCATTTTGACCTAATTTTGACCGTTCCGCTTTAAGAGCCCCTGGTGGTTGCAAACTGCAGATTATATATTTACAGGGCTGACAGAAATGTCCACCACAATTGCAGTGTAATAAATGTGGTCTTAATAATATTTCTCCATTTTATTAATCTGCAGTTACATGGTTAACATGAATCTTATTTAATGCGCAATTTTTCATGGCGGGAAGAAGCCAAGGCTCTTGATTCCTTTCGGGCCAAGGACTGTCAAGATTGGTTAATTGGCCCCAGCGACTTGGTTGTGCAAACCACCCTCACTGTTTGCTTTTCTGACAATAAAAATGAGCAAAGCATTGTAAATAAATTTAGCCCCTTTCCCCCCCTGACATAAACCAGATCTCCTCCACTACACGTTTTTTCCAAATTTAAAGAATCCCCACTGGAAGCTACACTCTGTAGTTCTTTCTGGATTACCTCCCTCTCCCTCTCTGTCTCTCTCAAGGTTGCAATCCGTTACCTTTAATGAGCCTTAACACACTTTCCCTTCCACTCTGCCCTGTCACTTGCTCATGATCGGCAGACCGCTGAGAGCAGCGTGGAAATTCCTTCCAGTTTCCGTAGGAGACAGACTGTCCCCCTGATGCAGCTTACTTAGCCCTGGGGTGGCAGAAAGGAAAGTTGGCTGTTTCTGGGTGCCCAGAGCTTAATGCTGGAAGCCAGCTGTGTGTGCTGGTTTCAAACAGTCTGATCTCCAGGAGCTTAACCCAAGGAGCTGAGGCTCAGGCAGGGCAAAGTGTGAGTGTGAATAAATATAAACTAAAAATAATACAGAGGTACCTCGGGTTACATACGCTTCAGGTTACATACGCTTCAGGTTACAGACTCTGCTAACCCAGAAATAGTACCTCGGGTTAAGAACTTTGCTTCAGGATGAGAACAGAAATCGTGCTCCAGCGGTGCGGCGGCAGCAGGAGGCCCCATTAGCTAAAGTGGTGCTTCAGGTTAAGAACAGTTTCAGGTTAAGAACGGACCTCCGGAACGAATTAAGTACTTAACCTGAGGTACCACTGTATAGGGGGGTTTTTTAAGTGGGGGAAGAGGCAGGACATCTGAGGCCTTATATAAACGATATATTTAAAGCAGTATCCTACAACTCTAAACAGAGCCTTGGGTTTCCCCAATGAATCCTGGGAACTCTGGTTTGCTAAGGGTGGTGTGATCCCTATTCTCCTAACTGAGCAACGATTTCCAGAGTTCCCTGTTAAACCACTCTGTTTTAAGTGGTGTAATGCAGCTTTAAGTGTGTGGTGCCCACTGCAAAAGACACAGGGTTCCCCCAATATGCCTCAATCAGATGCCCAGGATTGCTGGGTGCTTGTGCCAGACCTCATCTTCGCACACCCTTGCCCCATGGCAGCAACCTCCTCACTTCCCAGTGATAGTGAAACAGGCTTGTACCAACGGTGATGCATGGCTGTGCCAACACACCTGCATGTGATCAAACTGCCAGTGGCTTGCCAATACACTTGGGCAAATGTGGCAGTGCCCCACCAACTCCAGTGTGCTATCAGCCAGCCCTCCCACCCACCTGCCTGACTGACTGACCTACAACCCATCCCATAGTCTCAGTGCTGCCCCTTGTAGAACTCAGCAGGGAGAAAGGATGGCAACAAGTCTAGTATTAATTGGTTCCACCTGTCATTGGCTCTGGTGCCACCCACTGTTGGGCTCCCTGCCTTCCACCCCATAGGTCTCGATGGGCACCAACCACGGCTGCTGTAAGTGCTGCCCAAAGTGGCAACATATAAGGAGAAGCTGCTTGCTCCTTGTTGCTGTTACCAACACGCTGGCTCCTGCTCCAGCCCACTTGCAGGTCCCACAGAAGTCCTCATTTGCACAAACAGACTTCTATGTGCACTTGAGTGTTTCAACTCAGAGGGTGGCTGTTCTTCTTCCCTCCCTCCTCAACCCCCCCCCCCAACCGCCTGCTCCTGTTTGTTATTCATCAGTTTACTCTTTGCCATGTATTATCCATTATTCCCCTGCTTTCAAAGAGCGTAGAGTCAGATGTAAATTGTGTAACTGAAAACATATCACAGATAGGCTGCATGCAATCCTCCTGCAGGACTTGTCAAGCTTTTTGAAAACCAGCAAGGGAAGGGGAGTGGGGGACCCAAACATCAAGGTTGGTTTGCAACTGAAAGGGGAAGAGAAAGGAAGAAGAGTTTCCCATGGTTTGTATTGTCACATTATGGCAGATTTACATTCCCAAGGAACAGCTGCGTGTTGGTCTATAGTTAGGTGATTCCTTAAGGGCCAGCTTCTGCAAGAGACTCACAAGCGACAGTGAGGTTTAACAGACAAAAGAAATAGCCTGAGCAGGCCGGAGGACCCATTGAAGACAATGGGAATGATGTTAGCATAGCGTAGCTTAGTGCCAGTGTAAGTTCCAGTGGATTGCTGGTCACCTATCTGAAATGCAAGGAGTTTGGAATGGGGCCAGTCTCCCCCAGACCTCACTATGTTCTCCTTTGGGGGGACTTACCCTGGCCTCAGTTCAGCCAGCTGCAGATGAACTGGGATGAGTGACATAAGCTGGCTTAGCACAGGCTCAGCTGGAGATCTGCCTTTTGCAAACTCTGCTCATCCCAACAGAACTCGGGTTTGGATTACCCGTTAAGTCTGACTTGGGTGATTTGAGTGAAGTTTGTTTATGGCTTGCTACCAAGTTTTGCTGATGCTCTTGAATGCTTAGAAGTTAAAAAGTTGTCTCTGCCTCCCTCCCCCAAGTCAACAGGACTGAAATAGGACAGCTATCTCATAAACAACTAGAGGTTATGTCCATAGGGCATGATTAGTACCCAAGCTGGAACTTCTAAGCTTTCAAGAAGGACCATTTGTTCCTTCTTGGCCAACCTCCCTTCTCCAAATCCAAGCCTTATACTATGGCTCCACCTTTGTGCATCTATCATTTTAGTCTATGCAGACTTCTGCAGCTTGAAGCACTCCAGATGGTGTTGACCTCCAGCCCCAGCCAAACATGGCCAATAGTCAGAGACATGGGTGTAGCCAAGGAGGGCGGGGGCAGCTGCTTCCCCCTAGATCAGAGGTCAGCAACGTGCGGCCCATGAGCCAGATGCAGCCCACGAAGACCATTTTACTGGCCCACGAGCCGCCCGCTCGGTGAATTCCCCATGTGCTGCGCTAAACCAGTGTGGCGCAGGGACTCGCTGAGTGGTGCTGGAAATGGCATCTGCGCAGGCACGATTTTTGCCATTGGGCATGCGCAGAAGTGATTTTCAGCGCTGCGGACATGTGCAGACACGATTTCCCAGCATCGCGCAGCACCAGTCCAGCCCACGGACGATCTCCGTGGGAGTGATCCGGCCCATGGCCGGTAAACCTTGCCGACACCTGCCCTAGATCAAGTAAAACAATAGTAATACTTAACTAACTGACCAGTCACGTCGGTTCTGCCCCCTCAACAAAACTCCTAGCTATGCCCATGGGCAGAGATGATAGGAGTTCTAGCCTGACCACTTCTGGAGAGTGCCATGTTGGCTACTCTGGGGCGAAGGATCCTTCTTAAAGAATTCTGAGCTCCCGCATTAAACTGTGTTCAGAAAAGAAAAGACAGAAATAAAACTTTATGAAGTTAATATACTCAACATTATTAAAGGCATCCATAAAATGCAGCATTAAACTCTGATAAATGCAAATGTTGCAAATTACTGTGTGTGACTAAAACTGGGTCACAAAAACACAAGTTTGCAGAACTCCTTGGGGGATGAGTTGAGTATTAAGCCAAATTACGGTATGTGTGATAGTGCAATTATATAGGAAAAGAAAGAGAGAGAAAAGAGAAAGCTTTTGGAGAAAGAGGGTACAGAGTTGGAGCTTGCTAATAAATTTAACTGTATTTTGCAGGATTAGAGCAGCTTCCTTTATTACAAAAAACTATTGTCTCCCATTTGGTTCTGCAGTCTATTCAGTGCCATGGTAATAATTTAGTATTTTGCATTTGATCCACAAACAGATATTTAGCCCTTGCATTGTATTCATGTTTAGGACTGAGCTGAAAGTGAGGAGGGGGAATGATTTTGCAAACAATTTGAAAGATATGTCTCCTTTTAGCAATTTTTTCAGGGATTGCTTATTCAGGATTGTTTATTCAGGAAGCCCGGTTATCAATTGGAATAGGCTGTGTCTGTCCTCAGACGATCGGCTATGTGGTGTTATGTGAGATCCCTGATGGGCTGGGATCATAACTCTTGCCCTGTAGCATATAACTGCCCTGTTGTGCCACGGCAGTTTGAGCTAGGCCTGGAGAATCTGGAAGAGTTTTTGCTCATTGTTACATGTGTTTTGAATTGCCATTTTGTCCATGCATAGTTCTGCTTCCCCTGGCATGTCGTATTATGAAATGTATTTGTGTGTTTGCAACTTGCAACTTTTAACCTTTTCTCCGCTTTCTCTCTGCTCTCCTCCTCTCCTCCCCCACCTTTTTAGCCTGTGACTGCCACCCTGTTGGCGCAGCTGGAAAAACTTGCAACCAGACCACTGGACAATGCCCATGCAAGGATGGCGTGACCGGGTTGACCTGCAACCGCTGTGCCAAAGGTTACCAACAGAGCCGGTCACCAGTGGCCCCATGCATCAGTGAGTACCGCCGCCAAACTTCTCATGCTTTGTTGTCATGGGCTTCTCTGATGGCAATGACAGCTTCTGCAGCTCGGACGATGATGACAAATTAATCAATTGGATGCCTACCCCACACATGGCATCAAACACATTGGTGATAAAACAATGCAATTAAAAAGAAAGTGAAAATAAAATGTAAAAGTTAAAAACGTTTTAAGAGCATTAAAAAAAATTAAAAGGATGCTAATTATCATTGCCATTATTTATTTCGTTTATGAATCACATTCCATCAGTTATGCCGATGTGATTTACAATGTAATAGTATGTATATAAAAAAAGTTGCATCTATAAAACAGTTGAACTGGTTGCCTATTATATGGTTTAAAGCAACAGGGCATATATAAAATCAGTTAAAATCCAAGACAGATACCAACTGGGGGAAAGTTTTAGAATGCTTGTTGAAGGAAAGACTTTAGCAGGTGTTGAAAAAACAATAGAAAGTGTCTGTATAATGGGAGGAAGCATGAGAAGGCAGGTGTTGCAACGCTTAAAGCCTGATTCCAACATTGTGTGGCATGAGCCTTCTGATAGGGTAGATTCTGCTGGATGCCCTCTCCTGCAGAATGAAGTGATTGGTTGGGTATGTAAGGGATGAGGTGATCTTTTAGGTAGCCACGTCCCAAGCTCTATATCACTGTGTAGTTTGTACACCAATCCAGTCATACAGTACCTTGGTTTCCAAACAGCTTAGTTTTTGAACGTTTTGTTTCCTGAACACTGCAAACCCAGAAGTGACTGTTCTGATTTGCGAACTATTTTTGGAAGCTGAACATCCAATGGGGCTTCCACGGCTTCCTGCAGCCAATCAGAAACCATTTGGTTTTTGAACATTTTGGAAGTCAAATGGACTTCCGCAACGGATTCTGTAACACTGTACCAGCAACTTGAACATAGCCTGTTAGCTAATTGGCAGCCAATGAATCCCAGAAAATGTAATAGAGACTGACAGGTTGTTACTGAAGATAAGCATTCAACCAGAAAGTGACATTTTAGAGCTATTTATTTCAGATGTTTATAGCCCACCTTTCTTCTATCATGGAACTCAAGGTGGCATACATTTATTTTATTATAATTTATATTTAATGCCCGCTCTGCAATGAATGTTTCCAATCCCCGAGCAAGGAACAAAGTAATAAAAATAAACAGTGAAAAGCAATCTACTAAAATTACGAAATCATATAAACACGTCCAATAAACAACTCCATCGTAAGGTAAACAAGCAAAACTCCAGCAACAAAAATTAATATTTCCAATTGAACCAAATACCTAGGAAAAACAAATGAAACATTCAAACATATAGAAACAGCTAAACAACCAGTGATCTTAACAACCGTATCTGACCGCAAAGAGTGGGGTGCTCTTTGTGTGAGAGGCAGAGAGACCCCACTCTATGCCAACAGACTCTCACTCTGTTCACCCCCACCCTCCAAACCGCCCAGACTCTCACTCTGAGGGGCCTAATTGCTACCCACAAGCATCCACAACAAGAACTCCCACCCCTGACCCACAGTAGCAACAAAGGAAAAAAGGTCCTCAGACAGCCTTCTATCTCAGCACTGACCAGACCTACATCTGCTTAGCTTCAACAAGGTGGTGGCTGTATCACCGTCTGCCTTTTGGCTTGCTTTTTGTTTTCAGCATCCTCGTTGCACGGGTCGGGTCCCGTTCATCCTGAGGTTTGGTGTCTGCCTTGGGGACTGTGCGGCTCCTAGAGATACAGGAGAAATTTGGATCAGCTCACAGCTAATGTGCAAATTTGCAAACTGAAACACAGCTACCCTTCAAGAGCCACAACTCCTCTAAATTCTGCAGATGTAGTTCTCAAACCTGTCTGCTGGAAGTGGGAAGGGACGGTGGCCAGGCGAGCACACACATGCTCAAGCCAACTAAGAAATTTCACCTTTTCTTTTCCAGAGATTCCTGCCATCAACCCCACCTCTGTGGTCACTAGCACAGAAGAACCAGCAGGTGAGTGTTTATTCTGTTGAAACGCAAAAATGGGAAGACTGCCCTGGCTTTGTAAACTTTTTATTTTTGCCTAACTTTAGGGGATTCTTCAAAAAAAAAAAAAAAGCTTGCACGAATGTCTGCCCAGATTTTGGAGATTTGAACAACCTGGATTTGTTTCTGAAGTGGAACTGATGCACTCAGAGCTCTTCCATTGTTTTCTCTCTCCAAATGTATGCCCAGAACTTCCAAAGCTTTCAGTTATGGAACGTAGGAAGCTACCTGCTTTATACGGAGTCAGACACATTGGTCCATCTAGCTCAGCATTGCTTACACTGACTGGCAGCAGCTCTCCCAGATTTCAGACGGTACATTCCCATCCCCAGGTTGAGATGCTGGGGATTGAGCCTGGGACCTTCTGCATGCAAGGCAGATGATCTTCCGTGCAACTGCAGCCATTTACTTTGTCTGTTCCTTTGCTCCCTTTGTATCTTTCCATCACCGCCTCCACGTAAACTATTTATTTATTTATTTTAGACACTATTGAACTAGATGGAACAATGGTCAGACTCAGCATAGGGCCACTTCCTGTGTAGGTCAGGCTGGCTGGGGCTAATGGGAGTTGGAGACCAAAAGTATCTGGAGCCACAGGCTCTGTGTCCCTTTCTCAGGTTGACAGCTGGAATTTTGATGCCAAAGCTGCTCCTAGCCTCAGAGTTTGCTCGAGGGCAAAAGTGACCATGTTTCCACCAACTAAATCGCAGGCCATAGGTGCAAATGTGGTTCTAAATCCACTGCTGCATTTCTGGCGATCAAGTGTTATCCATCACCCCCATTGCTTCTTCCCAGGCACAAGAGATTCCTCCTCTTCGTTCTTGACTGTCACATTAGTTACCTGTGGGAAAATAGTTCTGTCTCAAAATTCTGCTGCTACTAGAGATGGCTGGATCCTCGTTTCTCTGTTCTGTGTCTCAAAGTTTCCAATTTAAATTTTATGCTGTTCGGCTCCTATCAGATGCATTGCTGCAAATTATACATTTGCGAAAACACAGCATTCATTTTTCTATGCTATTTTCACCAATGCAATCATTATTATGATTATTATGAAGGCATGCTTTACCTTACTATGTGCATTTTTGTGCCCGTTAATCGAAAGGAGAAGTTCACTGCAAAAATTTCAGAGAAGTGTGAATTTCATAGGATAGCTATGTTTCCGTTTGCATATTGTTTTCAGAAAGTGTGAATTAGGTCGATTGGCTTTCACATGCGAACTGAATCAGACATCTCCCCCACTCCCACTCCCCAGCCACAGAGCAGAATGATGTGCCATGGGGGCCTCTTTGTCTGGGACTGTGGACATGTAATCAGACCTGTGCGTAGAAACTGCAGGTGGAGGGTGCAGCTGGAACAATGTGGTGGGTGAGACGCGGTGAGAAGCGGGGTCGCAGAGCTCCAAAAAACCTGCAGTCCTTCTGAATTAGGCCACCTTCTCATGCCCCATTTGTCCAATCTGGGCACACGTACAGCCCCGTGTCCTACCTAGAACAACAACAACAGCCAAACAAACCAAAACCACCACTTGCGTTTAGCAGTCTCTCCTTATCCTCCACCCCTTCTCTCCAACACAATTGCTCTTTTGTGCTAGGAATTCAGTGGGAATGTTCTTTCGCTTTGCCCCATTACATGGACTTCTTGCTGAATCGCTTGCGAAAACTTTCCCTTTGCCATTCTCTTCTGCTCTTCCTGCTTGCCCCTCCCAGCCTGATACAAGAGTAGGGAGTTCGTTGTCACCCCGAACAGAAATGTCAGAGAATTCCAATGAAAATGGCCACGGGGGCAGAAATTGCTAATGTCTGTGTATTCATCCTATGTCCAGAAAGCAAATCGATCCGGTTGTGGTTGCTTTCAGTCTGCAAATGATATGTAATTGACTACATCCCCCCCCCCCATTTGCATTGCATGTCCTATGCCCTGATGGAATAAAATCTGGGGAATAAAATCATGGCAACTCCCTACTTTCCTCCAAAATGAAACTCCTCTCTCCCCCCCCCCCCCACTTTTTGGCTGTTAGGCCTCTTAATTAGGCACATCAAAGAAGGGACACTTCAGGAAAGGGGGTGGAGGTGTGGACCGAGTTTCTGTATATCTTCATTCCAAGATACATTTGGGAAGGAAAGATTCAGATTTTGTTTAAAATATATTGAGGGCTCTTATGAAAAGTTTTAGTTGGAAAAATATAAAAGGAACTTGATGAAAAACCTCGGCTCTTTATTTTTACTTTTCAGCAGAGGAAGTCTGCTTAAGTGGTCCATAGAATTATCTGTGGTTTTCTTTTTATAAACGCCTGCTTCTAGTTCAAATATGTGCAGAGTATGTTGCTGCTTCCCAGAATACACTTTGAAGAGCCATATTCCGGGTCCACCCTGGGAGAACCTGGGTACTTGGGACAGGAAAACCAAGGCGGGGGTGGGGGGCTGCTTCTTGAAGAAATTTTAAGCAAGGTCCCTTTCAGAAGAGGCACTGAGTGCCCACTCTCCTGAGATATGCAGTAGCTGAGTTAGCACTGCATTCCTAACCATGTCTACGCAAAAGTAAGACCTATTGGATCCAATGGGGCTTACTCGCAAGTAAGCGGGTTGCAGCCTCACTCTGTGCTCGGAAGGTGTGTGTATGTGTGTTGTCATTTGTTTATTTTTAGAAAGGTATAGAAACCACTTAATCACAAAACTATCTAAGCAGTGTACTTAATAAGATGGTTGATATCAGAGGTGCAGAGGTTAGATTGTTGGGAGAACAGGGGTCAAATCCCCACTCAGCCATGAAAATCATTGGGTAGATTTGGGCCAGTCACTCAGTTTTAGCCTAACTCACATCACAGGGTTGATGTGAGAAAAAAGTGGGGAGGAGGACAACTATGTATATACCATCTTGAGGTCCTTGGAGGAGGCAGCAGAGTTGAATCCTAGAACTGTAGAGTTGAAAGGGACCCTAAGGTTGGTCATCTAAGCCAACCCCCCAAGACCATTGCCTTGCCTCTGCTCTGCTGAATTAGTGCCAAAACATCTAATACGAACAGTATCCCGAGAGTGTGATACTCATTTCCCAAAGATGGAGGTGAAATTTCTCTAGGTGACTTGGGGGAGCCTCTTTGATGCTGAGTTTCATCATCATATTTGGGCCCTTTCTTTGAGGCCTGAGGTCACCTAGATATTAAGGCTGAACCGTTTCCACTTCCGTGCCCCTCTTCCTCAGGCTCGAACTGGGAATTGTTTATTTATTTACCAAGCATTTGCAGTATCTGACAAACCAGAATACAAGTGTTGACAATAAAATCCATATCATTTTTTTAAAAAAATCCAGCCAAAGACATAATCCTTTAAAAGTCTGTTTGTAAACTTGGCTCTGCAAGATTTCCATATGCTGCTGATTCATATTCATATTTAGAGCTAATAATTATAAATAAAAATACAGGGTTGTATCCTGAGCTATATACAGAAATGAAAAGGGAAATGAAAGAACCTAAGTTAGGCCTGTTGGTTAGTTGCAACAGGTCTAAGTTAGGCCTTTCGGTTAGTTGCAACAGGTCTACTCTGAGGCAGATTAATATTGGCTATAACCCACAGTATTTTAAGCAGGGCATCCGGGAATTACAGAAGCCATCCCTGCTTCTGATTAGAACCTGGAATATCCAGTTTTTTGCTCTGGCGCTAGTCAGCTGGCTCGCACCAGATCGCAGGACGCAATCATTTTTTGGTTTTGCGCAAATCAGCTGGCTTCCTTCTGATGTGGGATTGACTGTTGGCAACTACTGTAGGAACTGTAGCCCTGGAAGAGGAAGAGGGAGTCTCCTAAGAACTCTCAGCACCCTTAACAAATTAATTAATTTTAAGGTGATATCATAGTACTTTAGAGTGTGGTGTGAATGTGGCCTAAATCTGGAGAGAGAGAGACTGGAACAACTAACAACAAAATGACAAGCAAGAGCTGTCTGCTCTCTCTCTCTCTCTCTCTCAACATAAGGAGAGGGGGAGGGAGAAAGCTGTTGCTTGGGCTGGTCTATGTGGAGTGGGGGGCTAGTAAAGGGAGTGGGAGGGGGAGAGTTGAACACCTGAACGGCAAGGGGACTGAAACAAATAGAGCACTGTTACCAGACACCTCAAAGAATCTGACACACCTGCTGTATGTTTAGAAAGCCTTTAGAGATGAAATAACTGGTGTTTTGTTTTGTTTTTTCGGTTTTTAATAAGGGGAAAGGGCTGCACGGATGAAGAGGAATGATTTGGGCTCCCAACACCAACACCACCCACCTTGGCTTCTATTCAGGCTCAGGCCCCATCTGACTATAAATGTTTATGGCTGAAAATGGAAGCTGCACGTCTAGTTCCTGCTCTGTAAATGTCAAGTTACAGGGCAGGGCTGGCAAGTGTGCCCTCTCCAGATGTTTTGGGCTACCCCAGTCAGCATGGCCAATGGATGGTGGAGTTGTAGTTCCCCACATTAAGAGTGAGGCACCATGGCGGCTATCCCTCAATTAGAGAAAAGGGAAGTCCTTCTCCCCAGTGGAAAATTGTGAAAAGAGCATCATTTTCCCACCGGCAATGCTGGGGCTTAGGAACATAGGAAGCTGCCTTATAACAAGTCAGGTCATTGGTCCACCTAGCTCTGTATTGTCTACACTGACTGGCAGCAGCCCTCCAAGGATTCTGGCAGGGGTCTCTCCCAGCCATACCTAGAGATGCTAGAGATTGAACCTTGGACTTTCTGAAGGCAAGGCTGGTGCTCTGCCACTGAGCTATGGATCTTCATAGCTTATGCAGTCCCTGTCTCCTCCCTGGTGTGGAAGAATGCTCCCCTGAGGAGTTGGGGGGTGTCTATGCTGCCTGCCCCAGGCAATGCTTCTAGGCCCTTTGTGGGAGGCAGTGGCAGGGTCACTTTGATCACTAGTGAGCAGTGTGTACAGAGGAATAATCCTTTGTAAACTCTAGCACATAGGGCACACAGAAGATTGTACACCTTTCACAGTGAGCAGAGGGATGTTCATACCTAACCACCGTCTTCCATAGGAACCTCTTCTGTCGGGTCACCATCTGTTTCCCCCATCAGATGTTAAGCAGGTTGAGAGCCAGGACATGACCTTTTGTGTGGTGGCTCTGCAATTCTGGGATTAGTTAAGGAAAGTGCCCTTTTGTCTCTTAGGCTGCAACTCAAACCTCCAGTCTGCCAGGCTAGAAAGAGTGCAGATGAGGCCGTAGGGTCCCTCCACCCAGCCCTGCCTGCATCCACCACCTCTGCCACTACAGCAAGCTCTGCTGCCCAAAGGTGCCTCAGTGCGCCTGCCCATATAGTGTGCACAAACCACTGCTGCTGGGCCTTTCACGGTGGGGAGGGGCAGACCTGGGCCGGCAAGGGATCCCCTGGATTCTCAGCTGAGCCCGCTGCCCTCACATGACAGCCACCAGCCCCATCCAGGCCTCCTCACTGTGTCCATTTGGGAACGGGCACAGTGGAATTGCAGCTTCTACCTGCCCCCTGACTTCCACTCTAGCCAGAACTATGGATGCAGATGTGGCTACGCTGTTTCATTAAATCCTGCTGCTGCCATCCAGGGATTTAGATGGCTCTGCCCATGCCAACTCCAAACTGTTTTATCTTCTAGAGGTAGATGACCTTTCCTCTCACCTCCACTTAATTGCTGTTAGCTTATTGCTGCTGCAGTTTCTTTGATCCATTTCCACCGCCATCTGTCACTCTCCTATCCCATCTTGTATATTCATCTACATCGGCGATGGGGAATTTGTGGACCTCTAAACGTTGATGGGTTTGTTGGGAGTTGGGGTCCAACAATATATCCCCACCCCCAATCTCCAGCCTTGGCAGCTGGTGCCCTTTGGGACTCGTAGGGCAGAAGGCAGGGAGCCAACAGTACATGGCGCAGGAACCAATGACAGGTGGAGACAATTAATTCCAGTTTTATCACCATACTTCTCCCTCCTGAGTCCTGCAAGGGCAGTACTTGGACCAAGGAAGAGGAAGCTGACACGACTGGTTGAAAGCAAGAAGGCAACCTGAGATTGGTGGGGCAGTGCCCCATTTCACCCTAATGGACCATCCTCCGTTGCATTCTCCAGCTTTGTTTCTTTCTCACTCTGATTCCTCACTCACACTTTCTCACTCTGATTTCTCACTCACACTTCTGTCTAATATAAACCACAAATAGAAGTAAGAACTCCCATTTCACAGGGGCAGGTAGGTATGAAAAGTCACTTAGAGACTTCCCTTATAAGGCAACTAAGAAACCCAATATTGTAACAACAACAGCAACAACCACAACCACAACAACCACAACAGAAAGAAGAAGTTGATGTTGTTAAACAGGGAGTA
Organism: Podarcis muralis; assembly: GCF_964188315.1. Classification (NCBI taxonomy): domain Eukaryota; kingdom Metazoa; phylum Chordata; class Lepidosauria; order Squamata; family Lacertidae; genus Podarcis; species Podarcis muralis. Next base: position 38,906,170 of record NC_135668.1, read on the forward strand.
AAATCTGCATGAACTATCTGCATCAGCCCAAATTGGATGACCTGGGGCACATTCCATAGAAACATAGGAAGCCATCTTAGAATCATAGAATTGTAGAGTTGGAAGGTCATCCAGTTCAGCCCCCTGCAATGTAGGAATCTTGCCCAATGTGGGGCTTGAACCCACGACTCTGAGGTTAAGTGTCTCGTGCCCTACCAATTCCTGAGTCAGATCATTGGCTCTGTCTAGCTCAGTAGTGTCTACACTGAAGGGCAGCAGCTCTCCAGGATTTCAGATGGCGATCTCTCTCACACACACGCGCACACACACTCCTCAATGCTTTGTTATGCCCACAATTCTACCGTGTATGGCTCTTGAAGGAATTCGGCAGTAAAAAGATTTGCAGCCATAACACCTAATTAAGTTACATCTCTTTTTAAAACAAAATATTCCTTTAAAAGAAAAAAGGCAGGAGAAATAAACCAGATGTGCAAACTCACTCGGACTTTCTTCTTTCATATTATACAAGCAGAGGAGAGACACACATAGAGAGCCGGTGCCAAGTTCAAAGAGTGAAAAACATTTCATGAAAGTTAATGGAAGTGGAGCCCAGCAGCCTTCCTGTTATGCCAACTATGGATCTCTTCCACTTTCTCTTTCACATCCACACTTACTCAGCTGCCGCTGATATACACACGCTAGGCCTCTCCGCCTCTCACCTTTTCAATCTGCCCCACCTGCATGTACGCTCACTTGGGCATGCTACTAATTTGCCGATTGTTGAGCCAGCACACACTTTTTCCACAGATGAAGGCTTGCTTAGGAATCTGAATTTTTCAGAAGTCCCCCGCAAACCAAAGTCCAGAAATTACTAGAGGCTGTAGCTGCAATTGCCGCCTCAGTTTGCCACCTCATTCTATCTTGTTGAACGGCTCACACACAAATGCACAATAAAGATACATTTAAAATCTGCAGGACAGCCATAGGTAGGACAACCCCTCAGAAAAAAAGAAAGAAAGAAAGGTTGTGCACAGTTTCTCTCTCTTGCACCCAATGTCATACACCATCTCCTTTTCAAGCATCGGCTTGCACACTCACACAGGCCTTATGTATGAAAAAGAAAAAAAGAAAGTGTATATACACACACACACCCCAGTCTTCTGCCTGTGTCTTTTCCTTGCTCATACACCTGACACCAAATGGCACCTATTTCCTTTCAGTGCCCACCTGGACGCATGCCACAAAATGGGTTCCCCCCGCCAAGCGCAGTGCTGCATTCATATCATTCCTCTGGTGGTGGTGAAGGTGCCTAGCTGGGCCACTGAGACTTGCTTAAGTGGAAAAAGGAGTTTGGGCGATATGGAATAAAGGTGCTAGGCAGGTTGTAGGGGAGAGACGCAGATGTGGAGAGCATGGTTTTTTAGGAGAGAAAAAGGCAATTTGGGAGAGGCTTGCTTTGGCAGTAGGTTCAGGGAGGAAAGAGTTGGGGCGGTGGGGTGAGGTGGGGGAGGGCAGCCGTTTTATTGACGTCTGTTTCTAATCTTATTTTCCCCTTCTGCTCCAATAAAGCTTTTATGTTACAATACAGGTGAGCAGCACAGACTTAGCAAATGTTAAAGAGCTGCCACCCCCCAATGCAACCTCTCTGGTGTGTGCTGGGGGTTTTTTTCCCCTCCCTGAAGAGGAAAAAATGAACAGGGCACCTTGAACGTCAGACGAATTCTATAGGAGCCCAGAATATAATCTGATGGCATGTTGTCCCCAGTGCTACCGTTCAGATTTCCACTTTGCAAAGCAATTCACAAGCCAAAACACAGCTCTCTTTCGAAACCCACACTTCTCTGAAATTTGCAATGCAGTTCTCTCACCAAAGAGTGAGCACAGAAATTGATGGAAAGTGCTTGCAAAAAAAGTGTGTATTAATAGAAATTACATTAAAAAATGAATGCAGTTAAGGGAAATTGCTTGCAAAAATGCATATAAATAGGCAGAAATAATAATTTTTATGCAAACTTTTTTAAAAAAGCTAGTGCAAATATATGCATGAGCAGAAATAGGGTAAACTGGATTTAAGATTAGAAAAAATGAGAAACTGTGTGAAAGCAAAATTGACAGATTCATCATCATGATTAACACTTATTACATTTGTTAGTTGCTGTATACAAAAAAGGCACCTCAATAAAACACAGATTAACATATTGAGCAGTCATTAAAGCAAACACAACCTACAGCAGTATAAATGTTGTTTAATCACCCTTATTAAAGAGTCATATCTTCACCAAGTGCCTGAAATCCACCTTGCTTGGCAGGGCATTCCGCAGAAGCCTAGTTAACACTTGCTTTGTCTCGCAAGGTTGGGGAAGAAGCATAGCTCAGTGGTAAAACATCTGCCTTGCATGCAGAAGGTCCCAGGTTCAATCCCTAGCATCTCCGGGTAGGACTGGGAGTGAACCATGGTTGACATCCCCGAGAGTCACTGCTGGTCAGTGTGGGAAGTACTGAGCTAGATAGACCAAGGGTCTGACTCAGTACAAGGCAGCTTTCTGTGTTCCTAAGGCCACGGGATCTGAGCAGGGACTCAGTTAATGATCAGAGTCTTCAAAAAGGACCCTATAGAAGTTGTCGGTGCTTCGGATAGCCAGGCCATAACACCAGGAGTTGAAGGTGATGCCCACAATGCTTTGTTATCCTTTGGAACCAAGAAGACAACTTTAAATTAGCCAACATTGAGCTTGTTCACACTTCTGCTTGTCCTAGAAAGCATAGGTCCAAGAGGTTTTCTGCTTGTCTTGTGTTTGCTAGGCATAAGTCTGAGTGGTTTTCTGTTTGCTACTCTGCTTTCACTAGGAAAATCCACTCTTTATACTGCTGAATCGGAGCAAACGTCAAACCACGAAAAACCCAGCTTGACATTTCCTCCAATTCTGTGGTAAAGAGGGGGTTTTCCGGGGGGGGGGCAGCAAGACAAGTGGACGTGTGGATGAGCCCAATATCAGATCACCTTGAATGAATGAATCAGTTTTCTTAATGTTCCAGCCGGGCAACCATTGCATTGGAATTGCCGCAAATGGGCAGGATAGAATCTGTAGAATTGAAGCAATGGTATGGTTTTCTGAAAGTCTGAAAGAATCATGGATGGGGGCAGGGAGGGGAAATTTGCCAGACCAGCAGCTGGCAAGGGATCGTGGTGCTTACGAAGCAGCTTCTCTGATGCCCGTCCAACCCCATTTGACACTTTTATAGGGTTGTACCTCATGAGGTATACACTAGCGTGAGTGAGCTGATCCTCAGCTTTCCGCATTTGGAAATCTGTTTGATTTGAGCTTTCTTTGCGATCTCGTCGCGTTGCCCCTTTAGCTCATTTATGGACTCTGCTTTTAATTTATAGACTCTTGCTCTCCTCCTTTCCCTTCACATTCAAGCAGTCTTAGGCCTACCATGCTGGTGCTAAAAAACCAAAAAACAACTTTCTGCCTCATTTAGCACAGAGGCGGGCACATGTCTACTGCTGCTCCTAGACAAGGCAGCAGGAGAACTCATCCCCATCTCCATCCCCTGGGCTTGGTGTTCCTGCCTTGGCTTCAGGTATAGTCCTTTGCCGCCCACCAAGATCCAAGGTGGCCAAAGTGAAATTGCCAGTGGGAATGAAAGGAACAAATCCTCTGTGTAGTTAGCAAGCTGTTTGATTAGGTTGGCAACCCAGTAAGCTAGTGGCACACAGCGGTGAGTCAATCCATCATACCTGAAAGCAGCAAAGCAGCTTGTAAACAGAGCCATGTGTGCATATGCTAAGAGAAGAGTCATCAATGTTGTGCCCTTCAGGTGTCATTGGACACTGTTAACTCTCATGAGCCCCAGCCAGCATGGCTAATGATCAGGGATGATGGACTCTCTAGTCTGAACAACTTCCCAGAAGGCACCATGCTGGCTACCCCTGTGCTGGATTAAGACCTTTAGAGGCCCTAAGCACTTACAGGGTTTTGGTGCCCCCATATCATTTCTAATTCAAAATATAAACAAGAATAAGCCGTAAAATAAAATTTTGTTTTTTTGAAATGAAACCATACAAAAGTCTTTGACCAGATCCTCAAAACTAATCTTATGTACCCCATCTGCTTCTATACTCAGTAGTGATAAGGCATCCAGCCAGCCTTGTTGCATAGTTGTTCTGTTGGGGGTTTTTTATTACTTCTGCTGAGAAAATGAATGCTCAACCGAGCAATTTGTGACCATCAGTGTTAACAATCCAGCAATTGAAAAATTCTGTGGTGCCCCCCTCCCCTTGATAGCCTAAGCACATGCTTATTTTGCTTAATGGTTAATCCGGCCCTGCCCACTTGCTAACCATTGGCCATGCTGGCTAAAGCTGATGGGAGTGGAAGCCCAACCACATCTGGAAGGCAAGAAGTTCCACATCCCTGGTTTACACAATGGCAGGTCCTTCTCCTTCTTTCAGAATTGACTTGTATGAGAGACATTCGGATTCCTTTGTTTCTAGTCCTTAGAGCACTGCAATGCAGAGTTTAACAATATAACAGTGAGACAAGGTAGCAGAAATAAATATAATAATTTTATTATTTGTACCCCACCCATCTGGCTCGGTTGCCCCAGCCAATCTGAGCAGCTTCCAACATGTCTAAAAGCATCAAACATTAAAAAAACTGCCTGATACAGGGCTGCCTTCAGGTGTCTTCTAAAAGTTGCATAGTTCTTTATCTCCATGACATCTGATGGGAGTGCGTTCCACAAGGAGGGCGCCAGAAAAACTACAAAATGAACAAACATAGAAAGCTGAATTTCCTGGGCAAATCACACCTTGCCCCTTAAGAGGAAGAAGAAGAAGAAGAGTTTGGATTTGATATCCCGCCTTTCACTCCCTTTTAAGGAGTCTCAAAGCGGCTAACATTCTCCTTTCCCTTCCTCCCCCACAACAAACACTCTGTGAGGTGAGTGGGGCTGAGAGACTTCAAAGAAGTGTGACTGGCCCAAGGTCACCCAGCAGCTGCATGTGGAGGAGCGGAGACTCGAACCCGGTTTCCCAGATTATGAGACTACCGCTCTTAACCACTACACCACACTGGCTCTCAGTGGGAGGGGTTATTGCTCAGAGGGATTCTCAGAGGGAGGGGTTATTGCTCTTAACAAATATTAGAGTGACTAAAATGAAATGAAATCTCATAATAAAATAAAATAGAAATTATAGAAGTCTGAATAAAAGTATGTAAAACCACAGAAAACTTAAAATTCTGAATCTCCCTGGCAAAGCACAGCATTCTCTGGGGATTCCGTTGCCTTGAAATGTGGCCCCTGAAACAAGGCAATTAACCCATCTCACCCTGGATTCATCCCCAAAACAATTCAGGGAGCATTTTTCAGATGCGTGGTTGAGCAAGTATTTTCAAATACCCAGGGATCAAGGGATTCCATATAGTACTTGGAACTTGGAATACTTGGAATACATGTGAACACACCAGCCTCAAACTGTCTCACATGGAAAACTATTACTACCCTCAACCTCCGGCCACATCAGATGAATTTTGGTTGCTCTTTTTCCATTTTCTCTTTCTGCACTTCACAGAAATGTGGAATGAAATTAATTTTACAGTCTGAGAAGGGTACGCTGCACAAAACTGAGCCTTCTAAAAAAAAGAAAAAAGTTCCTTACGTTACTAATTCCCCAAACTATTTCCTGCCTTTCATAGGCATATTTTTATTAACTGAGTTTTGAAAATCATTAGGCCTTTTCCTTTCTTTCCTCCCCCCTTCTATTGCTCTCATAGGCTTCTTTCCTTCCTTTTCAACATCCTTCCTTTCCAAATCCTGGATTGAATTCCTTCCTTCCTTCCTTTCCCTTTGTCCACATTCTTTCCATTTTTCCATTCCCCCTTTTCTTCCTTCCTCCTTTCCAAATCCCAGACCATTTCTTCCTCCCTCATCCTTCTCCTTCCTTCCTAGCTCTCATCTCTACAGCACAAAAGTGGGGAACATTTCTTCATGGACAAATTTCTGGGGGTGGTGGGTACCCAGTGGTGTGTAGAGCCAGATTCAAGAATGCACAGAGCCAAATGGCTGCAACCTTTACCTTTGTACAGTAGGTTGCATTCCAGTCATGCAAAAAGCAGAGGTTTCTGAACACACCATACATCTCCGTCCTCCTTCCAGGCATGCGAGAGGCAGGGCTTATCCACACTTACATTTTGTCCCATGCTTTCCAGGCACAGGTTCAGCCTTTGAAGCTCTTTCTTTTTGCTCTGGAGATTTCCCCATGAAAACCTGCTCTTTACTGCTGAATTGGAACAAATGGCAATTTGTGTTTTCCATGGATTCCCATTTGCTCCGATTCAGTGTTAAAGAGCAGGTTTTCACAGGGAAAGCTCTGGAACACAAAAAAGGAGAGAGTCTAGCATCGTGTTTTCACAGTGGCCAGCCAGATGCCCTAATGGGAAATCTGCAAACAGGACCTGAATGCAACAACCTTCTACCCAGTTCTGTTTTTCAAGAAAAAAACTCACCATAAACTCCTCTCTTGTTCTCTTAGAATGGTAATGGCCAGTGCTTTTTTCTGGGGGCACGCATACCCCTAAACATTTTGTGAATCTAAGTTTGGCCTCATTGAGGGGCAGTATTTCAATATGAGTAGGAAAATGAGAGTACCCCTAAACATTTTTTAAGGAAAAAAAGCACTGGTAGTGGCACCCACCTGAGAGGTGGCGAAACTGAGCTCCAGTGAGCTCTGGCTGAGAAAAAAAAAGCCCTGCATCCACCCCACTTGTGACCCCCCAGCAACTGGTATTCAGAAACATACCATCTCTGTTTATTCACGAGTCTTTTCCATCCCAATTCCACAGCAATATGCCTTTTTAAAAAAATACACACAAAGATCACATTATTTTGGCACACGTTTTATCTTAAAACAAATCAGGTCAGTTTGCAAGCAACCCAGTTTGGAAGATGGTCTTCTATGGTTAGTCTGCGTGTGGACATAGGCCCACACGGAGGGAGAGAGGTAGATGGGGGGGGAGCAAGGCTCCCGTATCGTTAATTTATATTTTATTATTCATTTTTAGATCCTGTTCATTTTTAGATCCTGATTCCCAGCCAAAGGCTTATTACAGTCCACTAAGATAAAATACATACAAACTTTATAAACAGAGAAATGGAACAGCCACCAAAGACAAATAAAACAACAGCTTGAAGTATCACTATAAGACGTAGCCAGCTCTAGTAAGCTGCTCAAAAAAAGCTCTTCCTAAAAAGGAGGGCCTTGGGACTAAACCCACATGAGATGACATTAAGAGATCCATGGGTCATTGTTTTTAATAGTAAATGAAACTGGAGCCGACGCCACCCATCTAGAACTTTGCAACTAGGGAAGGGGGGTTAACTCTTTCTCCCCCATGTGATTTTCCTGGTCTCTATTGCCTACACACACACACACACACACACACACACACACACACACACCTGGAGCTGCTTTTTATCACTTAAATGAAGGAAGTAAAGGTATGATATTGAATACTAGTTGCTGAACATCACTGAGAACAGGATGCTCGACTAGATGAGTCTTTCGGCCTCACCCAGCAGGGCTCTTGCGTTCTAAGAACGCAATACAGAACTTGAGAGCCAAGGATTGATACTGATATAAGAAGTGGGAAATGGAATTGGCTTTTACAGCCCAGTATCCCCAAAGTTCATTATCAGTCGGAGAAGAATGAGTAGAGACAGGAATCAATTGAAGAATGCAAGACAAGTCTTTATTTTCTGTTACAACAGAGTGATGACCCAGAACAAAAGTGTGTAACAACTTTTAAAGACTTCAGAAATTTCCCAACCCCATAGCCAAAGGTCACCCCAAAGCATCATATGAGCAAGCGTCACAGAAAGAGGCAGTCTACAACAGAAATTTGATGGTGTGGCTTGTCTCCTGTCTGTCAAGATACCTGAAGTTGACCTTCCAAAGTTAGTACCTAGGGAGGCAATCCTTCTTCACAAGGAACTCTCAGTGTATATTGCAGTGCTTGATAGTTTATGTATTGGCCTTTGACTATATGCTATATAGCACCAGTTACCAAATTCTGTGGCTGCACAGTGCAGTTGTAGAATCACAAAACCCACTCAGTTGTGACCTTTGCTACTGGAGCTTGGTATATTGCTGGGATGCAGGACCTGTGCTCCTCCAGATACCACTGGAGTTTAACTCCTGCCATCCCTTGCTGGCTAGAGCTGATAGGTGCTGTAGTCCAACAACATCCACAGGGGCTCTATGTTCCACCATTATCTTTATTGAATGGTGGCACAGAAGGCAATTGACAGGTGTACGGGAGACTTGCCTGCTTCTGCTTTTGTATTCAGTTGCACAGCCTTCTTTTGCAGGAGAGTTGGACAGAAATGCATCAGGGACAGCCAACATGGTGCTCCCAAATGTTGCTGGACTACAAGTGCCATCATCTCTGACCATCTGTCATGCAGACTGGAGCCGATGGGATTTGGAGTCCAACAGATAACTTGAGAGCCGTTCCTGAACTACGTGAAAATCTGACACGAGAAGTTCAGGGGCAAAGGTCTCATACTGAAAGTAGGTTTGGAGAGCCTAGCTTGGTGCTGGTAGGCTCAAGTGAAGCCCTGGTTTTCTTGTAGCAGGTGAAAGTAATTCACCCATCCTGATCCCCACTGCCTCAGCTGTCCTTGCGATTGTAGTCATCCTTCTTGTCAGAACCATCTATGTTCTTTGCTGTCACGTTCCTGCTGTCTGTTGGGAAGACTCGCTCATTTCTGGCGAGAGGGTGTGAATAGGAAGGCAATGCAGGGCTCTGGATTGGGGGAGAGGAGGGGGTGGTGCAGACTTTACACTCACGGGGGGATTTTTATAGCTTTTATAAATAATCATCATAATAATTTCCAGTCCTTTTAAGAACTTTCCCCCCCTACTTTTCTCCCCTTTGCCAAAGATTGCCCCAATCCCCCCCCCCCTTATATATATATATATATATATATTTAAAACCCATGTTTTTCTAACTGAGCAGATTAGTTTACATCTTGTGGCACTTTAAAAAAATTATACAAAACAGGGACAAAGATTTATGGTCGCAAAGAGTTCTGGCAGCGTCTCTTCAATTTGGATTGCTGGCAACTCAGTTTGGCTTGGTCTTTTGGTTTCTGAAAGAACCATTCCAAGTGCCAGGTCTGTCTTTCTCCTGCTCCCTCTTTCTAACCTTCTGCACATCTTCCATCAAGCAGGGAGTTCTGACAGTACCTGTGCACACTTTCCAGCTTTGGCAAATCCAAAAGGAGGCGATTTAGGTCACAGTTTGCTGTGGTCCTAGGAAGCTGCTGTCTCCATCTGGATAAATACTCTACTACAGAAGAGATGGAGAATCTCAGGCCTGGAGGCTAGATGTGGCCTTCTAGTCCTTTTTGTCAGGTTTTTGGGACTCTCCCAAACCCCCACCCCAGCCTCAGCCTCAGCCCACACCACGCACCAGCCCTGCTTTGCACCCTCCTTGTGTCTTTTTTTATCTATTTAATACTTCGCTCATTTGTGTGTGTGTGTTTTTAAAAAGTGAAAACATAACAAAAAGAAATAAAACAAAGATCCAGAAATATAAACCACAAAGCATCACAGCCTGAAGGATGAAAGTACGAAGATACAGTGCAGCTCCAAAGAGATAATAAAATATTAACTCATACAAATATTGTCTTTACAAAGAATAAAGATCTATAGAAATAAATGCATTATTCACTAGGGACGCGGGTGGCGCTGTGGTCTAAACCACTGAGCCTCTTGCCAATCAGAAGGTCGGCGGTTCGAATCCCCACAAAGGGTGAGCTCCTGTTGCTCTGTCCAGCTCCTGCCAACCTAGCAATTCAAAAGCATGCCAGTGCAAGTAGATAAATAGGTACCGCTGCAGTGGGAAGGTAAACGGCATTTCCGTGCACTCTGGCTTCTGTCACGGTGTTCCGTTGCACCAGAAGCGGTTTAGTCATGCTGGCCACATGACCTGGAAAGCTGTCTGTAGACAAACGGCCTGAAAGCAAGATGAGTGCCACAACCCCATAGTCACCTTTGACTGGACATAACCATCCATGAGTCCTTTACCTTTGCCTTATTCACCTGGAAATTCCATCTTTGTTGAGAATAAAGGTTCCATAAGGTATTCAATGAGCCACATGTTTGCATATGCAGGTGGTACTGACCATGTGCCTCAATGTTCATACAAGAAGTAAAATCCGTCTTTTAGATACTTTTAGTTTATGAGATATCTGTTCATGGAGGGCAACTGGTGTGTTTCGCCTGGGCTATAATGTGTCCTTGAACTCTGGTGGTGCTTCTTGCTTGTGTGGACAGAGAGAGTTGTGAGAGTAAACGTGTTGCTCTGCCTACTTCTGCCTCTGGCATGTGTCACCCCTGGAGTTTGCCCAGAAGAGAAGGGGGCCCTCAGGTTTCAAAAGGTGCCCCCCACCCCATTGCTGCTGGAAGCTCTGAAATCTGTTTGATGACACCCACGTCTTCTGCCGCTTCAGAGACATGCAAAATAAAAACGATGAAAAATGGTTTCTCTATCTGGGCGTCTTTGGCTCGGAACCTCTCCCTCTCCCTGCAAAACTAGACTAAGCAACTATCTTCGTAACTCCAAATATAGTCAGCCGTTTGGAAGAAAAATTTTAGTCATAGCAAATGGAGACTCAACAAAACATAACCTCGCCTTTGCAGTGCCTACAACTCCTTTCTTATGCTCTTCACTTAGGCTTTATTTATGCTAGACACGTTCCCTTGTCCTGATCATGCTGTAGCAGCCCACAGCTCGAGGGCGCCACGAATGTATCAACTCATTTATCAATGACTTGGTGGATATGAATAGACGTATTCTCATTTGTGATAACATGGGTCCTTTCTGTGGCAAGTTAACTTCTTCCCGACAAAATGACTCTGATGCTGCGTTTACTGTCTTCCATAAACCGTCTCATTCTCCTACCCCATCAGAAGAACACCCTGTTGTAGGGCAGTGTGGGCAGGCTCCCTTACTTTATGGAGGACAGTCCTCTTATATGAAGGAGTCCTCTAATTCGAATGGGAATCCCTGCTTCGAGGCCATTTAAAAGGCCAAGTGGTTTCTAGATTCTTGGGGGACTCCCTATGTAGGCAACAGCACTAAGTTTTTTAATCAAAAGGGGAAAGGATATTATTGTTGGTTTTAACAGGCCTGACAATGATCTGTGAGCTTCTCTAGAACGTAGGTCTTCAACCAGTGGGTTGGGACCCACAGGTGGGTCATGAGGCCCTCCTTGTTGGGTAATCGCAAAGCTTTTTTTCACTCCAGCTAAAACTGACCATATCAAAGGAGCACTACATGCAGTGGCTAGGCTAGAACGAGGAGTTTGGCATAGTGGCTGAGTAAGCAGCAGCAATCAGCTCTATTCAGGGACTGTAAGAATCTCATGGAGTAGGACAACAGGAACTGGAACTCAGCCACTCTTTCTTTCCTGGCCACATCAAAGAAACAGCCAAAGTCTGAAACAGAAGCAAGGAGCTGATAGCTCATTGTTCCAGCCAGGAGTTTCAAAGACGGCAACAGCTTGTGCTCTGAGTTGTCACTTTGCTGTACAAAGAGTTCTGTAGAACTTGGAAAGCTTGCACAACTTTGAAGCTACTGTAGGTGGGCCTGCTGAAAGACTGGTGACTGGGAGCGGCCCCCAAGACCATATAACACCGGTCTTGAAAGACCTATATTGGCTCCCAGTACGTTTCCGAACACAATTCAAAGTGTTGGTGCTGACCTTTAAAGCCCTAAACGGCCTTGGTCCAGTATATCTGAAAGAGCGTCTCCACCCCCATCGTTCTACCCGGACACTGAGGTCCAGCACCAAGGGCCTTCTGGCGGTTCCCTGCCTGCGAGAGGCCAAGTTACAGGGAACCAGGTAGAGGGCCTTCTAGGTAGTGGCGCCCGCCCTGTGGAACGCCCTCCCACCAGATGTCAAAGAGAACAACAACTACCAGGCTTTTAAAAAACATCTGAAGGCAGCCCTGTTTAGGGAAGCTTTTAATGTTTGATGTATTACAGTATTTTAATATTTTTTTGGAAGCCGCCCAGAGTGGCTGGGGAAGCCCAGCCAGATGGGCGGGGTATAAATAATAAATTTGTTGTTGTTGTTGTTGTTGTTGTTGTTGTTGTTGTTGTTGTTGTTGTTGTTGTCGTCAGCCTCACAGGATTCTGTGCCTCAACTCCCCCATCTCTCTGTCAATCAGATTTTCCAAATCTCTGAGCACTTCTTCAAACGGTCTTGAGAGTGACAGGAGGATGAGTGTGTGTGACAGGAGGATTATTACTTTTGGACTACCCCAATTAATGCTTTTAAAAGAAAACATTTTGTTCCCCCTCATCTTTCTATCTCCCCACCTTCCTCCCCCTCTTTTTAAATCTAACTTTCCAAATCTCTAAGCACCACTTCAAAATATCTTGATGGTGACAGGTGGATTGTGGGGAGGGGGCAATCAACATTTTGGTCTAGTTCAGCACCATCTATGCTGAATGGCAGCAGCTCTCCAGGATTTTTGATGTGGGTCTTTTCCCTGCCCTACCAGGAGATGCTGGGAATTGAACCTGGAACCTTGTGCATGCAAAGCAGTTGCTCTGCCACTCAGCTACAGCCCTTAAAAGAGGCAAGAGGGGGAAATTGCTATGAGAGAACGAGGGAGGGAGAAAAGGCAGTGCACTGATCCAGCTGCTGTCATCCAGCTCACTGGCGTTTGGCTCGGCACTTTTGCCCCATGAAAACAGGAGCTGGGAGTGAAAAACAAAGCCAACAAAGGGCCGGCCATTGCAGGCCTGGCCGAGGTGGGAAAGGGGCAGTCTGGATTGTATAGCTTTGCTCACTCTGCGTTGAGGCAGAATTAGCTCCATGCTGAGTGGTTTTTAGCAAAGACAAATTTGGAGCAGGCAGCATAAAAACCGGGATGAAAAAAGGGAGCAAAGTGGAAATGGCAAGAGCAGCCGAGGCCCAGCTGGGGCCGCATTTCTTTCTGGGACCCTGCCCTTTCTCCTCAACAAAGTTGGCATGCCCAAGAGGTTGTGGGTATGTAGATAAGTGTATTTTCTCTCCCCCACCCCACTCACCCGCCGTCCCCCACAAACTTTCTTTCTCCAAAGCCTCTGGCAATTCACAAGCACCAAGAAAAGAAAAGAAAGAAAACCCCAAAAGGGAACTTCATTGACTGTGTGCCCCATCCCAGAGGAGATGGTGCCAGCCGTCCCAGAGGAGGTGGTGCCAGCCACAGCCAAGCTGGCCAAGGAACCCGAGAGAGAGGAAGAAAAGAAGGAAGAAAAATGGGGTTTAGAAAAAAAAAGATGGGGGGTGAAGCACAGCCAAAAAAGCGGAACCTTTGAAGAGAGGCAAATTGAGACGTTCAAAGGATAGGCGACAGGGAATTGTGGGGGGAGGACAAGGGGGAGGAAATGTCTCTGTTGCTCTGCTTTTTATTACTAAAATAATGTTTATGGGGGAAGGGAGGGAGGGGAGGTTTGGGGTTGGCCAAGAAAGGAGGGGAGTTTGGATCCTGACATGGACAGGCTGTTTAATGCCAGGTGCCTGTGCTGCTTGTGGGGAGGGATTTTGTGAAATTCCATCAGAAACAGGAGCAGAAAATGTAACATTTCACACGTTCGCCCAAGGACAGAAACGGAAACCACGCAAGTGAATACAAGCAATAGTCACTGTTGTGGTGGGATATTTTTTTTAGTCCGCAAATGTTGCATAAATAATTTTCTACTTTGCTTTTGATACATTCCTTCCACAGAAATGCACTGAAGTTAATGACATAATTCATTTCAGCCATAGTGGATAGTGAATAGAGTAATGTAGGTTTTAGCAGAAGCTGAACTGCAGCAGAACAGAAGCAGCACTGGTTGCGACAAACATAGGATGGGACCGAAACCACTGCCTCCTTAACTTCCTCTTTGGGGGTGAGGCAGCAGGGACCACATCAGGAAGGCTGCTGCAAGCAGCACCATGCTAAATTTTCCTTGCTCTTCTGTTGTCAAGGCAGAGAGGCAGAGAGGTGTTCCACAAGCTTGTTTTCCCAGATGAGCTCCAGCTTAGAAGCACTTAGCTATATGCATTGTGATGGACTGCTATTGTGGAACTTTATTCAGAGGTGATGTTGTCTATCAAAACACCAGAGCAACTGATGAACTATCCTTGCTATGGCAAGGGAATGAGCTGATGGGGAGGCTTTCAAATTATACTATTTTTAATGAAAGTTTAGTGCAGGAAATCAAGAGAATGATTTAAAATCAAGCAAAAGCTGGGTACTTCTTTCATTTTCTTTGGCTCCTACTTCATGCCAGCAGTTTAAGATTGTTTGCTTTTCTAACTAAAAACTAAGGGTGGTTTTCAAATAAGTAGACCAACTGAAATAAACGGAGCTAACTTAGTCATGTTTCATTGGGTCTACTCTGAAGAAATACTTAGCTGAACATCACCCTAAAGGCTGCATTTCGGTGGTTTGAAGAGCTTCTGTTGAAGCTCAATGGGTTTTACAAGCTGCACTTCTAAATAATAATGTCTCCTTCAAATATCATTTGTTTGCTTGCTTGCTTGTTTATTTAATACTGTGTAGTCTCAACTACAAGGGCATTTGATGTAGCATGACTAGGGTCCAAAGCAGAAATTTCCTTTTACACTGGTACCTTGGTTTGCATATGTCTTGGTTTGCATATGTTTTGGATTACAAACATGTCAAACCCGGACGTGCGTGTCCCGGTTTGCAACCTTTTTTTGGATTACAACCCATTTTTTTGGGATTACGAACAAATTTTTTTGGGAGGCCCCATTGGTGCCTTGGGTTACAACCTGTTTTGGTTTACAAACGGACCTCCAGTACAGATTATGGTTGTAAACCAAGGTACCACTGTACTCCCAACCCCATGGATGCTGAGGGAATGAATGGTGGGTGGGGGGCTGGGGGGCAAGGAACATTGGCAACTGATGCAGCAATACAGAGAACTGTGGAAATGACTAGAAAGAATGAGAAACAGAAATTGATAATTTTGTCCATCCCTCACTGTGATGTTGCTGCCGCCCTGCTGACTTCTTAGTTGTCATCCTAATTGCATTTTCCCCTTGTATTTTCTTGCAGACTGTGACTCCTACTGCAAACCAGCCAAAGGCAACTACAAAATTAACATGAAAAAATACTGCAAGAAAGATTATGGTAAGGAGCAGCTCTCCTTTCTCTAATGCAAAAGGGTTTCTCAGAATGTAAAGGTCAAACCAGGAATTTCCTATCTGGGAACTTGCCTTACCTTCTGGTCAGTGGTTTCCAAATAAGTCTTTAAGAAGCACCAGCTGCAGACTGTAAGATCTCTGGGCTCAGAAGTCCCAGTGGTGGAAAATGGGAGGAGCGGGGGGGGGGGCGTCACGCACTGGGTGTCATTCCTGAGGGGGGTGACATCGCCGCCCCACTCCCAGACACTCACTGCACCCCCCTGGGATGCTCGTTGCAGGTGACACCCCCCTGGGATGTGCGCCGCAGACAGCACCCCCCTGGGATGTTCACCACAGGAGGCGCCCCACAGGTGCACAGCATGTGTGCCTCTCCAGGTGCTGGAACAGTTAGCTCCGCCTCTGAGAAGTCCTCCTGATACATGTTAGCGTCACTTTAGATGAGATCAGGACCTCGATCTCTCTCACATAAATACAATAGAAGCAGCAAAGGGTCATTAATCAGATTGGGGCCACAGCACAACACTGTTTTCCCAAACAATCCCATGCCCTCAGCACCCCACAGGCAAAACAGACAGATAACCCTTCTTGCCTGGTGCCATGTCCCTGATCCTATTCAGGGGGCCTACAGCCACTATTAAAATTTTAAATAAAATTTGCAGGAGATCCTGAGCACAATTTTTAGGCAGTATCTTGCACAGGTGGTAGCTGTTGCCCATTGGCAGTAGGAGGGTGGAAAGCAGGGAGGTCAACTGTAGGTGGCGCCAGAGCCAACAACAGGCAGGCAGATCCAGATAATTCTTGTTTTCTCTCCATCCTCCTCTCTGCTACAGTTCTACAGCAGCAACAGTGAGACTAAAGAGGAGGAAGATGATAGGCAGTGCCATCTGATGGACTGGTTCTAAGCAGGAAGGCAGGCTAGCAGGTGGGGGGGTGGCTTAGGGAAATAGTGGTTGGGCTATAATGGACTGGCTTCTTCTGCCTTAAGTAGGCCAGAAAGAGCCCAGATTATCATATATGGTACTAATTTGGCTTCTGATTCAGGTCTTTAAACAAGCTGCTGATCAAACCTCTGTGATGGAGGTGGGGGCACTAATAACCAGATCACTGAACTCTACCTTTTGCTTCATGAGGTCATTTTCACTAGATATGTTAGACTCCATCTGCATTTAGAATGGTATTATACCACTTTAAGCAACCATGACCCCACCCCCCCAAACCTGGAAACTGTAGTTTGTTAAGAGTGCCGAGAGTTATGTTATTCCCCCACACAGAGCTAAATTCTCTGAGAAGAAGATTGGCTGTTAAGCTACTTTGGGAACTGTAGCTCTGTGAGGGGACTAGGGGTATCCTCACAGCTCACAGCACCCATAACAAACTACAGTTCTCAGAATTATTTTGGGGGAGCCATAACTGTTTAATGTGGTATGACTGTTTCGAATGTATTGTGCAAATGCGGACTATATCTCAAGCTCAGATATGGCCTTTGGGTGCTCAGAATGCTGACATCAAAGGCCACCCAGCTCTTCCATTTCACTCCCCTCCTCCCCATATATCCCTGCTGGCTCAAGCTGACTATGGTGGAAAGTCGTGGTAGAGGAAGGGTGGTTGCTACAACAACTCGATTAACCACCTCCTAGTGGGAACTGCACTGAATTCAGTGAATCCAAACCTACCCATGCCCTGCTGTTTGTAACACAAGCAGTATGACACGAGTGAAGTTGTTTTGCTGATTCGCGGTGATCAGATTCCAAACAGGGATTGACAAAACAAGCGTGACATGGCAAAGATGACAAAAAAATTAGTATGGGACGGCTTCCCCATGTTTCCTGTGCTTGTTATACGCTCCTGGCTTCAGGGGTTGCCGATCTTGCCCTATTTCTCCACTTTGAAATTCTCTCTCTCTCTCTCTCTCTCTCTCTCTCTCTCACACACACACACACACACACACACACACACACAACTAGGAAAACTTACTGGACCCTCTCCCCTTCTTGCCTAAACCACAGTCACTCCCTGTCTGCCAAATATGTTAAAAAGTATCCTCTCTTCTTCCCAGTCCCCTTGTTTTGCAAGGTGTGTGGGGTGAGAGGGTTTGAATGGGATGGGATGTGTGTGAAGTTTGGACTCAGGACATCCTGACGGCAGGTTGTAAATCACCCTGACAGAAGCACATTCACTCTTTGGAGCAGAGGGAGGATCCCTAAAAGAGGCTGTGGTTTGTGATTGATCTCCCACAGGAACTCCTTGGCTCAGACAGAAAAGATGTTTTTGGCAAGGTGGAAGGGAACGGGAAGATGGACGTGAGACGGGGTGGTAGCCGAGAAGTGTTTTGGCTTTTAAATGATATCTTCTGCAAAGGCAGTTAGCCTTGCAGATAATTGTGATCAGAGATCGTTTATTTAAATACATTTGTGTTCCCTGCTTTTTGGTCTATCAGGATCTACAAGGCATCAATATAAACAAAACATATGAATCCTATAATTTTTTTTAAAAAATCAATGCTGTAGCACAAAAAAAGCTAGTAACAACAGTAGTGTAGCATACCCTCCAACATTTCTCCAATGAATGTCCTATTTCATAATAATAATATCAACAGTAATATTTATACCCCGCCCATCTGACTGGGTTGCTGCAGCCACTCTGGGCAGCTTCCAACCTGTCTAAGACCAGAATAAAAAACTGAACATTAAAAAACTTCCCTATACACGGCTGCCTTCAGATGTCTTCTAAAGGTTGTATAGTACTTATCTCCTTGACTCAGGGGTTGCATAACTCCATACCCTCCAACATTTCTCCAGTGAAAATAGAGATGACCTAAGGAAAAGTGGGACATTCCAGGATGGCTTCTGTAAATCCGTGACTGTCCCTGGAAAATAGGGACGCTTGGAGGGTTTGGTGTAGAGACATGGAGATGATAAAAGATGATCTACCACTTTGAGAAGGTCACCTAAAGCTGCATTCCTTTACTCAGAGTGCAAATCTCAGGAACCTGTAATGCTTGCCTCTGATATGACTATGAATGGAGTAAGAACAAGTTGCCGTGAATTGCAGGTTGCTATGCCATTGCATCATTGACCACCTCTGTTTAAAGAAGTGCTTTAAGGGGCTGGTCAGTGCAAACCCTGTTTAAAGTTGAAGTGCCATCAGTAGGGCTTCCCATTGAGGCATCTGCTTGGTCACAGTGAGAACAAGAAGGTGGGCTAGATGGACATTTCTTCTCACTCAGATCTTCTGCTGATGGGACTTAGCTGAGTCCCACCAGCAAACTATAAAATCATAAAATCCAGAATAATTGATTCAAACTAATTCTCTAAAAACAAATTCAGTTTTGGCAGGCAATGAGATATCTGGATTGTACACACCGGTCTGACTTCAGTAGGAACAGAGTTGCATCTTTACTTGTGCCCCTATGCTGCTAAAAGCTTTGATTCGTGTAGAAACTAAACAAATAAAGAGATAACTGTGAGACAGTCAGGAGGGCTTCTCCACATTATTGCAGTGGTCTGGCCAGATTAGAAGGGACAAGGCAAGTAACCTTCGGGCAAGCTGGTCCTAGGCCATTAAGGGTTTATGCACTAACAGTAACACTTTCAACTTCACTTGGTAAAATACTGGCAGCCGGTGCAGCTCGTTCAGAAACAGCGTAAGAAACTGATGCATGGGGCATGACTATGAAATCTCATGATTGCTCAACAACTCTTTGTAAATTTAATTCTAATACATCACTTCACATATTCAGCATCAGTTCCTTGCCACCTGTGGCCTCACTTTCTCTCCTTTCTTGCCCTGCAGTTGTCCAAGTCAACGTCTTAGACATGGAGACGGTGGCCAACTGGGCCAAGTTCACTGTCAACATCCTCTCGGTCTACAAGTGCAGAGACGAACGGGTGAAAAGGGGCGACAACTTCTTGTGGATCCACATGAAAGACCTGGCATGCAAATGCCCCAAGATCCAAATCAGCAGGAAGTACTTGGTCATGGGGATCAGCGAAAACCCCACTGACCGGCCAGGACTAATGGCTGACAAGAACAGCTTGGTGATCCAGTGGAGGGATGCCTGGACTCGGCGGCTCAGGAAACTGCAGAGGCGGGAGAAAAAGGGGAAGTGCTTGAAACCATGATTGGTTTAGGCTCGTGTCTGTTAATACATGCCTCCCTTCTCTCTGGTCCCCTGTGCACTGCACCCAGCAG
The DNA here is from genome assembly GCF_964188315.1 of Podarcis muralis. Lineage (NCBI taxonomy): Eukaryota > Metazoa > Chordata > Lepidosauria > Squamata > Lacertidae > Podarcis > Podarcis muralis. The sequence goes on from NC_135668.1 coordinate 38,925,562, forward strand.
ACTGTTCCTAGAGACTCTGTACATATACATATCATGTGAATGGATGGACTCGCCTGTGTATAGTGTATATTTTGGCAATGATTCCTTGGGGGGTGGGGGTTGCGTGCATGGGTCCTTTTTTTAAAAAAAAGTTTATTAAGAGTAACACAGTAATGACAAACCTTTAACAAGGAGCGAAGTGAAGGAGAAGGCTGGTGAACTGAAGAGACTTGGAAGAAGACAGCTCAGAATGTCTCTGAGCAGGAGCAAAATTCCCACCCTGTTTTTCTTTTTTAAAAAACAAAACAAAACAATGACAGTGTTTCTCTGATCCTGCCAAATTCTAGAGGGGCAACCACAGGAGCTGTCACTTACTGGGAAGGGGCGAGGTGGTGGGGAGGTCAGGACGGCACATGTGCACTGACAGAGCCAATCTGGTGTTCCCATCTGCACACTGACAAAACGTTGACCTTACTGCCACGTTATGCTTCCTACTTCCGGAAAGTGATGCCCCTTCCCACTAATCACTCCTAGGTAGTCATATTAAGTCTGTTAACAGGAATCTCTCTCTCTCTCTCTCTCTCTCTCTCTCTCTCTCTCTCTCTCTCTAACACACATTCACACATACACAGGCCACATTCACAACATACATTTAAAGCCCTACCATGCCACTTTAAACAGCCATGGCTTTCCCCCAAGAAATCTTGGAGCTATGGTTTGTTATGGGTGCTGAGTATCGTTAGGAGGCCTCTATCCCCCTGCCAAGTGCTGCAATTCCCTGAGTTTCCTGTGAAAAGGGATTGACTGCTAAACCACTCTGGAATTGTAGCTCTGTGAGAGAACTAGAGGTCTCCTAACAACTCCCAGCACCCTTAGAAACTACAGCTTCCATAATTCTTTTTTGGGGGGAGACAAAATGATTTAAAGTAGCATCATAGTGCTTTAAAGGTATGGTGTGAATGCTCCACCCCACCCCCAGAGAAAACCCACCTTGGGACACCTTAAACAGATCTGTGGTAGGATTGGGGCAGGAACTCAGAGGTGCCTGAGGTGGTGTCATCAGTTTGGAATGGCTTCCAAAAAAGCTGAGGCAGAAAAAGGGGTGTTTCCTCAAACATTTTCAGGGGGGGTTGGGATTCACCAATCGTTTTTTTGGGGGGGAGGGGGTTCCTTCTTTTGTTCTACAAGCAGCAAAAGCAGAGCTTCTGTTATGGCATCCTGGTACCCCCTTCATACTTCATAATGCCCCGGATGGTCTCATTGTCCCAGGGTTTTGTGGTTTGGGGCGACAGTGGGGGGAGTGGAGGCCCTCATGAAATAGCAACAGAGAATTTTAATCAAAATGGCCCTCCGTTGGGAGGGACAAGCAAAAATGAAGATGGTCTGCTGAGAAGTATTGCCTCATTGCTCTCTCCTTCTCTCTGACACACATACACTGATAAATGTCCCCTTGCTTAATTAATCAGATAAGTTTTAATTGAGCCATCGATTCAATCTGCACAAAATTGCTTACGAGAATAAATTAACTTTCTTCAGAGATCAGGGGTGGGGAACCTCTTTCAGCCTGAGAGCAGGCTTCAGACCTGGCCAAGACTCCAAATGGACGAGGTCAGAGGCTAAGTGGGTGGGACTTAAAAGTTAAAAATAAAGTGAAGCTGAAATATTGAATACAGGTGGTGCCCATGTGTCACAGTGGGCTTCCTTTTTAGAACAGTCCTTTCTCATTCATTCTCACGTGAAGAAATGTAAGGTAGCATTTTCTATCTGCAGGGTTTAGCTTTGTTTTTACAAGTGATATAGGCACCTTTTCAGATGCTCAACGTATTTTCAGTTGATTCATGTCTCTAACCCAGCCTTACCTGGTTGCCTGCATGTGGCTGGACTACAGCTCTCATCATTCCAGACCAGTGACTATGTTGGCTGGGACTGTTAAGCATTGAAGTAAAGAAGACAACAAAGAAGAATCTGGAGAGCAGTAGGTTGAGGGAAGGCTGATTTAAGCTGTCAGATGCCTAAGATTAAGGCTGAACCCAGAGTTCTCAATGGAGAAAATTCAGTTTGAATTTGGGAAGGCTGGGGGGTGGGCATGGAGACAAGTGCTCACCCCATTCCACATCCCCACAGGGAGCAGCTGTGACAGTCATTGGTCATTGAAAAAAGCAGTAATGGGAAGATCTCCATTTTGTGCCCTTTTGGATCCCTCCTCCAATACCCATAATGCACCTTACTCCAATTTTTCTATCTACTGTTAGAACAGAGAAAATAGGATGTAAGCATGGGGCAAATGTGTCAGAGACTCTACCTTTTGCCTTCCACCAACTTTGGGCTTCACTGTTGACCACCACTGCCACCCCTTATACCTCTGTGTCTCTGTGTGGGTATCTCTTGTGTATGTGCTTGTAATTTCCACCTGATGTATTGGTCTCTGGTCCATAAACACTTAAAGCCACAATAAGTCTGCTAGTCTTTAAAGTGAAACAAGACTCCTTCCCGCTTTTGTGCTCTGGTTTTTGCTCAGGGTTGCATCGAGTGCTAGTCCTAATCAGAGTAGACCCATTGAAATCGGTGGACACGGCTAACTTAGGCTCATTCATTTAAGTGGTTCTCTGAGTAGAACTTAGTTGGAGGCCATCCTAAGATGCAAATTGTGAGGTGGGCTGATGCTTATCTCCCAGTCTCACCATGCTGCCTCCTGGCCTTCAGGGCTGCCAGTTGACATAGTTCTTTTACTGGGAATCTGAGCTGCCTGCCCTTGTAAAGTTTGCATTTCTTGGTGGTCAGCGCCACCCTAAGACATTTGCCACCTGAAGCAAACAACAAGGTGGTGGACCCTCTTTAACATACAGAAGCTGTTTGAACTAGTAGCTGAGTCTTATTTTGACACTGACAGTGGGACAGTGTCTTCCTGAGGGAAGCAGGCTGGCTTAGGGGACACAGGGCAGGTTGTGCTTCAACACCTTGCCACCACTCCCTGCCCCTCCCCCCAGCACCCAGCACCTAATATGACTTGACTAAGTTCTGCCTAATTGTAGAGCTGGCCTTGTTGGTTGAGGAACCACTTGGGGGTAACATGACAGCCTCAACAAAACCTTCTCTTTTTTTAGCTCTTCTGGCTGTCAAGGAATGCCCACATCTTGTATCTAACTGCCATATAAATTTGGATGGGTTGAAAAACATGTAAACTGCACGGCTCATTCCCACCAAATACTGAACAGAATGATAGACCTACACAGAGAGATGCACACAAACCATAGCTGTCAACTTTTCCCTTTTCTTGCAAGGAATCCTATTCGGAATAAGGGAATTTCCCTTAAAAAGGGGGGAAAGTTGACAGCTATGACACAAACAAGCTAAGGATTTTTTAATGAAAGTTCGTATCTCACTAGATGCTTAACTCATCTGCTCTGATTAGACAGTAAACTTTTCTTACTGTGACTAACAAATTGCCAGCCAGTCCTATACTTGCAAGCTGTCTGTGATATCAGGAGCCCCAAAGAAGGTCTAAGGCATTATGTCTGTCATTGACTTGCTTGAACAATGTCACATCTGCCTTCTGGATTCCATTGGCTCAATAGTTCTGATGTCACTGAAGTGTCGCCATGACTGCCTACTGGTTGCCATTGGCTCAGCTTTTCTGACATCACAGAAAGTGGACTGCCTGGGGTGTCATGGCTGCCGTTGGCCCAGTTGCTCCAATGTCACAGAGGGTTTGCACACTTAGGACCAAACATTTAACTGCTTATGGAAAGTGGGGGAAATAGTGACATATGAACTCTGGAGCCCAGAGACACTTAAACCAAACAGTGTGTGGCATGTATAGCAATGCCTTTCCATTCTTAAAGCCAGCCTTATCATTGTTTTTAGTACTTTGGTTTAATAACAGCTGCTATTTAAAGTCACCAACAGATCACTGCAGAGGGTTTGTAGGTACACAAGGTTATCCTGCCATCTGTTTGGTGCAAAGAATGATGATTTCATCAGCTTGAACAAGTGCATGATGAGATGATGAGCACCTTGGCTCAGTGCCAATGTTAATTCTTTTTAGCAGCAGTTTCAAAAGCCATCTGGCTGCCATTTCAGCATAGTCTAAGCACTTTCATTGTTGTTTTGCCCACATGACTTGCAAGGCAGGTCCAGCCAGGGTACATAAGGCCACAACATTGTCATGTCTGGTCTGCCCAAGCTTTTTCCTTGAAGAGCATATCTCCTCATTTCTCATCTGGACTGACTGAAGCACCTTAGGCCACCATTTTGTCAGCTGCAGGGGCAAGTGAAGGTTAAGGGAAACAGCATCCAAATCTTAGAGGGCCCAAATGCCAACACCTCCCTTTTGTTTGCGGGAATTTTTAAAAAAACGCTTTCATACACATTTTTGAAGAAGCATCAAGTCAAGCAGCTGCAGATACCACCACCTTAATTTTCCCAGAATGCCTCTGGGCCTCAACATACAGTCCAGAGGCATTCTAAAGAAATTAAGATGGCTGTAGCTTGTCTGCCCCCTGGTAGGTTTAATGGGCAGACACCACACCAGATCAGTTATGTGGTCTCCACCAAGGTGGTTCTTGTTCATAGCCCTCTCACACCTGTTGCCAAGTCCCCTGGTTAGTGGGAATAATTGCAGTGACATCCTCCTTCATATTTTCATCTTGCTCATACTTGTAGCTCAGCCAGCCAGCTTCCCCTGCTTGGAAGGATATTCTTTCACAACTGTGAAATAATCTCCTGAGATTGAAAGCCCACCCTACGCAGCAAAAAAACCACTGCTGCTACTCACCCCCATGCCAGATTGGGTAATTTTTTTATGATGCCTAAAGCATCCCTGTTTGAAGAACCATAAATGCTACTTCTCATGAGATGTTGTTGATGTTCACTTGCTTATGATAATGTGTGTTTCAGGCACAATTTCCTCTTTGCAATGCATGAAAGCAAGAAGGATAGCTTACCCTTCTTAAATGTACAGAAGCAATATACCTATGAATACTCAATACTCAGCAGAACGAACAACTAGGGGAGGAGGATTTCCTTTATGTCAAGACACATTGGCTTTCTCTCTATTGTAAATAGAATGTTGGAGTAGGTCTAAGATGATGCTGGACTCAAACTCCCATCAGCCCCAGCTAGCTTAGCCACTGGTCTGGAATGGTGGGAGTTGTAGTCCAAAATATCTGGAGAGCCACCTCTAGACAAGATTAAAATTGTGGTTGAATCCAGCAAGAGTATTCTTACCATGCCAATGAGAAATGGAACAAAGAGTAATAGATTGACTGTGGCATACAGCAGGGGTGGACTTTGGTAATATCGTGCCCTGAGCTAGGACAAAATTTGGTATGCCCCCTAAATCTTTCTTATTTACATCCCCTTAGCTCGGCAACCACCCACACCACCCTAAATCCAGCGCTGCATATAGGCTGTAGATCTAAGAAGCATACTGTTAAAGACAAAGAAGTGGGTAGCCCAGTAGAGATAAAATAGTAAAGCTATTTATTTCAAAGCTTTGGTTTAAGTCTTCCTTGGTAATCCAGCTAGGTTTTCAAATGAGCAGTGGATGCTAAGGTTGACAGTCTTAAGAACACAGTCAGGATGGGGAAAGTCTTATTAAGAAGGGTAGCTTATATGAGAGGGTTTTTTTGTTTTTTGTTTTAAGGAAATAATTAAATGTCAGCTTTCAAATTATGTTAAAGTGCAATCCTGAACCTGTCTACTCAGAAGGAAGTCCCCTTGGGTTCAAGGGATCTTACTCCCTGGAAGATTGTATATAGGATTACAGCCTTAGTGTGTTAAGTCTATAGATCCAGAAGTATGGATGCTTTTGGAATCCGATAACTAAGGAGTCACCCAATCAAACGTGCAGATTTGAATGTAGGTACTCATCAGATTTTACATTTCCCCAAATATTGTCACACAGTCCTTGGCTCAAATCCCACTCCCATCCCACAAGCATTTTAAAATGTAGATTTTGAGGTAAATTTAACATTTTGAAATGTGTATTTTGAGAGCAAATACATTCAAAAATATTTACAATTTTAAACACAAACTTTTGTAAGTTTTTTTTTAATGTTGCAGATTAATGCAAATAACAGGATCAAAAGTCCTTGTGGGAATGGCACAGGTGAAAATGGCATGGACTGAGTATAGTAGACTAATTCCTCCAGTGGCGTAGCGTGGGTTGTCAGCACCCGGGGCAAGGCAAGTAATTTGCGCCCCCTAACCTGTGGATTTTAGCACTCGAGTGCGAGCGCCCCCCCTGCACCCCCCACGCTACGCCACTGAATTCCTCTATCCCTGCCCAGAATTTTTCCCTCTCCTCAAATACCTCCAGATTTGTTGGTTGTTCAGAGGGACATTTTTCCAAGTCAATGAAGTGGCAGCCATCAAAATTGAAATATTTTGAAATAGATTGTTGGAACTTCTTTGTCAAGGATTATTTCTTTGTGGGTACTAAATCATCTACAAAGCCCTATTGTTCCAGCATACCAGATGTCACACCCAGAATGTTTGCATTCAGTATACAGTGGTACCTCGGGTTACATACGCTTCAGGTTACACACTCCACTAACCCAGAAATAGTGCTTCAGGTTAAGAACTTTGCTTCAGGCTAAGAACAGAAACCGTGCTCCGACAGCGCAGCAGCAGCAGGAGGCCCCATTAGCTAAAGTAGTGCTTCAGGTTAAGAACAGTTTCAGGTTAAGAACAGACCTCCAGAACGAATTAAGTACTTAACCCGAGGTACCACTGTATATGATATTGTTCGACTTGCACACAGTGGAGGCTGATCCATCAGGGAACATGAGGTGCTGCTACACCAATCCCAATCTGCCCCCAGCCTGCCCCCACCTTCCTGCCTTCTTACAGCCAGTCCAGCAGGTGGCGCTGGTACCTGTCAGCTTCCTCCTCCTCCTTAATCACATGGTTGCCCTTGGAAGAACTCAGCAGGAAAGAGGATGGGAGCAAATCTAGAATTAGTTGGCCCCACCTATCATTGGCTCTGGCTCCACCTAGTGTTGGGCTGCCTGCATTCTGCCCCACCAGTCCCAATGGGCACCAGCCGCCACGCTTGTGCATGCTGTTCTAATGGATCGTATCGTACCAGCTTTTTTGCTCCTAAAGCTTTTTCAAAAGTGTAGTTGATGCACACAGGTAACACTTCATGCATCCAATGAAGTGGGATAGAAGTCCCTGAAAAGTTTGTTCTACAATAAAGCTGATGCTACAAGACTCTTTGCTGGTTATGCTGCAACTAAAACAGTCACTATTATACAGAAAAGCCATACTTGAAACATGAATGCATCCTTCAGAACTTATAGGGTAGACACATCTTTTGTGCTTGAATATCCATTCCATAAAAGACAATACATTTTGAGCAGCAGCATTAGGACATTTATAGTGGTGCGTTTACTCCAGCAGTTCATGTGGACGGAATCCGCATTTGAGAGCATCTGGGACGCGGGTGGCGCTGTGGGTAAAAGCCTCAGCGCCTAGGGCTTGCCGATCGAAAGGTCGGCGGTTCGAATCCCCGCGGCGGGGTGCGCTCCCGTCGTTCAGTCCCAGCGCCTGCCAACCTAGCAGTTCGAAAGCACCCCCGGGTGCAAGTAGATAAATAGGGACCGCTTACCAGCGGGAAGGTAAACGGCGTTCCGTGTGCTGCGCTGGCTCGCCAGATGCAGCTTGTCACACTGGCCACGTGACCCGGAAGTGTCTGCGGACAGCGCTGGCTCCCGGCCTCTTAAGTGAGATGAGCGCACAACCCTAGAGTCTGGCAAGACTGGCCCATACGGGCAGGGGTACCTTTACCTTTACTAGGACAATGTGTTCTTGAGAATGCCTTCCAAGGTTGTTAAAGCAACCATTTGCAAGCCACCTCTCGCTGCATGGAAACATATATCCTTCTATCACAAGATCCAGGGGTCACACACTTCAAGAGTACAGTAATTATGGGAGAAGTTACTGTGGGAGTAACCATCTCATCATTTGAATGAGCCATCCCCAAAAGAGCAGATGGAGAAAAACAAACAGTGCTTTCCAATAACATGGTGCGAGCTAATGTTATTAGCTTACAGATGAGGTTGAGTGCTGGTTTGTGATTGTACATTTGCAAAGAACTCCTGCTTTGTTTATGAGAATTAAATAAATAAAAATGTTTTTTTAATGACTGAAATAAAAACTCCTTCATGTTTCAATCTGAAATGCAAAAAAAAAAAGTTAATAGGTTTTCCAGGTGATCAGTTTATAAGAGCCTAGTAAGCGTACGTTATAACACATTTGTTCCAACAAGGTGTGTACATGTGTAAGAGAGAGAAGGTGTGTTGAGGTGGGCTAAGAATTGTATCAAATATCCAATGTTTAATTAGAGAATATCCCATGGATCATCAATATCAAAAATATTGTAAAATCTGTAGTCATGCCACGTTTTCTATATACTTACCATGTCCATTCTGTGTATTTTCCCTTCCCCTTGGTTTTTCTCCTTTTCTCAAAGATGTATACCTGTTCAATAAAAAATAACCAGTTGAGAGAGGGAGAGAGAACATACCCTAACATGGGGTAGTCATTGGAGCTACATAGTAGACTAATCTGATTACTAGGCCCCAGGGAAACTCAGAAAGACTTTATAGTCTTAAGAGTCATTCTGCTGACTGTGGCCTTGCGTGGTTATACCAAAGTCCTGCTCTGAAGGCACCAGTGAACCAACCACATTCTGGTCTGTGGCGTTAATAGCCTCACTTGACTTGCCTGAATTTCCTTCTTCCAACTAACTGGTAACTTGGATAATTAAACATCCAAGGCTTTTAACATGTATTTCAGTTTGCATTTAAAGGCAAACCTAATTCACACTTTCTGAAACAATATGCAAACTGAAACATAGCCATCCTTCAATATTTGAGTTCCTCTGAATTCAGCAATGTGTATAGTATTCTCCAGCCAAGCAATGTGTACAAAAACACAAATGCTAGGGTAAAGATTGCATTAAGATGTATATATTAGTGGAAATAACATGGCATTAAGGGAAAGTGTGGTGTTAGAGGAAATTGCTTTGCAAAAAATGCATTTGTTGGACAAAGTTGCATATAAAATGTGTGCAATGGGGAAAAGTTGCACTAACATGCTGGTGGATTTTCATTAGGGCTTTTTTAAACAAATGCAAACTGATGTGGAAATGTGGAGAATGGAACTAAAGACTGGAAAAATTAGGAACTGAGAGAAACAGAAATTGAGAGAGTCGCCCATTTCCTACCCCAAACCTACTAAAATTTGAAAGAAATTCTGAAGTGCCCTGCCATTTAGGCAGAAAACAGAGGCCTCTTTCGTAGGTGGAAGAAAACTTTTGAGAAACTGAAGGACAGCACTACTGAATATTCTCCTGTTTCTCTGTTTACTAATTATGGGCAAAACTGAGGGTGGTTATGGCTGTTGCTCTACATGGACCAGCCACCTGTTGAGGTTTCCACACATACCGTATTTTCTTTACCTCCACAGCTGTAGGGTCAAGGAAAGAGTTTGGTATTTTTTCCTTCTTCTTCTTCTTCTTCTTCTTCTTCTTCTTCTTCTTCTTCTTCTTCTTCTTCTTCTTCCTGTTTTCATAATTTTTCTTTTTGCACCATCTCCATGAATAATCCAAATTCTACCGGCTGTTTTATAGGCACCTATAAAAGCAATACTCTACCCTCAGTCCAGCCAAAATAGAGGATGCTGGCCAAGCAAGACGGAGTTTACAGCCAAAGAACATGGTTGAACAAGAGGAAGCCATAAACTGATTGGCTGGCCCGCTCCTTGTTTTCTTAAGGAAGAGTTAAAGGTGGGGGAATGGTTGGGGTCAGCGCGGTCAGCCATCTGGCAAAACCTGCTGGCTTCCTTCTGTGAGTGTTTTCCCAGTGCTGTGGTGATGGAGAGAATGAGGTTAAAGGGACCAAGGCTATAGGACCTCAACTTGTCCCAGTTGACGCTACCTCACGGCTCAGCTATGTTTCCCTGTCCCTCAACTTGCACGCTGTTGACCTCTCCCTGCTCTTACATACTTCCTCAAGAGCACCAAGGCTTACAAGAAGCTGCATCTGTGCGAACATATGACAGTTGAGCTTCGGAGGACACAGAAGAGATGCTGACAGAGTGTTCCACATTTCACAAGGTGTGGATGAGGCAACACAGGTGGGAGCAAGAGCCTACAGGGCTGGTTCCCTGTGACAGAATGCATTTCTGTGTGCAGTGAATTTCAGTCCAATTAAAACAGGGCTTCTCCTTCCCTTCTAATTGGTAGAGCTGGCCTGCAGCTCCAGGCCCTGGTTTCATTACCCCTCTTCCCCTTCTTGTGCTCTGGAGCAACAGAAATCTGGATTTGAGACTGATCTCTTATGATTCTGCACATCACCAAACTCAAGTGTCAATGATAGCCTAACAGAGGCAAAGGGGCCTAACCAGATTTTACTGGACCTGTATTTCCCATCAGTCTGGGCCAGCATGGTCAATAGCCAAGGATTATGGGAGATGTAGTTCAGCAGCATTTGGAGGTCGAAAGCTTAGCCACCCCTGGCTTAAATGTGGCCCTCAAAATGTTTCTGGACTGCTAACTTACATCAGCCTGAGCCAGCATGGGCAAATAGTGAGGGAAAATGGGAATTGTAGTTCAGCAGCATCTCAAGTATAATCAAGTATAATCCTGGATTCTCCTGCAGTTGGAGAAAGATACAAACCATGGATTGGCGGGTGCTTGGGACAAGCCTGACATCGTCCCACAAGGTGGATTCAGTGAGTCGCCTCTCAACGTGTGAAATTTTCCATCTTCCCTTGAAGACCCCCTGACTGGGGCTGGCAAACCTGGCCCCTCTAATAGTGTAATAAACCACAATGCCTTTGTAAGAGCACATTCTGTATTTATACAACAGCCCATGTATACAAGGGATTAAAATAAACCATTTATTCCTTCATCTTGGACAAATCACATTATCCAGAAACTCCAAGAAGCAGAGCTTTCTGTTGTCAAAATAAACACTAGCCTGTTCCCCCACCCCTTTCAAGAACCCACGCAGTGCAAAATAAATGGCTTCGGCCTACCAGATGCACAGCACGTAGGGAGGAAAGTTAATGGTAATAAAGCATTGTGGGGTCCAAGACAAATGGAAGCACTTTGCTTATTGGATTCACTTCATTATTGTGTCTGCCCTTCTTGTCCACTCTTATTCCATGACCTAATTTCCCCCTCCAAATGGCTAATGATTTTGAATGCCTGAATGCCACAGCTTTCAGAGACAACCCGGTTGCCAATTTCATCTCATTAGTAAAAATGAAAACTCTTCCAAAGAACGGAGCCAAACCCAGCCAAATATTTCTTCCTGAGACAATGGCATGGACCTCCACTGTAGTAAGACTTTTCTGTTCAATGTCACAGCACAGTCCGCTAAGCTGCATGTTCTTCAGTGGGTGCCGCAGATCACATCTTGAGGAAGATAGTCATAAGAAGAATGAAAGAAGAGCCAAAGATCTAATCTAGCAGTAAGGAAATATTGCCCTCCATAGGTCACTGAAGTACACCTCCCGCTATCCCTGGCCATTGGCAATACAAGCTGAGGTTGATGGGAGCTGTAGTTCAGCAACACCTGGAGACCCAAAGGTTCCCCACCTCTGCTCTAAGCCATCGTCCTGGTTCCAAGATTGGCTAACTCTGGGAGGGTTGAAAGCAGTAGCCTCCTTGTGTAGAAATGAGAGGATCAGTCTATTTTCAGTCCATTTCCGTTTTGCAGGGGCAGAATGAGTCTTCTGTTTGAAGGCCTGTCCAGTTTAAGGATAAAGAACCCTAAGAAGGGAGAACAAGGACCTTGAAGTTGGTTATCAAGAATTAGCACAGGTCACTAACAGGGGATGGCATGGTGGAACAGAGACACTTACCTGACAAGTGGAGTGCCATAGGGCTCATTGTTATTCAACATCTTGATAAACAATTTGGGTGAAGGAATTAAGGGGATGCTTATCAGATTTGCAGATAACACCCAACTGGGAGGAGTAGCGAATACCACAGAATCAGGATTCAAGATGACCTTAACAGGTTGGAGAACTGGGACAAAACTAACAAAATGAATTTCAACAGGGACAAATGTGAGGTTCTACACTTAGGCAGGAAGAATCAGCTGCACAAATATAAGATGGGGGACACCTGACTTGCTAGTAGTACATGTGAAAAGGTTGTAGGTGTCTGAGTAGGCCACGGTCTTAACATGAGTCAACAGTGTGATGCAGCAACAACAAAAAAGCTAATGATATTCTAGGCTGCATCAACAGAAGTCTAGTGTCCAGTTCCGGACACCACAATTTAAGAAGAATATTGACAAGCTGGAGCTTGTGCAGAGGAGGGTGACCAAGATGACCAAGGGTTTGGAAACCAAGCCTTATGAGGAATGGTTGAGGGAGTTGGCTATGTTTAGCATGGATAAGAAGAGACTGAGAGGAAACATGGTAGCCATCTCAAATGTATAAAGGACTGTCACATGGAAGATGGAACAAGCTTGTTTTCTCCTGCTCCAGAGGGGAGGACCTGAACCAAAGGCTTCAAGTTACAAGAAAGGAGTTGTTGTTGTTTTACTAAACATCAGGAAGAACTTTGTGACAGTAAGAGCTGTTTGACAGTGGAACGGACTCCCTCAGAAGGTGGAGGACTCTCCTTCCTTGGAGGTCTCTAAGCCGAGGTTGGATGAACATCTGTCATTGATGCTTTAGCTGAGATTCCTGCATTGTTGGGGGTTGGACTAGATGGTCCTCAAAGTCCCTTCCAACTCTACGATTCTATGACCTCCTGGCAAGTGAGCTGCTGCAGAGTTCAAAGGGGGAGACATGGGAGAGACAGCAAAGAGGGTGGCTGCGCTGGTGCATTTGTACCGCAGTGACCTCACTGCTACCTCTCCCCTTCCTCTCTCAGTAATAAGCCAAGACTTCCCTTCCGGGAGGTCAGATACGGCTTCACCCCCCACTATGCCATCTTCCTGCCATATTAAATGTTATAGTAATTATTCCTCAATTTGCATCTGTACATATAAATTAGAACTTGCAAATGTATATGCATAACCAGCCACCTACTCAGTTTACCGTACACATTGAAGTGTTTGGAGGCCATCTTCAAACCAATAAATTGTCTTAGTGAAGGCATATGCCAAGAGGCCTGTAGCCAAAATTTTTGTACTAAGGAGGACCAGTTGTCAAGGAAGGAGGCAGAAATCACTGCAAAACAGAAATACAGATAACTAATATCTTTAATTTTTTTGATTGCATTCAATGTTAATAACATTTTAATTTTATAAGATATAAAAATAAGAACCTACTGCTTATGAGGTATTATAGTGCTCTTGTCCTCGTTGTTGATTTGGGATCATTTCCAGTCTGTTTGTGTTGTTCATCTTTGATTATGATGGGGTATGATTTGTACTTCTTATAGGATGGTTGGGTGAGCAGTTTTAGACACACACACACACACACACACACACACACACCATGTTTTATTGTATTTTCTTTATCCATTTGTATGTGTGTTTAAATGTTTGTAAGCTTCTGTGTCTTTTATGGATCTGTAAGTTGGTTTGAGAGAAAAAGTTGTATAGGGAGCAACAAATAAATGGCATGATGATGATGATGATATTCATGGTGTAGTGGTTAGAGTGTTAGACCAGGAGCTGGGAGACCAGGGTTCAAATCCCCACTCAGCCATGTAGTTCACTGGGTGGTGTTGGGCCAATCATAGGATTTCAGTCTAATCTACCTCACAGGGTGGTTGTCAGGATAAAACTGGGGATTGTATGCCAATTTGATTTCCTTGAATGAGATATAAATGTAATCAATCAATCAGACAATAATTGACCAGAATGCTAGAAGGAGGGAGTGGTTGTGTTCAATATCCATGGGTTGTTTTGTAAGGAGTAATTGGGTGGCATATTCCTGTCCATTTCTGCCTTATGCAAAGGGTCTAGAAACTTAAACAACAAAACTAACAGTTGGGAGACAGGGTAGCACATTTATTTTCTGTTATTTCCTTTTATTCTGCAGCCTGAAAATTTTATTGAAAACTGAAGGGATAGGATGTAGATTAAACTAAATTAATGACTTCATTACATTTCTGAGAAGCCCGACTCATTTAAGTCACCCCATCAGCCCTAGGGCTACAGCCCTGCATGACCTCGACTTCCCTTTTGCTTAGAACAGCTACCAGAGATAAACATCTGGTGTGCTCACCTTTCCCCATACATCTCCACTGGCATCCTCTTTGGCTATAAACCCCAGTGACTCTGTTTGTACATTTCCTCCAAGTCCCGTTATTAATATTCTGGATGAGGAGATCTCATAAACTCCCATCTGGAAAAGCAGGTCAGGGAGGGGTGGGAGTTATGTCCCAATGTGCCATAAAGCACATTGACCATTGCTTTCAAACGCATGTGGCGACATGCAGAACATGCATGGGGGAAGCTGAGCCAGTTTTAACGGCATTTAAAATAGGTGGCTGTGATGTAATTGGAATTTTAGGAGCAGCCTGAAATTAGGATCTGATTGTGCTTCATATATTTTGAACCTCGGGGAAGGGAGACTGAGCCAGCTGTGCACTAAATACCTTTTATACTTTGTCATCTTTGTTTTTAAAGGAGGTGGGTGGGTGAGACCCTGCTCCTTCTCTGAAATATAACCAGAGGGAATCCTATACACACAGAGAGAGAGTATATATGCATCTGAATGTAGCAGTCTCCAAAGAGGTGGGATTTATGTAGCCATCAGTTTTGGGGGAGGCAGGATGCAAAGGACCAGTGGAAAAGTAAATAAATAAAGTTTGGCACAGTCTTCCATGCCTAGGTCTCCACCTCCCTCCATTGCAGCAAAGAGATGGCACAATAGCTCAGTCAGTAGAGCACAGGACTCTTAATCTCAAGGTCTGGGTTCGAGCTCCACATTCAACAAAAGATTGCAGGGAGTTGGACTAGATCAGGCATAGGCAAACTCGGCCCTCCAGATGTTTTGAGACTACAATTCCCATCATCCCTGACCACTGGTCCTGTTAGCTACAATATAATTAGATATCAGTTCAAATATAAAGAAATGCCATTCTCTCGGATTTGAGAAGGTACTTTAATTCGGCTTTGTAATGCAATCTCCCAAGTCTTAAACAACCAATGATCAAAAGACGGAACTGGGGCAGGTTTTTCCAAAATATAGCCATCCACAACACTTTTGCAACAACTAGTCAGTTGAAAATCCAGCCCTTTTCTTGTTTCTTTAAAGACGGTCTTCAGATATGCCAGTAATATGATGATGTGATTTGACCACAAGTTCATCCTTCCTCCCACACCTACAAGATTATGGAAAGCTCTGCTCAGAGCTGAGTCAGACTATGTTGCAAATGGCCAATGCAAACAGTGATGGGCTAGGCTGAGCCAAACAAGGAATGGCTTGTGGCCCATTGAAAACTATGTCTTGCAACAGGTTCTTTCCACCACTGTTTGTCACAACAGCTTTTTACTCTGGTTCTGAAATCAGCAAAGGTTTGCTCTGGCTGCTTGGAGAGAACGACATTTATTTAGCAGCTGTACCTGGTCCCCATTGAGAGTGGAAATGCAGAAATATCAACAGTAGGCAGACACAGAGCCAAATAAGTCCCCCTTTGCACTATATATTTAAAGCAGTATCACATCACTTTAAAAAATTCCTGCTTCCTGCAAAAAATCCTGGGAAGTGTAGTTTGTTAAGGGTGCTCAGAGTTCTTAGGACGCCCTTATTTCCCTCATAGAGCTACCATTGACAGAGTTTCCTGGGAAGAGTGATGGACCACCAAGCCATTCTGAGCATTGTAGCTCTGTGAGGGGAACAGGGGTCTCCTAACAACTCCCAGCACCCTTAACAAACCACAGTTCCCAGGATTCTTTGTGGGGAAACCATGGCTGCTTAAAAGTGTATGATATTGCTTTAAATCTATACTGCAGATGGGGCCTAGTTCTAGTTGTGTCTCCATCCTCTGTAGTATCAGGTTCTACAAGGTCAACACTTAGACTGAGGAGGAGGAAGCTGACAGCCGGTGCCGCCCAATGACTGGGTGGAAGTAAGAGGACAGGTGGGAGCTGGCTGGGATTGGACAAAGACTGGTGGGGCTGTACCCTATTTACCCTAATAGACCTGCTCACACTGGGATGCTGAAGGGGAGGGGTAGGGGGCAAACTGTGATGGAGATGGGTACGGGGGTGGGTGAGGTTTAAAAAGGGGTAGTTTCTGTCAGGTATGGGAGAAGTACAAAGGAGTAGACAGGGTTGGTAAACAGAGCAAGCAAGGGGTGGCAGTACCTAGTGGGTATGTACGTAGATATATATATAATCTACAGGAGATAAGTTCATCAAAGACGCAGAACCCTGTGTACAACCTCATAATAATACAATTGAAATAAACAGTGCAAATTAAGAAAGATGTTCGTTTAATCAAAACATCTGCATTTTAACACTGTAACAAGCATTTAATATTAAATTGTGACAAAGCAATTAATGTTAACATTACATCTCGTCTTCTAGAATTCTATGAAAGGTTGTCACATAGTTGTGAATTTTACTTTCTGCTGTCCTTACTGTTGTGTATTGCTAAGAGGAGGCCAGAAAGAGGTTCCACAAGGAATTAACCAGGAAAGGCTTACAGAGAAAAACCCCATACCCAAGAATTGCAGTGAAGGACTCATCTGTTAGGGCAAATGGGGCACTGCCCCACCAACTTGAGTCTGCTCTTAGCCAGGCTCCACCTGCCTGCTTTGGGGGCCTGTGTCTTTCCATGTCCAGCGTTTTTGCAGAGGACTTGGATCTCATTGAAGAACTTGGATGTCAAGGATTGTCAAATTGCCCAATGACAGCAAACTGAAAGATTTGTGTCATCAGTCAGCATGGGATCATGGATGATAATGTGTTGGTTTTGGATATAGATGACTCAGGATTAAATCTGGTGTTTCATTTGTGCCATAGTTCCCCAGGACTTAGCCTTGGGCTTTTCAATGCAAGGGCTCAGCTTTGGATGTGCTGAGAAATAATAATAATAATAATAATAATAATAATAATAATAATAATAATAATAATAATAATTTTTTTAAAGGTCTGCTCCTGAGCATTTGCTGCACCACCAATAATTGCAAATTGCCAATTTCCTATCAGGCGAGGTTCAAGGTCCTTTTGTTGATGCACAGAGCCCTAAACAACTTGACCCTCAAGTACGTTAAGGACAGTCTGAGCCACAGTTCCAAGCACCCTTAACAAATGACAGTTCCCAGGATTCTTTGGGGAAGCCATGAGTTCTAAATGTGCATTCAATGTGTTTCAAATATATGGTGCGGATGCAACTAAAGTTTCTAGGCCTGCTATTTGCAGAAGCTTGTGAATTGGGCTAAGCAGGATTTCCAGTTAACCACTTGGAATATTTTATTCCCCGCCCCCAGAGTACTCACAGTCTCCAACTATGAGATGCTCAGCCTTAACATTCCTGAGCACTGGAACTCGCCATCACGGTCTGCTTGTGAACCTTACTGAGGTACCTTTCTGGCCACTGCCTGAGTACAGGAACCACTAGTATGAGCGACCAAGACTGGAGGGTCATATTCAGCCCTGGGCCTGAGGTTCCTGATCCCTGGAATAAAGCATGACAGCATTATTCTTTTTAACTGATAACTCAACAACCATTTGCATCAGTTTAAGAAATGCCTCCCGCAAACCTTCCTAGAAATGTCCTATGTACAAGCAAAAATCCCATCCTTCTCTTTACCATTTCCACCTCTGAACAAAGTAGAGTTGGTAAGGAAAAGCAGACAAGGTGGGGAATATGCACTGAAGCCAGCCAGGCATCAGCTGGCCATTTTTCTGAATATAGTGGTACCTCGGGTTAAGAACTTAATTCGTTCCGGAGGTCCGTTCTTAACCTGAAACTGTTCTTAACCTGAGGCACCACTTTAGCTAATGGGGCTTCCCGCTGCCGCCACCACGTGATTTCTGTTCTCATCCTGAAGCAAAGTTCTTAACCCGAGGTACTATTTCTGGGTTAGCAGAGTCTGTAACCTGAAGCGTCTGTAACCTGAAGTGTCTGTAATCCGAGGTACCACTATATCTTTTTCTCCATCTCTCTTGCCCAAGCACCAGCCTTTCCTTTCCACCCCTTCTCGGGAGTATCAGGATTGCGGTTTGTTCCTTTCAGCTCATGGCTAATCAACCTTGCTCAAAGGTTCAGAAGCACCCCGCCATTCCTCTCTCACCTCATTTGGCGGGGGGGGGGGTGGAAAGGCACATCTGCTTATTTGGTTCCAGAGAATTCATTTCATCTTGCCATTGGGCCATTTATTTATTTATTTCCCCTGGCCAGCTTTTCTTTAAAAAGCCTGTCTCCCTTGATTTAGTGAGCCAATAGTGGCGGGGAGAGAAAAGGAGGAAAGGAAGAAAATGTAATGAATAAAAGGCAATGAATAAAAGGCTTTTGGAACATCTGGAGTTGCTCTTAGGCAACGCGCAATATCCCAGCCCAGATGTTGGGAGATGGCCTTCTGCTTGTGAACATGTCAAAACGTAGAATTCCATTCACACCACTTTTATTCCTCTTTTTTTGCCTGACCTATCTTGGCCACTTGATTGGCACCTTCCAAAGTTGAGGGGGGGGTGTAATTTCATTCATTCAAAAAGGTTTATAAGCCTTTGAAGAAGACTGTCCTCTTATATTACTCAATATACCTGTGACCCTCCAGATGTTGCTGCCATCAGCCCCAGTCAACATGACCAATGATCAAGGATGATGGGAGTTGGGGTCCAGCAACATCTGGAAGATTGTACTTTCCTCAACCCTGCTCGACGGAGTTTACAGCAGGGGTGCAAAATCTGTGAGTTGAATCCAACTAAGTTATACTGGCATGCTCTGGTCCATGGGGTCACGAAGAGTCGGACACGACTAAAAACAACAACAACAACAAAGTTATACTCACAGTAGACCAACTGAAATGACTAGACCTAAGTCATGAAAAGGACTAGTATTGGCTCCAACCCCACGGTCCTCCAGATGTTGTTGGACTATATTTCCCATCATACCTGAACATTGAACTACAATGTCCATCATCCTTGGCCACAGGCTACAATGGCTGAGGCTGGAGGGAGTTGGAGTCCAACAAAACCTAGGAGGCCCAAGTTTCCTAATGCCCTCTCTAAAGAAAGCATTTAATGGCCTGCTTCAGCATAGGTTTATGAACAAGATCAGGCTGCCTGCCTTGCAGGGTGACTCCCCCATCACAGCTGGCATCTCTGAGATAACACATCATGGCGCAGCTCAGCTTCACTGAATCACATTTTGACAGGAATAAAGAATCACAGGGGTAAACTGCAAAATCCCTGTAGACTGGCGCAGTGTTACTTCCTTCAACCGGAGTGTGCAAAGATGATTTACATCTTACTGTGGATCTGGCCCAGAGAGTGGAAAAGATGCTGGGAGTGGAAGAAAGATGGTCCATCAGCAAAAACTCCTGCATAGCACAGGCAATGACGTCCTTTGCAGAGCGGACACGCTCCATCACCTTCACCGCCCCAGCGTGACAGCAGCCGAGGGGGGCGGGAGAGATGCAAAAGGAGGCTAGGCCGCTGGAGGTGTCATCCCTCATGGTCTGGACACGCTTCATCCGTCAGCATATTGGACAGCTCAGCGCTCTTGGCGAACCCCCGGCACACTCCATCTGCCCCCAACATGGTGCCCATCAATCATCTAGCATAGGCACACCCAGGAACATCACAAGAACTGCCTGTGAGTGAAATGTGTGGTGTTCTCTCTCTCTCTCTCTCTCTCTCTCTCTCCCTCTCTCTCTCTCTCTCCATCCACCCTTCCTCACACATAAGTGTGCTGTGCAGATAAATTATGAGCCACTAAAAAAGGTGAATATAGGAGTGTTCATCAAAGGGACAGTTAAATAGATTGCAGAGGGTAATTGTGGATGAGGAGGAAGGAAGCTACAAAGATAAAGTGCAGCCTAGACTGTATATAACACTGAACTAGCCCTCCCGCTACCCTCCACTGGTACTGTTGCAAGAAGCTCAGAGGTTAGCATTATAGGAATAAACGGGGGGAGCCTCTGCTCTAGCCTCCCCATCTTCCCTACTCTTCTGTGTAGCTGCAGGGAAATAAAAAGACTTTCAGCTAAACCATAGTTTCTCATTACATCCAAACCTGGACAAACTGTAGTTAGCATTAACTGTGGTTTAGTTTCAAACCATGGTTTACGATGCTGGCTTGTTTCCCTAAACCATCATTACCACTAACCTCAGCTCTCAGTTTGGATTAAACAAGTAACTGTGGTTGGTTGAAAAGTGAGAGTGGAGCTCCTGATTTCCTGTGTACTGGAAGCTTTCCTATGTTTATACCTGTACACCTGCATGCAGCCTATATGTTGATGAAAAGGGGACAATAATAACTGGAAAATCAGATATTAGACTTTTATGTCTGAGGCCCTAACTTCAAGTGCCATTAATGATGACATGATCAGCAATAATGCAGTGTGTATTAAATACTAGACATTGTGGGTGGAAATCAAGATTGCATTGTGTAGCTAGGGGCTCTTGAAGCCTTCCTTCCCCAGCAACAACCTCCATCAAAGTCACCCCTCTCAACGTGCAGCAATTATCATTTTGAAACAAAGCTCCCATTTGTGTCAGTGCTGCCCCAGATGCTGTTTTCTGCACTGCAGAAAGAGTAGATTCCATGGACATTGCAACTGGGGAGGGGCATCATAAACCTTTCCTCCATGCAAGCTGCTTTCTTGATAACATCTCCCAGCAATGCCTGGTATTTAATTTTTTAAAACACATGGTGTGATCGCTAATCACATAATTAACATCTTGCGTAGTTATGCCCTGAGATGCATCTGTTTATCATACTGCAATAAAGGCTCCTTCCTCACCCACTCCATTTCTTTTTGGCTCCTCTGCAAGAAGGCCCAGATTTTCAAGAGTAGGAAAGGATTAACTAAACATGAATATCTGTACCCAATGGATGGCCTCCAATGCTGCTCAGATAAAAATAGGTACATGTGCTTTGCATTAAGAAAGAAGGATCATCTCCTCATGTTTGTGAGGCAATGAGCAAGAAGTGTGAGGCAGTCAGGTAGGGAGGCACAATTCATCCAGAAGTTTCTGGTGCAAGCTCTATTGAAATAAAAAGGAGTTGTGCAAGAACTTAATCTTAGCAAAGTCAATAATGCATATGGAGTCCAGAGAGAAAAGAAATCCTGATAGCACTTTATTCAGAAAATTGAACCAAAAAAAGGTATATAATTAGAGAAGAACTAAACAGAGAAGTTTGTCTTTCTTACTTCAGGCCTTGTACATAGCAGGGAGATAGTCAACCAAACATACTGAGGGAAAGCTCCCTCAGAACTATATAGCCAATCAGAGCATGTGCTACCTCAGCAAACATTATGCCATTCTATCTTGTTGCTAAGCCACACCTCCACACATCCCCCTCTTGGCTAGTTAGCTAAACATTAATAGAATTAACTCTTAAATTTGTGAATCCATCCATAAAAGAAGTGGTCCAAAGTGACCTAAAGCTCCCAGGATCTGGTGGGCTCTACCAGCAGTTCAGAAGTTACACTCCCATTGTAAGACTTTGCTTGAGATACAAAAAAAGTAATGTCAAACTAATATCTTCATTAGGACCAACTGAAATGTCAGACAGTAGAAGTCGTAGAAATCATAGAATCATAGAGTTGGAAGGGATCCCAAGGGCCATATAGTCTAACCCCCTGCAATGCAGGACAGAGTCCTGCCCCCAGCCGTCCCTGGGTGGGCTTGAACCACCAACCTTCTGGTTAACAGCCAGATGCACTGACTCACTGCACCACCTCCTGCAGGGTCAGCTCTACTGTTCTGCAGAACTGGACCACTCCACTCAGCAGGTGGAGATATACTGCAAAACTTTGGTGCAGATCTTATCAGCAATTTGTCTATTACTGTAAGTGGCAATTGGCTGAGTCACCCTGAAGAGGGAGAAATATCACACTCTCTGTGGTGTGTCACAGGAACTGCTTTTGTTGTTGTTTTTCACTGGCTATAATTTCTTTACCTATAAGAGGGGTGGGAGAATAACAAGCCTGGGCTGTTCCTTCGGCTCTTGAGATTTCTGTGCCTCTAAGTACAGCACATCCAAAGCCCAAGTCTTCGAAAACAGGAGAGGAAGGGTCTTTAGGTGTGGCCACCGTTGCTGTTTCCAAAGGTAAGGCCCCAGCCAATTTGCTTCCCATTTATTTGGTTAGTTCCGTTCATTTATTTTCCTCACCTGTGTCTTTCGTCAGCTGTATCCCAGTCAGGAAAACCGCAGGAGCAGCCATCTCTTATGAGGAAGATCCAAAGCACACAAGAGCGGCCTCCAAGAAAGCAGGACCCCAAGGGAACCTGACTTTCAGCCCTGCTAAATGCTTTGCCTGCCTCAGCAACTCCCATTCGACTTGGCTGCTTCCTTCTTTCCTTTCAGCAGCGCCAGCTCTCCTGATTCTTGTCTGGACTGTCCAGCAATGTTCTTCAATAAAACACACACATGTGCAAAAATGCCCCGGATTTCTTTTTTTAAGGCTGATATAACAACAACAAAAGAATTTTTCGGTTACCTGCCAGCCTCTTTATTATTTTATTACTTATTCATTTACGCATCGCCTTCCATGTGAGTCCCGAGGCGACCTACGTAAAAACAATTAAAACACAGCAAAGTAGAAACCTGCTTTATACCGAGTCAGACCAGGATATGTCTATCTAGCTCAGTATTATCAACATGGACTGGCAGAAGATCTCTCTGGGGTTCATTCTTCCAGCCCTACCTGAAGATGCCAGGGATTGAACCTGGAATCTTTTGCATGCAAAGCAGATGGTGTACTACTGACCTACAGCCACTTGAAAACTTGAAAGAAAGCTTTGAAAAGAGTACAGTGGTACCTCGGTTTTCGAACGTAATCTGTTCCAGAAGACCATTCGAGTTCCGAAACGTTCAGAAACTGAGGCACAAAGGACGGCCTGCAAATTTAATAGAGAAAATTGAGAAAAATAACAAATACACTCAGCAGAAGCCGTTCAACTTCCGAGGCATGTTCAGAAATGGAAGCATTTGCTTCCGGGTTTATGGCATTTGAAAACTGAAACTTTCGTCAACAGAGATGTTCGAGAACCGAGGTACCACTGTACCAAAAAATACAGCTAATGGTAGATTTTAAAATGATACAGAATGAACACCTAATTTATTATTATTTTATTTACTAAATTTCTATACAATTAGCAGAGGGCAGTTTACAATATAAAAATGCATACCATAGTAACAAACAAAAACAATATCCTCCATATAGTTTAAAAGGCCATAGATTATTTAATTAGCCAAAGGTCTGGGAGAAGAATAACGTTTTCGTCTGGCACTGAAATGTATATAACGAAGGCACCAGGCAAGCTTCCCTGGGGAGAGCGTTTCACAAGCAAGGAGCCACCACAGTAAAGGCCTGTTCTCATGTTGCCACCCTCTGGACCTCTCACGGAGGAGGCACATGAAGAAGGGCATCAAATGGTGATTGCAGGATCTGGCTCAGTTCATGTGGGGAGAGGCTTCCTTGGGGTATTGTGTTCCTGAGCTGTTTAAGGCTTTATAGGTCAAAACCAGCCCTTTGAATTTGTCCTGGCAGCTAATTGAAAGCCAGTGCAGTTGGACCAGAATTGGTGTTATATGTTCAAATTGTCTTGTCCCAGTAATTTTTGTAGACATTGTTTGGTTAGACAGCTCCACCACACAGTGCAAATTTTGAAGGACAGGTGTGTTTTGGTTTACATATTGGTTTGAGAAGTGAAAATTAGGTAGTTTCTCATTAAAATGCAAACAAAATTGACTTCCTCCACCATTCCTGCAAAGTTCTGATATTTTAGGGACTTTAATGAGAAACTTGTCTGTAAAGTCACGCATTTACTTGGACAAAGAGCAATAAAACTCAGCCTCAAAATTAGCTTCTTTGCCTTTTTGTGGCTGCGCGGTAGCCAGGAGATCAACAGGTGCCATTTTTCTCCTCATGACAGCTCCATGACGGGGAAAACTGCAGCAGTCGACTGTTTCCCTGTTGTTTTATTTTATTTCTTTACTTAACCCTGCAGCTCGCCTCATCCTGAAGGCAATCGGTTTAAAAAGAATATAAAATATCCCAACCGAAATGAAAAGCAGCTGTTTTATGGTTTCAAGGCCCAGGAAACCTCTGTCAGGAAAGGAATTATTAGCCTTGCAACTCCTCCCCCCTCATCTCTCTGAAGTCAGTTGATACAGATGTAGGCCTGAAATTGTCAGGTGCCTCAAGGAGGGCCGGAGCCATTTTGTCAAGCTGGACATCCAATGAAGCTGAATGTGGGATGATTCAAGGCAGACAAAAGAAAGTACTTATTCACACAATGCATAGCTAGATGATGGAATTCACTTCCTCGAGAGGTAGTGATAGCCACCAATGGGGATGGATTAAAAGGGGGATTAGACAAATTCATGGAGGATAAAGATGTCATTGACTACTAGCCACAAAATGACTATGTTCTGCCTCAACTGTTGGAGGAAATGTACCCCTAAGTACCAGATGCTGGGAGTCACAAGTGGGGAGAGCACTCAGGGGCTGCCTGGGGGCTCCCCATAGGCATTTGGTTAGTCACTGTGAGAACAGGATGCTGGACGACATGGGCCATTGGCCTGATCCAGCAGGCTCTTAGGTTCTTATGTTATGAGGCTAAAATACTGCTCTGAGCTCCTTGAGTGGAATGGTGGGATACAAAATGAATATACCTTGGATTAAACACACACATACTGTACACACAACAACCCTGCATACAGAAAAAGAAGAAAAAGCCTAGGTCTCTCCCCATATGCCAGTTTTCTATGAAAACTGGTACCAAGAAGAGTATAGTGAAGGCGCCCACTTCATCTCAATAGGCAGGGAGTTCCAAAGTTCCACACGAATCAATCAAGTTCTTACAAATGTGGAATGGGCATTATATGGCACCTGTAGTAGTGTTGTGCTTTTTCTGCGCCTTCCCACTCATCCTGGTTCATTCCACACTTTCTGATGCATTTCCATGTGCGGCTGGAGCTGATGGTCAAAACATTGGTGAAGTTTGGGATAGCAGGTGATGGGAGAGAACCTTCTTTGCCTGAGATCCTAGAGAAGTACTGCTGGTCATAGCAGGTAAGACTGGACTAGTCTGACCTGATGGAAGGTAGCGTCCTCTCTTTCAGAGTTTACCTTGCTTCCACCTGCCTGGCCCTATGCCCAGTTTGTGCTCAATGTGCTGTTGTCCAGTTGGAGATGCCAAGGTGCCCCAAGACATGGTGGGTCTGTGTTCTCATACAGCAATACACCCCTTTCTATCAGTTGTGGCAGAGCAGCAGTGGAGACTGGTCCATTGGGGGAAATGGGGCTCTACCCCATCACCTCAAACCAGTCTCCACTCTCTGGCCTTTCTGCTTGCAACCAGTACGGGTGTCATTACCTGTCACTTTCCTCCTCCTCCTTAGTCTCTGTGATGCCCTTGTAGAACTCAGCAGGGAGGAGGATAGGGACAAAACCAGAATTATTTGCCTCTGCTTGTCATTGGCTCTGGCTCTGCCAATCATTGGCCCCATCTGATGCTGGCCTCCCTGCCTTCTGTCCCACTAGTTCCAACAGGCAACAGCCACCTCTGCACAGCAGCGAGGCCGGCAGGTAACAAAGATGGAGCCGAGGCAGGTGGAACCCCTGTGGCGAGTGCTCAGGCAGGGGTGCAATGTTCAGACAGACCTCAGTTACCGGAGCCTGCTGGGGTAATAATAAACAGGTGAGGCAGCCCGTGATAAGCCCCGAGGAATGCAGGCTCAGCAGCTGTGGGCAACCAGCCCGTTCAGAACTTGGATGGGACAATTAAGTAAATAAAAAAGGCTAGAACACCGGATCAAAGTTGGAGAGAGCCGGTTTTATTTATTTGGAA
This sequence comes from Podarcis muralis, assembly GCF_964188315.1. NCBI lineage: Eukaryota > Metazoa > Chordata > Lepidosauria > Squamata > Lacertidae > Podarcis > Podarcis muralis. Next base: position 38,951,502 of record NC_135668.1, read on the forward strand.
AAGTCAGATTATATTGGCAGATGTGTATTTTTCTTTTTTCTTTTCCCCTCCCCCCAAAGTCTTTCAAAAACATTGGCCCTGATTTGAGGTTTCCTGATAGGCGTGTCATTTTTAAGGGTTTCTTATGGGAAAGGGAAAGGGCGTTGGGAAGAATATTTGGAGCGGCTGGGAGAGGGGCCCACCTCAGAAGGTTTTCCTCAGTGCACTCGAGGTTCCCTGAAACACAGATTTCAAACAGGTCTCTGAAGGGAATCAACTGTTGGGGGGGGGGACAACTTCCTAGCTGTCAACAGTTTAGCTCCTTTGAAGGACTGGAGTGCAATTTCCAAGTTTTAAGTCAGAAGTGATAACCTCTAAGCATGTCTCAGCAATGTGGAGGACACAGGGTGACCAGGGCTACAGATACTCTTACAGCCATCACTGGCTGGGGCTGATGGAAGATGTAGTCCAAGGCATTGTGAGGGGGTGGCCACCACCTTGTTGAAAGTAATATTCTCAGCTACAAGTTCCAAATTCTGCACCAGTTTGAAATGTGCATGCAGATAGATCAAATCTGCATACATCTACTTATTATTTTTACATGATTTTGTCTGCTTTTGCCAGCTGGTTGGAAAGTCTAAGCAATGTCCAGAAACTGACAGCTGGAAGCCCTGCACAAGGTTCTTAGATTTCATAAGACAGTAACTTTGTTAGTCATGAGGACTGGAAACTTTATTGTTTGTTTTTGGAAGAATGTCAAGAGGCCGAGCATACTGATATCTGAATCAGATAAAACATGACTGCCGACAGGCAAAATGCACAGTCCTAGTTATGTGTGATGGAGCCCAAATAGATTTGTTTGGACTCATATTTTGTACTTCAGCATTGCCTTTTCATCTATTAATGATCTGCCGGTAGATTGGCTACCTAATGCAACACCAGCATTTCCAGTCCATCGTCTTCCTCTCTGCGCATGGCACATTTCTTCATGATTCCCAACCACAGGTTATAGAATGGGAAGGAACCTCAGAATGAATAACACACAACCTTTGTGAAGGGTTGGCTTGCCATGCAAAGGAACCCTGACAAACATCATCCATCCTCCTCTCAACAATTTGCATGAGTGCAGCAACACATTTCTCAATTGTCAGATCATGAACTTGACAAAGGGCAGGACATAAATTCAACAAAAAATAAATGAATGGGTGAATAAGTAAACAAAGAGGTCTTAATAAGAGAAACATATCAACTTTTCAAATGGGGTGGAGGTGGGGAATCCTTGCATACCTCTGAGTTAATATAATAACCTGCCAGAACAGGTTAGGTAGAACTTCTTGACACTTGAAAAGACTTCCAGAAACTGCTGCTGGTGCTCACTGCTGGCTATGGACGCATTCATCCTGTCTTGAACTCAACAGGAGCTGGTCTGCCACCAAAGCACTTCCAGCTCTTACATCCTTCCTGGCACTTTGAGCCCAGCAATGACGCCACATTCAGGGAACATCCCCCCCCCCCCGAGCATAGGAGCTGCCCATCTCTGCTCCAAGCTAAATAAGGATAGCTCTTTCCATCTCCTGTCTTCCCTCATGCTTTCCATCCAAACCCTTTCTCATTTCTGTCACTTTCCTCTGAAACATCCCTATTTAATGTTTGCATTTCAAGGCCTACAGAAATGTGGTGATCCAAGCTGGATACAATATTATTCTGGCCTGAGGCATAACTGGTGCCAAGGAAAGCTGTGATTTTACCTCTTGTGTCTTCTGCTGCAGTGTGGTGATATGTCCTGCCGTAGAGAGAATAGCCACTTATTTAAAAGACTGTCAGAAGACAGCCCATTTTAATGCTCCTGGTTTTATTCTTTGAATGCTTCCTTTTAGGGAGTCTATGACTGTATCATTGGTTGGTTGGTTGGTTGGTTGGTTGGTTGGTTGGTTGGCCTAATCCATCTAGTCTCTTATGGCCTTAATGGAGAGCAAGAGGGGCCTTGATGTTGCCCATCAGCAGTGAGGAGCTGGACAACAGACTGAGTCACCTTGTTTTATTCATAAGTTGTATCCATACATATAAATTTCGGGTAGACATGTATTCTGCTTAAGTCCTCTCTTTGAAGAGCTATCAGTGGATAGTCCTCTATTTGAAAGTGTCCTCTGTTGAAGGGCTTTCTAGTTTAAAGATAAAGATAAGTCCAATTTAAAGATAAAAAGATTTTTTCCCCAAAAAAAAAACTGAGAAGGGAGACCAGGAGGGGCCACCCACAGTGAGTCCCCGGACAGTGGTCTTAGCGGGTCCAGAGAAATGTTTCCCTTAAGCATCCCTGCAAAGGTTGCCATCTAGTCTGACAGCTCCACTCCCAACTTGGGCAGCTACTCTAAAAACAAGCTGTGCACTGCAAAACGGGGTATGTAGTGCGAAATTGTGAGCAGGGCTGAAGGAGGTGAATGATAGGCACCCCCACCCAGTGTGTTTTTTTTTTCTTTTTAAAAAATGTTTATGGCGTACTCTCATTGAAATACTGCCGCTCAGTGAGGCCAAACTTAGATTCACAAAATGTTTAGGAGTATGTGTACCCCTGCATCCCCCCAGAAGAAAAGCACCGCCCCCACCCCCAAAAAGGAGAGGAAGGGACTATGTTCTTTTAGGGCAGGAAATTGTTCGGCTTCGCAAGCCCACAGCCCACCTTATAAGAAAACAAACTCTGGGCAGCAACGGACCACTCTCCAGCGGGGGGGGGGGGGAGCGGGAGCGGGAGAGAGAGAGAGAGAGAGAGAGAGAGAGAGAGAGGAGGCAGGAAGGCAGGAAGTGGGTTCCAGCAGCCAAGAATGCTAACTATGTCCCAGCTCCTAGGCAGGTGTGTGTGTGGCGGGGTCAACTTACTGAGCACACCACTAGTACTTTAAGTGGGTGGGGAGACCTTTTCTCTAGCTCCACTCTGGGTTAATCACTTGTCCCGCTTGATGGGTGACAATCTTCTATTTAGAAGCCTGGTTTAAAGATAAAGAACCTTCAGAAAGAGAGGGCAGGAGGGGCCTCGGAGTTGCCCATCCACTGTGAGCAGCATGGCAAGCTGAGCAGGCAAAGACAGGTCACCTGGTCCCTCTTCTGATCCCCACTGTGGGGAGATGCATTGCATTTCTATTTGAACTGTAGTCCTCATTTCTACATTTGCACCTGTACATATCAATTGACACCTGCAAATTTTATAGAAACTGGTGTTCCCTCTTGCCCTCTTTTTGAGGGGCAATGTGTACTACTCAAGTACCTCCACAGACAAAGAAATCAATGTTTCCTCTCCTTGCTTCGTATATAGCTCTTCCCCAGCCTTGGTTTAAATGGTATGAGAAAATATCTCCTTATTGTGGGGTACAGAGCAACCATTGCCATAAAAGCCACTTCTCTAGGGGCTCCAATGATACGCACATCCTTCAAAAGATTATTTTGGAGCAGAGCTTCAGATCTGCATCTCTCTGGGCAATTCTGTATGATACACCATCAAACAAGTTCCTTAAATGTATGTTTATCCATTAATGTGGGTACAGGTGTGCAGGAAGTCATTTGTAAGGTGTGGGCAGCTCAGAACAGAGAAGGGGTTTTCATCACACTGAGTAACAATTGCAGCATTTGTGGAGTCTGATCCAAGACCACAGCATGCTTGAGGTTCCTTAGATATTCTCTTGACTGGGAGAATGTGCTGTATTAAGTGTAGCTTCTCAACAGCCTTTAAGATGATAGCAGCTTGTTTGAAATATTTTGCCAAACATCTACTGCACACTTCAACTCGCCTGGAGAGCTGCCTTCTGTGACTGGGCCTCATCCACTCAATGATGGAGTTAGAAAAGAACATCAGCCATAAAAGAACATCAGCAACACCACATATGTGGGGAGATTTCTCAGTCATCGTGGCAAGGACCAGCTCTCAAAGAAATTCCCAAAGAATTTGATGCTACATTTTAAATAAAAAAATTCCTCTTACGCTCTGATTTCTCTCACTGAGACGATGGTGTCTCAGGCACCCCAACTTTCCCATATACTGCTATAGCATCATTTTCCTCAAGCCGGTGCCCTCCAGATGTTTTGAGCAACAATTTCCATCAGCCCCACCCAGCAGGGCTTTCAGTGTTGCTGCCATTGTTCTGTGAGGTGGCATTCTTGTCAAGCTACAACAGGAACCTGCTACCTGTACTTTCTGGAAAGAATTGAAGACATTTTTGTTCCAACAATCATAATCATAATAATAAACTATCCAAGCGCTGAATTTTTGTGTTTGAAAATGCACACTGTGTGGCTGTTGCTAGTCCCACAGCCCTGTTACTTGTGGGTTACATATGTTGAGCCTCCATAATGCGATCAATGCACACTGGGTGCTTTCCCAAGCTTTGACACATGTGCAGCTCTGGGTTTTTGGTTGTGTGTTCACTGTACATCTGTCCCCATTTAGAACCACTGTAAGGTCATATCCAGAACAACAGCTGTGTTAGGCTATAATGACAAAGCATCAAAACATTTGGTGGCTGTTTAGGCACTGTGGTCAAAACGACTGTTTGTACCATAGTGGTTAAGGAGTGTGAGATATGGGAAGCCCCTTATTCAAATCTCAGCTCAGCTACAAACTGGGTAGGTGGCTTTCAGCAAGCCATTATCTCTCAGCTCCAGCCCTGCACATATGGAGATCAAAATTCTGTCCCACCTTACATGGTTGTTGTAAGGATTGGTGAATGAATGCGTATGGAGTGATTTGTATGCAAACACAACATATTTTTAACTGTTTATGTATGAAATAATTCAGGCCTGCTTTCCACCTCCAAAAGACAACCCCAAAATAGTTCAGAAGTTAGAGTCAATAAAAAACACTCTTGAAGTAACGCACAGTTCAAACTACAATAAACAACAACACTGCAATAATAATAGCAAGAGGCGTAGAAAACACTACAGGTATTCTGTTGCCACAACACAGTGAAACAGATTGCACAACCGATAGCTAAGGCAACCACTCAAACATCTCCAAATGAAGAAAGGAGACACACTAAGATTGAAGAGCACAGATTTTCATGACATTAGCAAGTGCTTGTTTGTCTGTATATATGCAAAGTTAGAAATAATTGCTTTGATTTGAATATAAATCTGAGACATAGAATACCTCTACTATTGGAACTCTATGCTTCTGAAAGCCAGTTGTTTGAAACCATAGGAGGGAAGAATACTAAGGTTCTGCTTGTGGGTTTTGTATGGACAGCTGCTTGGCCACTGGACTAGATGGGTCCCCTTTGGCCTGATCCAGCAGGGCTCTTCCTCTGTTCTTATCTCTCCATTATGGGGCAAGCTGTGACCAGGTGTGCCTACTCTGCTGTCTAGGTGCTACTAACTGTTGATGGGCAACTTCAAGATCCCTGCTCTCCCTTCTTAGGGTGCAATCTGGCCCCCACAATGCCACCAGCAAAGCTTTGGAGCCGCTGCTGCGTGTGCAGCCTGGCCACTCACTTCAACAGTGTCTGAAGGGCATGACATTTGGGTCTGCTCCCTGTGCCAGTTCCAGGCTGGCACAGTGAGCAGATCTGGTTCTGGCCCAATGGCATCGTATTTTGCTTGATGGGATCCCACCCATCACTAGTATGCAGCCCTTGGAAGGCTGCCCCAGAAAGGAATGTGGGGCTGAAAAGAGTCCCCCAAGCCCTGCCTTTCACCCCAAAACACTAACCACCCATCAGACCAGCCTGCCTTAATGGACGGGGCAACCAAATCCAGGGACACCGCTCTGCCACCTTTCTTTTGGTTTCTGAAACGTGCTTTGTGCCCTGTCATGAGAAAAAAGCCGCTGGCTGCCCTCTCTGACCTTCACCCCTCATTCACTTTTCTTTCCTCACCCCTTTCCCCTCCCCTTTGTCACCCTCCCTCTTTGACTTCTTCCCAGCCCCCCCCCCCCTCTCTCTCTCTGCCTGGCTTGTCAGATGAGCAGGTGTGCAGCAATTCACCGGCGAAGCCCCCCTCCCCGCCCCCTTTTATTTTTACATTTTTTAATTAGACGATAAAAAGAATGCATCCTTTTGAGGTTGAGAGCAGATTCCTCGCATCCTTAGCATCGCTGGGCTGCCTGGCTGTAACCTTATGCCAGTTAAAAGCCTCCCTGCCCCCCCCCCATCAGGCCAGGATGGAAAAAAGAACAGCAGAAAGGGTGCCACTGCCTCCTTCATCTCTCCACACACACCCCATCCACACACACACACAAACATACGCACACCTGCAGCCTTTGCTTCGCTGCCATCGTTGACATCCCTTGGATAGGGCTCGGGAGCTTTTCAATTATGTCAGGTGATGATTAGCAGGAGGCAATCTGGCCAGTGGCGAACTGGGTCAAGCTGGAAGCCTGGGACACAGAAAGAACTGCGGGGAGGCCACAAAGGATCCCACTGCCCCGGCCTCCTTGCCACAGCAACATTTGATCCTGTCACCTGTGAACCAGTGACCTCAGAGCCTCCCCCCCCCACTCCAGGGAAACACATTTAACCCTTGCTCTGCCTGCTCCCCACAAAATCACATCCCTCCTCCTTCGGTTGTTCTGAGCCTAGATAGACAGCTGGGAAAGCAACTATATATGCCACCTTGAAGCTGGGATGGAAACATAACAAAACAATGAAATTCACAAGCCCCATCCCTTGGGCTCCCCCCAATTTAAGACAAATCATACCCGCAATGTAGCCTTCCAAAAAAAAAAACCACCTAAGGAAGCTATCAGAAAAAGATAAATCGGGTCCTCCCTTCAAGAGGGCACATATTGCGGTGAGACCTGGAAAACCAACACCCTGTGTTGTGGGTGGGTACGATTGGTCAGCCACAACACCCGATTGGTAGGTCCCTCGTAGCTGGGTGTAATCTGGCCAATGGGACGCAGTCCAAACGGTTCGAGGGACCTATTTATGCCCATGCACGTGACCCAGAGCTTCCTCTTTCGGCGTGTGCATTCGGAACACCCACCCACCTCTCCCTACTTTTAGGGCTTTGTGCTTGACCTTGCTATGCCATCGTGTGTTGTCTGTCGTTGGGACAGGGGCACGGCAGGAATTTTCCCCACTTGGCTGATTGGCTGCTGCCATTTGTGTTTCGCCTGCTGCGTAGCAAATCATCACAGCTTGTAAGGTTGCAGATAGGCTCTGGTTCAGGAAATAGGGATGGGAGAATACTCTCGCCATCCCTATGTGAAGGGTATTCTGTTAAAGGAATCCAGGGACTCGATGGTTTTGTCAACCCCTGAGAGGGAGTTGTGCCCTTGCCTGAGTCCAGGGGGACATTTGGGTAGTGGAGATAGCCTGTTCCCGGCTTTCCGCTTATCCAGGTGTTCACCCTTGGCTGACCTATGCTGGAACCCTGGGTCAGCGCTACCTGCATGGCAGGAAGCTAGTCGAACCAGAGCCTATGCAACCAGCCACTTTCTGTAATCAATAAAGTTGTGGCCTAAATTCTGCCAAAAACAAAACTAAAATTTGAGTCAAGCGTGAATTTATTTAAGGGGGAGGTTGCTGGGTCTGAACACAAAAAGGGGGAGCTATTTGCCCCTCCAACCCTTCTGTATTGATGAGCATTGCAATATGGATAAGGGCATGTGTACACCTTCTCACACTCTTCCCCCTGTATTTTCTCTGTATTTTTTAACACGCTCACCCTACGGAGGATTCCCCCCCTCCCCAAAAAAACCAACGCATTCCTCAGTGCATTGGCTGAGTTACATGCTTGCCAACCCTTCTAGAGACAAGCAGCCGGCTGTAATTTCTCTTCTGGTTACCAGACTGCCAGTGCTGGAGGTTATATTGCGGAACCAGTAAAAGTTATTTCAGCAAGCGCCTGTGTGGTCTGTGTTTGTTACTGAGCCTGGAGATAGCTTGATTGGAGTCAGGCCTCCACTTGCAAGTTGGATCCTTTCTCCTTAAACCTCCTCCACCTCCCCCCCCCCCCCCGTTCTATTTTACTTGCTGCCAAACTAAGCCACGTTACTGACCTCATCGTGCAGGAGTGGCAGAGCGGGTGAAGGATACCCTCCTTGATTTCAACAATGACAGTAGTTTGCAAGTTAATAATAATAATAATAATAATAATAATAATAATAATAATAAGCAGAGTGCCAAAGTGCTGAGTGATGATTCATTGCTATTATGACTACATTAAAATATCACTAAAAAAAAAAAAGATTTCAAGGCGGGCAAATTTATTTCCGCACTCTCCTTTGTTATTTTTGCATTCGATCATTGCTCTGAACAACTTTGTTTTCTCTCAGCCTTTTCCCCGTCTTCTTTCCATTTCAGTTTTTTAACTAATGGGGTCAGGGCAGATATTCATTTTCACGGTTCCAGCTCATTGAGAACAATGAAGGCAATAAAAAAAAATGGCCTCAGCGCTTAGGAATGTTAAACATTTGCCTGTGGTTGAAAATTATGAATCTCTCTCTCTCTCTCTCTCTATATATATATATATATAGATTTAAAAAGTAAATTAATAAATAAAATAGAATCTATATTTTAGAGACTTTTTAGGACAGTTTTCTCCTCTTATTCTTTTATTTTTATGGATGTTTTTATTTTTATGGATGAGCCATAAATTATTTTACAGATGGCGGACAACCCTGTCTACCCCACAGGAGCTCAGATATTTGTTTTCTTGAAACATATGGACCACAATGAAACACAGAAAGGTCTAAGCTATAACATTTGGATTCAGATGTGAACACAGAAAGTCAATGAATTTGGACAGAGGCTTGTCAGGGCCCATTCCTTTTCGTTTTGAAACCTCTTCCTCTTGTAAAACTTTCACTGGAGGAAAATCATATTTCAGTTTGTGAACAACAATGGTTAAAATCCAGATGAGCGACCTTCCGTCACTGAGAGCAAGAGGGAGGACTTATAAAGGACTAATGTGGGGTCAAAGTAGGGCTAGGAGAACAGGTCAACTGCAGTCTTTCTTAGTTTCTCATTGTTCCAATCTTAAGTTCAGTTGTCCATATTTCCATGTCAGTTTGCATGTGTGTGATTTTAAGTTCTCATGAAAATCCATCAGCATTTTGGTGTGAATTTCTCCTAAAATATACATTCATATGCCATTTTGCCTAACATGCACGTTTTTTGCAAAGCATATTTCCTCTCGTATTTATATTGTCCTTAAAATAATGTATTTTTATATAGATTATAATGCATATCATTTATTTCTCAAAGTATGCTATTTTTATATGCTGTTTTCACTAACACTGGGGAGGGTGTGTGGCTAGGGTGAAGGTGTGGCCAAGGGCACCATCATTCACTTCCAGGCCTAAGGTCCCCCGCTCACCCCTCCTGTAGTGCAACAACATCTAGAAGGCCACGTGTTCTCCATCCCTAGCATAGCAATGGTGACTGGTGCCCATTGGGAGTGGGAGGGTGGGAGCCAGGGAGCCCAAATGTAGGTGGACTTAGAGTGAAAGACCTGTGAAACCAGCTAATTCTAGTTTTGTCTCCACCTTCCTCTGAGCAGAGGCGGTTTAGGGTAGCACAACCAGTTTGGCCACACTGAGCACCATGATGCATGAGGTCCCACAACAACGCTGTAGAACAAAGCTGAAGAGGTGGGGGGGGTGCTGAATTTCAGTGTTGCACAAGGCGCTGCTGAAATTTGAGAGCCCAAAGTCCATCACTGCTCTGAGTCCCAGAACAGGAACACAGAAATGGGGATGCTAACAGACACATACCCTGGACGTTTGATTGTAATAAGAAGGTAGGCGGAAGAGGCCTGGCTGAGGGCAGACTGAGATTGGTGGTGCAGTGCCCCATTTGCCCTCAACTAGCAGCCTCCACTGAGTATAAGGGCATTATACTATTAGCAGAAGACTTTGTGAATCTTGAAAGACAGAAATGAGGAAAGGGATAGAGATAGGGAAAGGGAAAGGGGAAGGGGAAGGGGAAGGGGAAGGGGAAGAGAAGAGAAGAGAAGAGAAGAGAAGAGAAGAGAAGAGAAGAGAAGAGAAGAGAAGAGAAGAGAAGAGAGCTATGTGACTGCAATGACATGATGAGATTCCCCAACACATAAAAAGGGAAATTATTGTGGGCCTTAACTGGGAATTTGGGAAGAACGGCCTGGATGTCCAGCTTCCCAGGACCTATGTGCCTCCTCTAGGCCAAGGGAAATGGTCAGTTACCTTAGGACAGGCTAGACAGATGCCAGCTCACCCTGGAGATAGCTTTTTAAAAAATAAAAGGCACATTTTTCTCCAGATGCAGTCCTCTCCCCATCCCCCTTAGCTCCAGTCCTCTTCTCATTCCCAGTTTAATGACATTGCAATGTATACAGTACCCTGTCCCAGCACACCTACTGGCATGAAGCCCATGTGAAAAGCTATAAAGAGAAGGCATAAGCATTTTTTAATGCAGAGCCCAACTGAATAAACAATTGAAAGCAAATGGCTGCGCCGCTTTCCACCTCTCCTTTTTCTCCCGTGTAAGGTTTGGTCCTTGAGCAAAAAGAACATGGGAGACCCAGGGCATTCTGGCCTCCATCCCACCCAAAACTCTCTTTGTAAGAAGCTGCCTTATACCATTGGTCCATCTTTCTCAGTATTATCTAAGCAGCTTTCCAGGATTTCAGGCAGGGTTCTCTCCCAGTCCTACCTGGAGATGCCAGGGATTGAACTTGGGACCTTCTGTGTGCAAAGCAGATGCTCTACCACTGAGCTATGGCCGTTTCCCTCCTGAATGGGTAGGGGGGCTGCATAAAAGAAGAAGGTAGATCTTGCTTGTTCACTCCTTTTCCACCTAAAAGGAGCTTCAACCTGCCTGGGAAATGCTGGTCATCCAAAGTGGGGAGGAGGAGGAAGAGGGAGAAGCACTATAACTCAGTGTAGGAATGGAGGAGAAATTAAATTCAGTTTGCAATCAAAGGTGAACTTACTTAATCTGTACTTTTCAAAAACAATATGTGAACTGAAAGGTAGCCATCCTTCAAAATTCACACTGCTCTGAATTTTGCAATGCAGCTCTCCATCTGAATAATGCATACAAAAATGCATATACTAAATAAAGTATGCATCTAAATGAATATATTAGTGAAAATAACAGGCACAATGCATTTTATTAGACAAATTGCATTGCAGAAAATATATATATTCAGCAGAACCACATGCAAACATATATTAGGAGAATTTCGCACTATGCCCATTGATTTTCATGTAAAAAAATTACAAACTGATGTGGAAACATGGAGACTGGAAATATGATAAACTGGAATTGACTGATTCTCCCACCCCTAGTAGTAGAGCACATGCATTGCACACAGAAGGTCCCAGGTTTAATCTCTGGGTCTTCCTGCTAGGACTGTTAAAGTCTCCCTGAAGAGCCACTGCCAGCCAGCACAGACAATACTCAGCTAGATGGACAAATGGCCTGATGTGATGTACAGAAGCATCCTATGCAAACAGGTGTGGAGGGTGAAGATCAGAGTTCTTCCCTCCAGCCTCTTGCTGACCAGGAAGGTTTGGAAATGAAAAGCTGCAAAAATAAGTTCAAGAGGGAAACACAGCTGCTCCCAAGAAATCTTAGATTTGTTTGCCTTTGGAATGTTTTCCTGAACCAGAGGGTCAAGGAGCAATGCATTCATAAATCTGCTGGGACTTTGCATGGGTGGATGAGAAGCTGTCCATTCGGACCAAGAGATTGGAGCCGTGCTTATTGTTACAACAGGAATGGGCATTGATACAAGGCGCTCACACAGGAGTTCTTCAAGCTTTCCAAAGCTGGGAGGCCCCCTTCCCTAGAAAAAAAAAAGTATCATATGGGTAAATGCACATTTTGGGGAGCAAATAGTTTTAGGGTGAGAGGGGAGAATTTTATTCAGGAAAATGGCATTGTGATTTAAAAAATAAAAATAAAAAATTATTTAAACACCTTCCAGAGTGCAAAGGTCCCAGGTCAAATTTCATCCTCCTTTGGCTGCTATTGTCAGATTTAAATAAAGGAGACTTGACATAAGAAGAACCCTGCTGGATCAGGCCAGTGGCCCACCTAGTCCAGAAACTTGCTCTCAGAGTGGCCAATCAGATGTCTTTAGCTTGGCTAAGGACTCCTCTAGACTATCAGTTTATTGAGCATTCATTCACCTTTGCTTGCACAAAGCTGACATGGTAGTTAGATCATATCAAGTCTTTACTAAGAATTCATTCTGATTTGTTTATAGGGCAGCTGCTGTATACGATACTGAGTTTTCATCCTGATTTGCTTACAAGGCATTTATGCATCTTGCAGTTAGTTAGTTAGTTAGTTAGTTAGTTAGTTAGTTAGTTAGTTAGTTAGTTAGTTAGTCATTCATTCATCCCACATTCCCCCCCTCACTCTCCTAACTGCAAAAAGTCTGTTTTGTTTTATTTGCTTAAGTGAATTTGTTGCACCTGGATGACAGAACACTCTTATCCACTTTAATTGTGTTCTGGTTATGCACTTGAATCTCTCTTGGAAAATACTGGCAGACTGAAAGCACCCTTAGTGTCCCTGGAGAAACTGGAAGTTTGCAAAGGTATTGAACAAAAATATTGTGCAAGATTTCTGATTTCAAAATGATAAGTGAACCTATGTTTCAAAGAAACATTTTAAAATAATACCCTGATGAGACACTTAGACCCAAGGTTTACATTGGGAGACTAGCTGAAGCACATGAGATTTAACCTTGCCACTCTGAGGTCCAGAGAATGGACACCAAAACCTGTATTTCAAGAAGTGGAAATCGGTGGGTTGGAGTGGTCTTGATTACCTGCCTTCCCAACATGGAAGTCCCTGCCAGTAACCCAGATGAAGATGTGCAAGGTGGCAATGAGGTTGGTACAGTGCAGGTGCAGTGATGGAGCCAATCTGACATTCCTGCCATTGCACCCACACCATGCTGACCTCCCCACCACCTCCCCCCTCTACCTCTCAGTCACAAGCAGTGACCTCCACATTGGGAAGCAAGTTCAGCAGTGGCACCCCAATCCATTCCACCTGCTGCTGCTACTCATCTCAGAACCACAAACTTAAGAACTGGCAGCCCTGGTGGATAAAGTGATCGTATTACATTAGTACTGGACAGCTACAGTGGCATATTTCCAGGCCCAATTTAAGTTGCTGGCTTAAAGCCCCAGGTATTGCCAGATGGCAGAGTAGCGATTTCATGATCAGTTCCTCCTCCCAGGGACTTCAGGGAATTAGAGCTCTGTGAGGGCAATAGGGGTCTCCCAACAGCTCTCTGCACTCTTAACAAAACTATCGCTTCCGGGATGCTTTGGAGGGGAAGCCATGACTGTATACTGCGGTGCAAGAGTACTTTAAATGCAAGGTGCAGATGTGGCCTGTGATGGCAACAAAGGCTGCTGCCCCTGGGCATGGACGTAGCCAAGGGGAGGCAGGGAGGGGCAGCTACCCCCCCCAAAAAAAATATCAATGAAAATCAATTAGAATACATAGCTAACTGAGGTTCTGCCCCCCCAACAAAAGGCCTGTCCCCCCCCCACAAAAACCCTGGCTACACCCATGCCCCTGGGCCCTTCAAGCAACCTCCTTGGTGACTGCAAAAACCATCAATCGTGTTGTCTGACTCCACCCTAACAAATGGAAAGAGAGCAAGGTACGGAGATGGGAGCGAGGAGCTGCCAAGTAAATATTATTGGGGATATTTATTTGAATTCTGATTCATGGCATTTGATTGACTCGAGTATTCTGGAAAACAAGTTTACTTGGCAGGCAAGGGCATGGAAAGAGCAACGGTGCCACACAAGCCCTTTGCCAAGCGAATCTGGGATCCTGGCAGCGGAAACTCAGTTCCAAGGTTTTATATCCCCGCACGCATCAGCCGTCCCTAATTTACCTGGGATGGTCCTTACATTCTGAGCATGCTCCTTTAATAGGAGGGAGGGGAATGACCCTCTTTCAACAAATATTAAAGTGCAACGTTAAAATGACGTAAGCTGGGTCGAAATAAAACGAACGTTTACAAACCTGGAATGAAATCCCATAAAACCTAAATGAATGAAAGCATAAAACAAACTGAATCCCGAATCTCCCCGGCAGAGCACAGCCTTCTCTCTTCAGAATATTCTCTTCTCTTTACTTATTGCAAATAGGAACTGCTTATGTACTTCAGCACCACAGACCCATCTACCTGCACGTCTGTAAGAACTCTTTGGTCCGCATGGAAATGCCCTGCTCTGAATCGTATTTCCTCGCCTGACATGATCTGGAGGAGCATTGCAAGGCATGCCTCTCCCAACCCCCTCGCTTCCTCCCCACCCCCTCAAATCAATAAGTAAATCCCAACACAGAGCATGTGCTTCCCGGAGGCCAAATCTCCCCAGCTGTGGCAATCCTGGTGTGACCAGGGAGAGCAGCTGTATCACAAGGCAGAGGCCTGGGTTGGGTTTTATGGTTCCTTTGAAATCACTGACCCTGAGAAGGGTTTGGGGGCCAAACAAGCTGCAGTGCAGATGTGGCCTGGGCCAGAGGAAGGGCTTTATTGTTGCAGCAATCCAGGCAAAACATCGTTTTGGACAAGTTGGCAAAATCACCTTCAGTTACGGGACACAGGGAAGATCAAAGGCGGAGGAGTTTGGTGGGGCAAGGAGGCCTGCTTCAGAGCAAGCAGGGTGGGAGATGGGGGGGGGGGAGGTTTTGTTTGAAGAATGGGGAATCTTTCAACAGCCATAACAGAATCGTGCAAAGCTGTGGCAGAAATCCATCCATCCTAGGCAGGGGTCATTTCAGTCATCCTGCCATTCACGTAGGCTCTCCTCATTAGGTATTGCCAAAAAGGAGGATTTGCATCACCGAAAGGGGAAAAAAGAGGACACAAATTGGCACAAAATTGGCACATGGTGATGTACATGTATAGACAAAAAAAAATTAGAAATAATTACTATAATCTTGATAGAAAGGCAATGGATCTCACCATAGTGGGAAAGACAACAGGACATGTGTTTGGCCACTCAGTTTGCTGACCAGGTGATGCTAACTGGTGATGGGCTACTTCAAGGCTCTTGTGCTCCCTTTGGATGGTTCTTTGCATTAAAACCAGACTTTTTGTCTGCCCCCTCCATACAGTTTCATTGGATGGCCCCATTGAGTTCTAGTTTTACATATGTATGTACTGCAGAATTGGTTTTGCTTTAATTGCACTAATTGACACTGATGGGTCTTCTTCACTGTGTTCCATAGTGGTTCCAGGCATTGACTCCAGTTCTCCTTTTATACCAGGAACTGCCCCTATTTTCAAATACAGGTCCCAGGTGAAAAAAGATTTTATCCCTCTTTTTATCTTTTGAGGATATACCTTGAAATTTTTCTTCCTTCTTGGGGGTTCAGCAGCTCCTGTCCTGGAGTCACTAGAAGTTAAACAAATGAAGAAGGAATGGATGTATCTTTCTCCCAAGCCCATATCCATGCCAACACATTTACATGCATATGAAGGCTGCAATCTTGCACACACTCACCGGGGAGTAGGTATTGGGGTGTGTGGATTTGATTCAGTTCACGTTTAAAGGCAAACCCACCTAATCTGCACTTTCCAAACCAATACACAAACCAAAGCATGGCCATCCTCTGCGATTCATGCCTCTTTTGCAATGCAGTTCTCCAGACATGTAATGCATGCAAAAAATGCATTATTGAAAATAACACACAAATATGCATTCTATTAGGGAATGTCGCTTTGCAAAAATTTGTATGATGGGCAAAACTGGAGTGACTCGAACCTTGAGCAGATGCACTTCATGCTGCAGCATATTTGTCCCAGGGCCACAATTGTTGCATCTGTCCCATTTTACTACAGCCTAGTCATCTGCTTTATCTATGTCGATACCAAGACTGTGACCAGTTTACCCAGAGGACTGCAAACCTCTCCAACATAAGGAAGTCATCTAGATAAGAGTTGCTGTTCCTCACTTGCAGCGCAGATAAGCTAATTGTCGGATGTGCCCTTTGGAGATAAGAGAATCCCAGGTTTATGAGCTAACATGTGTTCTTAGGATGTTGAGGAGCTGCATTTCAATATGTTTGACAACCCAAGGAGTTGCTATCAACTAGAAAACCCAGAAATCTGCTCCAGGATTTTCTTCAGATCAACCTGGTCCACACACAGCTGAATGATGCATGAGACAAGAGGTTTGTTTCCTGAAAAGTAGCCATACTTCTTGGATCTACTCTGCTCCAGTGGCAAGGGACTCTGCAGAAATATGTTCTTGTTGTATGCATATAAAAGCATACATGTTCCTTAAAACACATAAGCTTGCTAGCTTGCTTGCTACTCAGCGGTGATCTTGTGCTGCACCACATGGCCAGAGAAGAAAAGAAAAACTCAGACCACATCCCTCTCAACTGGCACAGGGAGCATAGGCACCATACATGTAAAGCACAATTAAAGCCTGGGAACTGTAGTTCACCCCTCACAGAGCTACAGCTCCATTAACAGTTCCCAGGATTCTTTGGGGAAAATAATGTGCTTTGCTTTAAATGTATGCTGTGTAAGCAGCCTATGAAATTGTAGTCACTTTCAAACAACTTACTGAGCATTCATCCTCATTTATTTTCAGGAGGTTAGACAATATCAGCTATGAATTGAACCTTCATTTTTATTTGTTTGCGGGGAGGTTAAAAGACATTGTTATCCCACACTTCCCAGTGCATTTCCCCTTTCACTTTCCTTATTGCATAAAGCCTAATCTTTGGGGGAAGCTAATTTGTCGCAGATGACCTTCAAATCAACTCTTAATTGCGCAACCTGAATCTGCTGGCATGTGATTGACACCTACCCCAAAACAGCATCAGGCTGGAAGCACCCTGTAATGCAAAATGGACCTCAAGAAACCCTGGTGCCTCATGTTTCCTCAACTTTCCTGTTCTGTTGCTTTAAGCCTTTTAAAGGATGCTTTAACAATCAATCCCACCTCAGGACATTGCAGAGTCCCTTCCTGCTAAGGCAGAGGCGTAGGAAGGGGGGTGCGGTGGGTGCAGTCCGCCCCGGGTGTCATGACTGAGGGGGTGACAAAATGGCAGGCGAGTGGCCTGGCGGCGGCAGCTCTTCTGACCCAGCGGCAGAGAGCAGCCCTTCTCAGCCATGGCGAGGCGCACCCGGTTGCAGAAGCTCGATTGCTGGATCATGTCTAACCTGGCTGCGGAGAGCAGGAGAGTGAGCAGCAGCTTCCCCATCCCTCTCCTATCCTGAACCCTCCATGCTCCACCCCCCCATGAGCGCACCCTACCCCCCTCGGGAGCACGCACGCCCTGGGCAGCAAGGGCACATGCTTCACCGCTGTGCTAAGGTTGACATTTGGGGTGCACAACAATGCAAAGTTGGCTGTCCAAGTTGCTAGTCTCTGGCCCCAAACAAATATGCTTCCCCTCCACATCAATTTCTAAACTTCTAAGAGAGCCGCCTTTCCCGCTATCTCTTGATCCACCCTAAGGGGAGTTATCCTTAAGGAGCATCTCCACCCCCATCATTCTGCCCGGACACTGAGGTCCAGCGCTGAGGGCCTTCTGGCAGTTCCCTCATTGCAAGAAGCAAAGCTACAGGGAACCAGGCAGAGGGTCTTCTCGGTAGTGGTGCCCACCCTGTGGAATGCCCTCCCATCAGATGTCAAAGAGATAAACAATTACCTGACATTCAGAAGACACCTTGAGGCAGCCCTGTTCAGGGAAGTTTTTAATGTGTGACATCTTAGTGTATTGTTGGTCTTTGTGGAAGCCGCCCCGAGTGGCTGGGGAAACCCAGCCAGATGGGTGGGTGTACAAATAATAAATTATTATTATTCTATTATTATTATCCTTTGTAAGAGTGATGAAAAGTGGGGCGGCAGCATCCCATACACAAGCACTCATACACACACCCCATTGACCACACAGCAATTGGAAAGGAGGAGGGAGAATAAGTGCACAGGTCTGCAATGGCAGCAGAGTGGCAACAGAGCTGAACAAATAATGCCCCCAAGGATAGTGACCATGGCCTGCTGTTCCCACCCATTTCCTGTCCAAACAGAGCATCTGCTTACCCAGGAACCATGAATAGCCACAGTGTGAGGGAAGGGAAGCAGGCTGGCCCCTGCCTCCAAACCGGTGGGGAGGGGGGAGAGTCACAGGCCTGATCCTGCTCCCAAGCCAGGCTGCCACCCACAATGCGCACCTGTGGAGTTCTGAATGGGTGGGAGGGGCCCAGAACAAAGGGACGCCACATCCCTCCTGCTGCTCCAGCACCACCCTCTTTGCAAGCTCCATGCCGATGCTTTTTGCTGTCCCACGAGCAAGCCCTGGTCACAGCCCCAAAGAATGAGGAGGGTCTTCCTTGTGTTCCCCTGACATCTCTTCCTCCCCTTCCCCCTCCGCAAAGGCCATCACTCACCAGGCTTTGATTATTGCCACAAAGGAGTCTTGGATGAGACACAGCAAGGCTGGAGGGAAGGAGCTCGATGATGAAAGAGCTGTCAAACAGGATTAAACAGTAGCTGTTTCCCCCTATTGATGGGCACTGAGTGGCAGGGGAAGTGGGTGGCGGGGGCTGGGGCTGGGGAGCTTGTATGGGAATTTGTAATACACCGGCCCTCCTCCAGGCTTTTAACCTGCAGTCACAGTGAGAAGATTTTTTTTGGAGGGGTGGGGGGCTTGCAAAATGGACACATGCAATGAAAACCTGCAACAGGGAATGATGTTGCCTCAAGTCCCAACCTTCTTGACCACTGGCCATGCTAGCTGGGGATGACCGGGAGCAGGAGTTCCCAACCATAGGAACCTGCCATACACAGAGTCAGACCATTCGCCCATCTAGTTCAGGATTGTCTAAGCCCTCCCAGGGTTTAGACAGGGTTCTAAAAGTGGGCACCCAATCTGAAAAGATTGAAAGCTGCAGATCTGGGAAGAAGAGCTAAATTCTGATGAGGAGGACTTCTTTTTTGTCATCCTATGATAGGAATGATATTTGCAGTATACACTTTTATGGAGTAATGAAGGGACGCTGCTTCCTTCTGTCATTCCCACCAGTCAGGTGCAAGATGGTGGAGGCTGGTCCATTAAGGGTGCATGGGGCACTGCCCCACCAACCTCTCTCTGCCCTCGACCAGACCCCACCTGCCTGCCTTCTCACTCACAACCTGTCCAGGGGCTGGCACTGCCTGTCAGCTTCCTCCCCTTCCTTACTCTTAGTGTTGCACCTGTAAAACTCAGCAGAGGGAAGGATGGAGAGGAAACAATAACGAGATTTCTCTGTCATTGGTTCTGGCGCCACCTACTGTTGACCTCCCTGCCTTCCATCCTCCCAGTTCCTTTTTTCTTTTTTCTTTTCTTTTTTGCAGCAGCAGCAGCAGCCACACCTGGAGCAAGATACTGCATAAAATTTGTGTTCGGAATCTCTTGTCAATTTTTATTTAAAATGTGAATAACAGATGTGGGGAGGCCCTTCATCATATCAGGGACATGGCATGAAGCAAGGAGGGCTAGCTATCTGCTTCCCATGCGTGACTTTGAGGACAGGGCTTTATTTGGGGAAGCAAGCAAGGCGGTGGCCCCCATCCGATTCATGGCCCTCTGTTGCTCCTATGAGAGAGAGAGAGAGAGAGAGAGAGAGAGAGAGAGAGAGAGAGATCGCAGGTCTCATCTAATATGACCCTAAGATGCATCAGAAGGGCTGCTGTGCCCAGAGATCTTACAATCTGCAGCTGGTGCCTCTTACATGCTTATTTGGAATTTAGTCTAACACATTTCAACAGAACTTGCCTCCAACTAAGCCATTGCTTCCACCAGGTGCTTCCAATCAAGCACTCGCTCAGACTGTATTCCTGGGGGTCACATTCACTCTTTAATAGAGGTAGATAAGGGAGGCTTATGCGACGTCTGAAATACAAGAGGTGTGTCTCGAGATGAGCTTGTTACCAATTACCAGATGTTGAGCGCACCAAGGAACAAGAGTGGATAGCAAGCACCTTCCTGCTCTGCTCAGGAGCATCCGGCTTGGTGCTGCTTGAATGCTGGAACGGATGATGCCCTCACACTGATCCTGCAGCCCTCAATCTTCTGCAGACAGTAGGATCTGGGTCTCAGATTGGTGTGACCCTTCAACACAACAGAAAGCAGGGACATTCGTGTGTATTTCATAATGGCCTCTGTTCTCACACCAAAGAGGGCCTGAGGTCCCCATGCCATTATCATGACAAAATATGTTGGTTAGAGTGTGGTGCTGATAATGCCAAGGTTACAGATTCGATCCCCATATGGGACAGCTGCATATTCTTGCAATGCAGGGGGTTGGACTAGATAGTGCTTAGGGTCCCTTCCAATGGGGATGCACCTGAAATGTGAACCATCCCTGTAAATGGGGACACTTGGCACGTACAAAACAGTTGCAGATGCATTTGCCTTCCAAGTTTACCTATCGTCTAGGTTTTTATTTGCTCCTATTACGAATGACTGAAACTGCCTACTTCGGTTTCTCCCACTTTCTATTTTTTCCAACCTAAAGTTCAGTTCTCCACATTCCCACATCAGTTTGCAATTTACTTTTTGAGCCCTTGTGAAAATTCGTTGTTTCAGTGTGAATTTCTAACATACATATTTTTTCAAAACAGTTCCCCCTCACCCAATGCAATTTTGGATGCTGTTTTCATTTACATGCCCATTTTGCCCCTAGTATATGCCTCTTTGTACACATTACTGGGCTGGAAAACCGCACTGCAAAAGTTGGAGAAATGTGAATTTCAAAGGAAGGCTGCATTTTGGATTCAGTAGGTTCCCCTTGAAATGCGAACGGAATCAAGTTTCTCCCCCATCCATAGATCATATAAGCACCATCTCAAAGTGCCACCCTGCCCTTTTCCAGCTGCAAACAGCTGGAGCACATTCCCAACAGGGAAGTTAGACAAGCACTGCAGTGGTAGAGCATCTGCTTTGCGTGTAATGGCCTCGGGTTCAATCCTTGCAATCTCCAGATAGGACGGGGAAATCCTCTAGAGTCACTGTCACTCAGTACAGACAATACTGAGCAAGATGACTTAGTACAAGCCGCTATGTTGTTCTCAGTGGCTCAGCAGCGAGCAAAAACTCTGATTTTCCTGTGCAAGGAAAAAGAACGGGGTGGAAAGGAGTGTCAGTTCTCAGCTTGGCAAACTCTATTCCCTCTAACAAGTCAATACCCCCTGCTTTGGAA
The DNA here is from genome assembly GCF_964188315.1 of Podarcis muralis. Classification (NCBI taxonomy): domain Eukaryota; kingdom Metazoa; phylum Chordata; class Lepidosauria; order Squamata; family Lacertidae; genus Podarcis; species Podarcis muralis. The sequence continues at coordinate 38,972,631 of NC_135668.1, forward strand.
GCAGGGGGTCGGGGGTGGAAACATGCTAGTATTAAAACATTCCCCATTGTTTCGCCGCTGGTTTTCTTCCCAAACACACCCTTCTGGCCACCAAAACAAAACAGAAGAGCCCATCCTATATGGCCCAACTTTGGGTTCATTTCTCTGCCCCTCATTCCAGCTTTTGAGCCGCCAGACAAATATATATATATATATATATACAGGCGCAAAAAAAAAACCCACAACCCACCCCCTAAGTAGATGGAGAAAGCATTCAACCACCCACCCTCTCAATGGCCCACTCCAGTTTCTCACAGCACCCTCCTTTTTCTGCCATTCGTCATGGCCCAACTCACAAAAGCAAGGGAGAGAACGAAACAAGGCGGGGGTAAAGGAAAAAGGAAGGAAGAAGAGGGACTGGGTGGGTTGGGAGGAGGCGGCAGAAGTGGGGTGGCGGGGAGGAAAGGGGTGAAAAGAATCAGGTTTGTCATTTCAAGTCGGAGAGAGAGAAAATAAATAAATAAAGGAGCCACCCAGCCGCCGCCGCCGCTGCCACCCAATTGGTTTTTCGGGGGGCAGGTTGGTGGCTTGGGAAGACGGGTCCCGACCGAGGCTGAATTTTAAGCGGCTGCCACACAATTGGCCTGGTTTTGTGAAGAGAGGAAGCTGTGTCTTCCAAACCGCCTGATGTTTATTCATGAGGCGGCCCGGCTTGCTCCTCCTCAGGCTCATTGTCTTCAGTTATCGATCACAGTAGGCCTCTCTGTGGAAGGCATCTGTTGAGCTTCAAGAATCCCTATGGGGTAATAAATGAAGATGTGGAAGAAGCCAGAGGAAGGGGGGCAGGGCAGGGGGAAGTGAGTGGGGTTTGACTGCTGAGGAAATGGTTTTCTTTCTTTCTTTCTTTCTTTCTTTCTTTCTTTCTTTCTTTCTTTCTTTCTTTCTTACAGTTAAAGGGCTCTAGACTGTGTTCATTTTGGTGCTCAGTTGCACTTCGCTGAACCCTGAGAGGCCCAAAGGCAGTAGATCCTGGTGATCAAGCTTTTCTGTGTCCTTAACATGTTAGGGTGCAAGGGGAATGGCTGACCATTTAATGATCACCACCCCCTGCAAATAAAAAATATTAAGTTGGGGGAAAGCTAACTCCTTTTTACCTGGCCTGCTAATTTTCTACACTCAATGAGAAGTTGGTTTTGTTTTTACTGAGGTGAAGCATTGAATGGTGAGGATGGGATCCCACATGACAGTGTCAACAACTGTGACCCTAGGGGTGTTCCCATGTTACATACAAAGTATCTACAATATGTGTACCTGTGTACATAAATGGGTGAACTTTATACGCACACAATTATTCACATGTCATGTGCAACGAGTGTACAGTCTGTGTGCCTGTAGTTGAGCTGTGCGACTCAACGCGTGTACGCTCTTTTACACAAGGGGTGTTCGCACATTGCGTTCAGCAAGCGTACAGCCTGTGTACCTTTGTACAGAACAGCTGGGCTTGGCAAATCAACAGGCATACACTATTTCATCCAAGCGCTTCTACCCATGCAGAGACAGATTGTACCTCTGTCAGTATAATGTGTGAACAAGCTTTCTGTTAAGGAGGGCCAAGTGGGTGCATTCATATCAGTTCTGGCCATAGGTCCAGGGATGTGTCTGCAGTGTCATCGGGACGTAACACATGGTTTTAAAAAAAAGTACCACACTAAAGTCATTTTGCAGTAGCACCTATGCAGCAGCTTCACCATTGCAGTCCTCCCATTGGATATGCTGAACCTGCCTACAGCACTGCAGAAATTCTATTTAACTCCCCCTAATGTTTAATTCAGATAGCGAGTGCCAGATTTTATTTTATTTTTACATATTTTAATTTATTGATATGTTGTGTAAACAGACTTGTCTTCCCCTCCCCCCTATCGCTTTGTATTTCGATGTTTTGAATGTTTGTCTAAGCCAATTTGCACACATTTCATTGTGAAAAAGAGGCATATTGAAAAACCATGACAGCTACCAAACACAGTAAAATATTGGGTAGCACTGCTTGCTAATACCAAAATTTAACACCATTCCAAGCCAGCTGTCAAGGTCAGCTGGATATCAATTATCAATTATCAACATCCATATAATAATCAATTCCTATCTGTTAACAGAGATATTCAGTAGTTTTGTATTCTTCTTGTATGGTGAATAGATTTTGTGTGGTCTGGTGGCTGGATCAATAAATTTGTGGTATGACTAAGAATTACCATGATCACAATTACTATTATCAAATATTTAGTTATGCTACTCCCCAACCCAACATGCACCTTCTTATGGCTTTTGATCATTCACCTTCACCACCCCAGCCATCTGAAAGTGTTATGTGCACAGCTGTGTTGTGTGTGTGTGTGTGTGTGTGTGTGTGCGCGCGCACGCGCGTACAGTTTGGTGGACCATTGGCTCTCCAGATGTTGCTGAACTACAACTCCCATCAGCTCCCGCAAGCATGGCCAATGGCCAGGAATGACAAGAATGGTAGTCCAACGGACATCTGGAGGGCCAAAGGTTCCCCATACTGTGACCAAGAATATTCACATAGCATTTGAAACAAAACTCATTAAAGAGGGTTTTGAGGAGAAATCTTTGGAAGGAAATTCATTTCTTCTCTCGGATGAATTCAAACAGGGAAAACCCTTTCCACAAAGAGTTGCATAGTGCCAAGAACATTATTATCTTTCAGGAACCAAGTTGAAACTCTCTAATCCCCCAGCCTTTTAATGGTTGATTTGTCGCTCTAACTGTTATTTTGCTGCTTAATTTGCTGTGATGTTTATTTGTTTTATTTTTAGCTGTGGTTTTCTCTCTTGCTGGTTAGATGTTTTAAAGGCATTTAATTGTAATTCGGATTTATATAATGAACCTCATGGGAGGCTCTATAGTTGAAAGACAAGTGATAAGTGCTCAAAACCAATCAAGTCACCAATTATTCTGTTTTCTTGGCTTTGTTTTAAGGGTGGTAACTTTAACACAACATACAGTGGAAATGTCTAGCCCATTTACATTTGTTGAATTCCCCCAAGAAGTAGTTTTGTTCCCAGTATTGACATTAGGTGGGACACAACATGGGAACAGCTGCTTGCTTATAGCATGCCAAATATTAGAAACAATCAAAATGATTGAGGCTAGAAGAGCAGCCATTTCCCAGTAGTCATCCTCCATGAAAATCAGCTGCCAAGACTGAAAGTCCCTGCCTCTTCACCAGGGCTTTCCCCAAGCAATAGGAGACTGCACCTGTATACAGCCAACCTCTCCTCCACCCTTTTCACGCCTCTTCTGGTTCTGGGAGACAAAGGCAGAGGGGAGCTTGTTGCAGCAAAAGGGGGGGGACACCTATGAGTCTTCACCAGCTTGACTCACCTCTGCCTCTTGGCCTCGCTCCTGCCACCCTCCTGCTTCAGCTCCTGCCTCTGATTCTGGACTTCTCTCTGGCACAGACTCTCCCAGCTCACTAAGCCCTGTTACTCCTTCAGCTTCTGACACCTCCTCTTCCCAATCTTCTCCCTCTCCTCCCTGTGACCACCCATCGTTGTCCTGCCACCACTCCCTGGGCTCTGAGCCTTCTTCCTTCCCCAGCTGGTCCCTCCCACCATTCCTCTGCATCCAACCAGTCCATGACAACAACCAATTGGTACCTATGCACCCATCCCACCATCACCCCTTCCTGCTTCTCAGTCATATTCTTCAAGGGTCTTTAGAGACAAGATTTAGCGCAGTGCTTTAGAGCTGCAGTAGTGGCATCAGAGGTAGCAGCACTGAGCAAAAAAGAGCTTCTCCTCTGCGCAAAGTCCTTTTTCCCACCATTGAGAGCAGCAGTATTGAAGATACGGAGTAAGGATCTGCTGCAATGCTTTTCCAGTGATCAGAGAGCAAAGAGGAGAGGTATTTCCTTGCTCAATCTTCTTGGGTTAGTTGTGACCAAGTGCAACTTCAAAGGGGGCACTGTGTTCTCCCTGCCAGAGAGATTACTATGAAGGGAAAGGATTTCCTCAGCAGGGCAATCTGATGCTGCTGTTCAGATTTCTTTTTTAAAAAATCATCCAAAAATGGCTTTAGGGAGGAAGAATAGAAGATGAGGAACAGGATGGGAGATTCAGGAATGCAGGAAGTCCTGTTACTATCCTTTCCAACCCAGCACCTGGACTGCAAATGGCTGGTAGTGCCAAAACGCTCTTTGTCTAGTGCCCTAGCAAAGAGAGCCCAGCCCAGTGACACCATACAGAAGAAAATAATCCCCTCCCTGCTCATTGGATGTGCAGGGAGGGGCAGTTTCCTCTTGATAAGAACTTAAGAAGAGCTCTGCTAGGTCAGATCAAAGGCCCAGTTCAGCATTCTGTTCTCATAGTGGCCAACCAGATGCCTAGCTGAAGGCTCACTTAAAATTCCCAGCAACTGGGAATACATTTTCATATACAATTTTGCCTAATACATATTTTTGCAAGCAATTTAACCTAATAGAAAGCGTTTTGTATGTTAATTTCGCTAATAAGTTCATTTATGCACAATTCCTCACACACTGTTTGGGAGAAGAACACTCCGCTGCAAAATCTGAAGAAGGGTGAATTTCAAGGGATGGTAGTGTTTCAGTCTGCATATTGTTTTGAGCCGTATAAATTAGTTAGATCCACCTGTAAATGTGAACTGAATCACATTCTGCTCTTAATTCTTTGCATGACCAAAGTGCAGGGCTGCTGCAAAAGAAGAAAACGCATGTCTGGTGAATCTTGCAAGCGGCTCTTTCTGAGCATCTGTGCAGGCTCAACAATACCTGTAAGAAGGACATGTCCTTCAACGGGGGCGGCAACATTTTTCGTGCACCTCTAGGCAAACCAAAAGGAGTCTTTTTAAAAGTCAATGGAAATGGGTTTTTGTCCAACTTTTTAAAACGTCTCACAATCTAACAAAAGCTGAGAATAAGTTCGGTCACACCTGGCCATTGATCTTACTGGCTGGGGCTGGCGGGAATTGTAGTCCAACAACACCTAGAGGGCTCCACGTTGACTACCCCTGCTTAATGTCACCCAAAACACGGTGACAAAGCAAGAAAAGGTTACATGGAAACCTATCAAGAACTTGCTTGCATCCATCCAAAGAATACAACATTCTCTTTTAATTTTCTTGATGGGAAGAGACATTCACTCCCTCCAAGCAGTTTGTTTCTGGAGGGAATCTCAAACGTTCATCTCTCAAGTTAAGCTACATTTTCCAGCGGGGCAGAGGTAAAACCTTGACCCAACCCAAATGACTGCTTGTGCATGAACCACAAACCCATCCTTTCTCCAGAGCTCTAATCATTTTCTGCTTCACTGACCTTGGATCTGGTCTTCGCTTGTATGCGAAGAGAATCACTGGCCCATCTGTTTTCTTTCAAAAGAGCTGCGGTTATTTTATTTTAATTTTTTTTTTTAACTCCCTTCATCCCACCCAAAAAGTTGTGATTCAGAGCGTGATCCTCCCACCTGTAAAACCTCGTCTGGACAAAATCAAAACCATTTTCTTGGGTGATGAGAGGTGGGGGGAGGTGTTGGGGAAAGCAGCCAACGTTTTAAAGAAAGGAAATAAAAAACATTCCCCTGCTCGTCTGTGTGAAAACAAAAGGGAAGAATACAAAAGGGAAGCCCAGAGCTGCAATGGATAAATAAGGATCAACCAAGACATGGAGCAGTCCTGAAATAAGAGCTGGTTGCATTCTGCACTGAACCCCGTAGGGTTACACTGCTGTATCTTAGTGACCTCAGGCAGGAGATCCATGAAGGTGTTGGAGCAGGAAGTGACCACACTTAGTTAATCAGCATTGAACATAGACATTGGATTTCTTGTATGCCAGCAGCCTCACACTCAGCTTTGCTCAGGAATTCTAAGAAACCCAAACAACAGTACTGTGGTACCTCAGGTTAAGTACTTAATTCGTTCCGGAGGTCCGTACTTAACCTGAAACTGTTCTTAACCTGAAGCACCACTTTAGCTAACGGGGCCTCCTGCTGCTGCCGCACTGCCGGAGCACGATTTCTGTTCTCATCCTGAAGCAAAGTTCTTAACCTGAAGCACTATTTCTGGGTTAGCGGAGTCTGCAACCTGAAGCGTATGTAACCTGAAGCGTATGTAACCTGAGGTACCACTGTACAGCGTTGAAAGGTTCCGTTCACCATTATGATTAAAAACAATGTCCAGCTGTATCCAAATTTCTACAAAAACCTGCCCCCCTGATCTCAGGAACCACCATGCAAAATTTGGTTAAAATCAGCACAGTTTCCAAAGGTTCAGTCTGAAACCTTGACTCAGAATGGCATCCATCGTGCAAAATTTGGTAATGATAACTTAAGCGGTATCCAAATGCATCACAAACAGACAAACAAACAAACTTTTCAAAATGCATAGTAGCCATCTTGCCCTGCCCTTCAATAAAGCATTGGGCATCATGTTCTCTTACTTTGTGTGTGACTTTCCCCACTGCCAGTGCCCAGCAAAGTTTGAAGGTGGGGTCTGCAAAGGTATCCCCATGGTGGTCATTTTCACATTCCCAAAAAGGGGGAGGAAAGAGAACACCATAGCATAGTGACCAGATGAAGTGGATGCTTCCTTAATCGACTGCTCAGGTGCTTATGGCTGACTGGCAACATCAAGAGGCCCCTGCTCTCCCTGTTAGGGTTATTTTTATATAAACCAGACTATGGCTACCATCGCACCATATATTTAAAGTTCTATGGTGCCAATTTAAACAGTTGTGGCTTCCCCCAAAGAATTCTGGGAGCTGTAGTTTGTTAAGGGTGCTGGGAGTTGTTAGGAGACCTCGTTCCCCTCCCAGAGCTACAATATCTGAAGTGGTTGAACCCAGATGTTCCCTCTGGGAACTTTTGTTCTGTGAGAGGGTCTCCTTTCAGCATACTGAACAAACAAGTTCCATGGGCATAGTCAGGATTTATGTTGGGGGGACCAGGCTTCATGTTAGGGGGGGGACCTCAGTTAGTTAAGTTTTTATTGATCTAGGAGGGGGCAGCTGCCCCCCTGCCCCCCTTGGCTACGCCCATGAATAGTCCCCATAATTCTCTGGAGGGAGCCATGACTGTGGCCTTGGACTGGATAGCCCAAACAAGAATGCCATCAAATTAAGGACTGTTGTCTCACAGCCCTTCAAGTAGTGGACTGTCCTCAGTAAATGAGGACACTTGGCCACCCTATAAGGGAGCATGTGTGAGAAAGAAAGAGATAACTCCTGGATTTCCTTTCACCACCAAGGATCCCATATGACTTGAGCACACCTGCACCCTGGGATTCTCCTCAGTTAGCTGAGAGGCATTCCATCGGTGGGATGGCCAGAGCCCTGTCAATGAGCCTTCAAGAGCGACTCAGTCCTTTCCAGCTGGTTTCTGATATCAGCTCATCCAATCTTCCCTGTTCAGTGTGTGGAAAGAGAGCTTTCTAGGCACCTGAAGTGACTCGCTGACAGGAGACCGAGGAAGGGGGGCATACTAAATTTGAGGCAAATTATTTTCCAGTGACAGGCAGCTGGCTTTCTTATGTTGTTGCTATTGAAATCAAAGCAGGGGAGGCTCACGTCTATCTAGCCAAGCGCAGCACCAACATGAGACATTCCCCAGCAACTCGCAAGTCCCCAGTGCCCCAGCAGGACCCACCAGTGCTGACATATGCCTTGCCCACCCCCTGTTTTAAACCACTTTTTCTGGCACTCTAATGACGGTCAGGTAGCTGGGTGCTGCCATTTAAATTTCCCACTATGTCCCTAATGGAGCATCACTCCAGGGCATTATGGGAAATGTAAATGGTGGCTCCCTCTAAGTGATGTTGCTTCTTGCTGCTGCCACTGCCACTGCCATGTGAGTCCAAGAGGGGAGCCAGCTGGTTCCAGATAATGTCCAATCCCTCAACCTTTGCCACCAGAATAGGATAATAGCGTTTCCACCTCTGTTCGTAATTCATAAGCACAATTCATGTTTTGGAAGCCCTGTTCTCAATAGGCATGGGACAAGAAGAAGTGTGGACAACTGTGGACGATTTTAAAGAAGCTCAGTATCTGATGCACCTGCCCAGAGCACCACTGGAAGCCTTCATGGATACCAGGTTGGTGACCCCTCATCTATACCAACTGGAGAGCTCTCTAGTCTCCATCGTCCTGTAAATATTGTGCTGCATAAGCAATACGCTGCAACATACCAAAAGAAAATGTATGCCTCACCCATATAACTGATATTTCCTATCTTGGTGAATTCATAAAACCCTCTTCTTCTTTTTTAGTCCTAGCTACATTGCTAAGGAAATCATGAGGCTATGGGGCTCTAGCAGTTTCAAGCTATAATTTCAGAAGGAGCCATAGAATTTGTGACTCCAGATGAGCCCAATAGGGCATTGCTACTTAATGCATAGTTGCATGTAGATAGATGTTCCATGTGCCAAAGAGCTGATCTGCATGCAATACGAATGCTGCATGTTGTAGCTGGAGCTTAGCTAATAAATGTAAAGCTATGTGCAAACCAACCGACACTGCAGAGAACATATCGCTTTGCATCACCCTCTTTCCTAATTCCAGGCACCTCGATTTCTGAAGCTTTTCTTTCTTTCTTTTTACCTCTTTCCCATTGGAATTCCCAAGAGAATTGGAATCCCTTCTCTCAACCATGCTCCTGTTTCCAAACTGAGTACAGCTTACATGGGATGGAAGGGCATCTGAAATAACCTTGTACGGGCATTTCCAGGGATACTTTGAAAAGATGTGTTTCAGACTGTCACAATCTCTCTCACTCACACTCACGCCCACAGCTCATCTGCCCCTTCTTTCCAAGAGGCTTTGCTGCCACCTCTCAGTCCACTGCAGAAACGCACCCAAGGAGGAATGACTCCAGGAAATTATATAATCATTATATTTTTCTGCAGATGGGCAGTATAATGCCTGAAAGGCAAATGTCATTTATTTTCAGGGCAGCCTTATGTCCAAATCTTCAGTCCAAAATTCATAGAAGGAAACCCAAGAGTTATCTAGACCCTACAATGCAGGAGTCACAGCTAAAATGCCCATCTTTGAATGGTTGTCCAGTCCAATGCCACATTCACACCATACATTTAAAACACTATTGTACCACTTTAAACAGCCATGGCTTCCCCCAAAGAATGATGGGAACTTTACTTAGTTAAGGATGCTGGGAGTTGCCCTCCCAGAACTACAATTCCAAGAGCTCCCTTTGTAAAGAGATCGATTCTTAAGCCACTCTGGGAATTGTCGCTTTCTGGAGGGAATAGGGCAACCAGCAGCTCCCAGAATTCCTTGGGAGAAGCCATGACTGTTTAAAGTGGTACCATAGCACTTTAAATGTGTGCTGTGACTGTGGTCCTGTTCCAGGGGAGAAATAAAGAACCCTAAGAAGGAAGAGTGGGGAAGAGGGACTCGAAGGTGCCCACCAAAAGTTAGCAGTGCCTGGATGGACAGCAGACTGGGCCAGGCACACAGGCCACCTGATCACTATCTTCTCCACTGTGTTGAGATAGACTGTCTTTCTACTTAAACTATAGTCATTATTTCTAAATGCCCACCTATATATAACATTTAGTATGTGAAAGGGTTTTGGGATTTTGCAAATATTAATCCTATTTTTGTATTAGGTCTTCTCTTTTTTGGTGATGTGCAAGTGACCACCCAATAGCCATGTATGCCATTAAGTTGTGAGCAAGGTTGTGACTCTTGTGATGGATCAACTGTGTTGTGTTCAGAGGGCTGCTGGTTCAATTCTCGGCTTCTCCAGTTAAGGCTGGGAATGACCCCAGACTGAAACCTAGAAGAAGAAGAAGAAGAAGAAGAAGAAGAAGAAGAAGAAGAAGAAGAAGAAGAAGAAAAGAGGAGGAGGAGGAGTTTGGATTTGATATACCGCTTTATCACTACCAGAAGGAATCTCAAAGCGGCTAACATTCTCCTTTCCCTTCCTCCCCCACAACAAACACTCTGTAAGGTGAGTGGGGCTGAGAGACTTCAAAGAAGTGTGACTAGCCCAAGGTCACCCAGCAGCTGCATGTGGAGGAGCGGAGATGCAAACCCGGTTCACCAGATTACGAGACTACCGCTCTTAACCACTACACCACACTGCCGGTTCAGTGTTAGACAGTTCTAAGCTACATAGACCAATGGTCTGACTCAGTATAAAACCGTTTCCTATATTCTTATGTCCTATTACGACTAGAGACCATTAGATAGCAAGGGAGTATCAGTCGTTATGAATAAATCAGAAAAGTTACAATTCTATACATATTAGTAAGATTTCCCAGAATATATATTTTTTAAAAAGTTATTAAAAGAATTTCATTTATGAAAAGAGTGATAAAAAAGAAAAATGTGAAGGAAAATGGAAATAAAAGGAAATTACTCAATTAAATTTCCATACATTAGTATACAGATGTGTATAGTCTTATTCTCCAAGCACAAATATCTTTATCAATAACCTATTATATTCTATGTAAAGTCATTCCAAATATCATTATATTTATCCAAAGAAAGTCTGAGTCTATAGACAGTCCGTTCATATGTTGCTAATATTGTCATGTTGTCAAGCCATTGATTAAGGGGAATCATATCTCTATTCTTCCAGCTCATCAGCATCAATCTCGTAGCCACCATTAGGGGAAGACTTCCCAAAATATAATGACATGGAAGATGCAGCTGTTATCCTAAAGTCTCTGCAATAAACTAAAAAAAAATGAGAACAGTTTGATCCTCCATTCAGGCTTATTGCTGATGGCACCAGGTGCTTATGGGTCTATCGTATCCACAGAACTGGTACACATATTCCAACAGAAGTGTTGCCTTCTAAGTGGCAAAAGGGACCAGTGAAGGTAGCCAGAGAGCGAAATTACCATTGCATCCTACAGCTCCAGATCGTCTTTGTGATGGTGCACAGGGTAATGAGCTCCCTTGCAGTAATTGGTAGGTTACTACAGCTCCATGATGCTCTTAAGTGCAACACACGCGTGCAGACCTTATAAGCATTTTGGAGATTTAACTTTCTTGGCTATGTGCTTCTGATATGGGGGTCATCCTGGATCACCTTGGGATTTTTCTCTTTCCACCCTAAATTATACAAAAAGAAAAAACCCTCAAAGATTTATGGTGCCTGACTAATCTTGAACATATGGGATTGGAAACTGTGAAATTCAAAATGGTAGAGAAAACAGAAGACTCTTGAAAACGTGTGTGTTGACATGACTTAGGTTTGCCAGATGTCCCTTATTTTAGAGTCTCTCCCATATCCCAGAACATCAAAGCCCCACAGAACCTATCGCATAGTTCTAACTTACTTCAGGAAACTTGTGCTCTCTTGGAAAGCATAGGTCTGGCATTATAAATTCTGCATTGTTCCTTGATTGATTGATTGATTGATTGATTGATTGATTTTTGAAGTTTTGGCCTTGGATCACTAGAAAGACAGGGTATAACAACAGACATTCCTAAAATGCCTCTTTGAACAGGGGTGGGTTAAAATGCGTCTTTGAACAGGGGTGGGTTGGGGAAGCTACAAAGTTTGGTGCCAGTTTTAAAACGAGGATAATTCTCTTTTTCACTTCCTCTCTGCCTCCCTTTCTCTCGCTCCCTTACTCATTCCTTTTTTTTTCTTCTCTTTTTAAAGTACACAAAATGCTTCTCCCCAGAGAGCCGGTCAAAACACGGGGTACAACATGTCAAGAATGTTCACAAAAAGACAAAACTTGAAGCCAAGGAAACTGTGAACAATTTAAAGCCGCCAGACACCGTCCCAGTTTGTTCCTTCCAAAACGCCTTGTGTGCCGCACACAGGCCCCCACAGCTTGTCCTTATTTCTCGAAGGAGGGCCAACCTCAGTGGAGACATAATCCAGCTTCTCATGCAGAGACAAACAAGATTGCTTGAAGACCTTCCCTTCAAAATGCTGCGGCTAAAAGGCACCACTGTTGTTCTTTCCATTGTTTATAGTCTCTAGCTATTTACTAATTAAGGGTGTTGCTAACCCATGGAAGATTTTAATTCTGGGCCTCGGGCGTGTGCTTATTCATCCACACTCATGTCCAGTTCACGTGGATTCCTCCCTCCGTCACCAATTCACTTGGGCAGAAAGATACCCATCCTTGTTGGTTTTGCCCCTTATTCACAGGGATATTCCTGAGTGGTTCACTTAATGACTGAAGCCAGTAGTGAACAATATGAAAATGCTTTTTGTGAGACTGTCCCAAAATCGTCATATGGCACACTGATTGCGAATGTCATGCGAGCAGAGAACATTTGGAGCATATTATTCACCATCATCAAAGTGAGCCTAGGAGAGAATTTTCAGGAAGGGTGTTTTTGGTTTCTTAATGGTGTTGCAAACTCATTTTGGCTTTCGCCCACACACATTTCAATAGCCATTCAAGACATGATCACAGAAGCAAATAACAATCTGATTCTCAATCTACGCTGATGGTCCATCTAGCTCCATATTGTCTACACTGACCAGAAATAGACTGGGGCAGTAAACAACCCAGCAGTATCTCCCGACTTGGATATGCCAAGGATGGAACCTGGGGCTTCCTGCATGCAAAGCAGATGCTCTGCCACTGAATTACAGCCCTTCCACATGAGGACTGGAAGTTGAGTTGATTTCCAAGGCACCGTGTGCAGAAAAACATGGCCCCCAGTTCAAAAACATAGTGGCTGTCATGCAGTAGTGGCTGCTACCCATTGGGGCTGGTGGGGTGAAAGGCAGGGAGCCCAAGAGCAGGGGGACTCAGAGCCAAGGACAGGCAGAGCTAACTAGTTCTTGTTTTGTCCCCCTGCTGAGTTCTAGAAAGGCAACACTGAGACTAAGGAAGAGGAGGAGGATGAGCAGTGCCACCATCCTGGGCAGGTTGTAAATACGAAGGCAGGCATGTGGGTGCTCCGTGAGTGTAGAATGAGACTGGTGCGGCAGTGCCCCATGTGTCCTAATGGTCCAGTCTCCACTGCTGCCATAGTTGTTTTATAATAGACTCAATTGTGGTTCATGGTGCAAAAAAATATGGTTGCCTCCCCAGGAGCCAACACAACAAAGGGAAACCCTCCCCTGGGCTCCCACGATAACAGCAGAGAGCCCATCCCACCACTTAAGAAGGGGGGAATCTACAGAATGGTACTTCCCAATAGCCTCCAAAATACAGGCATCCCCCCAAATGCTCTTCCTGGACAGGGATCTCAACTGCTATGTACATTTATTGGTATTGCCCCATTTATAGTGTTCTGGGAAGATGACAGGCAGATTTATTCTGCTCCAGCATTAGGGCCACCATTGAACACAGACTTGAGCATGCTTGGTTTAACTGAAATCAATACAGCGTGAAAGATCCATGTACAGGAACTGATTGCATTCCTCCACACTTATCCAATGAGGACAGAAGTACCTGCATTTTTATTGTGCCTCCATGTCTTCTGCTGTCTCATCTAGCTGAATCAATGGATGGTCAGGGCTGTTAACTGGTCAATATCTAAAGAACTCAGAAATTCATTTGACAGTCAACTCCTGCACTGTATACATGTAGAAATAGGAATGTGAGATTTGGATTTCCATTCCAACCCTTGTTTGTCACATGCTGCACTGTTTCCATTCTGCTGCAGTTCAGCTTCCAACAAAACTACATTATTTGGATTGCTGTCCGCAGTGGCGGAATTTAATGTAATTAATTATGATTCCATTATTCCACCCCATTTATTTCAATGCAAAGAAAACACAATGCCAAGAAGGGAGGAATGTCTGAATTAAGTATCATTTGCAGACTGAAAACAACAGGGAATACCGATTATCTTCAGTGGATTGATTTTTCTTCTGTACATGGAATGAATAAGTGAACCTTGGCAATTTCCGCTCTGTTTCTGTTGGAGTTCTCCAACACCCCTGTGCAAAGCTGTGTAGAAGCAGATCAGCTAGTATTCTAACTATGAAACAGGGAAAGAAGATTCCTTCTATATAAACTGTTTTTCCCCATGCTCATTTCACGCTTTTGGTTTAACCAAAGAGAATGGGAAGGCGCCATGCTCCCGTGGTCTTTGGAATAGAAAAAGAGAGAAGTGAAACAAACTGATGATGTTCAAGAGCACCACCTGGTGACACCCAGGAGAACATCCTTTAAAAAGTCTCCCACCACCACCACTGTCCTCCCACTAGGCGAATAATCGCCGCCAGAAGAGAGGCTGCTCCAAAATAATCTGCTAGCCAGCAGCTGCCAGAGCTTGGCTTTCACTCTGAATTTTCAGCCCAGCCACAGGGCTAAACAGAGCCAGTTAAAGTGTAGGTTCCTGTGGTTTCTAATGCAGTTTGCGGACATGCATTTACATGGGCGTGTTTATGCCTGGACGCACAGACGGCGGCGTGTGGTGAGAGCAGATGCCATTATGTGGCCAGAGGAGCAGCTTTGCAGAGCCGCAACCCTCAGTCTCCTTCGCCACAACCCTTCCAGCTGTTAGACACCATGGGAAGTGCCTCCTTAGAGAAACGGCTTGCTTCTTCCCTTACGCTGAAAAGTAAAGGTTTTTTCCATTCATGATGCAAAATTCCTTCTGTGTAAGAGTGTTTTAAATGTGGCCACTGCTCCCGCCCCGGGGTACAGATATACCACACACAGAAAAACATGTTGCTTGTGCACATAACTTGAAGCATTGCCTTGTGGGTAGAAAGCCTATAGTCCAATCAAGGAAAGAGAGAGAGAGAATGGAGTAAATCCTGGATTAATTACATAGCCTAAACCGGAGTAAGGGGGGGTGGCAGAGACATTGGCTATAGATCTAGCCTTTATTAAGAGTGGAGGATAACAAGGCCCCAGTAGGAAGAGGTTCTTCAGATGGCTTCCGTAGATTACAAATCCATGGAGGATATGACAGTCACTAGCTAAGAGCCATGATGACTACGTTCTTCCTCCACAGTTGGAGGCAGTATGCCTCTGAGCTGGGAATCACAAGCAGGGAGGGTGCTGATGCATTCAAATCCTACTCACAGGCTTCCCACTGTGACAACAATATTATAGGTAAAGGTAAAGGTACCCCTGCCCGTACGGGCCAGTCTTGACAGACTCTAGGGTTGTGCGCTCATCTCACTCTAGAGGCCAGGAGCCAGCGCTGTCCGCAGACACTTCCGGGTCACGTGGCCAGCGTGACAAGCTGCATCTGGCGAGCCAGCACAGCACACGGAACGCCGTTTACCTTCCCGCTGGTAAGCGGTCCCTATTTATCTACTTGCACCCGAGGGTGCTTTTGAACTGCTAGGTTGGCAGGCGCTGGGACCGAGCAACGGGAGCGCACCCCGCCGCGGGGATTCGAACCGCTGACCATGCAATCGGCAAGTCCTAGGTGCTGAGGTTTTACCCACAGCGCCTCCCGCGTCCCTAACAATATTATACCCTCCAACATGTCCAGGCCAAAAACCGAGATGTACATCTTCTGGGACATAACCCAGAGCAAGTCATGTGATGTGCATGAGATCGTGGCGATCGCACAAGATCATGGCACCCAAAATGAACACTGTGCTCTTGCGTGAAAATACTGGATGCCCTGATTTCCCAGGACAGTTGTGGGGAATGCAATATACAGGACTAGATGGGCCCTTGGTCTGATCCAGCAGGGCTCCTCTATGTGTTCTTATGGAATAGCCAAGCTGCTGTTGCTGCTTCTATGCGTTGTCTTGGGCTTTCTTTTTGCATTCTGGGCAACAGGGAGCAGAAAATCTCTCAAAAAGAAAAATATATACAGAACTCCTAATAGTCCACCTCATTCAGAACTATGCCAAGTCTGTGGCCTACGCCCACACATCCTGTTCCTCCTGTTTGGCTCTTTCAGCAACTTGGGACTTTTTCAATGAAGGAACAGAGAGGCTTGCTTCATTCTTAGTTATAAGACAAGGCTGGCTTCAATATCCAGCCTACACTAACTGGCTTTGATGGTTCGATGGACCCTTTAAAAGGGCACGTTTCCCTTTTAACATTTTTTCCCTGTTCAGCATGTTATGAACTGTTGTATCAGCCACCGCTACCAAAGTCCTGCCAACATCCAGACATCTGCAATCCCTTAGAATGTGGCATTTCTTTCTTTCTTTCTTTCTTTCTTTCTTTCTTTCTTTCTTTCTTTCTTTCTTTCTTTCCTCCTCTCTTCATCTTGGTTTTGCTAGACTGA
The DNA here is from genome assembly GCF_964188315.1 of Podarcis muralis. Lineage (NCBI taxonomy): Eukaryota > Metazoa > Chordata > Lepidosauria > Squamata > Lacertidae > Podarcis > Podarcis muralis. Next base: position 38,988,793 of record NC_135668.1, read on the forward strand.
CCCCACATCCACTGCCAGAAATGTACATGTGAGCCTGGACAGAGTTCTGCTACGAGGAATCTATTACTGCAATACGTGGAGAAATTCACAGTTGCAAGGATTTCTCAATCAGAGAGTAACTTGTTGGAATGGGGCCTCATTGATCATTTTACTCTGGGGTGGATGAACCTGGGAACTTGTCCTGGCTTTCACTCTCAGACATGGTCCTTAGACTCTTGGCTCAGTTAAAGGCCTGCAGGCAGAGTTCTAAGATACGTGGCCAGGCATTAGCAAAGACATTGTCCCTGACCCTTGACATGCCCCTGCTGCAGGCCAGGACCAGTCATTTGTATGGTTCTTGTCCCAAAAAACTGTGCTGCTAGAGGGGGAAGCCTGGGTCTGTTAGCACTGCCACATACCCTCCAACACTTTGAAGCAAAAAATCCAGGACGCCATCTTCCCGGGTGCCATCTTCCTGTATTTTACAGTGGTGCCTCGCAAGACGAAATTAATTCGTTCCACGAGTTTTGTCGCCTTGCGATTTTTTTCGTCTTGCGAAGCACGGTGTCGGGAAAGCTTTGGAAAAGCTTCAAAAATCACCAAAGTCTTTAAAAACCTCAAAAAAGGCTACCACACCGCGTTCTATGAGTTGCTCCTCGAAGTCAAGTCGCAACTGTATTAACGGTGTTAAGAAAAAGGAAACAAACTTGCAAGACATTTCCGTCTTGCGAAGCAAGCCCATAGGGGAAATCGTCTTGCGAAGCAGCTCAAAAAACAAAAAGCCCTTTCGTCTAGCGAGTTTTTTGTCTTGCGAGACTTGCGTCTTGCGAGGTACCACTGTATCTCTAGAACATGGCGGCCATTTTGGTTGCCATCATCTGACACGATTTTACGCCACGGTTCCCCTCCCACCAAAAGCACTTTTTGGGGAAACGTTGCTCCAGTGGGGCACCATGCAAGATGCCCCCAAAAAGTGTTTGGGGGAGGGGAATTGCCCTGCAAAATCATGGAATATCATGGCATCTGAAATGGCCGCTGTTCTCTTGTGACAAAGAACGGGATGTCCTGTTTTTTCTGGGATACTTAGGGTGTATGCTTTTGCAATGGGACCTGAGTCCAACCCTCCAACTAATTCAACTGATCCTGCTGGTTTGCCAGCCACCTCCTTGGTTACCATAGGAACATAGAATCATAGAGTTGGAATAGACCACAAGGGCCATCGAGTCCAACCCCCTGCGAAGCAGGAAACACCATCAGAGCACTCCTGACATATGGTTGTCAAGCCTCTGCTTAAAGACCTCCAAAGAAGGAGACTCCACCACACTCCTTGGCAGCAAATTCCACTGTCGAACAGCTCTTACTGTCAGGAAGTTCTTCCTAATGTTTAGGTGGAATCTTCTTTCTTGTAGTTTGGATCCATTGCTCCATGTCCGCTTCTCTGGAGCAGCAGAAAACAACCTTTCTCCCTCCTCTATATGACATCCTTTTATATATTTGAACATGGCTATCATATCACCCCTTAACCTCCTCTTCCCCAGGCTAAACATGCCCAGCTCCCTTAGCCGTTCCTCATAAGGCATCGTTTCCAGGCCTTTGACCATTTTGGTTGCCCTCCTCTGGACACGTTCCAGTTTGTCAGTGTCCTTCTTGAACTGTGGTGCCCAGATAACTCTCAAGGGGCAAAGAGGATACTGACTCAGGGAGCCTCCTGCTCCTTCTGTGACGTCTAGCAACCATGGGGCAAAAACCCCTCCATTTCCGTTGAGCTCATCCCACCTTCAACCTCTCATTCCCTCTCCTCCTCTGACTTAACTTGCCATCCCTGCCCCACCCTGGCTGGCACCATGGGACCCATAACAGAACCCAAGTAGCTCAGTATTGTCTACACTGACAGTCAGCAGTTCTGCGGGGTTTCAGACAGGGGATATTCCCAGCCCTACCTGGAGATGCCAGGGTTTGCAAACAAAGCAAATGCTCCACTGCTGAGCTAAATCCCTTCCTCCTAATATGAGACAGTCCCCCCTCTCTACATGGCAAAGACAGGGAAGGTTCTCCAGAAACCAAAGCAAAAATCGACACCTTTGCCAGCAGCCGTTGAGTTCAACAGGGGTCGGAGCTAGCAAAACTGGCAGTGATGGGGGAAACAGGCAGGGAGGGAGCAAGGAATGTTGGTGGGAAAATCCAAACCGAAACGTAGAGGTAAAAGTCGTGTCAGACACACACCCCAGAGAGACGGGAAGCAAATATATATAAAACCAAAACAGAGTATGGAGTGGGTTCACACGGTTGGGGTCATCCCCCAAGAGAAGTCTTATTTTACATTTAGCTGCTGGGGGTGAGGCAGACTGAGAAAGCTGAGGGCAAGAGGTGGATTAGACAAGGCAAGAGGTGCTATTGCTGTTTGGGGGCAATGAATGCAGGATGGAGGTGAGCAGGTCCACTGAAACAGCACACCTGGGAGCATGGGAAAATATGGAAACTGGAGTCCGCATTTCAGTCGGCACATTCAATCATGAGCTAAACCGTACATAGCAGGGATCACCACCCTATCTGGGCCCATGGGTGCATCTAGAGTTTTGAGCAAGTGCTGCGGGCATTCCCCCCCCCCCCCCGGCTGCTTCTCTTCCCCTTTCCTTCCCTTGATCATCAAGAAATACAGAGAAATTTTGGGAGAAAGCACACCTACATGTCTTTGCTTTTTCAAGGAATCTGGGTAAAAGCTGGATCCAGCAGGATTAGCATGTATTCTCTTGAATTTGTAACACAGCAGCAGCACCCCAAAAAAGGCCACCATCAAGTTGAAGCTTTCCTGTGGTGTAGAACAGGGTTTCATCACATCCCCCATGCTATTTAACATCCATATGAGGCCACTGAGAGCTGACATCAGGCATGTTGTTGTTTAGTCGTTTAGTCGTGTCCGACTCTTCGTGACCCCATGGACCAGAGCACGCCAGGCACTCCTGTCTTCCACCGCCTCCCGCAGTTTGGTCAGGCTCATGTTTGTAGCTTCGAGAACACTATCCAACCATCTCATCCTCTGTCGTCCCCTTTTCCTTGTGCCCTCCATCTTTCCCAACATCAGGGTCTTTTCCAGGGAGTCTTCTCTTCTCATGAGATGGCCAAAGTATTGGAGCCTCAACTTCACGATCTGTCCTTCCAGTGAGCACTCAGGTCTGATTTCCTTAAGAATGGATGTGTTTGATCTTCTTGCAGTCCATGGGACTCTCAAGAGTCTCCTCCAGCACCATAATTCAAAAGCATCAATTCTTCGGCGATCAGCCTTCTTTATGGTCCAGCTCTCACTTCCATACATCACTACTGGGAAAACCATGGCTTTAACTATACGGACCTTTGTTGGTAAGGTGATGTCTCTACTTTTTAAGATGTTGTCTAGATTTGCCATCGCCTTTCTCCCAAGGAGCAGGCGTCTTTTAATTTCGTGACTGCTGTCACCATCTGCAGTGATCATGGAGCCCAAGAAAATAAAATCTCTCACTGCCTCCATTTCTTCCCCTTCTATTTGCCAGGAGGTGATGGGACCAGTGGCCATGATCTTCGGTTTTTTTGATGTTGAGCTTCAGACCATATTTTGCGCTCTCCTCTTTCACCCTCATTAAAAGGTTCTTTAATTCCTCCTCACTTTCTGCCATCAAGGTTGTGTCATCTGCATATCTGAGGTTGTTGATATTTCTTCCAGCGATCTTAATTCCGGCTTCGGATTCATCCAGCCCAGCCTTTCGCATGATGAATTCTGCATATAAGTTAAATAAGCAGGGGGACAATATACAGCCTTGTCGTACTCCTTTCCCAATTTTGAACCAATCAGTTGTTCCATATCCAGTTCTAACTGTAGCTTCTTGTCCCACATAGAGATTTCTCAGGAGACAGATGAGGTGATCAGGCACTCCCATTTCTTTAAGAACTTGCCATAGTTTGCTGTGGTCGACACAGTCAAAGGCTTTTGCATAGTCAATGAAGCAGAAGTAGATGTCTTTCTGGAACTCTCTAGCTTTCTCCATAATCCAGCGCATGTTTGCAATTTGGTCTCTGGTTCCTCTGCCTCTTCTAAATCCAGCTTGCACTTCTGGGAGTTCTCGGTCCACATACTGCTTAAGCCTGCCTTGTAGAATTTTAAGCATAACCTTGCTAGCGTGTGAAATGAGTGCAATTGTGCGGTAGTTGGAGCATTCTTTGGCACTTCCCTTCTTTGGGATTGGGATGTAGACTGATCTTCTCCAATCCTCTGGCCACTGCTGAGTTTTCCAAATTTGCTGGCATATTGAGTGTAGCACCTTAACAGCATCATCTTTTAAAATTTTAAATAATTCAGCTGGAATATCATCACTTCCACTGGCCTTGTTATTAGCGATGCTTTCTAAGGCCCATTTGACTTCACTTTCCAGGATGTCTGGCTCAAGGTCAGCAACCACACTACCTGGGGTATACGAGACATCAATTTCTTTCTTGTATAGTTCCTCTGTGTATTCTTGCCACCTCTTCTTGATGTCTTCTGCTTCTGTTAGGTCATTTCCACTTTTGTCTTTTATTATGGAAATCTTTGTACAAAATGTTCCTTTCATATCTCCAATTTTCTTGAACAGATCTCTGGTTTTTCCCATTCTATTGTTTTCCTCTATTTCTTTGCATTGCTCATTTAAGAAGGCCTTCTTGTCTCTCCTTGCTATTTTTTGGAAATCTGCATTCAATTTCCTGTATCTTTCACTATCTCCCTCGCATTTTGCTTGCCTTCTCTCCCCCGCTATTTGTAAGGCCTCGTTGGACAGCCACTTTGCTTTCTTGCATTTCCTTTTCATTGGGATGGTTTTAGTTGCTGCCTCTTGTATAATGTTACGAGCCTCCATCCATAGTTCTTCAGGCACTCTGTCCACCAAATCTAAATCCTTAAACCTGTTCCTCACTTCCACTGTGTGTTCATAAGGGATTTGACTTAGATTGTATCTAACCGGCCCAGTGGTTTTTCCTACTTTCTTCAGTTTAAGCTTGAATTTTGCTATAAGAAGCTGATGATCTGAGCCACAGTCAGCTCCAGGTCTTGTTTTTGCTGACTGTATAGAGCTTCTCCATCTTTGGCTGCAGAGAATATAATCAATCTGATTTCGATGCTGCCCATCTGGTGATGTCCATGTGTAGAGTCGTCTCTTGTGTTGTTGGAAAAGAGTGTTTGTGATGATCAGCTTGTTCTCTTGACAGAACTCTATTAGCCTTTGCCCTGCTTCGTTTTGAACTCCAAGGCCAAACTTGCCAGTTGTTCCTTTTATCTCTTGACTCCCTACTTTAGCATTCCAATCCCCTATTATGAGCAGAACATCCTTCTTTGGTGTCACTTCTATAAGGTCTTGTAAGTCTTCATAGAATTGGTCAATTTCAGTTTCTTCAGCGCCAGTAGTTGGTGCATAAACTTGGATTACTGTGATGTTAAAAGGTCTGCCTTGGATTCGTATCGAGATCATTCTATCATTTTTGAGATTGCATCTCAGTACAGCTTTCACCACTCTTTTGTTGACTATGAGGGCCACTCCATTTATTTTACGGGTTTCTTGTCCACAATAGTAGATATGATAGTCATCCAAACTGAATTCGCCCATTCCCGTCCATTTTAGTTCACTGATGCCCAAGATGTCAATATTTATTCTTGCCATCTCATTTTTGACCACATCCAACTTACCCAGGTTCATGGTTCTTACATTCCAGGTTCCTATGCAATATTTTTCTTTACAGCATTGGACTTTCCTTTCGCTTCCATGCATATCCGCAACTGAGCGTCCTTTCGGCTTTGGCCCAGCCGCTTCATCAGCTTTGGATCTACTTGTACTTGTCCTCCGCTCTTCCCCAGTAGCATGTTGGACACCTTCCGACCTGAGGGGCTCATCTTCCAGTGTCATAACTTTTTTATGCCTGTTGTCTTTGTCCATGGAGTTTTCTTGGCAGGGATACTGGAGTGGCTTGCCAGGTCCTGCTCCAGGTGGATCACGTTTGGTCAAAACTCTCCACTATGACCTGTCCATCTTGGGTGGCCCTGCACGGCATAGCTCATAGCTTCTCTGAGTTATTCAAGCCCCTTCGCCACGGCAAGGCAGTGATCCATGAAGGACATCAGGCATACTGGAGGCCTTCTAGACTGACATTTAGCCCCTCAGCCCCAACTTTCCAGCAGAATCTAGGCGTTGCTTTGTCCTGGATCTTAGGCAAGTCAATCAAAAAAATTGAGGTGGTTTTTTTTGTGTTTTTGTAAAAAATAAATAAATAGCTGGACAACTTTTGGGATGTCCTGGTTTTTACTTTTTGAAATATGGCAACCCTAGAGGAGTGCAGTACAGAATCTGTATTAAGCATCTCGGTTTGGAAGGGACTGTCCAAATCGATCCCCAGAGCATCTTGCAGTACTTTTTTATTTTTAACATTGCTGGATGGGATACAAAAAAGAGGAATGATTCCCCGTTTAACCCTAACAGAGGAGGAGATAAAATGTGTTCTTTCCAAAGGGCTGTTGCCATTCAAGTTACAGCTCTGTGAAGTTCTCCTGGGCCTTGGGGCTGGGGACTTCTTGTGGGCCAGAGGGTTTCCATGGCAACAGTGATTTCCCAAGCTCTGCAGGTTTATGTATGGGACCTGTCAGTCCCTCACTCACAGCATAAGCAGACACTTATCATTAGGACTCCATACAGCAGGGGGGGCCTAACCTTTTTCTTGGCCCAGGTCTGTGCTCACCCTGGCTGCTTTTGCTCTCCATGCTCTACTACAGAGCTACAATACATTTGAGTCATATACAGTGATTCTGTAGCAAGTGCATCCGGATCCATTTTGATGCTGTGATTTTCACGATTCTGTAATGTTTTATTGTGCTTTGGTGTAATCCGCTACAATACTTTCCTTATGCGCTGGCAGTTTATGAATGTATTTGTTTACTTATTTTATTAGACTTCTTAGCCACCCTTTGTCATGAAGTCTCTAGGGTGTGGGAGTTACAACAATAAAATACACAATTATAAAACAAAGTATTTACAATCATAAAACAAGAAAAGTAAATGAATAAAATAAATCCATCATGAGATCAAAGGGCATTACTGGTCCCACTTGGATTTTTTTTGGGGGGGGGACTCTTATCACACACAAATTATACCTGAATAATAAGCAGGCAGAATCAGGCTTCAATGTAAAGCAGACTTATTTGAGAGTTAAGGGAGCAATCCTAAGCACCACCAGTCAGCCCAGCCCAAAGGGAATTTGGATTGTTCTGCAACTCCATCAAAATTCATAGGGAATAATTCAGGGGTTTTGCACCAGACTTCACCATCTGGGGCACATTTGAAGATAGCCATCTTCAAGTATCCTAAGGACTGTCACATGGAAGAGGGAGCATGCTTGTTTTCTCCTGCTCTTGAGAGTAAGGCTCGAGGCAATATCTTACAAGAAAGGAGATTCCAACTAAACATTAGGAGGAACTTTCTGACAGTAAGAGCTGTTCAGCAGTGGGACTCAGAGATGGTGGACTCTCCGTCCTTGGAGGTTTTTAAGCAGAGGTTGGATGGCCATCTGTCATGGATGCTTTAGCTGAGTTTCCCACATTGCAGGGGGTTGGGCTTGATGTCCCTTGGGTCCCTTCCAGCTCTAAGATTCTATGATCACAATGGTACACAGGAACATAAGAAGCTGCCATTGGTCCATCTCAATCAATATTGTCTACACTGCCTGGCCATGACTCTCCAGGGTTTCAGACTTGTGGGAGTGGGTTCTCAGCCTTACATGGACATGCTGAGGATTGAGCCTAAGACCTTCTGCATGCAAAGCAGATGCTCTACCTGTGAGTTGCAGTCGTTCCACATGAGGACCAGAAGTTGAGTTGATTTGTGGGGCATTGTGTACAGAAAAATATGGCCACCAGTACAGAAACATGGGAGCTGTCATTGAGTAGTGGCCCTTACATACCTGCTTCAGAAGCTTGGATAGACTATGCTTTTTCAGGAAAGTATAGCGTGGACCCTTGAGCAGAGGTAGTACAAGTCCATGGAAGTATTCCTATTTCCACCCCTGAAATACTGGAGGGTGAGTATGGATGGTGGAGACTGCCGCAAATGTGCTTTGCTGAGCTCCAGTGCCTTAAAGCTGCCAGTGATTCCCCACTGCACGCACCCCGCTCCCACTTCAGAAAGCCAGAGATCTTTGGCACTCAAATTGACCTCTTGACATTAGCATGTCCTGAACCGGGCTTGCTAATCATTTGGGATCAAATGGCAACACCTCGTCTGCAATGCTAAACAAACAGCATCCAATGGGTTAAAAGGAGGACCCTGCTCTTAAGAGGTTTGGAGAGACACTCCAGCAGAGCCCTTGAAATCCTGTTAATTAATGCCACACATGTGCTGCATTTAACCTCTGACCTTTCTCATAATAGTTTACACAAGTAGGACCCAGGCCAGTGTTTCCTAATGTACCGGGTTGCTAGGGCAACTGTCACATGACAGTCTTAACGATATTGTCCACTTTCCGAGAGGCGACCCTGGAGCAACCTCCAATGCAGAGAGGGAGAAACTCAGGCACATGGACGCATGCGCACACATGGCGATGGGAGCATGACTTGGGGGATGCCACATTTTGCACTGATTTAAAGGAACTCCTTTAAACCAGTGTTCACTTTCCTTGGCGCCTTTCTGCTATAGGACCTGCCTTTCCACTTGATTACAAGGAGTGACAACAGCAGTGCTCATAATTACCTGGTCCTTCTGAAGACAAATATGCCCTCTGGTGTTGGGGCTCTATGACTGAATCCCCCAAGGCACTGGAGGCCAGAGAGGGCCAGATGACATGCTCCCAAATTATGGGGACCCCACCAGTCTGATCTATAAGGACTTAAGAAGAGACTACTGGATCAGGCCAAGGGCCCATCTAGTCCAGCATCCTGTTCTCACATAAACTGTCAGACCACCAATCCACCTACCCCAGTATCATGTATAGCTTCTCTCCATGGTTTCAGACAGGGGAGATTCCCAACTCTACCTGAAGATGCTGGGAACTGAACCTGGGACATTCTGCATGCAAAACAACTGCTCTACCATCGAGCTTTGGCCCTTCCCCCTTTTGGACAGAGAGCTGGGAAGCAAGTTTCCTGCAGCAGGTCCTTCACCAACCAATGGATGGGGCCATGTTGGTCTGAATGTTGATACAAATAATTGGGGTTTGGTTTGCAGAGGAATGGGGTTTTGCCTGTTACGGAAGAATCCCATGATAATACTGGTCCAAGGGGCTGGATAGTGTTGTTTTCAGGTCCCCAAAAAGTAAGTGTTAGTAGCACACATACAAACAGAGAAACACAATTAGTTACACAACGCTAATCAGCATAGATAGTCCTTTATCATCTGCCATTTCCAGGCAGCCCATTAAAGTCTGCCTAGCTAATACAGTTGAGTCAAGTTCCTTTGAACATAAGTTTTGTCTGGTAACTTTATTTACACTTTTGATGCCAGTGTTTATTCTTCCTTTTAAAAAACAATTCAGCTCATCTCCAAAATTAACTACAGATGTGCAAGCAGTTGAGAATATTCCCCACATCATCTTTCGGACATTCCCGTGATACTTAATTCTTGGAAATCATCTTTTCTCCTTTCTAAATTTTATATATTTACACACATACACACACACTTTTTTCTTTTCTTTTTGGACAGTGTAACTTCTGCCTGTGTGGTCTGGAAAATCTAGCTGCAAAGTTAGTTCCCAAAGTTCACAAAAATATTGTTATAAATTGTCTCCCTTATCTGACTTTCAAGAGTTCTGTTTTTGGAGGGAATGAGACATTTGGATAGGAAACAATGAAGGCAGTGAGCAAGCAGCAAGCATCAGCAAACACGGAGCTGTTGAACAAGAGACACCCAAATATCCCAGTGTGCCTCCGTTCTTGCATCACCTCCTGCAGGCACAAAGGGGTATTACTACCCACTGAGGTTCCCAGAAAGTCACCATTTTTAGCAAGAGAGGTTGAGCAGCTTGGGCAGCCTCCGAAATGTAGTGTGATGTGTGCAACTCTCAGGAACAGCTAGGTTTGTGTGCAGCTCCTCCATGTGGTGAACCTTTTCAGCTGCAGAAGGCAGCATTTCAGTGAAATACCCTCAGCCTCAGGGCTGACCCCTCCCGACCACCATCTATTAGAACCACTTGGACAGGAGAGAGTATAAGAGTTATTCTTGTACCAGTTGAGTCTCTGATATGTAGAAGAAGAAGAGTTTGGATTTGATATCCCGCCTTTCACTCCCTTTAAGGAGTCTCAAAGCGGCTAACGTTCTCCTTTCCCTTCCTCCCCCACAACAAACACTCTGTGAGGTGAGTGGGGCTGAGAGACTTCAAAGAAGTGTGACTGGCCCAAGGTCACCCAGCAGCTGCATGTGGAGGAGCGGAGACGCGAACCCAGTTCCCCAGATTACGAGACTACCGCTCTTAACCACTACACCACACTGGCAATATGTGCCATGTTTCATTGGCTATTCTTCTGCCCTGGTTTGTCCTCCAATTCTGACTTGCTTTTCACTTCTAACTGCTGACTGGTTCCTTAACCCTGTCACCTGGGCCGTGCTCTTCAGCCTTGACTTCTGATTTGCTCTATGACCTTGCCTGCTGACTTATCCTTCGGTCTTGACTTGCCCTTCAGCCTGACTTTCTTCCAACCATAACTTATGCACCGCTCAGGCCCAGTGCGAGTTGTTGGCAATGCAGGAACATTGTCAATTCTAAGGCCCCAAAAAGGTGCCAGTCTGCAAGTCTATGCGTGCTTATTTTGTTGTCAGTTTCACTGAAATCAATGGGACCAGGTAATGCAACAGAGAGCACTGCTGGCTCATGGCTTTAAAAGGAAACACATATCCAATTCCTCCTGATTCAGATCACTCCAACCACATGCTAAGCAGCGGGCAGCATTGGGAGATCTGTTATAAATCTGGAAGGCGAGGCGGCCAAGAATATATATATATATATATATATATATATATATATATATATATATTTCCTAGCCCCACAGAGGATGGGATATAGTGGAAACAGCCACATCTTTTGGGACGCCACAGCTGTGAGCAAATGTCTGGACAGAGTAAAGAAAGACTTGCTGACAGCACAATCACTGTGCGAGGAAGGGGGATTGTGATAAACTTTATGTGATTTGGATACACCAGCAAGCAGCAGGTCTCCACATATTCCAGCCCCTCCCTCTCCCTAATTGCCACAAAAAAAGCAGGAGAGGTTTCTCATCACCATCTCAAACTGGTGGCTCGTTTCAGAAACCTATTTTGTTTTTAAAGGGCCATGGGGGTAAAGCCGCCCAGTGAAAATGTCATCTCAGTCCTGTGGGATAATTTGCACTTTGTGAAGCCGGCCAAAGAGCCTCCCAGGAACAGAAGGGCTTCAGGAACTTCATCTGGAACTGACAACCTGGCAACTCAAAGTGTGTGTGTGTGTGTGTGTGTGTGTGTGTGTGTGTGTTGGAAACAGCTTTGCATGACTGAAACAGCTGCCCAGTCTCTACTGGACCAAAGTGCCAGTAGTTGTGCTCTTGTGGAGGCAAAAGCACCTCCTCCCTGACTGCCTAGCAGCAAAATAAGCACTCCTTATCCCTGATCTGAGGGACGCGGGTGGCGCTGTGGGTTAAACCATAGAGCCTAGGACTTGCCAATCAGAAGGTTGGTGGTTCAAATCCCCACGACAGGGTGAGCTCCCGTTGCTCAGTCCCTGCTCCTGCCAACCTAGCAGTTCAAAAGCACATCAAAGTGCAAGTAGATAAATAGGTACCGCTCCGGCGGGAAGGTAAACGGTGTTTCCGTGTGCTGCTCTGGTTCGCCAGAAGCGGCTTAGTCATGCTGGCCACATGACCCAGAAGCTGTACGCTGGCTCCCTCGGCCAATAAAGCGAGATGAGCGCCGCAACCCCAGAGTCGGCCACGACTGGACCTAATGGTCAGGGGTCCCTTTACCTTTACCTATCCCTGATCCAGGACCAGATAATAAACCCAATATACTAAAAGTGAACCCGCACTCCACATTGAGGAGGTGGGCACTCACACATTGCAAGAGAAAGAGGACTCACTCCAAAAGAGGACTTCTATTTACATAGAATTTGCTCAGTGCTTATTTGAATTGCATTTATGTGAACTGTTATAATCCGAATGAAAATGCATCTCAGCGTTGTGGGGAAGACTGTGAGTGCAGGCGGGATGTGTGCACCTGCTCAGTCTGCTGCTCATGCATTAATTGTCAATGGGGAGGTTCAAGGCCCCTCCTGTTCTCTTTCCTTCAGGTTCTTTATCTTTAAACCAGCCTTGGATGGACAGCCCTTCAAAGCGAGGGTTGCCTATCTCCAAGGGTAGGTCCTTGTGTATCCAAAACCAATACCATCCACACACACACACACACACACACACACACACAAATATCAGCAGGCTTAGGATAATCCCAAGGTTTGCAGAAATACAAAAATGTTAGGGAAAGTGCTAAGGCGGAACAGGTGGGGGGATACCAAAAACGCATGAACTCTGAGCATACGCAGTGGTCATAGAACCATTGGGGAAGAGCTGTGGTAGAGCATCTGCCTTGCATGGATCTACAGGCAGGGCTGAGAGAGACTCATGTCTAAAACCCTGGAAAATCAGGGGCAGGTCAGTAGGAGTGGGCGGATCTGTCCATTTCCGTTTCTCTCACCTTCTCATTTTTTCCAATCTTAAAATTGGGCTCTTCACATTTTTGCATTGATTTTCAAGAATAACAACAACAAATTTCATCCTGAGAATTTGTCTGAATGTCAGTGTGGATTTCTCCCGATACATATGGTTGTGCACAATTTTGCCTGTTATTTCCCTGTGACAGAATGCATTTTTGTATGTTGTTTTCACCAACGTGCGCATTTCGTGCACACTTTACAAAAATACACATGTGCATTTTTGTACACCTTACTGGGCTGGAGAACGGCACTGCAAAATTCAGAGAAGTGTGATGTGAATGTTGAAAGGTGGCTGTGTTTTGGTTTGGGTATTGTTTCAAGAAGTGCAAATTAAGTAGGCATGCCTTGAACTGAATGAACTGAATCTAATTTCTCCAGCATTCCTGCCATTCAGTGTAGACAATCTCCAACATCTCTGCTTAGGACTGAGAGAACCCCATCTGAAATTCTGGAAAGCCATTCCTAGTCAGTGTAGAGAATAGGTGGACCAAATGGATGTACATATTGCCTTAATTGAAAGCAGGCCAACCAATCTTACAGTATCCTACATACACTGACAGAGTTCTGGTTGAAAATGAAGCTTCTTTGTGCGTGCGACTTCTCTGAGAAGATTTTTCTCCTCCCCATAGTTCTTCTCTGATGTTTATAAACTACCTTTGACTCTAATGGGTCCATCATTATCTTTGCAGCCTGATTATTCTCCAGGGGGTCTTTAAAGCTTTGCTGGCAGACTGATGAGTCTGAAACTACCCCACCACCTTTGAGATTATCATTAGCAGAAACATCTCAGAAGGAAAGAATTCCAGCTGAAATGTGGAGATTCACCTCAGTGAACCTAGACAGAGTGAAATCTCTCCCAGCATCAGGAACTTTTGTTAGAAGGCAGTAAGGTGGGGATCCTTTTTATTACTGAGGAAATGAGCTAACTTGTAAGGGGCTGGAAATAAGCAGAATCTTCTGGAAAATTTTATGATTACATTCTTCCCCACCACCACCACCACCCAAAAAAGAAGAAGGGAGTGCTGAATATTCTCCACTTTTTAAGTGTGTGTGATTTTCATCTCACCCTTAAATGACACTACATCTGGGACACTATGAAACATACTGAACTGAACTAACACAAGACCTCTTCTGATGTGGTTGTTGCTTCGTATGGCAATAGTTGAAACACAGACAATCCAGGAGTACAGTCATCTCCCTGCAGGGGCAGGGAAGGGGAAATCCAACATCAGATTTCCCTCTCTGAGGTCAGAGCGCTCTCTCCGTCCTTGGAGAGGACATTCAAGTGCATCTTGTGGCCCCTGGAATACCACAGAATAACATCCTAAAGTGGGGCAGAGAGAAGAAAGCCACACCAATGTTCCTAATAGTGAGGCCCTCTTCTATGAGCTGTTGTGAGATCCCCCCTGTCCTGGTAATATTTAGCAAAAGCTCTTTCCCCACCCCCACCTCCTATTTTCTGCCTGCAAGGTGGAGAACTTTGGGGTGCCATTTTGACTCAGACCACAGCTTTAAAGATTTGTTCCCTCTTTCCATATCTGCATATAGTCAGGTGGCCGGGTACAAGGGCAGGCAAATGGCTGGGAGCAGACAAGGAGGCGGCAACCAGGGAAAAGTCAACTCATGAACAGCGATTGACCCTAATGCTCAGCTGAACTGCCTTGCAAATCTTACAAGTCTCTCCTTCTCCCACCATTTCCTATTGAGAGAGATTCTTGGAAACGATGCAAGGCCCGCCAGCGTTGAAGTATTTTGGCCTCTCTGCTCTCAGCAGGAATCAAGAAACTACAAAGGCTGCAAAACCTAAAAAATAATAAGAGAGGAAAATCAGAACCAAATTTTCTCAAACAGTAGAAAGTTTGATTTGGGCCAGTTCAGTTTTGAGGTGAAAGTTCAGCCTGGGTTACTTGTTCCATAGTGTGTCCACCTCTGCTTATTACAACAGAAGTACGCAGTCACTCTAGCAACGAGACAAAAATGGGACAGAAACTGACTGGAAAAGTACAGGAATTTGTTGTCAATAAAAGCAAACTTACCAAGTGGGAAGTTTTTCCCCCCCCCCCCCCACCGGGTCAGGACTATTCAAGATTGAAGTTCTCTAAGTTCAATTTATTTTTAAAGAGAAAGTTGTGATGCTTGTAGCTTTTCCACCAGGGCTGGTGGCAGCACTCAGCATCCTCAGGCAGATATCATGGTCCCAGCACCATGCCAGGGTCTACCACTGACATTGACCTTCCCCTTCTCTGCACTGGTTCTGCAAGCCAACGCTCATTTTAATGACCCGCAGTGTATCAGCCCATTGTCAATTCATATCAGTTTCAAATGTGTTAATTCTTAATGCATTTCTAATTGTGCATTCACATAAGATGCCGGTTTTAGATGCATTTTTGTTACATTTTTAAGATGCAAACTGCATTTTTAAAAAATCCAGAGAATTGTGAAATTTGGAGGCTATCTGCTTCCCATTTTGCATCTCAGGATGTGAGAATCCAGTTGGTTCGCTTCTGAATGCAAGCTGACTCTTGAGCATCTC
The DNA here is from genome assembly GCF_964188315.1 of Podarcis muralis. Classification (NCBI taxonomy): domain Eukaryota; kingdom Metazoa; phylum Chordata; class Lepidosauria; order Squamata; family Lacertidae; genus Podarcis; species Podarcis muralis. The sequence continues at coordinate 39,004,016 of NC_135668.1, forward strand.
TACTTGTAATTCCTCAAAATGGCAGGCAGTTCATTTCTACCTGGCGCAGATCAGAGAGCTGCTGACTACTGCCAATGCCAGTAAGGCCAACATAAATATGAAGAAAAGGGGGAAGAACAGGGAGCCTATGTGTGATTTGCATATTTATGTCTGACTGTCCCCACTGTGCACTGCCCTGATAGCTTTGCTGAAGGCAAATCTTCAAAAACAAATCTTCTAAATCAGAGGATACCAACCATTTCAGGCCTTTGGCATATTTGGGTTTATGAGCAAGCGTCATGGATGGCACCCATTCTCCCTTCCCCCATCTTCCCACATAATGTCCCCCACAGAGCCTGCCCTAGGAAAGAAAGAGATAAAGTATATGCATACACACACACACACACACACACACACACACACACAAACACACCAATAATGGTCTTTGCAGTCCTTGACTCTCCCAAACTGTTTTGTGTTTTTTTCAGTCATGCACAAAGACAGCACCCCACAGTACTGCTGAGTACTAAGATGAATGTTACCATCTCCTTTTTGGAAAAAGACCCAGGAAGTAGCTCATAATGAGTAGTGGCAAAGACCCTGGAACGCAGTGTGAACCACAAGCTTCCTTGCAGGGATATTAGTAGCAGATTTCATTTTTAAAACTGCCAATCTGGGGCAGCAGCATCTTAAAAGTTTAATGAGCCAAAACTTATCTCTGTCAGTGCCACGCTGATTCCCCCTCTCAGCAAAGCTTGTTGTTCTATGTATTTCACAATCTGAGTGGTAATAATGCTTTCAATCAATTTGCCCAGGACAGAATTTAGGCTGACATCTGTCTTTTTCTGAATCTCCCCCAAGCCCAAACCAGCCTGGATGGTTTTTTAACGATTTGTGTTAAAATTACCACTTGCTAAGCCTCTGGCTGCTTTCAAGGATGTCACATTTTGTAGTTAATAGTTTAGCTATTTCATGTTGCGGGTCCTTAAAGAATGCTTAGGTGACAGCCACCCAACCCCAGCGATGTCAATTTCACTGCACCATTAATTGTCACCTCTGTCTGACCTTAAGAAAGGAAAGATTTGGAGTTTGTCACATCTTAAAGACTAACTGGTTTCACTTTTAAAGCATGAGCTTTTGTAGAACTTTATTCCCACGATTAAGGATAGGAGAGAATTTTGATTCAGTTCACTTTTAAAGGCGAATCTCCCTAATTTACACTTCTCAAAACACCATGTGAAGCAAAGCACATATATCTTGCAAAATTTGCCCTTATTCAAATTTTTTGATGCAGAATTTGTACAAAAATGCATATAGTTCCCTGATACCAAGATGAGGGATTCTATGAAATGCAGATAGAGAGAACTGATAAGAATAATGATCTGCTGTGACCTTGACGGAAGCGTACAATAGATGAGACTTCTTGTGTTTTGGTTCATTTTCCTTTCTTTCTTTCTTTCTTTCTTTTTCTTTTTTTCCTCCTCCTCCTCCTTCTTTCCTTTTTCTTTTTTATTTCCTATAATGGCTTATGTTCTATGCCATGTACTTGGATATTTTTTGTAGTTTTCTAGGTTTTTTCATTATTATTATTAAGGTTTTTTCTTTTGTAATTTTGGTTGTTTATATTTATCTGTATTTGTTTAAAGCAAAATAAAAGTTTTTTTAAAAATTCATATGGTGAATATGAGAGGCATCTCCCTGTTGAAGAAACCAGAGGCCTTTCTCCTGGGCATAGTCGGCCAATCGGTGTTAAAGAAGGATAGAACTTTCTTTATGTACGCTACAACAGCAGCAAGAATACTTATTGCAAAGTATTGAAAGACACAAGATTTACCCACTTTGGAAGAATGGCAGATGAAGGTGATGGACTACATGGAATTGGCGGAAATGACTGGCAGAATCCGAGACCAGGGAGAAGAGTCGGTGGAAGAAGACTGGAAGAGATTTAAAGACTATTTACAGAAATATTGTAAAATTAATGAATGTTAGAATGATGTTGGATTGAAATTAAGTGGTTTCTAGCTGTAATGGTATAAAAGAATATGAAAAAATTGTTTTTTATAAGTAAAAATTTAATGTTATAATAACTTAAGATTAAAGATCTGGGTAGAATAAAGAGGGAAAGAAACTGCTAAGTTAATAAATTGAACTGTAATACAAAAAAGGGAGGTACGAGGAGGTCCGGGAAACAAGTTAATGAAAAATAATGTGATGAAAAGATTGATTGTTTTTAACTACTTTTATTTTGTATTTTTTCTTTTTTCTTTTTCTATTTTGTAATGTAAAAACCCTAATAAATTTTTTATTAATATATATATATATATATGAGAGGCATCTCCCTGAAAGACACCCACCCTACAACCCCATGGGCAACCTTCCTCCGAAGGAAACCCCAAACAATTAGGGACTCTTGTTGTTGTTGTTGTTGTTGTTGCTGTTTAGTCGTGTCCGACTCTTCGTGACCCCATGGACCAGAGCACGCCAGGCACTTCTGTCTTCTACTGCCTCCCGCAGTTTAGTCAAATTCATGCTGGTAGCTTCGAGAACACCATCCAACCATCTCGTCCTCTGTCGTCCCCTTCTCCTTGTGCCCTCCATCTTTCCCAACATCAGGGTCTTTTCCAGGGAGTCTTCTCTTCTCTTCTCATGAGGTGGCCAAAGTACTGGAGCCTCAGCTTCAGGATCTGTCCTTCCAATGAGCACTCAGGGCTGATTTCCTTCAGAACGGATAGGTTTGATCTTCAAGGGAAGATCAAGGGACTCTTACAAACTGCTAAAGATGCTTTTTAAAAAACAGCGGTCTCTATGGCATTTGGGGCAAAGTAAACCCAGGAGACACCAGCCACGTATTCCAGTCCGGGTGCCACAGCACAGTGTCCAGACTAGACAGCATTCTGCTCACACAAGGCCTGATCCCCTTGGCTGAATCAACAAACATAGGTAACATTAAAATCATAGACCATGTCCCAGTAGAAGCTACCCTTAATGTTAAGTTGTGGGTGAACATATCAGACGACAAAGCGATTCTTCAAACAGCTCTTGTTTATTCAGAGGCCAGGACAGAACTGAACTGAAGGGCTCAGTCAGACTGCTTATATAGAGCTCCAGTACCACGTTACTGTAACAACTTTCTAAAACTATCCAATCACTGAACGTCACTTTCGATCCTTCATTTGCATAAAGGTAAAGGTAAAGGTACCCCTGCCCGTACGGGCCAGTCTTGACAGACTCTAGGGTTGTGCGCCCATCTCACTCAAGAGGCCGGGGGCCAGCGCTGTCCGGAGACACTTCCGGGTCACGTGGCCAGCATGACATCGCTGCTCTGGCGAGCCAGAGCCGCACACGGAAACGCCGTTTACCTTCCCGCTAGTAAGCGGTCCCTATTTATCTACTTGCACCCGGGAGTGCTTTCGAACTGCTAGGTTGGCAGGCGCTGGGACCGAACAACGGGAGCGCACCCCGCTGCGGGGATTCGAACCGCCAACCTTTTGATCGGTAAGCCCTAGGCGCTGAGGCTTTTACCCACAGCGCCACCCGCGTGTTTTTTACGTTACTGTAACAACTTTCTAAAACTATCCAATCACTGAACGTCACTTTCGATCCTTCATTTGCATAACTATCTACAATATCCCCCTGCTGGCCCAGGGTGAGAACTTCAGTACATAACACTTAATATAGGAGAAGAAACACGAACCACCCCATCATGGTCCTTCAGTCCCATCCTAACCACAAATAAATTAATTAGAGAAAGTCTTGCAAAAACTCTCCAAAACTACTTTCCCCCCCCCCCCAAAAAAAATGATGTAGACAATACAACAACCCCTCCTCCTTTAGGACACAATGAAAGTGGTCACCAGAGGAGCTTGCATAAAAGAGAAAGCATCCCTTAAAAAACAAACCTCAAAAATTAGCAAAATAGAACAAGACATCATGGCCCTCTCATCATGCTACACACAAACAGGAGCTAAAAAACCTCCTGAAACTTACAGAATGAAAAAGGAATGAACTCAACAACAACAACAACAACAACAATAATAATAATAATAATTTATTATTTATACCCCGCCCATCTGGCTGGGTTTCCCCAGCCACTCTGGGCGGCTTCCAACTGAATATTAAAAACAGTACAGCATCAAACATTAAAAGCTTCCCTAAAGAGGGCTGCCTTCAGATGACTTTTAAAAGTAAAATAGTTGTTTATTGCTTTGACATCTGCTGGGAGGGCGTTCCACAGGGCAGGCGCCACTACCGAGAAGGCCCTCTGCCTGGTTCCCTGTAACTTGGCTTCTCGCAGTGAGGGAACCGCCAGAAGGCCCTCGGCGCTGGATCTCAGTGTCCGGGCTGAACGATGGGGGTGGAGACGCTCCTTCAAGTATACTGGACCGAGGCCGTTACGGCTTTAAAGGTCAGCACCAACACTTTGAATTGTGCTCGGAAACGTACTGGGAGCCAATACAGATCTCTCAGAACCGGTGTTATGTGGTCCCGGCGGCCACTCCCAGTCACCAGTCTAGCTGCCGCATTCTGGATTAATTGCAGTTTCCGGGTCAAAGGTAGCCCCACGTAGAGCACGTTGCAGTAATCCAAGCGGGAGATAACTAGAGCATGCACCACTCTGGCAAGACAGTCCGCGGGCAGGTAGGGTCTTAGCCTGCGTACCAGGTGGAGCTGGTAGACAGCTGCCCTGGACACAGAATTAACCTGTGCCTCCATGGACAGCTGTGAGTCCAAAATGACTCCCAGGCTGCGCACCTGGTCCTTCAGGGGCACACTTACCCCATTCAGGACCAGGGAATCCCCCACACCCGCCCGCCCCCTGTCCCCAAAAAACAGTACTTCTGTCTTGTCAGGATTCAACCTCAATCTGTTAGCCGCCATCCATCCTCCAACAGCCTCCAGGCACTCACACAGGACCTTCACCGCCTTCACTGGTTCTGATTTAGGAGAGGTAGAGCTGGGTGTCATCTGCATACTGATGAACACCCAGCCCAAACCCCCTGATGATCTCTCCCAGCGGCTTCATATAGATATTAAAAAGCATGGGGGAGAGGACGGAACCCTGAGGCACCCCACAAGTGAGAGCCCAGGGGTCTGAACACTCATCCCCCACCACCACTTTCTGGACACGGCCCAGGAGAAAGGAGCGGAACCACCGTATAACAGTGCCCCAAGCTCCCAGCCCCTCTAGACGGTCCAGAAGGATGTTATGGTCGATGGTGTCAAAGGCCGCTGAGAGATTCAGCAGAACTAGGAAACAGCTCTCACCTTTGTCCCTAGCCCGCCGGAGATCATCAACCAGCGCGACCAAGGCAGTTTCAGTCCCATGGTGAGGCCTGAATCCCGATTGGAAGGGATCCAAATGGTCCGCATCCTCCAGACGTGCTTGGAGTTCTGGCAACCACCCGCTCAATCACCTTGCCCAAGAATGGTAAATTTGAGACTGGGCGATAGTTGGCCAAATTGGCTGGGTCTAAAGATGTTTTTTTAAGAAGCGGTTTAATGACCGCCTCTTTCGGCGGGTCTGGGAAGGCTCCCTCACAGAGGGAATCATTCACCACCCCGCAGAGCCCATCGCCCAGCCCTTCCCAGCTCGCTTTTATCAGCCAGGATGGTCGGTTTCACTTGTCCAAGCGGCCTGTCCACATCCTCGGAGGTAACAGATTGAAATTGATCCCATGTAACAGGACTAGACAGAACTCTAGCACTCTCCCACCCTGGCCCTGCTCCCACGGTGGAGTCTACCTCCTTCTGAATCTGAGCGACTTTATCTGCAAAAAAACTTTGCAAAAGCATTGCAGGAGATCTTGGGGTCCCTACCAGGCCCCGGTGGTGCAGGTGGTTCCGATAGATTGTGAACCACCTGAAAAAGTCTCCTGCTGCTGTTTTCTGCAGATGCAATGGAGGCGGCGAAGAAGGCCCTCTTCGCAGTCGCCATTGCCACTTGGTAGGCTCGACGTTGAGCTCTAGCCCGTGTCCGGTCTGATTCAGAATGAGTTTTCAGCCACCGGCGCTCTAGCCATCTCAATGATTGTTTCATCACCCTCAGCTCCATGCAATCGGAGAGGGCGCTTCGGAGCCAGACAGTCAATAGCCCTGGTTAACTCCGCATTCCAGCAGGCCACCAGGGAATCAGCTGAAAGGCCATCAACTTGGGATAAAACATCCCCTAGCACTCTCTGGAAGCCAATTGGATCCATTAAGTGGCGGGGGCGGACCATCCGAATCAGTCCCACCTCCCTGCAGAGGGGAAGGCTCTTGGAGAAGTCCAGTTGCACCAGGAAGTGATCTGACCATGGCACTTCTTTTGTTTCGCTTTTAGTTAATGTCAGATCACCAACATCCGTAGAGGCAAACACCAAGTCTAAGGCATGTCCGTGGCTATGAGTTGGGCCAAACTTATTCCGAGACAGCCCCATGGAGGCCATGCTTTCCACAAAGTCCCGAGCGGCCCCTTGTAAGGTCGTGTCGGCATGGATGTTAAAATCCCCCAGGACAACCAAGCTAGGTGTCTCCAGGAGCATATCCGCCACGACCTGAAGCAGCTCGGGCAGGGAATCCTTGGTGCAGCGGGGAGGTCGGTACACCAATAGGAATCCTGTACTGCCCCTATTGCCCAACTTCCAGAACATGCACTCAGAAAATTGGGTCTTCCCAATAGGACGCCTGGTGCAGACTAATGACTTCCTAAAAATCACTGCAACCCCCCCTCCCCGCCCACATGACCTGGGTTGCTGTGCATAAGAGAAACCTGGTGGGCAAGCAGCGGCAAGGACAGGCCCATCTGCCTCATCCAACCAGGTCTCTGTCACACATGCCAGGTCAAATCCTCCATCCACAATCAGGTCGTGGATGGCAGTGGTTTTATTCATCATTGACCTGGCATTGCACAGCAACACTTTCAGGTCATGTGGGTTTCCCTTGCTGATTCCAGTATCCTTCCGGTCAGGACCAGACCTGGAGGCAGGGATAGTCCTCAAACAACGACTAAACCTGCCTCCTCGGTAATGACATGGTCTGGTCTTAGCGTAACTCCTCCTCCGGCCCGTGATCACTGGGATCGGGTGTCCCAATACATTCCCTCCTGTGGAACCTGCCCCAGCCATTCTATTGGCTGAGGCCCACTCCCAGGCAGCCCTGACCCTTCCCCTTAAAAGGCAAAATACAAACTATATAATAACTTAACAGAATAATAAAAATAGAAGCACAGCAAAACCCAATAGTGCTAAAATTAAATTATTCCCCACCCTAACTAAATACTTAACCAACCGCAAACAGAAATAAAATTATAAAATTATAAAACATTATAAAAAACAACCACCACCATTTAAGGTGCAGCAAATTAAAAGCAGTTAAAACATTTAAAACCATTTTGTCACTTGCTGCAGGTAGCTGCTCAGGCCTCTAAACTGTAGTGGTGAGTGCAGGCGCCGCCCCCTAGGCCAGATGGAATTGGCAGGAGAGGGAGCGGTCCACCCAACACTCACGGAGGCAGCAACAGCAGCAGTGTCTCAGAGGCCTTGATGGAGGCCCTCAAGCTGTGGCGATGAGTGCAGGCTCCGCCCCCTAGGCCAGATGGAGTTAGCAGGAAAGGGAGCGGTCCTCCCAACACTCACGCAGGCAGCAACAGCAGCAGTGTCCCGGAGGCCTTGATGGAGGCCCTCAAGCTGTGGCGATGGCCTCTAAAGTGTAGTGGTGAGTGCAGGCCCCGCCCCCTAGGCCAGATGGAATTGGCAGGAGAGGGAGCGGTCCACCCAACACTCACGCAGGCAGCAACAGCAGCAGTGTCTCAGAGGCCTTGATGGAGGCCCTCAAGCTGTGGCGATGAGTGCAGGCTCCGCCCCCTAGGCCAGATGGAGTTGGCAGGAAAGGGAGCGGCCCACCCAGCACTCACTAGAGCAGCAGCAGCAGTCTAATCAACATTCTATACTCAAAACAAAGCTTCTATGCGTATGGAGGTGAAAACTGCAGACTATTAGGAAACAGGTGTAGGAAACAAATCACTCAAAACAAGAATACACCGCATCACTTAAAAAAAGAGGGGAAAGTGCTCAGACATGGACTGGGAGAGCAGGGACCGGTGCCTAGAAAGCGCAGGGCAAAAAATAAGTGTGGACGAGCCTTCAGTCATTCATTTGGACCTCTTTGTGCCTTTTAACAAAACTCATTATAGCAGAATGAGCTAATGATCATACAGATGAGAAATAGTCTCAGCTCCAGATTTTGAGGTGGACTTGCAGTAGCAACTGGCGAGTTGGGGCAGAGCCATAGAGCCACAATGATTGGTGCCGCTGCAGCTTCCCTGGGCAAGGCTGGGGCTACCCAGATGCAAGAGCTATTGGTTCATTTGTCCAACCCAAACTTTGCTGCCCTCCATGCACGTGAGCAAGAGGCACTGTGACAGCTCAGAGATGCATCCAAACCAGCCAATGAGCACTTGAGGGCATGGAGCTAAGCCAGCGAGGGGTGTGGCCAAGGAAGTGGGTGTGGCCTAGGAACATCCTGAGGCCTAGACAGAGAGGCCTGGAATTCCCCACTCCTGCTCTAGATCATACAAGATCCCCTAAATATAGTCAAAGTACAGACACGCACCCAATAAATATCACAACGCGGCTTAATCAAGTGATATAGCTCCAAAGTGCCTCTGTTGTAAGAACATCCTGGTTTCATTTCAACTCACCTACCGCCATGGCAGTAGCTTGCACTCCCCCTGCCTTCCTCCCAAGAAAACACCACTTGAACCATGAAGAAAACAATATACGCCTCCCCAAATTACAAAGACAACAAAGGCCAGGCAAGGGAAATAAACTAATAATAATTAGCCCAGCAACCAAGCTGAAAAACACATTAGGCTGCATATTAATGACAAGTAGCTGATGGCAACCACTTTGAATTGCATCGACGCAATGTGTGTTTAATTAGGGTTTAATAAAGCAACAGCATGCTCTTAAAGGCCAATTAGAAACACAGTTCGGTGGAGGTTTTGAAGCTCTGTAATGGATGCCTTTCAGATCCAGATAGGCACCGATTACATTGCTATTAATCCTCAATAAAGGCTCTGATAATCAGTTTGCACTCCAAACACACACCGCCGCTTTATTAAATCTTAATGAAAGGCATACTTTGGGGCTTTTCTTCAAAGCTCCTTGTGGGTTGTAGAGATGGCCTTAGAAGTGGAAGATCACTAGGTAGAGAGGCCTCTGCCACACACATGCAGGCTCCCACACTTCAGAGCCTCACGATGGTGTGACATCGTGATGCTTCTTGACTGAGCAAGCTAGGCTATGTCTCTTATGGCACTAAGGACCAGTGATGGCTGGTACCCTTTGGACCTGGTAGGGTGGGAGGCAGGGAGACCAACAGAAGGTGGAATCAGTGGCAGGCAGAGTCACCTCCTGATGGTTGTAAGAAAAGAGGCAGGGAAGTGGGAGCTAGCTGAGGGCAGTATGAGGTAGCTCCCTGTTTGCTGAATGGACCAACCACCACTGCTGGGGAGGTGAATCTCATCAAATGGTGAACTCTGTTTAGCACAAGGAACCACAACAATTTCAGCTGAGCAGATGCTAGAGTGACTTGCCCGAACGACTGTGCTTGGGATGGCGCCTTCGAGGAAATATTTTGCCACACTAGAATGAGTACTGGTTGCCAGATGTTCTTCTGGTATGTGCCAATATCTGTCTACCCAGCAGGAAACAAAAATGTTTGTTCCATGGCTGGCCGGCAGATGGCATCACAAATGGCATCTCATTTGCCTTCCCCGTGCTTCAGGGATAAGATTAAGAGAGCTCTAGACATGAGGTGTTTCCAGAATTCCATTTCTGTGGATTCCCATGCAAACTGACCTGAACCCCTTCTCTTAGACTAATGTGGGCATCAGAATACAATTATCTATCAGATTTCAAACTTCTCCAAATTTTGCGTTACAGTTCTTGGCTCAAAAAATATACAGAATGTAAGGAATATGTGTGTTTCAGGATTAATGTGTCTATAAATGCATACAAAATTGCGATATAGTCAATGGCATTGAAAGCTCAGAGCACTCCTTTCCACAGCAGGAGGCTGCTTCCCTAGGTATTGCACCATCAATGAATGCTGCACCTTCCTCAAACGCCATGCCTATAGGCTCCTCTAATTTGCAGCTTTCCCCATGCTTGGGTCTTGACTAATCTCTCTCTCGTGTGTGTGTGTGTGTGTGTGTGTGTGTGTGTTATTATTTATTTTTTTATCAACAAGTTCCTGACACATTGTTAGAGACATCTGAATTTGACACTCACTCTATTAAGGATTCAAAAACAAATTTGTATCACTCCATCAGACATTAATTTGCCATTCCTAGAGTTTTGTTCTAAAGTTTACTGCAAAGAGATTAACCCAGCTGACACATAGATTGCAAACTACCTCATCTTTCAGAAACACAAAGAAAATGTCTCTTGCAAACCCTGTAATTAGAAGAAATGCAAACAGTAATTAAAATTATTCTCAGTATCAAGTCACAAGGTCCCAGTGGAATGGTATAAACTGCATTTTCAGATTTTAGTACCCAAACTATGAGACAGGTGGATGATAGATAGATAGATAGATAGATAGATAGATAGATAGATAGATGATAGATAGATAGATAGATAGATAGATAGATAGATAGATAGAGATAGATACTGGCACAAGGAAGCTGAATGTTGGACAAGTCAGGACTTGAGGATCAAACAAATTCATGGAGGATACTAGCCATGATGTCTATGTTCTGCCTCCACAGAGACAGCAATACTTCTGAATATCAGTTGCTAGACAGTACAGGAGGGGAGGATTTTCTTGTGCTCGGGTCCTGCTTGCAGGTTTCCTACAAGAATCTGGATGACCGCTATGAGAATGGGAAGCTTGACTTGATGGACCATTTCTCTGCTCCAGCAGTCTCTCCTTATGCACATACATGCTATTAAAGGCAACTCTGTGCATCCCCCTCATGGCTCCTTGCATGAACAAACTGCAGGGCTGCTGTAAAACTAGAAAACCCATCCCTGGTGGATTTTGCAAGCAGTTCTTTCTCAGCATCTGGGAACAACAGCTGTCAGCATCCCTAAGCATGGCGTAGTAGACTCTTGCGCAAGTGTTTGCAGAACAGCGCTGGCGGCTGTTTCCCCTGCGCTCAGAGCTCTTTGGATCTGGCTTATCAAGACCCATTTCTATTTTCTTGGTGCGAGCCCATTTACATGGATGCACAATGTTGATCTTGATGTTGCTGTTTGGTGCAGCTTTCCTTTCTGCGACCTATTAAGCACAATGTGGCATGGAGGGAAGTGTACCAAAAATAATATTTCGTGGCGAGGGGTGCAGAGGAAATCATAAAAAAAAAGAGTAGGGTATAGAGTTACTTGGAACTGAGTGCAAAGGAACAGAAAATGGTGCATGACTCCAGTCCAGGAAGGAATAAAGTTAAGCAAATGGCTTTAAGAGCAATTTGTTTACCAGCAACACAGCTAAGGAATAGAAGGGAGCCCCCCCAAGGGCAAACACATGTTTGACAGGATTAATACCCAGGGTGGGTACTTGGCAGAAGGAACTGTAGTCGAAGACTTTCTAGAGCTCTCGCTCTCTCCTCTCTCTGCGTTGGGTTCTTTGGCAAGCAGAGTGAGGCAAAGAAAGAAAAACATCCTTGATTGCTCATTCATCATCTCAAATATTTTGTCCTTTTGAGAAAGGGGGGAAGACGCGCACACACAAGAGCCATAGTGCTATGTGCTGTAATTAACCCAATTAAGGCTCAAAATTCTGGGCATGCCTGCTTGGCTAGGTTCCCCCTCGAGGAGGCTGCGTGCCAGTGGGACTTGGGGGAAAGGCAGAAGGCCCGACGGCACGCATCGCCCAGAGTAACTGTTGTTGTTTCTTATGTCTTTGACCAAGTCAGAGGAAGAGAACAAACAAACGAAAAGGTGGGTAGGGGAAAGGGGGCGGTCAGGCGGCCGATGGAGCAGACATTCCACTGGTCAGCCCACCCTCCTCCCAGGGCACATGTAGAGGTGCAGGAAAGGATCGCAGCCAATGGAAATACTTGTGGGAAGGAGTCAATATGATCAGGTTAGCTACAGGCCTCCCAGCATGAGGATAACAAGGCACAGAATGGGTTTCTGTGGCATTTGTTCAGAGGCATGCCTAGGCAGCTGCTTCACACATGCTGCTGGCAACCGCATGAGGAAGTGGTGCAACACACACCGGATCCCTTGATTGGTCACCCTTTGTTATTGTGTGCCTTTTATGAAATATACAAATAGTTGCTGGGAATCGCAGTTGGGCAGACGGTCCATACACTCATGTCCAGCTTGTGGGCTTCTCATAGGCATCTGGTTGATCACCGTGGGAACAGGAAGCAGGTCTAGGTGGGCCACTGGCCTGATCCAATGGACGAATGTAGAAGTGAAGCCATGTAAATACAGTATATGATGCAAGTACAAATTTGTAGTTATTAATTAAAAGGTGAGTGTGGGGACTAAGCTGGCATAACTGATCCTGAGCTCCTATGACTTGGTTCCATCGCTGCCTTGTGGAAAGTACTATTTCTACCTTCCCCCTCAAAAAAAAAAAAAATAGGCACATCCATTGCCTTAGAAAGGCTATTGAAATATGGGTTTGTGTGTGTTTTGATTTGTCAAGCAATAAAAAAGGTTTATTGCAATAAAAAAGTGGTCTACTAAGACCTGCCAAGGATTTTTAGGTGATCCATGTTGGGTGGATACATATGTTGTTGTTGTTGTTGTTGTTGTTGTAATTTATATACCGTCCTGTACCCAGAGAGCCCAGGGTGGTTTGCACAACAAAATCAAAATATAAATCCACAAAATAGATAATCAAAATAAAAACAACAAACCAATAACCCCCCACCACGACTCTCCAGCTGATGTTGGACCAGTTCCCATCATCAACATGAAAACTACTGCTCTAGCTATCCCTTCAATTCAAGAAACAGCAAGCATCATGCAGGCCCCAAATGAGGCTTAACTCACAGGATGCATTTTCAAACCTTGTGCTGTATCTTAGGATGACTAAGGGAGGCAAAGAACTGATAAATGCTTATAGGGTTTGTTAAGCCTTCAAGTACCTGTGGTGGCCCAAAACAACTTCATTCCACCTCTAAGACCCAAAAATGGTGTCCCTCTTCCAGCCCCATGAAAGCAGACTTTGATTATTCAGTATATGGTGAACCAGAGGGTGGCGAATAATATCAACCCCTTTCTCTGCCGTGGAACCTAGGTGTGTGGTCCTCCGCTGAACACTCTTCCCCAGTGTCTCCAGCAACAGATGTAAAGGAGGAGGAAGCGAGTGTAGCTGATACAGACCGTTCCCTATGATGTTCTGCTGTGTGTAACATAAAACAAAGAGGGGAGTGGAACCAGACACAAACACACACACAAGGGAACCCAAACCAAATGCACTGGAGTCAATGTGAAAGGAGAGCTGGAGGAGATGCCATTTTAACAGCCAAAGCTGTCATATTAGGGGGGGGACAGACCAGCGGGGAGTAAAGAGGTTGGAAACCTGATGGGGGTAAAAGCAGAGGGATTGGGAAAATGGCTTGGATCAAGAGACGGGAGAGGCCAGCTGGTTTCTGTTAGGAGCTGTCAAGCCCCACGTTCCTGCAGATGGGCCAAAATCACGACATCACTTGTGGTATTAATTAGCGCGTTTTCACAGAAAAATGGAAACTTCTTTCAGAACGTACAAGATGAGTTAATCTGTTGCACAAATTGGGCCTAATTGCAAAATCCTATGAGGAACGAGAGGAAATTTCACCAGAATTTTTTAAAGGATTAAGAGAACCAGTGAAGAAGGTAACCTAGGCAAACCCAGTGGTAGAATACAAAACAGTAACCCTTCCAAGCTACTCTCCACATGCTTCCTGTTAAAACAGGAAGCTGATAGGTAGCTGAGAGCTAGGCCTTTTTTCTTTGGCAGGGCACCTGAAAGCCAGTCACTTCCAGAACTCGGAAAGCTCATTTTTTAAAGGCAACTAGTTCTAGTTCACCATGTCCAAAAAGGAAATGATTCCAGTTCACGTCTGTCCTTTTATATAATGAACTAGTTTGGTTCATGTTCATTTTATTTCAGCATTCTTTGTGGTAGATGGTATATAAATGGTTAAAATGAAAAAGAATATTACATTCAGAATATTAAGAAGAAAACATCAAAGCGCACACACAGTGGAATGTGAATTGTTTAATTTCCCCAGCGGTTTAATTTTTCCCAGCGGTTATGATCTATAATACAAGGAGGCGAAAGCATCTTTAAAAATGTTAAGAGAGTGAACCTGAACCAGAAATATTTCAAAGTGCTACCCCCAAATGAACAAAATTTATGTTCATTTCACCTGGCTGATATGAGAACTGCTTTGAGGTGTAGTTCAGACATTTTTTAACTAATTCAGTGAACTTCATTAAACAAACTAGTTCATTCCAAGCACTATCAGTTCTCATAAACATTAATGCAAATTTTAATGATACCATTTTGACAGTGCAAAAATATTGACTCTTGGGAAAGTCCTCTCGGTCCTCCATGCCCAGTTCTTTGAGCACTGGACTAAACTCTCTTTCTACATACCCTCTTTACACCATCAACTTGTATCACAATCTTGACTAGCCATTTGTTTTCCTGAAGTACAACTTTAAGAAGAGCACGTGATGATGGATGATGGGCTAAGCACCCCAAGGCCATTCTCAGGCAAAGGGGCGAATCAGGAGTTGAACGGATGAATCCAGGGGCTGAAGAAAGTTGACTCAACTAGTGAAATAAATTCCTCCTGAATTACCTTTCTTCCAGCCTAGGACTATTTAAATTGTGGGGCGGGGCGGGAGGGTGGCTGGTGTCTCTCCTTTTGCAAGGGAAGCTTCACTTTCTTCTCTCTAGATATCATCTGGGAGATAGACGTGTCTCTTCAGTGCAGGCCAAACACCCTCACTGTGGCCGGGCTCTCCAAGCAAGTTGGCAACAGCTCAGGCACCACCAGGGCATTACATACAAAACCCCAAGGGATGTGACTTTTAAAGGGTGGAATCTCCATCACCCACAACTTTTTGGAGCAAATGTATCTACACTATGCATTTTTAAAAATCTGCTAGGACCAAATACGATCGCTTTGGAGGCTGCATCAAGCTTGTAGGCCATCGGCTGGCCGCTCCTAAATTTAAACAATATGAGGCTTGTTGTCTCTGCTGGTCTAAATTCCCTAAAGCAATAACAAGTAATTTATGAATGAACTAATAAGTCACTGTGCTGCTTAAGGGAACTGGGAATTCCATCCGATAGAGGCAACAACCCTAGTATTGTTTAAATCAGGGGTGGCCAGCTAATGGCCGGCAGGCTGAATGCAGCCTCCAAAGTAATTTTATCTGGCCTCTAGTGACTTGACCAAGTTTTAGGAAGGCATGCTAAAAACATAGGCAACTGTTGTTTTTAGGATTGCCACTTACGCATCACCAAAAAAAAGAGAGGCCACTGATTTGCATAAGATCTGCATATGTTCAGTATGGAGAGAGAGAGAGAGAGAATCCTAAATTCTAGAGAGCCACTGCCAATCAGTGGACAATACTGGCAGTGGACAATACTGAGCTGGATGGATCAATGGCCTGACTCAGTAGAAGGCAGCTTCCCAAAGGGTGTGAGTACAAATAAAACAATTTTCTGGCAAAATTAAAGCAACTAAGATATTTTCCTCTCTTTTTTTAGAAGGGATGTTACTACTGAGAAGCACACACCCCAAAAAAAAAACTCCTAGCAGATGTCAAAATACAAATAATACAATGTTTTGAAATTAAAACCAATTGATTTATTTAAAATAACGTGAAAATATAAGCAGCAGCTGGAGGAGCCAAGAGGGAGCGGGCTGGCTTCCTGGCACCAGCATTGCCACTACTTATTGTGCTGGGGTAGGGTAGGCACAAAGGCAGAAGTGCCAGACGAGCTCTACCAGGGTACCCACATCACCCTCACCTTGCCACCGGTCTGCTCTGCCCTGCACCATCCTGCTAGGTAGCAGGGACACCACTGCCAGAATGCCTGGGTCCGTGGAGGAGCCCCTCCCTGCCAACCGCTTCCGAATGCCAAGTGCCTTTGTGTTCGCTGGCTAGAATATTAGAAAATGGGAGCTTTGCTTCTTCTTAATGAGCAAGCTGGCAGAACACAGCTTACCTAATTTCTCTTATATCTCTGTAGAAGAGCCAGTGACTTTCGTAGTAGCAGCAGCAGTGGTAGCAGTAGGTTTGAGTGACAGCTGAATATCCAAGGCAGGAGCCTAGACTCTCCTTGAGTTTCCCTCCCCTCCTTTGTTAAATTCCTGGCATATATGGCTTTGCCATGGTGAAACTAGAAACAGTAGATTATGCATGTCTCCAAACAAAGTTTCTAGGCAGGCACCATAGCGAAATGGAGAGGGCCCGCTAAATCGAAGGAGAGGAATGTCGGAGCATAGATGCATAGCCTGCCCTGGCGGAACATTGCGTGAGTCTCTCTAATACATTTCTTTTCCAAGAAGTAATCAACTTCCCCATTTATTGTCTTGGAACAGCTCTCTGTTGTGAAGGTGCTCCAGGGATGCACATGCCAGAAGTTTCCCAGAACAGGAATAAAGCAAAACAAGAGAAAACTTCCTTGATCTTTGCGGATCCAACATTCAGGTCCAGAATTTTGTATAGGCAGGAAATGGCATTTCTCTTGCAAATGTTCTGGTGGTTCGTTCGTTGTTGCCTTGGTTTAGAGCCATAACTCAATAATTCACTAATACTATATTCCGTTTTGGCTGATTTTTCCAGTTTCACTGTTTGTCTTTATGAATGAGAAACATCATAGCAACATTCTATTTCCATCCGTTGTTTAAATATGAATCTTTAAACTCAAAATTCAATTGCCTTTAGACCTGTCGGCATCCCTTGGTTGTTTTGACTTTGGCAAGCCTCAAATACAACATTTTGTAAATACGACACCTAGCCATGGCACAAGTGCTTGAAGCAGGGACACTCACAAATGCAAGCATCCCTGCTCAAATAAATGCTGCTGACACTATCTCCTACGGCACAGGCACAGCTAGGGGGTGAGGCAGGTAAGTGAGGAGACCCAGGGCAGGCTGTGGAACTCAGGTCCACTTGAAAGTGGACCAAGGCCCACAAGTAAGTCACAGCCCACTGCTTGAGAAACAGTGCCTGACAAAATGCTGTGCATGCTTGTTTTATCACTAAATCACACAAACGGCATGGCTGTTAAGAAGTGCCTAGAAAGGCTCTTAGCTCCAGTAGAGAATGGGGATAGAGACAATATAGATATGAGTCTTCACATACACACAGACAGCGTCTCCACCCCCATCATTCTGCCCAGACGCTGAGGTTCAGCGCCGAGGGCCTTCTGGCGGTTCCCTCACTGCGAGAAGCAAAGCTACAAGGAACCAGGCAGAGGGCCTTCTCGGTAGTGGCACCCGCCCTGTGGAACGCCCTCCCATCAGATGCCAAGGAGATAAACAACTACCTGACATTTAGAAGACATCTGAAGGCAGCCCTGTTCAGGGAAGTTTTAAATGTGTGACATTTTAATGTATTTTTAATCTTTGTTGGAAGCCACCCAGAGTGGCTGGGGAAACTCGGCCAGATGGGCGGGGTACAAATAAATTATTAGTAGTAGTAGTAGTAGTAGTAGTAGTACTTCAGAAAGCCAGTTGCTGGAAACTACAGGAGGGGAGAGTGCTCTTGTGCTCTGGTCCTGCTTGAGGTTTCCCCACAAGCAACTAGGTAGCCAGTAGATGCAGCAGGCTCTTAGTTTTATGTTCTTATGAGGTTGATCCATTAGGGTAAAGGGGACACTGGCCCACCAACCTCAGTCTTGATTCCTTCAAACCCTACAGCCTGTCTTCTTTCTTACAACCAGTCCGGGTGGTGGCACTAGTTGTCAGCTTCCTCTTCCTTGTAGGATAAGGGTAAATGTCAAATGAGTTGGCTCTGCCTGTCATGCTCTCTGGTGCCATCTAATGGTGGCCTCCCTGCCTTCCACCCAACCAATCTCAATGGGTACCAGCTGCCATTGCACAAAGCTAACAGAAGCTGTGTGTGTGTGTGTGTGTGTGTGTGTGTGTGTGTTTTCAAAGAAATTACATTGGGCGGGAGTTAGACACCCCACCCAGTACTGCAGCTCTTGTCCAATTCAACACACACACACACACACACACACACACACACACCTGGTTTAAGAAAAGAAAAAAAGACCAGGAGTTTTTGATCACAACCAGAAGAACATTATAGACAAAGTGTTTCCATTTATGTAGGCAAGAACCGGGCTGCTATTTGTGTTGATTTCTATCCAATGTAATCTCCTCTCTGTCAAGCAGCAGACCTGACATTATCTGGGCCAGAATGTTAGGAACCCCCCTCCACCCCCAAGTGACAGCCTTTGCAATGCTGTGTTGGCTTTCTTTCCCGCTACACTGAAGTACAGTCTAGAGCATCTGACAAAGCAAGGGGAAAGGAGATAGTGTGAAATTGGCAGGGAGCCCTGGAGATGCTCCTGAAGTTAGGGAGGGGAGGCGTGGAGACAAAACACAAATCCAAATGTTCCGCTTCAGCATATGGATATGATTGCTAATCAGAGGCTTCCCTCTAATCCCTCCCTGGGATCAAGGATTTGGTCTGACTCTTCAAACTTACAACAGTATTAGATAATGGAATAAAAAGTGTCACGAAAGCAGAGTACGCAATTAGACTGCAGCATTTAGAAGCAATTACCATATTGTTGTTTAATGGACTCGGGGGGGGGGGCTTTTAGTTTAGAGAAAAGGCAAGTCAGAGGTGTGATGATACAAGTTTTTAAAATTATGCGTGGCTTGGAGAAAGAGGACTGAGAAACGTTTTTCTACCCCTCTCATAACACTAGAACTCATGAACTGAATGTTGGACAGATAGAAGATTCAGGACAGATAGAAAGTTACTTTATCACACAGTGCATCGTTAAACTATGGAACTCACTCCCACAAGAGGCAGTGAGAGCCACCAACTTGGAGGTATTTAAAAGAAGATGGGACAGATTCATGGAGGATATGGCTACTAGTAACAATGGCTGGGCTCTGCCTCCTCAGTCAGAGGCAGCAATGCTTCTGAATAACAGTTGCTGGAAACCACAGGAGGAGAAAGTGCTCTTGCGCTTGGGTCCTGCATGAAGGTCTTCTACAGGCTGGTTGTCCACTCTGAAAACAGGATGCTAGCTGGATGGGTCATCGGCCTGATCAAACAGGCTCTTCTTATGAGTTCCTAGGAGGTGACTGATGCCATGATAGCCTAGAGGGGACGGTCCTAGGTAGAGTTTGGGTTAGACTGTGTGTGTGTGTGTGTGTGTGTGTGTGTGTGTGTGTGTGTGTACAGAAAGACAGAGAGGTGGGCATAGAGCTTTAGTAAGGAACTATGGCTCTCTGGGGGACGTGGGTGGCGCTGTCGGTTAAAACACAGAGCCTAGGACTTGCCGATCAGAAGGTCGGCGGTTCAAATCCCCACGACAGGGTGAGCTTCCGTTGCTCGATCCCTGCTCCTGCCAACCTAGCAGTTCGAAAGCATGTCAAAGTGCAAGTAGATAAATAGGTACTGCTCTGGCGGGAAGGTAAACGGCGTTTCCATGCGCTGCTCTGGTTCACCAGAAGTGGCTTAGTCTTGCTGGCCACATGACCCGGAAGCTGTACGCCAGCTCCCTCGGCCAGTAAAGTGAGTTGAGCGCCGCAACCCCAGAGTCGTCCACAACAGGACCTAATGGTCAGGGGTCCCTTTACCTATGGCTCTCTAAAT
This sequence comes from Podarcis muralis, assembly GCF_964188315.1. Taxonomy (NCBI): domain Eukaryota; kingdom Metazoa; phylum Chordata; class Lepidosauria; order Squamata; family Lacertidae; genus Podarcis; species Podarcis muralis. Next base: position 39,023,785 of record NC_135668.1, read on the forward strand.
GTTTCTGGACTACAACTTTCACAGCCCCTGACCATTGACCATGCTGGCTGGAGCTGATGGGAGTTGGAGTCTGGGTTTCTTAGAGTAAATAGGGCACTGCCCTACCAAACTCACTCTGCCCTCAGCCAGCCCCACCTGCCTTGACTCCTTATTTACAACCATCCCAGGGACTGGGTCTGTCTGTCACTCTCCTCCTCCTTATTCTCAGTGTTGGCCCTTGTAGAACTCAGCAAGGAGGATGGGGGCCAAACTAGAAATAGTTACTTCTGGCTGGCTGGCTGTATGTCTGGCGCCATCTACTGGTAAGCCTCTCTTCCTTTCACCCTATCATTCCCAGGGGGCACCAGGCCACCACCATTAAGGGCCAAACTAGGTAAAGGTAAAGGTACCCCTGCCCGTACGGGCCAGTCTTGACAGACTCTAGGGTTGTGCGCCCATCTCACTTAAGAGGCCGGGGGCCAGCGCTGTCCGGAGACACTTCCGGGTCACGTGGCCAGCGTGACAAAGCTGCATCTGGCGAGCCAGCGCAGCACACGGAACGCCGTTTACCTTCCCGCTGGTGAGCGGTCCCTATTTATCTACTTGCACCCGGGGGTGCTTTCGAACTGCTAGGTTGGCAGGCGCTGGGACCGAGCAATGGGAGCGCACCCCGCCGCGGGGATTCGAACCGCCGACCTTTCAATCGGCAAGCCCTAGGCGCTGAGGCTTTTACCCACAGCGCCACCCGCGTCCCATAAGGGCCAAACTAGACATGGCCCAAATGGGACGCGGGTGGCGCTGTGGGTAAAACCTCAGCGCCTAGGACTTGCCGATCGCATGGTCGGCGGTTCGAATCCCCGCTGCGGGATGCGCTCCCGCTGCTCAGTCCCAGCGCCTGCCAACCTAGCAGTTCGAAAGCACCCCTGGGTGCAAGTAGATAAGTAGGGACCGCTTACTAGCGGAAAGGTAAACGGCGTTTCTGTGTGCGGCTCTGGCTCACCAAAGTAGCTTCGTCACGCTGGCCACGTGCCCCGGAAGTGTCTGCGGACAGCGCTGGCTCCCGGCCTCTAGAGTGAGATGAGCGCACAACCCTAGAGTCTGTCAAGACTGGCCCGTATGGGCAGGGGTACCTTTACCTTTACCTTAGACATGGCAAGAATTTCGTTCATGCAATTAATATGCATACTTATTGATATGCAAGGAAAATTTAGGCAGCCTTAGGACTGGTGGAGGGGAGGGTAAGTTTAACTCTCTCCCTGCCAGGGTCCCAACCATAATTGCCTAGAATTTCAATGTAATCTCTCATTGGTGCCACTGGAGGCTTCTCTTGATATGCAAATACGGTGGTACCTTGGGTTAAGAACTTAATTCATTCTGGAGGTCCGTTCTTAACCTGAAAGTGTTCTTAACCTGAGATACCACTTTAGCTAATGGGGCCTGCCGCTGCGCCGCCACCACACGATTTCTGTTCTCATCCTGAATCAAAGTTCTTAACCTGAGGTACTATTTCTGGGTTAGTGGAGTCTGTAACCTGAAGCGTATGGAACCTGAAGTGTATGTAACCCGAGGTACCACTGTATCAGCTTGGGACTGGGTTGGGTTGGGTTGAGAAGAGTACATATAACTCTTTCTCGCCCTGCCAGAATTAGGGTTAGCCTAATCCTATACCCCACACCACACAGTTCTGAGGCTGTCTAGGCTTTCCTGTGACTCTTGTTTGCACAATGCAAAACATGAACATTAATTCCCTTCACACAAGCAACAAGCGTCATCTCTTGTTTAGGCCTAAGAAGAAAACAAGCTCCCGGTGTTCTGGCAGATGACTGCAAAAGCTAATGAGCCCTAATCCTTTATTGTAAAATTATATCAAATTAATTTTTATTTGATTAATACTGTGTGCAATTAAATAGCTATCAACATATCAGACTCCCTGTATTTATGCTCTGCCAGTTTTGTAACAATTCCTGGCCCCCTCGGGCTACCTCAACACAGCATTTCTGGCTCAGGGCCTTATGAGGATTTGGGTTTTTTTACTAGCAGAAGACAGAAAAGAGGGGGAGTTGCATATAATGCCAAGAACAAGATTCATATTCAGAAAGGCTGGTTTGAGCACTGGGCAAGCAGCAATAAAAGGAGATTCGGCCGGTGTTGCTTGCTGGCACCCATCTGTCTCAAGAGACAATTGGGGGCACCTCTGGGGGTGGAGTTGAACCGCTGTGTTAGCAGCCCAAAGTGACTTTCCCTGGCCGCAAGACTGGGCCATGTCTATGGAGGTCCTGGGCTGCCCAGACAACAAGACCCCCCTCTCAGTTTGGCTGATCTGGTCCAAAAGTGGGCAGGATCACCACTTCTCTCTTTTTCCGCCACCCCCTTTATTTTTATTTTTATTTCTCTCTCTCTCTAATCCCTCTTTCTTTCTTTCTTTCTTTCTTTCTTTCTTTCTTTCTTTCTTTCTTTCTTTCCCCCTCCCTCTCTCTCTCTCTGCCACCTCCCCAATTTTCCCTCTCACTGCCCCCCCCCTTGGTGGATCTACATACAGGGTGGGAAACGCTATAAATAAGTCAGAAATTAAATTGTTAGAACAAAAGAAAAAAAGCCATGTAAAATCGCACAGAAAAGTTTCCTGCTCTACAGCGCCATCTGATGTTGTATGTTTAGAAAGCATTCAAAATGCTGTTTTTGGACTAACGTAGCTGAGTTCTGTGTGTGTGTGTGTGTGTGTGTGTGTGTGTGTCTTTTTCTTTCAAGCACCCTTTCCATTCCATTGCCCACCCTCCTCCCTGCCACCTGAATGAAATTAGGCTGTATGGAATTAGGTTGAAGGCCGCAGGATTCCCACCCCAGTTCTAGGTTTCTTTAGCTCCACTCGGGGACAAAAATGACCTTGATGGTTATGTTTTCCCTCCACTGTCAGAGGTGTTATGTACTGAAGTTCTCATCCTGGGCCAGCAGGGGGATACTGTAGATAGCTATGCAAATAAGCGATCAAAAGTGACGTTCAGTGATTGGATAGTTTTAGAAAATTCTTACAGTTACGTTGTACTGGAGTTCTATATAAGCAGGCTGACTGAACCCTTCAGTTCAGTTCTGTTCTGGCCTGTGAATAAACAAGAGCTGTTTGAAGAATCGCTGTGTCGTCTGATATGTTCACCACAACTTAACAAGAGGCATTATGCCTCTGAATACCAGTTGCTGGGGAGTGCCCTTGCACTCATGTCCTGCTTGCAGACTTCCCATGGGCAACAGCAGGGCTTTTCTTGTGTTCCTATGATCCCAAGCTAATCATGATTCAGGCTGCATCATCATCAGAAGCACCATGTGAATGTAACATGAGAGATAACAGAACTTCCTCCCCGCCCCCCACTGCTTAGCAGCAGGTCTTTGAAAAAATGGTTTCCTATAATTTGGGTCCTTTTAAAAAAAAGAATACCAAGGAGCTGGAAAGGATGCAAAGAAGATGATGAGAAAGGATGACAAAGTGTTCGGAATGCGTGACTTATGAGAAAAGTATGAAGAGTTTGGGCAGATTTTGCTTCGAGGAAAGACCATTGGAGGGGGGGGTGAGTGAACAACAATAGCAATTTTCACATATTTTGGAGACCGCCAAGCAAAGTTGCAATTAACCCTTTGTTCTAAAGGAAGGGTTCGAAGATGAAGCAGGAGCAAGAGCTTGTTCCATTGGCCCCTAAATCAAGGGAATGAGCATCAGATGCAATAGCATTCTGTTTTTATGACGATTGAGGCTCAAAAAGGCAGTTGTCAGAGAAGAATGTGGAGTTTTGTTGTGCAGGAGGGGAAACAGAGGCAAGGAACACACCAGAACCAGGGAGCTAATTGCTTCCTTGACTCTGCACATTAACCACGCTGGCATCCACCTGGGCCTAGAGACGCCTCCTCTAATCTGCAATATACATTATTGCAGAACTTCTATTACTGTGGTTTGCTGTTTTTGAAATAATTTTATTGGTTTCTTCCATGAGCTATGCATATCATATGAAGTCACAAAACAGAAATTAAATATGACAAGATATAAAAAGCAAACAATGAAAAACCCTCCTCCCTATGCTGGAAGCCAGATAAGTAATGGTTATATAGTCTTATGTATAGTCACTGTTGCCTGTTTAATCCATCTTCTGCACTGCTCTTGCAGGGCCCTTGCATTGTGTATTGCCAGGAACATGTGTCACTATTTTCATTGGCCAGAAGAGATCAAGATATCTGAGGACAAAGTTCAGAGCAGAAACATAACCATGACATCCAAATTTGAGCTGATGCTGATGATACGGTGTTTTGTAAACCTGATGTCTTGGCATCTGTAATAAACGGCCACCAAATAGCATATAATGTGTCTGGTTTCTTTTCCTTTTCCTTTTATGAGTGTGGTTTTAAACAAACCCCAAGCATTCTGGAGAGGTTTGACCCTCTTGACTTTCCGTTTTAACTCCCCCCCCCCCTCCAGTCCCAGGGAAAATTCTGACTATGCTAAACTTCCTTCTCAATTGTACACTTAGCCTATATGTTGACTAGCAGTGGGTCCACTGTTCTCAATTGGTTCAGGAACCCTTACATCTCATACCAGGCTCTGGGAACCCCTTAAGATTAAGCGTGGGAGAGGAAGGGTATCGTCTGCTGTTCTACCTCAGGCGAAAATGTCTTGCGCCAGCTTTAGAAGCTGTTCACAAAGCTCAGAGATCCCGGTTCCAGCCTTGGTAGAGCCTCACAGCTAATCGAACCCAGTTGGTTTCCCCTGATGGTTTTCCGCTTGCAGGCTTTTTCACTGGTGGCACCAGGGCTGTGGGATGCCCTCCCTGCTGAAATACCAGAGGCCTCCTTGGTATTGGGATTCTGCCAGCTCTTGAAGGCACACCTGTTTATTTCCCTGTTCCCCTAACTACAGTCTCCTGGTTTAATAGCTGTCTTAACCGTTTCGATGTGCTGTCTGGATAGGCTTGCATTATGATACATTTTAATTGTGGATGCTTTAAGGTTTTGGGGAAATTGTTTTGTTGTGCATTTTAATGACTTGTGTTTGTATTTTTTGGCAATGTAATTGCCACTTTAGCAGTTTAGCGGTATAGAGTGGTTGCGAGTGACTTTTACTCAGACTAGATGCATTTAAATTGACATATGCTACTCATTAATTTCAATGAGTCTACTCTGAGCAGGACTAGGTAAAGGTAAAGGTACCCCTGCCCGTACGGGCCAGTCTTGACAGACTCTAGGGTTGTGCGCTCATCTCACTCTATAGGCCGGGAGCCAGCGCTGTCCGCAGACACTTCCGGGTCACATGGCCAGCGTGACATCGCTGCTCTGGCGAGCCAGAGCCACACACGGAAACGCCGTTTACCTTCCCGCTAGTAAGCGGTCCCTATTTATCTACTTGCACCCGAGAGTGCTTTCGAACTGCTAGGTTGGCAGGCACTGGGACCGAACAATGGGAGCGCACCCCGCCGCGGGGATTCGAATCGCCAACCTTTCGATCGGCAAGCCCTAGGCGCTGAGGCTTTTACCCACAGCACCACCCGCGTCCTCTGAGCAGGACTAACATGGGATTAATAATACATGTAATTCACTCAGTGCAGATGCACAGAATATCCTTCATGGAGCTCTGTAGCTCAATGGGGAGCTTCAGAATTTAAAATATATCAAAGCTGAGCTATTTATTCCAGATTGGTGCACCTTCTTTTAACATATCTAGAGTATTATATCCTCTGGAGCTACACTCAAGAACACTAGGGTCGGAGGACAGTCCTCTGTTTGAAGGGCACCCTGGTCCAAGAGTGATGCTGTTTTAGCTCTATGAGGACCAACACCTTGTGAACTGTGATCACTCTTTGTATAGACAGCAGATAAGTGGAGCCTCCAACTTCTGAGGCAGTTTACCTCTGAACACCAGGTGCTGGGGTCAGACAACAAAGGCAGGCAATAGCCTTCAGCCCATGCTTGTGAGTTGAGTTTTCCAGATGCTTCTGACTAGTTGGAACAGATTTCTGTAATGCAATTGTTTTCAACTAGTGAGCTGTGGCACCCTGGGGTGCCATGGCCTCTGTCCCTCTTTTCTTCCTTCCCTCCTCTGATGCCCTCTCACATCTCTGCCTCCCAATGGCTTGCACAGCTGTTTGTTGCAGCAGCCCTGGCTACTAGCTCCGCAGGCGAATGGTGCCTCTGGGGCTGGCCAGGGGGTGCTCCCCAGGCTCCTGTGGGGCAGTGTGAGGAGGCATCTCTCTTTGGGGCAAGGGGGGAAGCTCAGAGATCAGGGGCGGCAGCCAAGGCTGCCCAGAGGGGGAGAGGAGAGAAGGCTGAGGGAACACTCCACAAGGAAGGTTGTTTGAAAAAGGGTGAGAGGCTGCCACCTCAGCATACAAGGGGTGGCATAACTGGGCTCCTGAGCCCCACAGGGGTGCTGCAGAAAGAATGTAGTTGGTCAAGGGAGCCATGGACTCGAATAGGTTGAAAACCTCTGCTGTAATGGATGTTGAACCGCATATTGCTCTTAAAGTAGTCAGCGCAGGATGGCAAGAGGTGTTATCTTCTGACTAGTCTAGGGATGCGGGTGGCGCTGTGGGTTAAACCACTCAGCCTAGGGCTTGCCGATCAGAAGGTTGATGGTTCAAATCCCCGCGACGGGGTGAGCTCCCGTTGCTCGGTCCCAGCTCCTGCCCACCTAGCAGTTCAAAAGCACACCAGTGCAAGTAGATAAATAGGTACCACTCTGGCAGGAAGGTAAAGGGCATTTCCGTGCACTGCTCTGGTTCACCAGAAGTGGCTTAGTCATGCTGGCCACATGACCCAGAAGCTGTACGCCGGCTCCCTCGGCCTTTAGAGCGAGATGAGCGCCGCAACCCCAGAGTCGTCTGCAACTAGACCTAATGGTCAGGGGTGCCTTTACCTTTACCTAATCTAGAGCAGGGCTAGGGAACCTATTTCAGCTCAAGTTCTGCATTCCCTTCTTGGCAGCCTTCCAGGAGCTATGTGCCAGCAATGAGCATGGCCAGCTTCAAACGTGGGCTGAGAATGGAGTGCAAGTGTTACTGTTGTACAGTGACTAAGAACACAAGAAGAGCCTGCTTGGTCAGGCCAATGGCTTCCCTCATGCAGTTTCCAGCAACTAGCATTAAGGAACATTACTGCAAAGGCTGAGCATAGCCATAATGGCTGGTAGGCATTGACAGCCTTCTTTTCCATGAATTTGGCTAATATCTCTATAAGGGATGAACACTCCAGGAGGCTGCAAAGCAGGGTCAGTGAGGGGCATGGCCTGCAGAGAGGGGGTGTGGCTGGGAAATATTTCCAAGGGCCTGGTAGAGAGACTTGGAGGGCCACATTCTGACCCGAGACTAGAGCCTTGGCATCAACGCACTCGGCTTGTTCCCCAGCTGATGATTGCCGGAATCTGCAAAAAATATATATTAGGATGCAGTCCCTTGTTGAGCAGGCGGGCGGCAGCGGAGCTATCGGGTTTTTTTCCATCTGTCGTAATCTTGCCTTTGCATCTTTATTGGTAGAATGGGTAAAAATGTAAAACATCCTCCTTGGAAATTAGAGCAGTCCTTCAAAGCTCAGCTGCATCTGGACAATGTAGGGTTCCGTCAAGAATGTTTACAGAACGCGGAAGGGGGGGTTGGGGGTGGAAATCAAAGGGTTTGTGGGGAGAAAGAAGAAGATGGCAGCCCTAGACGTCGAGCAAAGCCCCACTGTCATATCCCCTTGGGAAACGGAAGACGGGAACATCAGGACTCGTTTATTTTAAGTAAACTATAAATATCAGACGACAAGAAATGCATGTAAGAAATGAAAATTTGGGCCGGATCCAGTGAGTTTCCGAAAGGTCTTGGACAAACATGTCTGATTGAATCTGGCAATTCACCCCCCCACCCCCACCCACCCATTGGTTAAAGTTGATCAAGAGAGCAGAGAGTGAGATACAGTTTAATCCCTTCCAAATGAAAAGCAGATCACATCAGAAAGAAATCAAGATAGAAGCTCTGCAGGAACTCAGCGGCGGGATTAGTCAAGACATGGGGCTGAGGGCACAGTGTGCCCTTCTATGCTTTGCAAAAGCAAAAACATGCAGCCAGTGGCTGCAAGGTGCTGTTGGGAATACTCTGTGGGTGCCATTCAGAGGCCTAACAAACTTGCAGCGCGATCCAATCCTGCATAGCATAGGACCACTGCCTTCATGTCTGAAAAACACTGCAGATGGTGCTGGTTTCTGTCTCTTGCCTTCTGAATCTTTTCCACTAGTCCTTAGTATGTGAAGGTCAGAGTTATTTCGGCAGTGGCAATGAAAAGCCACTCTGCACATCATAAAGGCACCCAGGTGTGTGTTTTTTAATAACTTCAGAGGCCTTTTGGTGCACCATATGCAGATAATTACAAAGCAATCCATCTGCCTCTGCTCTAGGGAAGTGTAAGCTGGAATAAAAGTAGCCTTGGCCTATGGCTGCCTTTGTTTTCAAAAATCCTGCCATCTGGTCCTCTGAGCACATGCAGAGTGCCTTTTTTCTCTGATCAGAAACGGCTCTTACCATGGACAAAGGTTTTGCTATTTTTTAAATTAGTGTCTCTTTAATGTTACTGTTTGTTTTATTCTTTTTATTGCTAAAGATGTTCTCTTTCGTTGTACAACATGTGACATTGTAGGAACCTAAGAGCAAAAGCACAAACCTTCAACTGAAAAACTATTGGATGATTTGCTGTGGACTCAACCCTGACCATTGGCTGCCATATTGTTATGAACATCAGAATTGTCATATTGGATCAGAAGACCATCTAACCTAGTTTTCTGTCTCTGTCAGTGGCCAGCCGGATTGTAGTCCCCAGTTACCAGTAAATTCATATATGTAAATAAAGATTTTGGGTAGAATTCAACTTCATACTCTTCCAATCATTCTGTCTGCACAAGCATTGCTGCTTGCCAGACAGAACAATGCCCCCCACCCCGTTTCTTCTCTCCCCCCCCCCCCAACATGCTGTTCTGGGAGTTTTCCAGACACACACCCTGAGCCAGTTTGGAGGGGTGCAAGCAGAAATATTTGTGCAGAGCTTCCACTGGCAAATGAACACCTCATCATCTAACATTTACTCAGAGTAGACTCACTGAAATGTCTTGTCCATCAGTTTCAATGGATCTGCTCTGATCAGAACTAGCATTGGATGCAACCCATAGCCTCCGGTGTGTTAGAAAAACCCTGCTCTAGACTGCTTGTTGCAGACCTGTACATTCCTTTTCTTTTCGTCCTCTTTAATAAACAGCACCCTCCCTGCCTCCCAGCCTGGGCACACTTCTACTCACTGCCTCAAACCTAGAGCTCTGTCTTCCTGGGGCACAATTACTTGCTTTATCTTACCTCCCAAGGATCCCTGGGAACTGTTACGCTTGGTTGGAACGACTTGGAAAATCCCCTTTCTGCCAACTGTGTCCCAAGAAGAAGAGCAAGCAGGGGCAGGAACCTGGGTGGGCATGCCCTGGCAAGGCCGTTAGAAAGAGGACAATACAACAATTCATCCCCCCCCCACCCTCTCCTTCTAGCCATTCCCTTCCTAGGCACTGATCTGCTCAGAGCCCTCTTGGAGCTGCCATTCAAAAAAACCCAATGATAATTAAATTCTGTTTCGACCTGCCCTGGCCTCCAAAGACTGTGGCAGTTAGCCAGGGACAAGGTGTTGCTTTCTCTGTGCAATAAAGCCAGGCCCAGCTGCAGCCTTTTAAAAGGTCTGAGCAAAGGATCTGCTCGTGGTCTTTATGACCTGCTTCTCTGGATGAGGTCAGGTTGCCAGAGGGGAGCGAGAGCATAGCAAGAGTGGGCCAGACATGGGTTTAGTTCCCATTGAGGTAAAACCTATGTCTGGGCTAGACCACTTCAGGTTGTAGGTATGCATTGCCCATGAATGGTGATGCGTGTGTGTGTGTGTGTGTGTGTGTGTGTACATACCCTGCAACTGTCCTGGGAAAACCAGGACATCCTATTTTTTCACACAAGAGAATGGCGGCACCCCAAAAAACATGTTTTGGGGCACAATGTTCTCATGCAAGAGCACAGCCCTGAAAAAAAGCTGAGAAACCACCAGGGCAGGGAAAACACACTCAGTGGTTTGGGAAAATAATAATAACAATAAATTTTATTTATACCCTGCCCTCCCCAGCCAGAGCCTGGCTCAGGGTTGCTAACATCAATAAAATTTCAGTAAAAATACAACAACAGGAAAAAATTTAAATACAGGTTAAAATGCAACTTAAAATGCAGCCTCATTTTAAAAGTCAAAACCATAAGGGGAGGGAAACATAAGGGTCAGACTGAGTCCAAACCAAAGGCCAGGTGGAACAGCTCTTTCTTGCAGGCCCTGCAGAAAGATGTCAAGTCCCACAGGGTCCAAGTATCTTGTGACAGAGCATTCCACCAAGTTGGGGCCAGTACTGAACAGGCCCTGCAAAGGGCCACTGGTCAGTGGTAGAGCATCTGAACTACTAATGCAGACGTCACCAACCTTTCAGGGCCCATTTGCACACAAGAGAAATTGTTGTGGGTGCAACACACAAACAGCAACTTATTCTACTGGTTACAGTACAGTCCTTCTTCCAAGCCTAATTTCAGTTGGGGTGGATGGATGGAAGGGACCAGGGAAAGTCTCCGTGGGCACCCCATTGGTGACCCTGCCCCAATGCCTGCAGATTGAGCTGCACAAACAACTAGACCTGAATAAAAAGATGGAAACTTGATTGGGCCAGGCACAAGCCCGCAATTCTGTCACTGCACCAGGTCAGATTATAGGACTTGAGAGCCCCCCACCCTTCCCCTTGCTTGCATGATCTGCCAAGGATAGACACGCTGCTCCCTTGGCCTGTGGACTTACACAGTGAACCAGAGCAAGATGGAGCTATCACAGAGAAGTTGGAGCGAACGAATGGATTCAAATTGCAGGAAAGGAGATTCCAACATTAGGAAGAACTTTATGGTGGTAAGAGCTGTTTGACAGTGGAACAGACTGCCTTGGAAGATAGTGGACTCTCCTTCATTGGAGGTTTTTAAACAGAGGTTGGATGGCCACCTGTCAGGAATTCTTTAGCTAATATTTCTGCATTACCGGGGATTGGACTCCATGACCTTTGGCCTCCCTTCCAATCCCTTCCAATTCTATTATTCTATTATTTTTTCTAAAGATTTATACAATTCTGAAAGACTTTTGGCCCAACAGCTTCTCAAGTTTTCCTCTATCCCATCCCACCCTAAGTAAAATAAATATAAAAATTCAGCCAAGTGTTAGGATCTGATCTGCTGCTGGATCCCATGCAGCAAGGCGGGTCAGGACCACGGATAGCTCCAGGGGAGCAACTTGCTCCAACAAAGGTTCAGAGCAAACTTAGCCCTTTTCAGCCTCTGCCCTCCTCCTTCCGACTGCCTCTCCGAGGCGCCACCCCCCCTTGTGGATAACCTCCTTTTCATTAAGGGCCAACCCTCTGGTCTGTACATACCGGTAGGTAGTGCTCCTTTGTTCCATAGCCTCTCACCCGGTGTGCTCCCTGAACCATTCAACCAGTGAGGCATTTGGAACCTGAGATTCAGGGGGAGGCGCCATGAGGGTCGAGGCTCTGGCCCTACAGGCCACAGTGGTACGGGACATTCTTCTCTGTGCTCCTGTCCATCAGCCTCAAGCTCAGTCTCTCAATTTGCAGGGCCCGGGGCCTGGTCTGGCTCTGTTGCCAGAGACTCCACAGTCTCTGACCCCAAAGCCAGACTCTGGAGTCATGACACAAAGTTGAGTGAGGAACATCTTTTCATTCAGTTCATGGGTAGGTAAACTAAGGCCCGGGGGCCGGATCCGGCCCAATCACCTTCTAAACCCAGCCTGTGGACAGTCCGGGAATCGGCGTGTTTTTACATGAGTAGAAGTGTCCTTCTATTTAAAATGCACCTCTGGGTTATTTGTGGGACATAGGATTTCATTCATTTTTTTCCCAAAATATAGTCCGGCCCCCCACACAAGGTCTGAGGGACAATGGACTGGCCCCCTGCAGAAAAAGTTTGCTGACCTGATTCAGTTGCAGGGAGAAAAGATTGCTTCTTTTGTTATGCAGATTGTAGTGGCACAAGAGCCCTGCTGGGATGGATGGGGAGTGGAGTTGGCAACTCAAGGCATACATGGGCGTCTTTTTTTTTTTTAACATCCTGCTGATCAGGGAAATAAGCATTAAGAAAGGTATGGAATGGCTTCATGTGATGAACTTGGTAGCCAAGAACAAGAGGTCAAGCCAGGTATTTGCATATAAGTTAAGGATGGCAACTTTCCAACTGACCATGACTCTGAGGACCTAAACAAGTGATAACCTTTGCCCTTGTGTTATGAAAAGCTTTGCCTGTTCCTTTCTGCACAGCAGGCAGCCTATAAGGACTCTGCCCCATGTTCATTTTGTTCCTTTGGCAACCCTAAGTCGCTTCTGCAGTACCATAAGCTGCAGTGGGGAAGCTTGCCCTCTCTTTAAGACTCAGGCTTTTATCCTTCTAAGTTCTACTTTGACTAGACATGTTGGAATTAATAGGCCTAAATAAGCATGTCCATTCATTTTCCTCATAGTCTGACTTAACGCAACACACACCAATTTACAGCTACTTCTGATATTCCTATACAGTATTAGGCTTTAGGAAGAGAAAGGGCGCTCTCTGCTGTTTACTGAGGAAAAAGAAGCTTTTGAACAGGACAGAGTCTCCAACCTGGAACAATGGAAAATGGTATCGAAATGTAATGTTTGAATCTGCCAAAAGCTAGGCCAGATACCATTTGGAAGTCTCACCTGGAAATTTTGAGACAACAGGAGTCAGCGATTGGATTCAGTCATCATATAGAAATTATAGGCAAGGTGCACATGAGCCAAAGATTCTATATCCACCCCAACTCCCCAAGGACAGAGACATTCACTGTAAGGGGACCAAGCTGACGATATTTCCAAATTGTTGAAGCAAGCAATTGGGTGGTGCCCTGCTCCTTCAAGTCCTCCACTCTTAGCCCATTGCTTCCTTCCTCGGCCACTGCAGACAAACAACATAGAGTGTTATTGCACTCAGTTGATGCTTGTGGGCTTCCCATAGGCATCTGGGAACAGGCCACTGGGAAAGCAGGAGGCCGGATTAGATGGGCCTGCAGCCAGGCTGTTCTTATGACTTCATGATCTACTCACTCGGTTCCTGGTGGGTATTACAACAAAGATTCAATAAATAGACAATAATGTTGATTTCCCTGCTCCCACTCTGGTGCTCGCAATGGGATCAGAGTATAGCAAAGATTTTATATTGTGATTTTATGTTGTAACTGCCCTGAGACCTGTGGGCATAGGGTGGTATAATAATAATAATAATAATAATAATAATAATAATAATAATAATAATAATATTTTTTTAAAAAACCCAGCATCATGCAAAAACGTACAGTGGCTTAGCACTGCCAACTCTGTTGTTCACACCAATAGGCATTACTGCTTCCCAAATATTCAATGATGCAAGAGAGGAGGGGTATTTTTTTTTTAAAAAAAGAATCTAAAGTGAGAGAATCCAGAGATATATGAAGTCCTTCATGGTACAAGTGGTGTGCTCTATGGGTTTCCCTGAAATCAAGTCTCTCTGTTAAGGTCTATCCATTCAGAATAAGTTTACACTGATCCAGCCACTGGTTTGCTAGCAGCCAGGAGTGCCCCCAGTTCTCTGGCAAGCGGAACAACTGGTACCATGCAGATTGCTAGCCCAGAAGTCTAATTTCTACTGCAGTTTCCAAGCAGGTCAGAAGCTGCAATACAGCTTCTTACAGTTCCAATCAGCAGGAGAGACTCCTGCTGTTCCTTTCTACACCCCTGTATAAATGAGATAAGATTCTGTCTGTCTCCCATGCCAGAGGATAAAGGAGAAAGGTCTGGTGGCAAGCACAAATAATGACTGGCTGGTAAACCAGGCTAGTATCTGCCGACTCCTGATTAAGAAGTTAACCGACATATGCTCCATCGCTTATCCTGCATTGAGGTGAGAGAGAAATTCAGTGACATAAGAAAAGGATGGGAGGATGGCTTGGGAGCAGTACATGTGAAAAAGATCTAGGTGTCTTTGGCCATATCTGTCTGATACATTTAAAGTGTATATTGGTGAAAATGACCAAAAAAATTGCTTCATATCATAAGAAACTGCTTGCAAAAATGTGTGTTATTTGACAAAATTTGTCCGCAAGGGAAATGTGAAGACTGACACCCTCCCATTCTGAAAGTCTCGCCTTCATTGTCATCACCTGATGGGACCAGAAATACTTATCTTCCCTGCCAGCCTGGAACACAGGAGCGCTGACTTGGGCCTCAGATTAGGGGCACCCAATGGCACCCATGAGGTAACATGATGTCATGATGTTGTGCCAGGGCCCTCTATAGTTGGTGCCAGTGCTGGAACAGATTTCCTTCTCCCATCCTCTCAGTGCAGGAATATATTTCATAGCACCTGTGCTGGGGAAACCAAAGGACATTTCTGCACAATTAGAGTCCGAAGCATCAAAGAACTATAAAGATCCATTCATTGCTAGGGATGGACAAAACTGTTCATTTTTTTTTGTTTCTCATTTTTCCCAATATCCACATGTTCCAGACCAGTTTGCATATTTTTAAGCCCTCCTGAAAATTCATTTATTTTATTTTATTTTACTTTACTTTGGGTGGGATGGGATAGGTCATTTATCCAGTCAGTTTTCCAATTCCTGGCAGTTTCCCATTCAGACACTAATCAGCTTCAGCAGTGGACAACCATTAGGTACCTCTGCCCTATTCTCTATGAACCAAGATGGAGTCAGAAGCAGCTGCAATATCTTATAAGAACTGCTTTCCTCCCTGAAACCTTTTTCTCCGTTTCCCTCCAAATACCCTGCAGGTATTTAAGTAGGTTATAAATGTGGGGGGTTTGCCATGGCACTTTCCCAAACATACCCCATAAATTGCAGTCCCATGCCGATCATAAGCCAGGTAATAAGGCCACTTTTTTTTTCGTCCCGCCAAAAGCACAGAGGTGGCAGCAGGGAGGGGGTGAAGGCTTATTAGCGTTAAGGTGAATTTTATGTGCAATGGAAAATGTTTACTCAGTTGAAAGCAAGAAGGGTTTTGAACCCAGGAATGCATGTTAATGAAAACAAGAGCATGCAGGGGAGAAGTGAGTTTTGGCACAAAGTGGCAATTCACTTGCGTGCACAGGTGTAATCACACGGGAGGAGCCCAAAGCCTCCAGGTCAGAGCGCTCACAGAGCCCTCATTTGCTTCACACTTTTGCAAAACCTAATTGCAGGTGCTGCTTCATATTGCAGCAGAATGCCATGGGTAGGCATCATTCCTTCATTCTTTTCTGTAACCATAGGCCATCATTAAGTCAAATCTGGCAGTGATACAACAATGGAGACCAAAGGCAACGTACTCAGTGACAAAGAAGAAGAAGAAGAAGAAGAAGAAGAAGAAGAAGAAGAAGAAGAAGAAGAAGAAGAGGAGGAGGAGGAGGAGGAGTTTGGATTTGATATCCCGCCTTTCACTCCCTTTTAAGGAGTCTCAAAGCGGCTAACATTCTCCTTTCCCTTCCTCCCCCACAACAAACACTCTGTGAGGTGAGTGAGGCTGAGAGACTTCAGAGAAGTATGACTGGCCCAAGGTCACCCAGCAGCTGCATGTGGAGGAGCGGAGACACGAACCCGGTTCCCCAGATTACGAGACTACCGCTCTTAACCACTACACCACACTGGCTCTCTAGATCCTTTGAAGTGCTTGCATGGTCCTAAACAGCTTAGGACTTGGATATGAAGAAGGATATTGGCAAGCTGGAAGGTGTGCAAAGGAGGGCAACCAAGATGATAAAGGGCCTGGAAATCAAGCCTTATGAGGAGCACTCAGTCTGGTTCAGAGCAGCAGCTGTTGCGTACTCTATCACCTTGGTAATGGAGACGCCAAGGTGGGAGAACCCTGAACAAAAAAAGTGTGCAGGAACCTTTGAAGACTTTTGACATTGCCCAACCCCCTTAGCCAAAGACCAACCCAAAATCATCATACATACATCATAGGAGGCAGTCTACAGCAGAAATCCTGTCTGCCAGGATACCTGATAATGGTCACTGGTTGCATTACCTGGGCAGCCTGGCCATTATTTTGTGATGGTTAATATTTTAGTTCCTGAATCCAGGTTAGAGGCTCACCCTATTCATACACAAATACACGCTTAAGATGGGATTTGTAAGCGAAAAGACAATGGGAAGGCTTTCCCCATTTGCCTCCCTTACTGCAGAGGAATATTTGAGGTCATTGGGAGAGTCAAAATGGCTTCAGGATTGCTCTCCTGTACTGTTTCAGACACATGGTTTATATATTTAGATATATGTGCATTTATAAATATTTATTCTATATTTGAGACCTTAAAATTCTTATAACAATCCCCCGTTTGGAGCTATAATTTTATCTAAAATCGTTGCGCCACCAAACAACCTGATGTCCACCCTTCCCAGATGTTATAACTGGATGTATTTATGTAACCCCGAAGAGACTCGCACGTCAGGCCTCTTAAGGCTATTCGCAAGTGTAGCAGTGCACATAGCTGGGCATAGGATCCTGTATCATATAAAATAACACGTCTTGTTTTGTTCTATAGTTAAATTACTTGTGGCATTCTAACACTTTGGGAGAAGCCTTCTCTCCCATTTCCCATAAAAATGAGGGTCTATGCTTTACACAGACTATGCTTTACTTTCAGCAGAAAGTTCCATTTAAAATGAAATATGCAGTTGTTTTGCTTCCGCTTTTTTGTGTTCTCAGGTGTCAAAGTCAGCCTCCTGGCCCTGCTCCTCCAGTATACCACAGCAACATCCCCCAGTAGGATTCCCTGGTTGGGCTTTCATTGTCCATAAGCAATATCCCATGTAGCTAGGTGGCAACACTCCCTGGAAAGAAATGGTCCATCTTGCCCATCTTTGGGGTTTTACTATGGCTTTGGTCTTGCGCTCAAGGGGTGAGTTGCTCTTCTTAGAGGTTCACCTATCCTGTCTGAAGGGAAAGATTTCCTGTGAAAATCTCTGTAAGGGTCTGCTTCCTTTGGGCTTTGCAAGGGAATAGGAAAGCAGATCTCTGTAAACTTCCAATGAAGCAGCTTGGCTTGGCATACACGAGAAATGTCTGTGCATGCAAGGAAAATGTGTATATTGGCAAATGCATAGCCAAGGACTAGAAATTAGCAAAGATTAGCATTAAAAATGGCTTTTCCAAGGCTTGAAAACTCCTCCGTGGATAAAAAGGAATTTCCTGTTCACAGGCCAAGGGATTTGGGAAAACCTGGAATTTTATTTTTTTAAAGGGAAAAATCAGCTACTCCTAGCTGTACCCATTTCATACCTATCTGAAAAATATCATTCCCCAATGGCTGAAATGTTCTGATAGCTCAAGCTCTGATTACATATTGCTTTGGTGGTGTCTTTGGCATGTAGTACTAACATGCTGACTGGGGAGTTCTGAAACATTATTATTTACGATTTAAAGTTGTGTTTATTTATTTTAAGCCTTTTAAAAGAGGAGTGTTGCCTGATTAAGAAATCTTACACTGAAGCCTAATGCATATTTATCTGGGAGCAAAGCCCATTGAACTTAAGGGGGCTTTGTTATGCATAGACATTTATAGGAGTACACTATGCCTTTATTAATTGTATGAGTTTAGTCAAATTAAAACAGGACTGTAGCAAAATGAATACTAACTTTGGAGAGTGGGGCACAAGGTGTGCAAAATTCACCCAGGCTTCTCCCAACTCCTTCATGTTGCCAACTGCTGTATTTAAAGCCTCAGCATGTCCCAGAATAATGCTGCAGCACAACATAGCTCCCCTGCCCCGAAGGTGTTATGTACTGAGTTGAATAGGATCCAAAATGCAGCAGTCTGATTGGTCCTAGAACAATAGGATCCAAAATGCAGCAGTCTGATTGGTCCTTGAACAATAGGATTCAGAATGCAGCAGTCTGATTGGTCCGCAGGAGCCACCCAATCCAGCTCCAGGTGGAAGTGAATCCGCAACCTGATTGGCCTACAGGAGAATCCCAGAATTAGCCAATCACGTGCGGCCCATTGTGTAAATAATGTATATAAAGCAGATATTTTGGGGAAACATTCATTCCTCCTCACCACTATGAGCTGAATAAAGAGCATGAAATCCACTCTCGACTCCGAGTATATTTCACAAGGGATATTCTGGGATGTGGGGAAATGGCATTCCCCACTGTTGGCTGCTTTAAAATGCTAGTGGGTATGTCGCCCAGCCCCTGAGTCCCTTGCAAAGCTAAGCTGTGCTGTGACATAGCTTTGTTCTAAAGCAGCCTTTGCCAACCTGTTGCCCTTCAGATGTTTTGGACTCCCGTCAGCCTCAAACCAACACAGCCATGGTAGATACTAGGACAGCAAAGCAGCTGGCAGCTTCTGCTAGCAAACAAGATCCCTTTGTAAATGGGGGGGAATTACAAAGCCAGTGTGTTCACTGGACCATGCATCCTGATGCAAGGCTTCTTATAGAGACACGGAAAACCCAGCGCTGGAATGACTGCTTACACACCACCCAAAAAAGAATAAAGAGAGGACAAATGGGACACAGATTTGCATAATATTTGCATATGCTAATTTGTATGTATGAATGAAAATTTACAAGGCATTAGTATATCTTAAATAGAAATACATCTCAATAGAATAGGGACTATTTGTGACAAGGTAACCCATATGTCTCGAACATGGGTGGCGCTGTGGTCTAAACCACTGAGCCTCTTGGGCTTGCCGATCAAAAGGTAGATGGTTCAAATCCCCGCTACAGGGTGAGCTCCTGTTGCTCAGTCCCAGTTCCTGCCAACCTAGAAGTCTGAAAACATGCCAGTGCAAGTAGATAAATAGGTACCACTCCAGCGGGAAGGTAAACTGTGTTTCCATGCGCTGCTCTGGTGTCGGTGTTCCGTTGCACCAGAAGCAGCTTAGTCATGCTGGCCATATGACCCAGAGCAGACAAACACTGTCTCCCTCGGCCTGTAAAGCAAAATGAGCACCGCAACCCCAGAGTTGTTCGCGACTGGACTTAACTGTCAGGGGTTCCTTTACCTTTACCTTTACCTTAACCCATATGAAGGCTCAGTTTGCTCTCCAGATGCTGTGATGTGCATCTTCAAGGCCCTTCCTGCTTTCCCTTCTTTGGGTTCTTTATCTTCAAACCAGATTTGGCCAAGACATCCCTTTATATAGAGGGCCCTGGCAAACAGGAATTGTCCTCTCTAGGGCAGGTCACCTAGCAATAGGGATGGGGGAGAAATTTGATTCCACTCATCGTTAAAGGCAAGCCTAACTAATTCACACTTTTGGAAACAACCAAAACACAGCCACCCTGCAAAATTTACACTTCTCCAACCAAATCATGTGTACAAAATTTATATATTAAAGTGTGCATATAAAGGCATATATTTGCACAAATAATACAAAATGGATTATATTGGGGAAATTGCTTTGCAAAAATGTGTATACTAGACAAAATTGCATTTAAAAACTTGTATAGAATATGTATAGGAGGAGAAATTCACTAAAAATTGCTGGTGAATTTTCTTGGGAACTTAAAAAATATATACTTCAAAAGAATGGGGAAATGTGGAGAACTGAGTTAAAGACTGGAAAAATGAGAAACTGAAATTGACAAATTTCCCCACCCCTCCTTAGTCAACCTTGTCCTGCCTTGAACAACAGATTGTGAAAGAAATTGCTGATCAGGACACAACCGCATGGCGGTTTGCAGGTGTGAACGTAACCTAAACCTTTGCGTGTCTGAAGAGGAAGGATTGTGGTCTGTGGGCCAGAGAAATACAACCCACTGGAACACAGTTCAGTGCAGGCATTTACACCCACACAGAAACAGTTGGCAGGATAACAAATATTTGAGAAGTCCAGTCGAAATATCTCAATTCATGGAAGTGTGTTGCGCCACATTCTCTGCGCGAGGCAGAGACCTTCAGCCACCTGCCAACTGAGAAAAGTGGAACATTAAGCCCCTATGGTCAGGTGGGCAGAACTCAAATTCTGCCATGACCTCAATCCATTAAGAGCGCAGGTTTGCTTTCCAAATCTCAAGGGACTTCTTACTCAGAGCAAACTGTGGAATATGTGCATGGGGGGAAAAGAGCCTTGATTTAGGAGAGGTCGCTGTTCGTACACCTGATAAAAATCAAAACACAGGATTGACTTTCCTCTCGGCTCGCTTCGCTTTTTTGGCACACTTCGCCTTCAGCTGGCAGAGCGGGCGAAAATCCATTCTCCTTTGGGTCATTAAACAAGCCATTTCCCCTCGAAAGGGAAGGGGGGGCACTCTGTACGTCTGCGACCCTGCTGGCCCTACCAAGGCCTGCTCTCCCTCTCTCCTCCCCCCCCCCACCTTGCCCATCTCCAAGGCTTTCTGGGACATCAGGCACATGGATTGGAGGTCTGCATTAGTATGAAAGCAGCGCACACATCTGGAAGTCCCTTCGGTTAATTGGGCAATTATTCATACCACACTTTCTGGAAGGAGCCTTGTTAAAGGCTGGCCAAGAGCAACAATGGAGTGTGGGCTATGCCCCACCCCTCTCAGCAATTGTATAGCTAGAGCTGAAGTGGGGAGTCGAGGAGAGGAGACGAGAGGCAAGGATGCAGTGGCAAGGATGGAGGAGGAATGTATTACTGTATTCAATCCACAGGACATACCAGCATTTGGAAATCCTTTTTCATTCCAGCCTGTAACGAAAAATCTAGATGATGGTGATGGTGATGATGAGCTGTAGCTCAGTGGTCTGCTTTATGCACAAAGGTTTTCGGTTTCAGTCCCCAGCATCTCCAGGCCATGCTGCGAAAATCTGAAACGCTATAGAGCTGTTGTTGGTCTGCATAGCGAATCCTGAGCTTGATGGGCCAGTGGTCTAACTTGGTATAAGTCAGTTTCCTATAGTGATTGTGCCTGTAATGTCTTAGTGTGGAAGCTGAGGGCCAGGGGCCAGATGTGACTGCCTAGGCCAACTTGTCCAGCCCTGCTCAGCTCTCCTTGGGTCACACCCCTCACTGCCCCAAATGTTTTTGCTTGGCTGGGATGATGAAGATAATAATCTTCCGCTTGATATTGTGAAGTGTACAGTGGTACCTCGGTTTAAGAACTTAATTCTTTCTGGAGGTCCGTTCTTAACCTGAAACTGTTCTTAACCTGAGGTACCACTTTAGCTCATGGGGCCTCCCACCATTGCCGCGCCACCGCCACACGATTTCTGTTCTCATCCTGAAGCAAAGTTCTTAACCCAAGGTACTATTTCTGGGTTAGTGGAATCTGTAACCTGAAGTGTCTGTAACCTGAAGCATCTGTAACCCAAGGTACCACTGTATTGTGAAGTGTGTCTTTGAGGGTGAAGCAGTGACTATGGTGGCTGTAGAGCCCAATACGGGAGAGACATGTTTTGTTGTAGCTCGGGCAGGTGAAGGCATCTGGTTTTGCTGCTGCAGATGCACCATGGCGTTTCTTCCCTCTGTGTTCCTTCCATCGATCATTCCTCCCCAGGTCACTGCTATGAATATAAGACCTGACTGTCTGTCTCCAGCACTGCGGTTGTCTGGAAGGAGTTTCCACACAGCAGGGTTGACGTTGCCACATGTCACATTTGCATGAACACAGAGTAGGCCTGCCAATGGGCCTGGTGTCTGAAGCCAGCTCCCCATAGAGCATGTCCTTAAGGATCCTGCTATCTTCTATTCTGTGGGCATGACCAAGCCAGCGTAGACGTTACTGAGACAGGAGTGCGAACATGCTTTGCTTAAAACTCTGTCCTTCCCCTGTTCAGCGTGAACCAATCTCGGGTCTTTTCTGATGCATCACTGATGTTACCACTGCTGAAGTTTTCAGGCTTTCCATAGCAAGAAACAATAGCAATGAACAGCTAGCCTGTTTCCACATACCCATGTCAACTTCCCAGAGAAGGCAATGTGCTTACAGGAAAATGTCAAAAAGGAGAAGGTGTGCTAGGATCCAAACCAGGTCCCTGCCCCTTTAAGATCTTATTTAAGAACTTCCATTCCTTAAAGAGGAGACAGACTCTAGGAGGGGTAAATCGGCCCTGGGTGCTTAAAAACCTTCAAAGTCCACTTCGTTGCAGCAGCTTGTTAACTTGGATCTGTAATTAACTTTGATCATGTGTACTACATCCCCATCATTTTAATAACCACTTCATTGTGGCAGGTGGTTCAGTTTTGTTTTCTCCTTATAGGCTAATGCTATTTTAAACACTATTAAGATATGTATGCCATCGTTCTCCAAGCACTAGTAGGTAGTTCCTTCTTATCTCCACAAGGGGTCTCACATTCTCAGTGTTTGACCTCGAATCACTGAGACTACAATCTTCACCTGGAAATAAGTCCTGCTACCTGCACTACAAACTGCGGGAGGCAGTGGAAGACAGGAGTGCCTGGCGTGCTCTGGTCCATGGGGTCACGAAGAGTCGGACACGACTAAACGACTAAACAACAACAACCTGCACTACACATTTAAAGCAGTATCATATGACTTTAAACAGCCATGGTCTCTACTAAAGAATCCTGGGAACTGTAGTTTGTTCAGAGTGCTGAGAGTTGTTAAGAAAACCCCACCCAGAGCTACGGTTCAGGAGTCCCCTGCAAGCAGGACTGAATGTAAAACCACTCTGAAAATTCTAGTTCTGTGGGGGGAATGAGTGCCTCCTTACAACTCTCATCACCCTGAACAAGCTACAGCTCCCAGGATTCTTTGGCGGAAGCCATGGCTATTTAAAGTGGTATGGTGCTGCTTTAAATGGATTGTGTAGATAGGCTCCCAGTCCATTCTTAGGATTGCAATGTGAATGTTGTTATGTACAGTCATACCTCGGGTTACAGGCGCTTTAGGTTGCGTTTTTTCGGGTTATGGACCCGCCAAAACTCGGAAGTACCAGAACAGGTTACTTCCAGGTTTCAGGGGTCGTGCATGTGCAGAAGCGCTAAATTGCGCTTTGCGCGTGCACAGAAGCGCCGAATCGCAACCCACACGTACACAGACACACTGCTGCGGGTTGCGAACGTGCATCCCGCACAGATCACGTTCACAACCCGAGCGTCCACTGTATACCACATTTTTGCAAGCTTTCTACTAGCTTAGTGTTTAAAATACTGTACAACTATCCATAGTCATTGGAAAGTACTCCGGAATGCAGCAAAAATGAAACATCCTCAGCACAGAATCAGCGGTGTAGCGTGGGTTGCCAGTGCCCAGGGCAGGCAAACTGCCAACACTGTTGGAGCACGCGCCCCCCACTAGAGTCTAGTGGGGCTGTGCTGTGCTGTGCTGTGATGCCTGCCAGCCCATGCGGGCAAATCCCCCCGACTGCCCACAGTTTAAGATGGGCAATGGGATAAACTACAGAGGGATGGGAGGGGAAAACCAGGGAATAGATTGATTTGTGTAATGGTCACAATTTGGGATTAAGGGTTGACATGCAGCCATTTCCACCTGGTTGTGTCTGAGGGGGAAGACATTCAGCAATGGTCCAACTGCCATTTTGGCTCCTCTGCAGCCATTCCAGCTGGTTATGATACAGTCATATTTAAATTTAAGAATGAGGAATATGTGTGATTACTGTCACTAGAGCCTAAAATATTATTTTTGAGCCAAAACATAATTTTACATGATATAGAAGTAGTGGCAAATTTCACTGCTGGTAAAATGGGTATATGTGGGATATAGCACGCCATCTGTTTCAGATTGGATTGACAAAATGATGTTTACCTTTGCATATTATTGAATGCCATGTAATGAGCAACCAATTACATGTTTAGAAATATGGACTTCACTGTTACTTGTGGTGTTTTGGAATCATAAATTTCAAGATATATGTTTTCACATATTTTTTTTGCAGTTATATATAGTCGTTTTCCACATATCAACATGTATAATCAAGTGGGGTTTTTTTATAAAAAAAGATACATCGCCTTTTAGGTATAGGCCCTATAAGGAGATATAAGAACTAAAGAAGATGCAACTAAGATACATCTGAGGAGATAAAAATAACAGAGTAAACACAGCTAACACTGAAGGAATATTTTCAAACGGCCTTCACCGCGCCCTCTGAGCAACAGCTGTGAGCTATGGAGCTCCTTAAAAAATTATAAGCCACGCCCCCCCTCCTGGCCGTCGCCGTGCACGAGGAAAGGGAAAAGGCGGGGGAAAGGAAAATACAGACAGAATAACGCCGCAGCCTGCGAGCGCGCGATGCAGGAGCGGAGCGTGCACGCACGCACGCCACGGGAGCACGCGCCAAGGTTTCTCCTCCCGCGCCGAAAAGTCTCGTGCGCGGCCGTAAGCTCCGAGACGACCTTACTACGCATGCGCCTCGAGCCGCTATTTATAATCTGCTCCGTTCGCGGCCGCCGCAAGGGCTCCCGTAGGAGGTGTGTACATGGATGAACTGTGAGGTTGGTGAGTAGAGAAAACGCGGGGGGGGGGGGGCGGGCGAGCGAGAGGAAGGAGAGGGAGATAGAATGGTATAAAAGTGCGCCTGCGCGGGCTGGGTCTTACGAGCTGGTACCTGAAGTGGGGCCAGAGGTAAGAGGGCCGGGCGCGGAGGGAGGGCGCGAGGGCGCACTCAGCCTGCGGGGGGCGCCTCCGACCTACACCTCTTGCCGGGAGAGGGGGCTGGGAGCAAAGGCAAGCTGGAGACGGCCGTTTTAGCGTTGGGTGGGGTGGGCGAGGTATTTTTGTGGAGAGCAGCTACTGTGGGAGAAATACAGGAATACCCTGGAAGGGCAGGCTGAGCGGGGTCTCTCCTCACTTGCAGGGTTTCCTTTCAAGCCGGAGTCCTCTTCTGTTTTTCATCCTTTTCCCCCGTCCCAGTTTCCAGAAATGGATTTGTGGAGTGTGTGGAATAGTTTACACAAAAGGGGGCAGTGCCCTTGAGCATGAGCAGAGTGCCGCCGCCAAGGAGCCCGCTGTGCGTCTACATTCGGGGTCTGTGTGTGTGGCGTGCAGTGAATACGGTGTCAAGGTAGAAATCGGGAGTTCCTGGTCTGATTGACCCCACTCAGCCCCATAGCATACTAGGTGACATTGGGGTCAGTGACACATTCTCAGCCTTAACCTGCTGCACGGGGTGGTGGTTAGGATAAAAGGGGTGTGGGGAGAGAACAGTGGGTGTTGCTTTGAACTCCGTGGAGGAATAAGGTGGGTTATTAAGGGCAAGTGATCTTTTTTTAAATATAGAAAAACTCCCCAAATGATGTGAATCCCAGCAGCTTTTCTTCTAGACATTGGGTCGCTTGTAATTGTGTGGAAGAAAGACCCTTAAAGCAGAAGTATTCATCCCTTTCACACTCCAGACCCACCATCTTAGCCCCAACTTGCAGCACTGGATAAGACTAGTATTGTTATCCTTGAGTTGGAAGTGACTCTGGGGATCATCTAGTCGAACCCCTTGCAATGCGGGAATCTCAAGTACATGGCCATCCAAGCTCTGCTTAAAAACCTCCAAGGAAGGCGAGTCCATTACTTCTCATAGGAGTTTGTTTCACTGTTGAACAGCTCTTACTGTTATAAAGCTCTTCCTGATGTAGTAATGCCCTGTTTTCTGTTGTTTTCATCCATACTGCCCTCCTTTCTCCTTAACCTCCACATTTCTGCTGCACCCCTTTGCCTTCTCTTTTAAAAATGAAATGAAATCCAAAGACACAAGAAAAGTGGTTCAACTGGGGCACCTGCTTGAGGTTGGGCTACAACCCCGTGTTGCATTCTAGCCCATTACATGAAGGCCAGGGTATGAAGAAATCTGATAATGATGAGATAATTTTTAAAAAACCATTGAAACAGAGTTATGTACAAGTATTGGGTGATGTTCAACCAAGTTTTATTCAGAGTAGTGCCGCTGAAATTAATAAACATTACTAAGTTAAGGCCTTGAATTTCAGTGGGTTTGTTCAGAGTAAAGCTCAGCTGAATGCCACCCATAGGCGATTGAGGGCTGAATTAGAGGCCCAGCTTGCATTCCTACAGATGGAAATACAAAGTCTTGATTCCTAAAGATTGACATGGGACATTTAAAACACTGAATTTCCAGGCAAATGCAGTATGAGGGGAAGGGTGTCCTCCTGGAAATAAGCCCCACTGATACGGTGGGACTCCCCAAATACATAACTATATAGAGGATTTGTTTACACAACTCCACCCACATAATTGGCATCCTTGCTATATCCTCTACCTTCTCTTTTGACTAGCCGTGTGTTTTCCAGAGTGAGCACTGAAATTTCTACCCACCCTCTGGCCGTAAAATATGGTTGGTGACATTAGGGGTGTAATGGTGCTTATCTGATATGGGGGGGGGGGGTTTGCTAGTTTGGGAAATATGTAACTGGAATCAGATGCTGAGGCTCTAAAGCAGGCAGCCCCAAACTCGGCCCTCCAGATGTTTTAGGACTACAGTTCCCATCATCCCTGGCCACTGGTCCTGTTAGGTAGGGATGAAGGGAGTTGTAGTCCCAAAACATCTGGAGGGGCAAGCCTGACCTAAAGTGAAGCAGTTGCTACCTCTAGAATGGATGTTGATACTGCAAGCAGCCTGAATTGGTCGTAGTTACAGAGTGGTTGTTGTATAAACACAATAAACTAGGTTTAAAGGCATGTTTAAGTGCCTGTTTATGTTTTTCTTAATCATGTGATGCATGAATCTTATGCACTAAACTGTTCAACTTGAAATTGCCAATATCCTGTAGGTTAAATAAACAAAAAACTTGCCCTTTTAATACTCTTTGCACTGTGGAATATATTTAAAAAAGCCTGTATCTCTCAGGCCTAAGATTTTGAAATTACTTAAGATATTTGCTGTATCGCTTCAGAATGCATGTTCCCCTGAAAATGCTTTCCGAAACATTCATGAATTCGTAATTAGACTGATTCCAACCATGAGTTATCAATTAGGCCATTTTTTCTCATGACTCCTGAATCTGCCTATATCTGTAGGGTGGGGGAAAGGATTTTTTTCCAGCCCTGAATTTAATTGGTAATTGAGCAATCTTAGCCGCATTCGCACTTCCCTTTCTTTGAGCAGTTACTGCAGTAGTAGTAACTTCTATTTCCACATGCATGCTATAGTTTTATCTGGTTTTCTTTTCCCACACTGGGAACCTGTGGGGGTTTTTTAATGCAAATAGAGATGTATTGATGGTTTTTTTAAGATCTTACATCATATTTCATAAGATCACAAGTTTTGAATCCTGAAACACTTGGCAGCCTTATTGTTGACGCTGCTGGGCTCTTGGAACTGATGCTGATAACTAAAGTGAGGGGGGAACCCACCTTCTAAACAACCCCAGAAAAAAACTGACTATGACTGTGATTGTGATAACCTGCACCACACAGTCATTTACATATCTAAGCAAACTGTATTTCATTTCACTGAGAACATGCTTGAATTAGCTTCTGCCCATTTTGTAAAGGGTAGCCTTACATGGCAGCCTTACATAATATACAGTGGTGCCCCGCAAGACGAATGCCTCGCAAGACGGAAAACCCGCTAGACGAAAGGGTTTTCCGTTTTGGAGGTGCTTCGCAAAACGAATTTCCTATGGGCGAAAATGTCTTGCGAGTTCCTGCAGGGTTTTTTTCCTCCCCCCCCCCCTTTTTCCCAAGCCGCTAAGCCGCTTAACAGCTGATCCGCTAAGCCGCTAATAGCGCTAATCCGCTAAGCCGCTAATGGGCTTGCTTCGCAAGACGAAAAAACCGCAAGACGAAGAGACTCGCGGAACGGATTCTTTTCGTCTTGCGAGGCACCACTGTATGTATAGTAAGCTCCAAATCATCACTTTTTTAAAAGGGTGTTTTTTGTTTTTTTGGTATGGTAAAAATCAGTGTGTTTGTGCACAACCTAAATAAACCGGACATTGTTTTTACTGCACATGCAGGACCTAATCACAGTATCTCTTTTTAAGAGTCACAGAGGCAAGAAGGAGGTTGCAGTGTTTACTAACCCCAGGTGATACCTGAACTTGTGGATGTGGGCTGGCCCAGTATGGTGGGTGACTGTTGACTTATCAGCAACTGACCACTTTTAACATTTACCGGTATATTTTTATAAGCTGGAGGTACAGCTAAGAAAACAGAATCATTTTAAAACATATTAGGCTGGAAGGGAGGTACACAGCTGGCAACTCAAAGTGAGAGAAACAGGGAGGAGAGGAAATTGGTTTGGGACTCTTACGGGGAAATAGAGGATAAAATTAGAAGGGAATCTGGGAGGCAAAAAGGAACCTGTAAAAAATCATTTTCAGGACATGAGGGGCAAGGAGTGGTAATAGCTTTGGTTATGACAGAAGACAATAAATATGTCCTTGTTACTAAGCAGAATTTCCTCATCCGTTTTCAAATTGCTTTGATCGTATAATTTCATCAGATTGAGGAAAATATGCTTGATGCTAACTGCCCAGCATGTTTTCTTTTTTAAGGCTTGCACAAAACTGCATATTTTTGTAGGCATTGCTGTGAGCAGGCCTGCTATATATTATTCTGTAGTGTTATTTTGGGGACATTTCTGCATGCATTGTCTCTTACTGCTTAACAACATTTGTGCAGAAGCCCACAAAAATAATAGTAATAGCATACTACCCACATCCAACTCCCAGTAGTCTTCCCCTTCATACAGCCCCTCTTATTTCTTTTCTTTTGGGGATTTTAAGAACAAATTCAGACAGATTGCACCTTTACATTTAGACTAATGTTTCTATGTTATCAGAGGCACTTACTTCTTGCATCCTTTTCCACATCTCTATATTTTCCTTTTTCCTGTTGTTGAATTCTTGGCTCTTGTCCTAGTCTTTCCACCTGCTTGTTCTTAATGGTACAGAAAAACAGTCTGTACCAAGCAGGTTTTTTGTGGGTGGTCGGTTGCAGTCTGTGAGAAACTCAGTTTACAAGGAGCAAATGAGGTTTTTCTTCAAATTAACTGTTTATGAAAGAAGCAGATTGATCTTTCATGGAACTCTACAACCTACTCCAGACACTGGTGAACCCAATGCCAGGTGTAAGGAAGCCAAGTATTTTTTCCACCTCAACTGTATATCTGATTGAAGTGACTTATTTGTCTAAGTGCCCATCATTGTAAGCAGTGCTGTATGCATAGAGATAGACTTGCCTACTGCAGAGACTGGGGCGCACAGAGATTCTGCAATATTTTTGACACAGAAAAATGTTGACTCCCCACATTCAGTCCCATTTGAAGGTGGCTGGACTTTCCCTCTGCAGCATTTCATTTGTGCCCCCATCCCCACTTCATGAGTGAATGACAACTACTGTCTTGTATGGGAGAAAAGGTTGTACAAGGCCAGCACTGGAATGAAGAGTAAATCTGCCCCCTGCTCCTGGTGACCCCCAGTTACCTGGAGTGGCATTTTCATCTGTGTTCCTCCATCACACCTAGTTAACTTTTTATTTCTGAACTGAGTAGAAGCCACCCTGCATCCACACAAATAGATCTTCACCTAAGTAACTCTGGTTTACTCCTTTTTTAAAAAAGCAACAACAGGATGTATTTCATTCACATTGTTTACAGGCTTGGCGCTTTCTATGCAGAATTAAGTCAGACAGGTTGTAGAGTTGCATCCATCTTGATGGTCCTCAATTGTGGCTTCTTAAATTTCTTTCACAAAGTCAAGGGTTTCTGTTGACTTCTGTAGGTTGGTGTTGGTTCATGAAATGCGGTGAGCTGAAATTAAAAGTCTTTGCCCACTTCAGATATAACCAAAATAATGGTTTCTTACAAGTACAAGCCTTGGGCTCATACACTCTTCTCCCTTCTGTGTTTGCTGTACAAACTAGATTTCATTGCAGTGATTCATTCAGTTAATCTGTGGGTGCTTTCACAGAGCTTGAGAACCAACCCAAGAAAACAAAAATATTTTCACAAACTGGGAATAAGCAGTGGTAGTTTGCCTGCATTCAGTGAGTTCATGAATAGATTGAGATTTGAACAGGACTTCTGGTTTGTGCTCTTAGTCACTATACTATACAAGTGCTCGTTAGCGTGTGATTATTGCCTACGCATACTCTGCTTGGATTACTGTGAATATGCAGAGCACAAGCAAGGTCATAGTTGTAAGCTTCCACATTTCCAGTGCTTGGCCTTATCTTATGGCACTGAGGGGCTGTTAAGATACAAGGAGTCGTAGGTTTTATCTCCTGAAGTCTATTCGGGGAATTTTGTCAATTTATAAATGAACTCATGGAACAAAATGGAATACAACTGGAGAGATCAATATTCATGCTGCACATTCTAACAAAGCCCTTAACTTACTAGGGAAATTGCTTTCAGACCTCTTGTACATAAAGCTAACTACTTCTGTGACCTAATCTGAAGAAGGGAATCTAATGAATAACCATTCACCTGGTCTTTTGCTCAAGTTCTCTTTCACTGATTTTTGGACAGTGAGGGTGCAAAATTATCCAAGTGAGTTCTTCAAAAAAATTATACAAGGTGGCAGCATGCATGTTTTAAATGAGATCTAAGCATAAATTTTACAGGTGAATATGCCTAGATGTTTATCCTTTCAAAATACAGAAGAGAACATTTTTCAGTAGCTAACAAAACACCTCTACTCTTCTCTCACTGCCTCCATTTCTTCCCCTTCTATTTGCCAGGAGGTGATGGGACCAGTGGCCATGATCTTAGTTTTTTTGATGTTGAGCTTCAGACCATATTTTGCACTCTCCTTTCACCCTCATTAATAGGTTCTTTAATTCCTCCTCACTTTCTGCCATCAAAGTTGTGTCATCTGCATATCAGAGGTTGTTGATATTTCTTCCGGCAGTCTTAATTTCAGCTTGGGATTCATCCAGTCCAGCCTTTTGCATGATGAATTCTGCATACAGTATAAGTTAAATAAGCAGGGAGACAATATACAGCCTTGTCGTACTCCTTTCCCAATTTTGAACCAATCAGTTGTTCCATATCCAGTTCTAACTGTAGCTTCTTGTCCCACATAGAGATTTCTCAGGAGACACATGAGGTGATAGTTTACAACTGTTAAAAGCTCTTTTCCTGTAGTATCTGATATACGCAACTATGAAATATATATATGCTAGATGGACTGGTTGCTGACATATCAAAGATGGTCTTGTGTGATATATTTAATCAGGTAATTAAATAGGCACAAGATAATAGCAAGTACTGAGCACTGTTCCAAGGCTATTGTGACTATTATGCCATTTTTGTTGCATTTGGATATGTAAGCTTAACACAGGGCTCATCAGGAAGCCAAAGAAACTGCTGGTGTTTGAATCCTTCTGTTTCTTAACAGCACTTCTGCTTATGATTGGACGGTATTTATATCACATCTGTGCTGCTCAAGCAACGCCGAGTGGTTTTTGGAAATGCCATTCCATCTTTCCCTTAGTCACAAAACCTTCTCTTTCCTCAATACCAATTATTTGTCTGGGTCTCTGGAGAACTATTTAGCTCCTGGTGGTTTTGCACAGCCAGCTGTAATTAAATGCATGTAGTAATCTCTAATATTCATTACAAAGAGTTGAAGAATCTTAATGCGGGTTTTTAACACCACTCTATTTGCTGCTCTTGAGTTAGCTGTGTGGTTACAAGACTTGATTCATGAACTCTTCATAGAAGGCAGAGTGAGGAGTTAGATGTGGAATGCCACATCTGCCAGTCACACAATTTTGCTTTTTATTTTACTACATTTAGTAGTAACGTGGTTTTCAGTTAGGATTTCAGGTTGCTCCTAGGGTCTGATTTCCAGGGCAGCTGAGTTCTCTCAGAATGGAGGAAGACACTTGAGTTCTGATAGTCCACCATGGGCATGTGTGCTCCCTACCCTACCTCTAATTCTCATACCCACAACAGAAAAATGCTATTTCACCTGTCTTCAGAAATAATCCCTAATTGGAGGAGGTAGCACAAGTAGCTACTGTGCTTGGATGATTGTCCCTCACTATGTTGTGATCTATGCTCTTGATTGTATTTGATCTAGAAATGCTGGTATTTGGGCTTTTTCAAAAATGAAGTTGAAGTAATTGTTGGAGTCATTTATATGGTATTGTTATCAAAGAAAGTGCTTCAGTTGCCTTTCTCCTTGCAATAACACTCTGGCCTGATTCACACAACACACTTGTTGGCTTAGCAAGACCATGTGAACATGTTGGCTCCCAGAGAGGACCTCACACAACCTTTGCTCTCCCTTGGTCTTTCTTGCTGCCACACCAAGCTAAGCCAAGGTCATCCAAATAGTGTTAGAAACTGAGATATGAAAGCTAGGAGCTAAATGGCACCTTAAACCGAGGTTATGGGCACAACAATGGAATGTCTAGGCACACTTTTTTATAACAAGAATACAAAACTGAAAATGAATGAACTGCAGCTAAAATATTATGCTCATTTTTCACATGGTCTAGTCCCTCCCCTGCCAACCCCCGTAATAGTCTTAAGAGGGTCTCTTCTCCAGTCTTCAGAGAGTAGCTGGAAGTGGGGAGGCAGAAAAAGGTCCTCCTTTCCTTCCACTCTGCAGTTTTAATCTGAAATCTTAGGTGCAGTACTGCACCCAGAGCTCAGAAACTGCTTGCGCTAATGAAATTCCCTGTTGCAAAATGCGCCTAGAACAATGGGAGTTTTGAACACTGCATCCAAACCAGGACTCGTGGGTAAGCATTCGCCGCACTAACCATGAGTTTCAGCCAAGGTTTGTTCATTGCAACAACTCATTATTAGTGAGCAGAAAATGTAACCACAAGTCCCAATCTGGATGACACCTTGGCTTGTCTTAGTATGATACAGCAGCAAAAAGGACCACAGAGGAAAAAAGCGACTATGAGGCCCTCTCCAGCAGCCTACATGGTCACATCGTCTTGTTGTGTGAACCAGTTATACAGTGGTATCTTGGTTCTCAAACTTAATCCGTTCCGGAAGTCCGTTCCAAAACCAAAGCGTTCCAAAACCAAGGCACACTTTCCCATAGAAAGTAATGCAGAATGGATTAATCCATTCCAGACTTTAAAAACAACCCCTAAAACAGCAATTTAAAATGAATTTTACTATCTAATGAGAGCATTGATCTGTAAAATGAAAGCAATACCAGTAATCAATGTACTGTACTGTAAAATAAATAAGACAGTATTGTAGATGATAAAAATTTAAATTAATATATTTTCTTACCTGCTTTGATGATAGTCATTGTTTGGATGGGGGGCTTTTATCCATTTCTGCAATCACACAATCATTCAATCAATCAGTAGCTGAACTGGGTTCCACACAGTCACGAAAACAAATGAACCGAAAAAGCCTCAAAAACAAACACACAAAATAAATAGCAAAAGCACCAAACTTAATCCATTCCGAAAGTCCGTTTCACTTCCAAAATGTTCGAAAACCAAGGCACAGCTTCTGATTGGTGCAGGCGCCCCGGAAACAATAGCCGACAGCCACATCAGATGTTCGGTTTCCAGAAAACATTCAAAAACCGGAACACTTTCAGGTGTTTGGGAACCAAGGCGTTTGAGAACCAAGGCACCACTGTATATAGATTCAGAGGAAAAATAGATCAGGAAGCAATTGTCACCTGAAACACTGGCTAGGTTAGCATGAGTTACTGTGATCTACATTCCTGTAGTCCCAGTTTAAGTGGTGAGAGAAGCTGATGCTGATGTACACAAAGCCTGAGGCAATTCACAGGGAGATAATCGAACTACATTTAACCTCATTAAGGCAATCCATTGAACTCAGTGCATCAGTGTTGGACAATTCCACTACAGAAACAGTATTTCATTAACGCTCATAGATGAACTGAGGTAGACATTTCCTGAGGTGAGAGAATTGTTTCTGTTGCCAGTAATGCATGTCTTATTGTTCAGTAAATCTAATGTTTCCTATTGCTGCACTTGTCTAGACTTCTTCATGTCTCTTTTAAAGAAAACTGAAGCTTTGCAAATCCCTTGGAGCTTTTCTTTACCCCCACGAAAAAAAGATCTTTATGATAATAATTTGGAACTTGGTCATCCTGGCCCCACAGTAGCCTTTCCCTAGTAGAATGGTCCCTCTTCTAAATACAGCAATACCCATAAGGAATGGCGTCAGTGTAAATACCATGAAATTGATACTTACAAACCTTACCTTGTCCACTAGTAACATCCCTTGCTCAATTCAAGACAGTGACAAAAATAATTGCTGAACAAGTGCTGACCATCCAAAAGTGTGTGTGTGTGTGTTATTAGAAATCTGGAAGAGCTGATATAAACAAGAATGGGAGCCCTTGGAAATAGTCTGTTTGTATAAAGTGAGGTGCCATTACACTCATTCTGCTCATTGTATTACTTCAAAGATTTGGGCATCTGTGTGGTATTGTGGATCTGGTCCCATATTTGTGAATATAATATGTGTCCTTGTAGCATTAATGGTAAGAAATGTTAGAGGTAATACAGAAATTAAGGGGAAAGGGGTGTTAACCTTTTTCACTTCTACAGTATTTTTGTACTAATAAAAGATACCCACATTCTCTAAGTTGCAAAGACTTTACTGTATAAAATGTCAACACGGTTCTGATTGAGTGCTCTGGGGGAATGCCAAATGGTCTGCTCTTCTTAATCGAACCAAAGAAGGTATGCTGCCCTTCCAAATAAATCCACAAAAGTTATTAGCCATATATACGCACCTACATTAGGTGTATATGACCCAAAATGAATTAAGGATCTGACTTTTTATAAAAACTTGGTTAACAGCGATAATAAGTTACCAGGCAAGTGACTGGGCTACAGGTAAGAGCACAAATCAAGGTTTCACCTCTTCCCTTCTTCTGTAGCTTGCTGCTTTAAAAACCACGATTGGCCTCTATTTCCTGACTCAGTTGGAAACTATTAACCATAGTCCCTGGGTTGTACGCAATAGGCAAGATGGACTGAGCCTTCCTGGTCTGTTTACATTAGCAGGAAGAGTCAAGTGAGAGCAAAGGGTTTGTGTGCAGGTTGCTCAAAGCTTGTGCATATCCTGGCTTTTTATCAGATCATTCTGCCATGGTCGAATCTATGTTTAAGTCTACAGCTACTCACTTTAATAGCTAAATTATACTTCTACGTACAGATCTCAAATATTGCTAGAAGCAGGGCTGTTTAGATCTCTCTGGGAAGCTTACATTAGACTTCTACAGAAAAGAGAATGCTGACTAGCTGGACCTTGGTTTCATCCAACAAATTAATCTCAACTTCTTTCTCAGCAAATTTCTAGCCCTTAGTGTTGCAACCATAGACCAGAAAGTGGTGCTGTGACTGATGCAGTCTCAAAAGCCAAGAGGAAGAGGATTTTCTGAGACTAATAAAAGAAGTGGCTCAGCTAAGCTGTATAGACAGGCCAGTTGAAGAGGATCAGATTCCCATCCATTCAGATCTGACGGCTGATAGAGACCAGAGCATCATAGTTCTTTGTGCCTCCCTGTGACTAACAAGATTAATTTACATGAAACAATCACCAGTGTTGTTGCATTATTTAATCGAGTTACAGCACCTGGATTTCTTCATAGAAAATAGTTTTTTGATTTTCTTGGAAGAGGGGCTGTGGGGTTCACATTCCTGCAAAAAGTGTTGTGGAGAGTTGCTACTAAAGAGGCAGCAGTCTGCAGTTGGCAATCTGACCAAATCAGGGATGTGACTCAAGACAACCTTACCAGGAACACTTAATCCCTGTTGGTTAATCCATAACAGTGGACTAAAATACTAATTATTTCCCATTCTGCCTCCTAATCCCAGCCCCTTTTTAAAAACAACAGCGACACTGTCTCAGCAAACAGTGAACCTGTTGGGAACCAGCAGTGCTGGAAACTGGCTTCTGCCATTAAATCCAAACTGTCTCTTGTTTGCAGGGGTTTTACTTTTGTTTTTCTCAGTTCTGCTTTTTGGTCAAACTCTTTGTGCATATTTAAAAACGAATACATTTTGCAGAGCACAGACACTGAGATTTCAAAAGGTACAGAAGCTCATTCCATAAATGAATTGTCTTTAAGGTGGCTGCTATTTTCAAGCCTGATAAAAATAAATGTTCAACTGTGATTCTCACCTATGCGCTCTGCTGTAAACCCTGTACTGTATACTTAACTGGAATGTACAAGCAGGTTGATCTGTTGATGCTGAAGCAGGAGAGAAAGGAACTCTGCCAAAGAGGAAATTTTGATTGCAGCTGTATACTAATAGTAAACTCATCTTCTGTATGTGGATCCTTGCATAGCCAAGATGGCACCAACTCTGGCAAGCAGGAGATATCAGCAGGCTTGGATTTGTAGAAGTATTTTTTTTTTAAGGAAAAAATATTTAAGGGGTGAGGAGATATTTTTGAAATACTGGTGGGCTATTTGGAGGTGGGAGGAATAGAATGGAGTGTTCTGGAAAAGAGCATGGCTGGCTGGAATTCTAAACAGAAGAACTCTATGCTGCAACAGTTCCCACTTGTAACCCTTTAACCATGTATTATAAAGGTGGCTAACCTTTGGAATTCAAATACCATCAGCCTTGGCCAGCATGGCCAGTAATAGGGGTGTTGTAGTCCAGCAAGGCAACAGATTAGTTATCCCTGATATAGAACCTACACGTGATATTCTATGTATACCCATAGAGTGTTGCGTGTAATGTGTGATGCAGTTCTGATTCTCTGCATGTGCCTGATATAGTTTCAAACCATATCTGCATGGGGCTTCCTAAAGACATGGGTTGTATTAGAGTAGAATAATTGAAATGAATGTGCCTGAGTTAGGTCATAAATTTTAGTGGGTCTACTTGTGAGTAGGACTAACATTGGCTATATCATTTGATCTGACACCATACTAATTTTGAGACTAATGTGGAATCTCAGATATCCAGATTAATATTCAACCAAGATCTTGATTTATCTGGACAAGGACTTGCCCTCATTGCCATGCCTATTTATACGCAGTATTTATAAGCATATTTTCCTTAGAGTAGGCAAAGGTTCAGAATTTTAACAGAAGTGAGACAACACCCACTCTTGGCACATGAGCCAGTATTTCATGCATTAGTGTAACCTGTTATAGACAACATATTGATAGACACTTAATTTCTTAAAGTTATCAGGTTTTTAAATGATGGAGGACCACTTAACTTGTCTTTTATTAAGTCTGTCATAGCACTTAATGCAACAGCCAATACTGAATTTCCAAAGCTCTGCTTACAAAAGCAAATTTGCTTTCCTATTGGAAAGCTGCTGCTTAAACTTTGGAACTAAACAATTTATTGCCATTCTACAGACAGACTAACTATGTGCATGGTGAATGTACATCCCTGACTTTGTTGTTGGACTCTTGCTCTTCCAAGTATTGTACAGGCCTATGTTAACCTGACTTGTTAGGCTGTATCTTCCAGAGGATTAGCCCTGTTCATTGCAGCAAAAAGAACCAGAGTCCTGTGGCACTTGAAAGACTAATTTATTATGGCATTAATTAATTAGCCTTTAAGGTACTACAGGATTCCTGTTTTTATTTGGCTACAGCTAGTAAAATCCCTTCCTGCCTATGACCTAGTATGCTCACGAAGCCATTGCATTTCCCAAAAAGCTTGATAATGTAGTCTCCTGTGGCAAATCCTTCCTCAAAAGACAGGATTCTGATATGGCAGTAACATTTGCATCTTTATATTCTGATGTCCTGTATAATTTCCCCCCTCCTCCCTGCTTTCTGGTACCATATAAATAAGATGTGCTGGAAAGGTATGTTTGAGGCAAATTAGGGTATTCTTCAGCTCAGTTTACTACAGTTGTCAGCTACAGAACAGTGTATTGCACAGATAGAAAAGGTTAGCCCACTGAGGAGGGAAATACATCAGTTTAAAAGTAATAAGCCATTAATTACCTGAGTGAAGCCCCTTTGCAGGCAGTTTGGAACTTGCACTCCACTAGCAGGACAAGCTAGGAACAACTTATGTGTTCTTGACACGAAAGTAGCCGTAACCTGTTGTGTGCTTTGTTCTTTTCCAGGAAAAAGTGAAAGTGCTCCAAGGGCCAGATAAGATACTTGCTTTTATGTCATTCTGCGAAGACTATCTTAATAGCTATGGGTGAATATAGCCGCTTTATAGACTGGGATAAAATGGATTCTACAATCCAGGACCAGGATGCAAAGGAACTGACCAGCACAGAATTTCAGGACCTGAAGCAACTGGCTCGCCAGGGATATTGGGCCAAAAACCACTCTTTAAGAGCCAAAGTGTACCACAAACTGATTAATGATATCCCTTGCCGCACAGTGACTCCAGATGCCCACGTCTACCGGGACATTGTGGTGAAAATTGCTGGCAAACGTAACAGCGGCAGTCTTCCACTTCCAGAATTTGTGGACAACAGCCTTGTTCCCACTTACTGCCTGAATGCAGAAGGCATTGGGGCAGTCAGGAAGATAATTTCATGCATTGCAAGCCAGTTCCCGGACATATCATTCTGCCCAGCTCTGCCTTCAGTGGTAGCACTTCTCCTCCATTACAGTAAGGATGAAGCAGAGTGCTTTGAGAAGGTCTGCCGCATCCTTGCCTGCAACGATTCCTCCAAGCACTTCATTGATCAGACGTTCTTGGCTTTTGAGTCGTCTTGCATGACTTTTGGTGATCTGGTTAACAAATACTGTCAGGCGGCCCACAAGCTGATGGTAGCAGTTTCCAAGGATGTGCTAGAAGTATATTCAGACTGGCAACGGTGGCTTTTTGGAGAACTGCCTCTGGTTTATGTTGCACGGGTCTTTGATGTATTCTTGGTAGAGGGCTACAAGGTTCTATACCGTGTTGCACTAGCTCTTCTCAAATTCTTTCATAAAGTCAGGGTTGGGCAGACTATGGAGTCAGACAACGTTCAGGAGGACATCCGAGCTTTCGTTAGGGATATTGCAAAGTCAGTGTCTCCTGAGAAACTGTTAGAGAAAGCTTTTGCGATTCGGCTCTTTTCACGGAAGGAGATCCAGCTTTTGCAGATGGCCAATGAGAAGGCTCTTCAGCAGAAAGGCATAACCGTCAAACAGAAGAGGTAAAAGGGATTCATACATACTCCAGAGAGGCTTTCCCTCTCCTCTAGTAATGCTCTTGACTTACATGGGAAGTGGATATGGTTGCAAAAGCAGAATAATGTGGGTGCTCAGTGGAAAAGTATAGAGACTGTACCAACTTAACCGAATAATTACATGCGTATGTTTGCTTTTTCAGCTTCTGATAATTGGGCTTTTAAAGAACTTTAATTTTTCACAGGGGCCATAGTGGTGGAGCTCTTTCAATGCTTAATTCAAAGCACTAGTCATGTTTTTTAAAACTCTAAATAGATTATGTCTTAAAATAATATAAGAGACTGTGACTTCCCATATGAACTTGCCCCCTTCATTAAGATCTGAAGAGGGTCTTCTCTGCATTTGCAAAGCCTCAACTACTAATGGGAGAAGTAGGAGAAAGCCTTTTCTGATGCCCCACCTAGATTATAGAACTCCTGTCAGGGTATAATTGTGTATTTTATTGCACAAGTGGTGTGGATATTTGGTAGAGTAAAAAACAACCTGCTGTGAGATGTAAAAATTGTAATATTTATAGAAACCGCTAAAATCATTAAACAAGATATATTAAGCAGGCACAGAACCTCTAGCTTACAACAGTGTTAGAAACTCAGATAGATAAGGTAGACACCAAATGGCACCTTAAACCTGGCTTGCAGTCACCACAAAGAAAGGCTATTCATCCCAGGGGGTTGGACTAGATGACCCTCAGGTCCCTTCCAACACTACAATTCTGTGATTCTACAATTCTGTGACCTCAACTACATTGCTTGACTGTAGATTGCTCATACAGAAATTCAGTTGTCCAATATGCAAGAAAGAGAAACACACAGTGGATATGGAACTGGTATTAACTATAAACTAAGGCAGAGGTTTTTAAACTGTGATCTGTGAGTTGCATTTGGGTGGCCCTTGGAAAGGCTGCATCATGGACCTGCACCAGTAGCAAAAAGTGCCGGGCGCCCAGTTAATTTTGAACAGTGGCTTACAATCTATAAAGACAAACTTAAGAGAAATGGGGGAAAGGGCTACAGCTAAAAGTACTAAAACTGGGCAGAGTTAAGTGCACGAGGCATCTTTGATGAAAGAGCCCTTTAAGATGTTCCGCTGGGGCTTATTCAGCTGACAAGTGTTTGTGAAAGCCTTAAAGTTTCTATAGTCTTGTCAGAAGCATTGACATTTCAGAGATTTGGGTCAGTGTTCTAAATATTCCATTTATCGTTAGTAGAAATAGCACAAGACCAGTGGCTGACAGGCATGAGAACATTGTGTTTTTGTATAAGCTGAAGAACAGCTAGTATTCTGTAATCACAGAAACTTGATTGGAGGAAATGTGTTCTGGTTGTGTGACCCAAAATGTAAAGCTTCAAGGAGCTCAGTTAACAGTCTCACAAATAATTTCTTAGCATTTCACACATGCAAATGGTTTGGTTTTTGAAATTATGTAATCTGCACCTGTCCAATTTTCCAAGGGGAAGGGATTCCATTTTTATGTTAACTCTGTATTTTTGTAATATCTTGTTTAAGTTGTCTGTTGTTGCTTCATATTTTGTACACCACTTAGATATATTTTTAATACATTAAGCGGTATGGAATTAAATAATCCAGATCAGATCAAGTCAAAGGGTAAGTACCACAGCACTAAAGACCCAATTTCTACATTGTGTGAAACGGGAAAATCTCAACAGAAGTCACGTATAAGGAGTGAGAGTAGAAGGGAAGGTTGAAGGGCAAGTGCAGAAGTCATAAGCAGTTAGGTGAAGAGACATTGTATAGAAAGATAAATGTGATAAGAGAATTGAGGAGGAAGAACTATGATACAATGGTTGGGTGTCCTTCTGTTCTTTAATCTCGTTCATTTGACTTCAAATCTTACTCTTTTGAGTTTTTCTCTAGGCTCTAATTTACTGAACTTTTCTTGATTTCTCTCTCTTTTGTCTCGTACTGTCATTTCCCTGTCTGCTGCACCCCTCCTCTTTGCAGCATTGCATCCCCAAAAAGGTAGGTTTCAAGATTTGAATACTCCACGCTTTGCTTTTCTCTTCTGCCTTGGCTTGACTTCCTAATGGCTGTTATCGCGGCTTATGCTTGGCTGCTTATGCCAGTACTTACTGCAGTATCAGATGGTGGGGAAGCGGGATGGGGGGAGTTGCAATTCACAAATGTCTTTCCAGAGCTTTCAGCAGTCCTGCTGTCAAGTATGCTGTACAAGATTTGCATTCTAGTCTAGCCTTATTTCTCTGCACCGTCATGAGGATTTCACTGGTGAAACACAAGCCTATTCTAACATACTGTAGGGGCTACTAGTCTTTTGTTGTTAAAAGAACTTCTGAGCCATATAGTGATAGGCAGAATGTTAAACATGAAGTTACTTTGTGTGAATAAAGATTAATAACCCTAGTACAGGCATCCCCAAACTCGGCCCTCCAGATGTTTTGGGACTACAACTCCCATAATCCCTAGCTAACAGGACCGGTGGTCAGGGATGATGGGAATCGTAGTCCCAAAACATCTGGAGGGCCAAGTTTGGGGATGCCTGTCCTAGTAGTACAGCCCAAGATAGTTTTGTGCCTAGGGAGGTGTTCAGAAGATCTGGTATCTAAATTCCACTTAACTATGATAAGGGTATATTGGCTGCAATTCTTCAGATAGCGTTATAGGCATAAAATACCTTACTCTTACTGACAGGGTTGTATGTTGCCACTTATATGTCTGAGGGTGGTTTGAGGACTAAGGCCAGGTTGCTATATGGGAGTCATCCTCCTCCCTGCCATTCAGACAAGCACATGTGGTGGGTGTAAAGTCCCTCCATATAGTGCCTATACATTTACGTGTTCCTTGTATTTTGTTCCATCTCCTTGCTTCTGACCACCTCTGCCCTGCTCTCATTGGTTCATACATATGCTGGTCGGTCTCTCACATATGTGCATGTGTGTGCATTCATACACACACACGCACACACAATATATATATATATATATATATATATATATATATATATATATATATATATCAGCACTCCTTTTGTCTGCTTGCTGCTTTTATTATTTCATGACACTATCCTTCGTTTGCCTTCTCCTTTTTTCCAGAGAGCCTTTTGAAATAAATGATGGAAAAGTTCCTAGGCCCATATTGCTCTGGGACATGTCAAGCCTCTTTCACAGCCAGATCTCCTCCCAGGCTTGCTCTCAGTGAGCCCTGGCCCTTGAATCTCCCTAATTTTTTTCTTCCCTGAACCTTAGTCAGATGGCTTCACATCCTGATTCCCTACCTGATCCCTCCTGTTACCCCTCGGGTCTTCTTTGTTGCTCAGACTTCCTCTTTGTACAGGCAATGACTGCTTTGCACAAGTTATGTTCCTGACCCCCTCGCGTGTTGGCGGAGTGCGCATAAGCCAGTTACCCTCCCGCCTTTTTTCCAGCCCCTTCTGGGTTGTGGCAATGCACGTGTGCGCTGTCACGTGTCAATCAATCATTGCCTGTATAACACCAGTTCCTTCCTCCTTATTTTTTTCACCTTGGGAGCAACAGAAGCACATTGTACTGGAAAGTGTTGGAAGAAATCACCTAAGGTAGCCTGATGACAATCAGGGGCATGGCTCAGTGCATTAAGGCATTAACCAAAAAGAGCTTCCTACAGCCCATGTACAAATACAGAAAATGAATGCAACACATGAAGGTGTGACTAAGTGTGGAACTATTGCCTGCAGCCCAAATTGGATGAATGGCATGTTCTTCACATAGAACATGAATGGCATGTTCTTCCCCACCCTCAGTTAAGCTTGTTTCCAAGATCTTTTTAAAAGTATACAAGCCCATGTGGTATTCAAGCCCATAACTGAGAAGCCAATGGTGAACGTTTAACAAATTTCTTGTTAGCAGCAGTGCTTTTTTTCTGTGGGAACTCAGGGGTACATGTACCCCTAAACATTTCGTGAATATTTGTACTTTTGTCCATTTAGTGTATTTATTTTTCCCAATTTGAACCATAAAATGGTGATTTTCTTGAGTCAAAATGAGAGTACCCCTAAAAAAAATTTTTTAGAAAAAAAAGTACTGGTTAGCATCATGTTTATTAATCACTCTGCCACAGGTACACAGTCCATGTGCTTTGGTAACAAGACATGAGATTCATGTTAGCTTGAGCTGCCTAAGCCTTGGTGGTTTTAAGGCTTAGAGATTAGTGATAAATTGTAGCATGCACACTGAACAGAGCAGCCTTCACAAGTTGTAGATCATGCTTGGAAGGAGACTAATCAACAACCTGATAATCCTCTGCTTGATATCATGCAGGCTCCTATCTGCAGTGCTTCGGAAGTACATATACTGTGGCTTATCTGTGCTGAAGGGAACACATCCTGCCCTTAGCATATGCAGTCAACTATGCATTTTGATTAACTTCTGGTTTAAGGGACAAAACATGAGTTGCTTCAGAAAGGCAGCCACACGATTTCTGAAACTGTCACTGCACTTCAGTTAAATTTTGAAACTACCTACAAAGAAGCATCCCATTTCCCTCACTTAATTAGATATGTGCAGGCGATTCCAACTAAACATTATGACAAACTTTCTGGTGGCAGATGTTCAACAATGGAACTGGCTACCTTGGAGGGTGGTGGAGGTGATGGGAGATTTTAAAAAAGAGTTTAGATGGTCATCTGCCAGGGATTCATTAGCTGAAATTCCTGCATTGGAGGGGATTGGACTAGATGACTTTGGGTCCCTTCCAACTCCACAATTCTATCATTCTATTAGCCGCTAGTTTTCTGCAAGGTTTACAGTATGCAGATGTGTCCATAATAAAATGGACAGGTGGATCCCCTCCCTTTTTTTAAAGAATGTCTTTGCACTATAAGTGGCCTGCATTTCAACTCTTCTTCCTAGCATGTACTGTATAATAACTCCAAAGTTTGGCTTGCTTCATGGTACAGTTCTTGTATATCTCTGACATAAGCTGTGAAACCTGCATTTAACTCTAGCTTGGCTGTCAAAAAGAATTGGCTATATTTCCTTGTCACTGGCTTGTATGTTATCCTCCTGTTTTATGTATTGGCTTCCAGTGCTTTGGAGCAACTGAGCCTTCTGTGGATTCTTTAACTCCATGGATATAGCCATATTCAAGTCTGTTTTCATACTTGGGCAACAGTTGGAAGAGAATTTCCATGAGTGGCACATAGCTCTGAATATATTTATGGTTGTACAGTTTCCTCTGTAATGGTATCACCTGGGTCCCCTGCTGGTTTTGAACTGCAGCAGTCATGGCTGGGGAAGGCTGTTTACATCAAAACCTTCCAAGTGGTTTTCAATGGCTATAGCTTTGATTGGTGAATTGGGCTAGCTTGTAAATATGTCTACCAAATCAGTGGGGAAACTATGAAAGGGCAAAGCTGATCCTAGTTGCAAGGTAACAACTTATGGTATAGTAGGTTTTAAAATTTCCCAGAATTCCCACCATTTGAAAATCTGCATTCTTCCTTGGGGACACCAAAAAATGTACAGCTATCGATTATTCAAATGAAAATCAAATACAGGAAGTAAATTCCTGTTATCCATGTAAAAATGCTGATTTGTATTTAAGAACATTATTTTGTCAAAACTACTTAGGGCTGCTGAGATCTGCACCCTTATACAGAGCTAAACACCACATCATTAATATGGATATCAATCCCTCCTAATTTCAAGCTGTGGGCGACTGGAAACCCTTTAGTTGTTTTGCCCTTTTATTGTTTTTTCCTGTGGTGTGGTGTTGCCCTCTTTCTGCTCATAGTTACTAGCCCTTCTGCTAGTTTCTTTGTTAGTCATTTACAATGCATCTACAAAGGGAAAGGGAAAGAAATGTTTTAATTTGCAATGCTTCT
The DNA here is from genome assembly GCF_964188315.1 of Podarcis muralis. Lineage (NCBI taxonomy): Eukaryota > Metazoa > Chordata > Lepidosauria > Squamata > Lacertidae > Podarcis > Podarcis muralis. The sequence continues at coordinate 39,068,695 of NC_135668.1, forward strand.
TTGCCTTCTGGATGTCAGGAAGGGACTCTTTCTTGCCCTAGGCAACAAGTTGAGGCCCGAATTGGGCAGTAGTTGCTTTGGACAAATGCCCATGACACCAGTTTTAACACCACTTTTCTGTTATTCCACAGGCAGAATGTCCACTTGGCAGTTCATGCTGAGAACTTCAAGTCTGAAATAGTTGATGTAAAGAAGATGAGAGACATCTGGTCATGGATTCCTGAGCGCTTTGCACTTTGCCAGCCACTGCTGCTGTTCACCACCTCAGAACATGGCTGCAGCTTAAGCAGGTAAAATGTAGTCAGTGCTATTTTAAAAGGAATCTTTGGTACTGTACGCCACAAGATGATGTAGACAATCATAGGCCAATTCTCTTGGCAAGGGTGCTTTGCTTCTGATGTATGATGAATGTTGCTAGAGTTGTCTTGCCTTGCCTCAACACAAGCAGAGTTTGTAGGCTGGCTTTACATTGAATGTATGTTTGTGTGCTATCAACTCATATAGATCTTTTTCCTAAGTCAAATCATGGCTTAGTGTGAAAGCGTGTGGTCCCAGAAAGGCAATTGCAGCTGCTTTCCCCCTCCCTGGCCATCCTGCTGTTGTTGCCATGGTTTGTCTTAGCATGTCATCTGAACATGGGCTTGCGGTTTGTCTCACTTCAGACAAACTGCAATCTGTAACCAAAATTCATTCTTGGTTTACAGTTTAAGGAGATGGACCACGAACCCAGATTTGGATGATGTGCTAAGCCAAACCAAACCATGACTTGGCTCATAGCAATGCAGGAACAGCAGGACCAGAAATCAAGCAGCCACAACCTTCTCTCTGGGAACCTGCACATTTGTGATGTACTGTGATTTTGCTTAGCGTTATGGACAAACTGAGCCATAGACTATGCTGTGCTATAGAACTCTGGGTTTTTGCTCGCTCTTCCTTAGCTGAGAGGCCTAACTGTAGGAATGATGAGGCATTAAAAAACCTAAGACATTTATTACGGCATAAGATTTTGTGAACTAGAGTCTGGTCTTTTAGCACATCACCCAAACAGTTTTTATTGTTGATTAAAGAGGCAGACAATGAACTGGGACTTGATTGGCAGTGTGGTGTGAATGCAAAAAGTGTGTGGAGAGTGTGCACAGTTACCAAGACCAGCAGTGGGATGTTTCACTAAAGGAGCATTGTTTTATATGTGTCTTTAACAGGTTCTATTCGCATTGCGAGGGACATGAACCAACTCTCCTTCTGATTAAGACAACAGCCCAAGAGGTAAGTTAGTAGGACAAGTAGCAGCTTTATTTATAAAGTAGACACTTTATAAATTTCATATGATTCACTAAACTGCTGTCCATCAATTATTGTAGTTGCCATAGACAAAAAATGAAATAACTCCTTAGAACTCTCCCTGGTGTTCCACTAACTCATTTGTGCCTTGCTTGCTTAATAAAGCACAATTTAGCTGCTTTCTTGGGAAATTTGAATTTGAAATTCAACCTGTTTTCCAGGTTGACGTGTTCTGCCACAGACTCCCTTCCCCTACCACTACAGAGGGGTGACTTCATCACAGTGCACACACTGCAGTATGTGTCTCCTGCACATCTGCAGAGCTATTCAGAAAGACCCATATATATTCTCTCTCCAGGCCCCTCTTGACACTGATAGGAGCAGTCATAAAATGTGATCTTGGTTGACAGCCATAGACTAACTAAAGATATAACTTGCTACTCTCACACCAGGGCCACTTCAGAGACAAACCTTGGTTTGCTGAATTCAACTGTGAGTTGCTGCTGTTGACAAATTTACATGTTTGATTTCACACCTAAGGTGTGTGTTAGGTGTACACCTACAAATGTTATAAGAAGTGTCTCTTTATCTACCAGCTTTGAGACCTTTCAGCATTACAGCTTCAAGTGTTCAAACTTCTTCGTTGTTTCTCTAAAATGGTGGCTATTTCCATCCTAGGTCTGTGGGGCTTATTTATCAACCGACTGGAATGAACGCAAACGAGGAGGAAACAAGCTGAGCTTCTTTGGAACAGGGGAATGTTTTGTGTTCAGGGTAAGAAGCAATCATGTTCACTCCTTTTTTAAAAAAAAATATCATTTTTATTTGATTTTACAAATAAATTTATAACAATCCAAATGCATATCCATATATAGCTATTAGTCTGAATCTCACGACTTCCCCCCCCCATACCCTCCATGGGTCCTATTGTCAACATTTATAACTGCATATTATTCCATAATCTATATTTTGTATCCATCCATATTATCCATAGTATTTGTTACATTATAAGTGAGATTAAAATCCTGCCAATGTTTTCATCTGCTTAAATAAATAAATAAATAGTTCCCCCCATTCTTTTTTAAAGTTTTTGTCCTCTTGGTTCCTGAGGTTTCCCTGTCAGCTTTGCCATTTCATCATGGTCCATCATCTTAGCTTGACATTCCTCTCTGGTACCACAGAGTAATCATGTTTACTCTTACCACAACCACCCCTTGCCTTTGGGGAACAACCTACTAATCAGTTTATAAGACTAAACCTTGCTGCTATTAGCAGCAGCAGCAGCAGTTTAACCATCATCATCTATATGAATATGGAGCAAACCTTTCCCCAAGTTCATCCAAAGTCTTCATTAGGCTGAATGTTATGATATTCTACTGCAATAAGTGTCTTGATTATTGTTGGGTGTCACACTTTCTCTACCATGGTGTATGATGCAATGTTGCCAAACTAGGAAGTGTAGATATTTTGAATTTCAAGCTTGGGGCAAGGGACCAATACAGGTGTAGTATCGGTGCACATGGATTGTTGATGAGCTACCAAAACAAATGTGTCACTCTGAAGTTGGAAGGCAACTGGATTCAGTCCGCATTTAAAGGTGAACCTACTAATAATATACAAGAATGCATTATATCATGGGATATTGCATAGAAAAATGTGTATTAGGAGAAATTCACACTAAAATGCTGATAAATTTTCACAAGGCCTTTAAAAAAAATAGCAAACTGATGTGAAAATGGGGAGAACAGAACTTAAGAATGGGGAGAAACAAGAAACGAAAAGTGATATATTCCCCCATCCCTAGTTGTAAGTACCTTTTTCAGATTCACTTAACACAGGAGTCTTTACAATTAAAGTGGCAATCAAGAGGGTCACCAAATGAAACATTTGAGTATCTATCCTGATTTTGCAAGATTCCTGATGCAATGTCAGGAAGAGGTTGTGTAATATAACTGTCATAATGTCTTAACACTTCTCTAGTGCATTGAGGTCCTGCCTAGAAAGGTAGGCCAGAAGTACTCTATATATTGCTAAGCAATCTGAAAGCCCCCCGTGCTCTACAAATGTACCAAACTTGATTTATGCCTAGCAAGGAGACCACTGAAAGTTGCTCTGAGCTTTTCTAAAGGAACAGCAGGTTATAAATATAATAACTTCCCTTTTTAGTGTCTGCCACAACATTCATAGTGCAAATTCATTCTGAAAATCTTTCTTGGGGTGTGAGTCAAGTTCTGGCCATGGGGGGGGGGGGGGAGATGCCAAGTGCAGTGCGTTTTCTCTGAATTCCTTCATAACTCCATCTCTCCTCTCCTCCTCTCATCTCTCTAGCTGGTGCCTGAAGTGGAACGCTATGAGTGGGTAATAATCAGGCACCCAGAGCTAGCCATGACAGGACCTGAACAAGGGAACCATTCCTCCCATGTTTCTGACCCTCCATCCGCCACCAGCCTCCCCTCGGACCCCTCGGACCGCCTTTCCCCCTTCCTTTCTGCCCGGCACTTCAACCTTCCTTCCAAAGCTGCATCCATGTTTATGGCTGGTGGAATGGAATGCATCATTATAGGTAAGCCTGTGCTCTTCTGCTGCTGCCTCTTGCAACAGCGCCTTGTAGTTCTATGTAGGGGCACAAAGGGGTTTGCACTTTTTAAGACTTTTATTCCTGAATCATCTTTGAATCTGGGTTAAAATGAAAGATTTTCACCCCGCCCATCTATCTGGGTTTCCTCAGCCACACTGGGCGGCTCCCAACAGAGTGATGATGATGATGTGGTAAAACATCAAACATTAAAAACTTCCCTAAACAGGGCTGTCTTCAGATATCTTCTAAAAGTTAGATAGTTGTTTATTTCCTTGACATCTGATGGGAGGGCGTTCCACAGGGCAGGCGCTACTACTGAGAAGGCCTTCTGCCTGGTTCCCTGTAACCTCACTTCTCACAGTGAGGGAACCACCAGAAGGCCTTCGAAGCTGGACCTCAGTGTCCAGGCTGAACAATGGGGGTGGAGACACTCCTTCAGGTATACTGGGCTGAGGCCATTTAGGGCTTTAAAGGTCAGCACCAACACCGAATTGTGCTCGGAAACGTACTGGGAGCCAATATAGGTCTTTCAGGACCGGTGTTTTATGGTCTTGGCAAATAGATCCAGTGTGCAATATTTTATCTATTCTGCATCAGACTCTTCTGAAAGCTAAAATAGCCACAATTGAATGCTCTGCATATGCTAGCCTTCACCAACATGGTGCCCTCCAGATGTTGTTGCCCAAAACATCTGGAGGGTGTCAGGTTGGCAAAGACTGGTATACACCTTGGATTCTGAGAGATCCATGAATTCTTAACTGTAGAGCAGTTTGATGGGGTGATAATGTCTTCTCATAATATATATTCACATGTTGGGGCAGCTGAAAGCTGTCATTCTGTGTCTCCAGAAGTAGTGGAACTGAACATGTGATTGGAGCCACTGCTTTGCATCTTGATGCAGGGACAGTGTAACTGTGGTCTTTTCCCCCACAGGCGGAGGCGACGGTCAAGCTCTCTACATTGACGCAGACCTGAACCATGGAAGAACTGGCCACTGCAACACTTTCAACAACCAACCATTGTGCTCTGAAAGTTTCCAGATAGCTATCATAGAGGTTTGGGGTTTCAAGGACACTATGAGCAACTGAGGAGATAGAGCCTACTTTCAAAAACAGCTAGCTCGTGGAGCATCTTATGATTCTGACCACAACTCCAGTTGCAAGAGTCGAGCTTATTTATAAATCCACAAAATCAGTAGGCTCCTTTTTTGTAATTTAGAAAGCTAATTTCCAGGGCTCACGTAGATGCAGGGGCCTCATTGTTCAGCCATTGTATTTTTCATATGCAATTTGTATTTGGCTAAGCGATTTATCCTTGACCTCCTGTTCTTACCTCTGGAAACCTTTATGCATATCCTGATACTTTTGGTAGCGAGAAGGTGGCCTCACTGAAGTATCCAAGTTGACTTTTATCCGTGTCAGAGCCTTCATGAGGCCAGATAACATTTCTGATGTCAGCAGGTGCTTGTTGGTGACTGGATTTATCCAGCAGTGTAATTTTTCTTCTTTTGCAGAAGCTTCTAATCCCTGCTAACGTTAGCTTGGATACAGAGTGACTCCCATGCAATCCAAACTGATTATGTTGCCGATTTTTCTCTCCTCCCAACTGCAGTCTTGCTTACTGCGTGCCACGCCAACCTAGAGGCTTCCCCAGATCCCCAGGGGGCTGCAGTAGGAAAGGGAAGGATGAGAGAGACCCATTGCACATGTGCAGAACACACTACAAATGGAGTGTTTGATCCAAGCCATTATTTTCTATAACCTATTAGATTTGAGAAATCTGTTAAAAGCACCATTTTGTGTGTGTGTGCGTGCACACACTCATTTACACACCTTACAGCTGGCTGTTGCCCTAATAGCCAGTCTTCGTTTGACATTCCGCTGTGTTTGAAGTGAAGCTGACTGAGTAATTTGGGAGTACCTTTTTCCCCTTTGGTCTTCAGTGCCACTGCTCTGTCGAAGGCATCCTGTCTGACATGCTGCCATCCTGCTTTTCTGTTTACATTCCTGATACTGCATATCAGTGATACCATGATTTTTTTTAGGGGGTACATTCAGGCAGCTAAACGGCCCTTATGGGATATACAACACACTGAACTACTTCCTCCTGAGTCGTTGCTATTTGTGTTGAAAACAAGCTGGGAGGAGCTTGAAGCAGTATTAGCTAATTGACCTCAAACTTTGGCACAGTCTTTTAAAGTGAAGCTATTGCAACAAGCTAGGGAAATGGCCGATAGTTGTTTTGACTATTAAAGGACTGTTTCTTCTAGGGACTCTAGGGGGTGCTGCATCCTCATTAACCTGACAGATACCTGGTCACTGGAAGCTTTCTTGCATGCAGCCTTTGGCTGTTTGGTTAGTAGTGACATCTCTTCAGTTCAGGTTGCCACGTGGTAAGCAAAGTCTGCCCCTAGACTAACACAGAAGCATTAAGCACATCTTGTTGGTTTTCCGCTTCCTTTTTTCGTCTCTGAATCTCTGTGAGATCTGCTCATTCCTAGCTTAGCAAATGAGGAAGGGAGCTTTGCCATATCTGATATCTGCACAACTGCAGTAAAGTAGCCAGCTTAGAAGATTTTCCTTTAGAACTGGTTATTGAGTGTTTTCATTTGATTATGCCCTGTCTTAAGAAATGACACAACCTGTGGCTAAAATGGGGGGAAAGCCAGCTTGTTACAGAACTTGCTCGGTTGAGGCGGTGCAAAACTCAGCATGCTTTAGCCTTTGGGGACGTTACATGTGCTTGAAGCTAGGAGGTACTTAAGATAATAGCTCAAGAACATATCATATAACCTGGCTTATTTTAAACTTGTTTTGGCCCTTTCTCTTACAATTTCTAGTAATGTGGACAAAATTCTACCTGCCTGATTTGATGGACGTTGTTAGGTAGTGGAGTAATACAGACACAAAAAGAAGCCATTGCATGGTGTCTTGCAGCTGAAGCTGTTTGCTCGTGCTGTCTGGGGAGCTTTATCTGCAATGGGACTACCCTCCTCTGAATGAAAACTGGTGGCATTTCTGGCCATCTTTCCACAGGCCAGCCCAGTCCACTCCCCGTCACTTCTCTGTTGGAGTAGAATGCAGCACATGTGAACAACACCAAAACATCCAGCTAAGGTGAATTGTTTAGGATGTGGAAGTCTCAGCAAACCAAGTGGAGAATGTTTCCATATCTATCCAGAAGGTGGCACACATTTCTCAGTGGATGTTGACATGGTGAAAAATAAATAGGTGTTAACAGTCGCTTTTGTGAAGCAGAGCTGTGAAAGTGGGGGCTGGGATGTTACCTGCAGTCTTAAGAAGGGTGCAGCTCAGAGTCTGCAGCAGCAGGTTTGGCAAAAATTTAAAAAAATACTTATATCTCCCTGTTATGTTTCCCAATCTCTTTTAAGTGGGAGGTTTTTAGCATAAGCAGTTTTGGATTATATGTCTTGAAGTCGATACCTTATTCGTGATTTCATTAAGCAAGCTGATATTAAGTTTTATCCGGTTTCTGTCTTCAGTTTTTGAGATCTTGATGATGACTGAAAAGGAGCCATTCTAAAAGTGGTTTCCTGGGAGATAAGTCCCTTCCTTGTAATAATAGGTTAGACAGCAACACTTGCTGGGTTGAGGAAGGGAGAAGTATTGGCAGTAGCAAGAAGTGACATGAATGTAACTAGAAACACCTTCCAACGTAATTCTTTGGGGTGCAGGCAAATTTCTACCCACCTACAGTAGACTGCTGCAGTGCTAGAATTTTCTTGGGAATGTTTCAGTAATTCACTGAGAACCATGTACTTGTTGACAACCAAGACTCCCTATTTCTCATTGAGATTATTTAGCTTTTCTTGCATATGAAGAGAGAACAGAAGAGAAAGTCAATATTACCATTAAAGAGTTAAAAACACCTCATACTAGAAATACTTTGTTTTAGGAAACCATAAAAACTGCTTCATTCATTAAATCAGTTGTTAATCCCAGAACTGATGTTAAGCACAGAATTTATTCTTTTTAAAAAATATATATTCCGAGGTGTTTACTTCTTCATGTCTCTTGAAATAAGTGTTCTAGTTCTCCTCCAAAATCTGAATATGTATACTTTTGCCTCGCCATCGTAATGTGTTAATATCACAAGCAAGCAAGGCCTTTGCCCTCATCTACACACAGTTGGGGCAGAGGAACTCTGGTGTTGCAGATACATATCTAGAAGGTGGACCAGCGGCCAGATCTCAGCTGCTGTCTCCTCCCTCTCTCCCTCCAGGTTGCTGTGTGTCCCTTTGGTGTGTTTTGAGATGAGCATTGTACCTGGTTGTAACGATACATGTGAATGTGCCTACTGCTCCTGACAATGTGGTGATGTTTATTTCCCTGGAGGCAATTGTAGCTTTTGTGCAATGTGACTTTCTTCCCTTAACGTATAGTTTATGTCTCCCTTCCATAATTGATGTCACTGATGGCAGTTGTGTGTGTGTGTGTGTGTGTGTGTGTGTGTGTGTGTCTGTGGCCATACAGAAATCAAATTGACTTTTAACAGAAAAATAAACTCTGGATATGACTTGACTCTTCAATGCAGCCACATGGCTATTGGTGCTTCCTATCTTAACTTTTCTGTAAGTAGTTGGTCCTGCAGCCAGCAACTTGTTTAGTTGGCCATGTGCTGGGATACTGAGATCTTGGGTGTGACCACCTGCCACCAAAAACACCAGCACTCTACTTAGGTAGTATGATTCATAATGCCCCCTCCATTACTGCTGTTCTCCTAAGCACCAAAGCAGTCCCTCTCTCTAACAAGCAGGGAGACCAGCTTCTTGGATGCATCTTCCAAGGCAATTAGCATCATCCTTAGAAATCAACCAGGATAAAGTTTCTGGCAGGGGCTCAGATAGTACCTCAGTTTTATTGCACAGGGCCTCTGAAAACTTGAATGGGTTGCATGCTGTTGAGTCCGAGAAACAAAACCTCTTGGACGATCACAATTCCACGTAAACTGGATATAAATCTGGACAGCATGAGGAAGCTAATTAGCAACTGATTTGAGTATGATAGGCTATGTAAACACAAGGCAGTTCATCCTTTTGGACAAGTGGGATCTTGTGGCAGTTGCTCATACTGTATTAACTAATAGGCGGCATGTAGGCCATTACAGCTTGGCCTGTTTGTAGTCTCCTGGACCACAAGGTGTAGAAATAAATTGCCAAGATTTATGTGTGTGCACCACCCTGCATTTGAAGCATATGAAGACTGGGATTCCCCAGGATTTTATTTTTTTTTGGGGGGGGGGGGGAATCATGTGATTTAAATATATGGTGTGTCCATTGCCTAATGCAAAGTTAGACTTTGATGTAGCTATGGCCACTCCTGCCTTTGGCACCACCCACCACAGGCATGTGGCCCCTGCAAGGCTGCCTGTGGAGGAATGTGGCCCTCGGGCTGAATTCCCCATCCTTGCTATATAGTATAAGCATTGTACATTACTATATAATATAGCAGTACTTCAATCTGGCCTCTAGAGTTCCCTCTTCAACTGATTTCCAAAGCAGTAGCAACCACTAGACCTTCTGTTTGCAGAAGGCCTTACTGTGGATTCAAAGCTGCTCTTTGCACGGGGAGGAAATACTCAGCTTCCCTGAGGCACGGGGCAGGAGTCTCATGAGCTGCACCACCACAGCGGTGGCACCTAACCTGACCTGGCGCTACACACTGGTACATAGTAACACAGGTCTAGATTTTACTCTCGCAACCTTGCAGTGCATACAGACAGGCATGGGCATTTTGCTCCTTGCCATTTTGCCCATTAAATCTCTGGTCAGCTGGGAGCTGTGGCACATTCTTGGCTTGACAGCATAAGTCTGGCAGGGCCCTACAGCCATCTTAATCCTCCAAGGCATGTATCAAGTGTACCTGGTTGCCCTTGCCCCTACCCTACACTGGCCTGCAAACAGCTTTAGAGGAGCAGTTTTCATCAGGAGCACGAGCGGCTTCCACATGCATTTTCTAAAACACTTTAAATGTAAAGACCAATTTAATGTTTCTAGTCCGTCCCCCCCAAAGTGTAGGGTGTCCTCAATTAGAGGAGGAGACATCTGTCTGAATCCCTCTTTGGTAACAGCACTGGAGTGAACAAGCAGCAGCACATCAGATCTTGGGACTGATCTGCGCAAGCACACACTACTTCCTTGCAGTTGGAGGTGCAGTTGCACCAGGCACATGGAGCAATGCTGAAGTATCAAGGTTGGTGCTGCATACAAGGAAATATTCTAGCAAATGCTGGAATTCTTTGGGGAGGCAGTGGCCCTTAACTCTGGATAAGCTGATGCCCACTATTCACAGCTCCTCCAGGGACTGTTCCTTGAGCTTCTCCGCTGGGCATTTCAAAACACTGGTGCTAAGCTTCAATACTGATGCTGCATTATGAGTCACTATGGAGGCAGCACCAGGCATCCTGGAATCTCCTTTCCTGACCAGCAGCTTGAAGAAGCCTGTAGATTATCCTTGCAGCAAGTGCTGTGCTGCTATTTCCATCCAAAGGAGAGTGTGTGTCTGGTTACAAATTGACAGTAAAATGGAGCCATCTCACACTGGCTTTCCACATCTCTGAGCCCCTTTGGGCCAGGATCACAGAAGAAATGCTGTGGCTGATGGGAAAACAACTGCAGGGTGTGCAGCAAGGCGAGTGTTGTTTAAAATGTGGGGTTCTACTTTGCCTGCACATGATGATTTTTCATCTTCAGCCTTATGGTGCTTTAGTAATATAGGAACATAGGTAAAGGTACCCCTGCCCGTACGGGCCAGTCTTGCCAGACTCTAGGGTTGTGCGCTCATCTCACTCTATAGGCCGGGAGCCAGCGCTGTCCGCAGACACTTCCGGGTCACGTGGCCAGCGTGACAAGCTGCATCTGGCGAGCCAGCACAGCACACAGAAACGCCGTTTACCTTCCCGCTGGTAAGCGGTCCCTATTTATCTACTTGCACCCGGGGGTGCTTTCGAACTGCTAGGTTGGCAGGCGCTGGGACCGAACGATGGGAGCACACCCCGCCGCGGGGATTCGAACCACCGACCATGCGATCGGCAAGTCCTAGGCACTGAGGTTTTACCCACAGCGCCACCCGCGTCCCTAATATAGGAACATAGGAAGCCTTATATTGAGTCAGACCCATTGGTCCATTTAGTTCAGTATTGTCTGTACTGACTGACAAGTGGCTCTCCAGAGTTTCAGATAGGAGACATTCCCAGTCTTACGCAGTGGTACTGTATCTTGAACTGAATCAGAGTTCTTCCACTGCACTGTGACTCTTGCCCTTAAAAAAATGAATTACATTTTTAGTGCTCATGATCTAGTCATCAGCATCATAAACTTTTACTGCACTAGCCAAAGGCCATGACATCTTCCAAAAACAGATCTACAGTGGTACCTCAGGTTAAGAACTTAATTCATTCTGGAGGTCTGTTCTTAACCTGAAACTGTTCCTAACCTGAGGTACCACTTTAGCTAATGGGACCGCCCACTGCTGCCACACAATTTCGGCTCTCATCCTGAAGCAAAGTTCTTAACCCGAGGTACTATTTCTGGGTTAGCGGAGTCTGTAACCTGAAGCGTCTGTAACCTGAGGTACCACTGTATTTGGAGGGACTTGGATTGTTACGGAAGAGTATTCAGCCATGCAACATAGAAAGCAGTCTTACACGCGTGTGTGTGTGCACGCGCACACACACACACACGAGTCAGACGATTGATCTGAGTATTGTCTACACTGACCAGCAGCAGCTCTTTGAGGTTTCAGACATGGATCCTTCACCAGCCCTGCCTGAAAATGGCAGAGATTGAACCTGGGACCTTTAGTATACAAGGCAGATGCTCTACTAATGAGTGACAGCACTTCCCCATCACTTGCTTCAGGTAAGCTTGAACTCATAAACTCAGTGCTGCTGTGCCACCAAACACTGCATCCTAAGTGCCGGGCACTAACTGACTGCATCGCTAGAGCTGCAAAATGCTTACCTTTTGGAGTGGAACACAAATTTTTGTATTTATAGCCTGATTTTGGAAAAAAGTGCAAGGTAGTTAATGGATTTTTTTATAAAGGGTAATACTTTCCCATGAGTTCTTCCCAGTTATCCTTTGCTGGTGATGTCATTCATCTGTCTGCAGGTCATTTCTTCCATCAGTTTCAAACACTAAACAAGTAATAATTCTATTCCAGAGACATCAGGAGGTTGAGATGGGTTTCCACATATTTTTAAAAACTTGTAAATAATTATTTAAAAGATTCAGGCCAATACTGTATTTGTCTTCATTTCTAAATAAACTACATCCTGTGATAACCACAAAACAAACCAAGTATAATCTATTTATGGTCCACCAACTCCAAATAAAATGAAGTTACAGAATATAAAATGCATAAGATTGTTAAAAGGCGGGAAGGGGGATTCAAAAAGTCATCTTAGATTGTCTAATGTCCTCTGATATAGGACAGAGGCAGAAGGCAGAGAGGATTAGACAAATTTGTAATCCAGTATCTGTTGAGGGATGATGTTCCTGAAACTACTGAGATTGTTTCAGGGTATTTAGCCAAGATTTTTAAAGTCAAATTTAAAACTACTAATTTTACTTAATGGTGGCTATTGCGTCTTTTTTATGTTTTATGTGTTTTAATATGTTGGGATTACCAATATTTTATGGATGGCTTTTATATGTTTTATTGTCCAATTATGCCACTAAAGGCTGAATGAATGACAAATTCATGCAGAGCAAGGCTATCTCTGGCTTCTAGTCATGAGGGCTATGCTGTACCTCCATAGTTGGAGGCAGCAATGCTTCTGGAAACCAGTTGCTGGAAACCATAGGCGGGCATAGTGCTGTTGCGTTCAGGTTCCGCTTGCGGACTTCCCTTAGCTATCTGGTTGACCACTGTGAGAACAGGATGCTGGACTAGCTGGGCCCACTGGGCTGATCCAGCTGGCCTCTGTTATGTTCTTGTGTTCTTAACAGCAGCTCAAGAATGAAGAAAACTTCCAACAGCCAAGTCAGGCCTTTCACTTTCAAGTTCCATTTTCTGTAAATGCTGAAGCTGACATCTTTTCATTTCTTACGAAACAGACTTCCCTGTATACAGTGGTACCTCTGGTTACGAACTTAATTCGTTCCGGAGGTCCGTTCGTAACCTGAAACTGTTCTTAACCTGAGGTACCACTTTAGCTAATGGAGCCTCCCGCTGCTGCCATGCCACCAGCACGTGATTTCTGTTCTCATCCTGAGGTAAAGTTCTTAACCCAAGGTACTACTTCCAGGTTAGCGGAGTCTGTAACCCGAAGTGTCTGTAACCCGAGGTGTTTGCAACCCGAGGTACCGCTGTATTAACTGACTGGCTGTTTCCTGTTCCACCCCTCCTCCCTCTCCCTATTTAAAAACTACACTTTGCTTAAATTTCCCAACCTCTCTCTCTCTCTCTCTCTGTATGTCTGGCAGCCAGCCCATGAAACCCATGAGAAATGTAACAGCTTCTATTTCTTGCTGCTTCTAGGGGGGTAAGCCAGGCTACGAGACCTGTTGTCAGTGATAACAAATCCTTTTGTTAAGCATATTGAGAACAAATAACATTTGCTTTTCAGTTTCTTTCCAGATTTTGTAAAAGACGGTTTGTTTGCATACAAAAGCAAACTGAATAGGAGGGCATCGTGGCCTGAAAAACTAGAGTTGAAGGAGAGGAAAATGAGCCCTCTGACAGCTGAGTGATATTACACATTTTGTTTTCACTGATTTGTGTGTGTGTGTGTTTCATCCAAGGAGCTCCAGGCAAGATGATGCAGGTGCCATTATCCCCATTTTATCTTCACATACCTGAGAGCTAGGCGGAGGAACAATACTATACTTAGCATTTGTTAGTTACCGGTAGTTATTTATTTGAGCAATTTAAATACCCCTTTGGAAAAAAAACAAACCATCTCCAAGGTGGTGTACAAAAGGTTGGGAGAAGGGCCATAGCTAAAGGGTAGAGCACCCATTTTGCTCAGTGTTGTCTACACTGACTGGCAGTGCTCTCTGGGGTTTCAGACAGGGGTCTCTCCCACCTAGGGAAGTGGACAAATCTGTTGATTCAGGTTTTGCTCAGTTTCTCATTTCTCCAGTCTTAAATTTCAGTTCTCCACATTTCCCAATGAGTTTGCAATTTTTTAAAAACAAGTCTTTGTGAAAATTCATCATTTTACTGCAAGTTTCTCCCGATATACATTCTTGAATGCAATTTTGAGTACTACCATGCATCGGTGTGTGTTTATTTTCAGTACTGCATGCATTTTGGGCAATAGACAAATTTAATAAATTAATAAATAAAAATTGCATGCATTATGGAGAACTGCATTACAAAATTTGGAGAGGTATGAATTTCAAAAGATGGCTGTGTTTTATGCATTGGTTTGGAAAGTGCCAATCAGGTAGGTTTGCCTTTAAATGCTAACTGAATCAAATTTATTCCCCATCCTCCCAAACCTCATTGGGGATGCTGAGGATTAAATCCTGAGTCCTTCTGAGTGGAAAGGGCCTTTTCTGTCCCCCTCTCATTCTCACTGCCCAGGGGAGTTCCAGCAGGGAGGGAGATCCCTTTTTTGGCCAGACAGCTGAACTGATTGCTTATAGAGGACGTTCTTCCCTCCTACTTCTGTGATTGAATTCATGTTGACTCCCTTTTTCCCTTCGCCCATCTCTGTCTGGGTTTCCCACCACCATCAAATTAGGCTGAGGATTTCAGGTCTCCCTAACCCCTGGTTTAAGCTAATTTCAGCAACAGCGTAATCAACAGGCTGGTGTTAGAGGTGATCACTATGTGACAGCTGGAACGTCTTAGGAAGTTGCCTTCTCCTGAGTTAGACCATTTGTCCATGTAGCTCAGTTCTGTCTACATAAGGAGTAACCAATGTGGTGCCCTCCAGATGTTAAGACTACGACTTCCATCCTCCCTGACCTTTGGCTGTGCTGCCGTAACGGAGATCCTTATTATATTCCTCCTTAAATAAATCCTCCATTGCTGCAGCTGGTGGGTGAACCCCCAGTTCTGGCTTCCCTTCCCAGGAAAAGCTGAGCCACTGACTCAGTTCATGTCGGCTCTTTGGCAAGCAGGAGGAGGGGAGAGAGAAAGAGCTGACTCCATTCTTTCATTTCCCATTCTTCCATCGCAGGTGCTCCAGGACTGTGTGCACTGTAAACAAAGCCGAACCTGAGCCCAGCAGCATCCATGCTCCTCCAGGCTGGCTCCTGCTAGCGGGTGTTTTGTTTGGCGTAGCAGCAGGAGCTGGCTGGAGGCAGCGCATCCCTGCTTCCCCGCAGTCATGGTACGGTGTGATACTTGCCTGCGTCAGCAGCCTCCCCTCTCTTAATGCCCTTGCTGGCAAAAGAGCTATTTTGGTCTCCTTACCTGTTAACCCCATGTGTGCCGCAGCCTGCAAGGATGCATCAGGCGCTGTTGAGTCTTCTAAGCAGGGAGCTGCCCATTCAACAAGATATTCAAGGATCCCTTTTCACTCATTGAATACATTTGCATACTGCCTTTAGGGGAGGTAGGTGCTCAAAGCCGAGACAAAATGGGGATTGATCCTGCCCAGCTCCCAGGTGTGGCACGGCAGCCTGGACCACGCATACGACACACATAATACATTTTACATCTTCCTTTTGAAAATTTCTACTCTGCCTTTTAATCAAATGCTTCAAACAGAGAAAAATTACGTTTTTAAAAAAGCAAAAGGAGCCCTTATTCCTCTGGCTGGAGGCAAAAAGCCTAAAGCAGCCTACTTCTATCTTGCTGTTGCTCAGGGATGATGGGAGTTGTAGTCCCAACAACATCTGTGGCCTAGACTGGGTCCTTCTCTCACATTTTCAGGCCCACATATACACACCATACATGCTGGTATGGCACACACTGTCACCTTTCTTTCTTTCTTTCTTTCTTTCTTTCTCTCTCTCTCTCTCTCTCTCTCTCTCTCTTTCTCTTTCTCTTTCTCTCTCACACACACGCCACATCACACTCATTTCTAACACAGCACTGGGCTTAAGAGGAAGCCTCTCTTCTCAGTCCAGCGTTGCAGTGGAAGAAACAATCACTATTTTAAAAAGCACCTAACCAAAGACTCTTGACCAAAATATGTAACTTCTCCTTCAGATAAGTCTCCATGCCTGCACACTGGAACTTGTAACTTCTAGGATCAGGTTGGGTCCTAGAAGCTACAAGTTAACTTAATGCCTTTCCCAGGGAAACTGGTGTAAAGCATTATTAAAGACAGAATTACCCAGCAAGATAGAGCAAGAAGCCTTGCTGGAGCAGAGGAATCTCTTATCCCAGCCCAGTACTGAAAAGGAGAAGACCGGGGCTGGCCATTTCAAAAGGTTTCCAGGGCCTGATCTGACCCATGGTTTCTCCACCCTTATTATATGAGCTTAATTTCCAGCTCTCCTTCACGGAACACCTCTCTCCCTCCAACCCCAGTTGAACAAAACAAGACAAGCCATTTGGAGGTATTGCGACAGGAAATTCTTCCTCTTTCCCACTGATAAGTA
Organism: Podarcis muralis; assembly: GCF_964188315.1. Classification (NCBI taxonomy): domain Eukaryota; kingdom Metazoa; phylum Chordata; class Lepidosauria; order Squamata; family Lacertidae; genus Podarcis; species Podarcis muralis. The sequence continues at coordinate 39,085,080 of NC_135668.1, forward strand.
TTTGATCAGTAATGCAGCAAGCAAGCATAAGAGGGAGCTCTCTTGCAACCACAGCCACTTCTCTACTGAGCTGTTGAGAAAGGGCCCAAAAAGGTTGAGTGAGCCCCTTTCCAGCTATGTCCAGCATGTAATATGATTACTCTGCTTTGCCTCCTTGGTTGGAGGCAGTATGGCTCTGGATGTCAGTTGCTGGAAAAGACAGGAGGGGGAAATGCTGTTTTGTTCAAGTTTCCCACATTCATCTGGTTGGCCACTGTGAGAACAGGATGCTGCACTAGAACTTCTATTGGCTGATCCAGCAGGGCTGCTCTTACGTTCACATTCAAGTAGATGACCTGGCCTGCAGGCCAGATCCAGTTCCCAGTCCCAACCCATACAGGCCAACTATGGCAGGTGGTTGGGAACACCCACCTGTCAATTCACCTGACATTGCGGTGGCATCAGGTGACCCGTTTTCCAAATTAAGCTTTGCGGGCAAAGGCATACGGTGCCAACTATCAGCTGATCCTAGGATCTTGTGAAGCGCTAGGTATGGTTCTCCGCAGGGTCCAATGATCATTGGAAGTTTCTAAAGCCTGTGCACAGCACTTCACAAGACTCTGACAGCCCAGGGTGCAGTGCAGCAGAGGGCTTTGCAGGTGCCCTTTCAGACGACCCAGGTCATTACATCTGATGTCATACATGATCTAAAGTGTGTGTGGCTTGGCCAGAATGGTCTCAAGGGCCAAATGGGGAAGGTTAGGCACACAGGCTGGAGGTGCCCCACCACTACACTAGGGTGTCAGGCCAGACACACAGAAAGCTACCAGGGCATGTATGTAATTCTTAGTGATCCACTCCAGTTTCAACTTCCTTTTTCTCCATAAACTTTCCCACCTCCATGGTTAATAAAAATGAAACAAAATGAAACTCGCCAGTAGCCTTTGGTTGTCTAGATATGCCCAGCTGAACTGCAAACTTTGACTTACAGCTATTTGAAGCCTCAGTTTCAAAATGTAATTGCATTCAGAAAATTGCATTATGCAGTAGCAAAATGTGTGGGACACTTATTGCATATTTGCAAGGAACATGACTGCTGAGACATTTTCCCGTGTTCTTGTAGCAGACCTTCTTGCAGAGAAAGGAGGTGCAATTAAACACTTTGCACAACATTGAAGCCCTTGCTCCTCTCAGCTGATGGTCAAGAGAGGCCCTCAGGGGCTGGATGAAATCTGGCAGCCACATCCAGTCTGTAGGCTGACCAATTTATTTATTGTTGAATTTATATACCACCCTATATCTAGAGGTCTCAGGGTGTTTCACAAAATAAAATCAAAATATAAAACCACAAAATACATAATCAGAATAAAAACAACAACCCAATAACCACCACCCCCCAAAAAACCCCACATTTTAAAAGGCCGTAGCATGTCAATCAAATCAACCAAAGGCCTAGTTTAAAAGGAACAGTTTTGCCCAGCACCTAAAGGTGTATAATGAAGGCGCCAGGTGAACTTCCCTGGGGAGAGCATTGCAAAGAAAGCCCTTGTGTTTCCACCCTCTGGACCTCTCAAGGAGGAGGCACACAAAGGAGGGCCTCAGAAGATGATCTCAGGCTCTGGGTAGGTTCATATGGAAAGAGGCGGTCCTTGAGGTATTGCAGTCCTGAGCCATTTAAGGCTTTATAGGTCAAAACCAACACTTTGAATTGAGCCCAGAAACTAATTGGTAGCCAGTGCAGTCGGACCAGAATCAGTATAACATGCTCAAACCGTTTTGCTCCACTGAGCAACCTGGCTGCTGAATTCTGCACTAGCTGAAGTTTCTGAACCGTCTTCAGAGGCAGCCCTACATATAACGCATTGCAGTAATCTAACCTTGAGGTTACCAGAGCATAGACAACAGTAGTTAAGCTATCCCTGTCCAGATAGGGGTGTAGCTGGGCCACCAGCCGAAGCTGATGGAAGGCACTCCAGGCCACTGAGGCCACCTGAGCCTTGAGCGACAGCAAAGGATCCAGGGGTACCACCAAGCTACGAACCTGCTCCTCCAGAGGGAGTGTAACCCCATCAAGAGCAGACGATCTCCCACTCATCTCGTTTAGGGATCAAGGCTTGACAAAGCCTCTCTCCTATGGTTTTATGACGGGGTCCTGGAACACTACTTAAGTCACCAGTGTTAGCAAAGTGTTAGCAAAGCCATTTAAATAACAAAAATGGAGTCTGGTGATAAAAGTCCTGATAACACTTTGCAGAGCAAACTGGACAAAAATAGTGTATAATCTGAGGAGAAAGGAAGAGAGATACAGGGACACTCAGGTTGCGAACGTGATCCATGCAGGAGGCATGTTCGCAATCCGCAGTGCCACATCTGCGCACGTGCAGGTCACAATTCAGCATTTCTGCACATGCGCAAAGCATGATTTAGCTCTTCTGCGCATGCGCGAGTGCCGAAACCCAGAAGTAACCCGTTCCAGTACTTCTGGGTTCAGTGAAGTGCGCAACCTGAAAGCGCGCAACCTCAAGCGTCTGTAACCCGAGGTATGACTGTACTTTGTCTTGCTTAGTTTAGGCCTCGTACATAGCAGGAGACGTACAGAGGAAAATGCCCTTAGAACTGCGTGGCCAATCAGAGTACATGCTACCTCAGTGAAGATCATGCCACTCTGCCTAGTTGCTAAGCAACACCATTACCTTGGCTAGTTGACTTTAACACTAACAGAACTAACCCTTAAGTTACAAACTGAACAATCTCTGCTGTCGCACTTCCAACAATCAGAAGTGTGCTTTACTCCTGCGCTTACACTCCAGTTGTTGCAACAGCCCCTTCTTGGAAAATATCTTGACAAGTACAAATTCTGAAGACAAAAAATAAAATGCAGAAGTGAAACCCACAAGAGGAAAGATTCATTGGGGAAATAGTGAATGCATGCTGTGAGTCATGGAAATGGGATGGTGCTAGATGCTTTTTAAGGGAGGACTCAAGAGTGACTAGCCTTGTCCTCTGACACATATGAAAGGGATGCTACCAAATGAGAGGAGGAATCTTTTAAGGTCTGGACCTACTTCAGTTGATTCTTTTATCCTACTCCAGTTGATTTATAAATATATATTGTTTTAGCCATTAAGCAATACAATTTAACAAATGCAGTGACTTTTGCCCACTTCCATTGTGCTATAGCACAAGAGTGCCCCTCCAATGCAGCAGCTCTGAGTAAGCATTGCAGAACAGCTAATCAAGCAGAATGGTGTGTGGATTGTCCAGTATAAACCCGCCACTTAATGTGCTATTATAACAATGGCATGTTGCAGAGTTACAGCTGCGTAAAAACTCCAGTCTTGGAAGATCTGTAGTTAATCGGTTTTGAGGCTGCAATCATGTGTACAACCTCCTTTTCCTTAGTGTAAGACCTTGAATACAATGGGATTGACTTAAATGTAAACATGGATTAGTTGCGCTTTAGGTCCTTGGTGGCTTCAGGAGGAGACATGCCTTGAAAATTGCAGAGTTGGGAAAAAGAATACTAAAACTGAATAGATAACAAGCACATGCTTCACTTTCTCCCTTTCAAGGGCTTAGCTTTGGTTGGAATGTGCCCCCTTTGTTGGCATACCCACAGTAATATTATGTCTCACTGCAATGGCACAAAATCTGTGTTGTTTTAGGGAAATTAATGTGTGGGCTTGCAGACCCAAGAGGGAAAAGTGCAGATATGCACCAGTTCAGGGAGTGGGCGAGAATTGCAGAAAAACGCAGAAGAGGACAAGAGACAAACCCAAATGCAATACCACAGAGGAGCAATCCTGCTAATCTATAGTTGGCCATTTTCCAAACACTCTCCACACAATTTCCACCCCTCCATCCAGATTGGTCTTCCCAGTTCTTTGCAGTAGCTTCCTTTTTAGCAGCTCTTATGGCTGGGGGAGCCCAGGGTTAAAGCCAAATTAATACCAGCAGAATAGTCTGAATACTCAGAATGAGTGGTGGGAAAGGGGGGTAGGTGATGTGCCAGCTCTGATCTGAAAGCCCCACACAGTAACCAGGACTAACCTGTAACAACCGGGCCTGTGCTTTCTATGTCCACAAAGCAAGACGAACCAAAAACAACCAGCTCCCATTCTGGCATGTTCCTCTGTCATTGGGCAACCGGTCAGGAACTTAAAAGACTCTAGGTTTCATTGGTGTCCCTGCCCCCGGAAGAGCACGAGCTGCTTATGAAAGGAAATCAATGAAACATTAAATTGCCTCCAAGTACACCACCAGAGGAGGCTGGCTTTACAGAGGCACCATAAACAAGCTTGTGTGTTTCTCTGACCTAAAAGGGCCAAGGGAGGCATAGGAGATTTTGAGGTGGTAATAGAAGAGCCTTGCTGAAACAGGGCTTCTCAACTACTCCTGTTTTCCATAGTGGCAAAACAGATGCCCTCCAGCCATGAGTGTAGCCAGGATTGGGGGGGGGGGGGGCAGAACTGATGTGATTGGTCAGTTAGTTACATATTCCTACTGTTTTACTTTTGTAAACAGAAATTGCCCTTTTCCCTTATGGGGTACCCAAGAGCCCATATAGAGTCCTTACATAGGTTCCCTATTGGTAGGAGAGAATAACAGAGGCCAACCAGAGAATATTGAGAAGCAAAGCAGCTAGGAAGCTTGATCTTTATTGATCTGTTGCAACAGGGTGCTCCCCTCACCTGAAGGAGAGGAGGAGGAACCCCGAAAAATGGTGTGCAAGGAATTATACTTTTGAAATTGCCACCCTGTAGATCAAGACCACCCCCAGAAACATCATACATACATCACAGAAGGGGTGTAACCTAAGACCACCCCCCAGATACATCATACCTACATCACAGAAAAGGCGGTCTAAACAGAAATTTGAATGTTGTTTTTCTCCTGTCGTTGTTTATCTCCTGTCTGGCAGGTTACTTGATTGGATTGCCTGGGGAGCCTGGCCATTCTTTTGTAGTGATAAATACTTAGTTCCTGGGCCAGGTCACAGGCTCACACCCTATTCATATCTTAAATGTGCCCTTAAGACAGGATTTGTGAGGAAAGATACAATGGGAGGTTTCCCACTTTGACCTTGCAGAGAAAACATTGGCTCAGTTTAGGAATCAAAATGGTTCCAGGTTGGTCTTCCTGTGCTGATCTATGTACGTGCTTGGTTGGTACACTTATGAACATTACCATATATCTAAGACCGTGAAATTCCTATCACAATACTTAATGGGGGGGCAGCTGCCCCCCTGCCACGCCCATGGCTCCAGCAAACCCATAAAGAGGGCAACTCAGGTACTCAGGAGCATGCTCACCAGGAGTGCTTTAGAATCACCTTGTTCATTTCAATAATGGTTGTGCAAGAGAACCTTAACCTGGTTGGTGTCTTATGCTAGGCTCTTGCTCAGTTCCAGCCCTATGCAAAAGGAGCTGCATGAGAACTTCCAGGTAGATTGCCCCTCATATTCATTAGTGCAAAAGGGGGGAAATTCAGAATTCTGCTCTATACCCAATACTGTAATGTCTTGGCTGGCCCTATGGATGTTCTGAGCAGAAGGAATCTAGGAGGCTGCCTTATACCAAATCAAGCCAGTGGCGCACCTACCCCAGTACTGTAGACACTATGTGGCAGCAGCTACTTCCCAGCCCTGTTTTTAATGGAAGGGAAGGCACTGCCTTGTCCTTTGTATCCTGGCAGCATAGGAACGCAGGAAGTTGCCTTACAGAATCAAAGCATTGGCCAATCCAGCTCAGTATTGTCTATGCTGACTGGCAGAAGTCTCCAGGGTTTCAGCCAGGAGTTTCTCCCAGCCCTACTCAAGGATTCAACCCAGGACCGTCTGCATGCAAAGCAGATGTTCTACTCCTGAGCCACTGCCCTTGTGTAGTGAAAGCTAGGTGGCAGGGAGCCTGGAGTCCCATTACTGTTTCTGCAGTAAGGTCCCTGCAGAGGCACTGTCTCCCAGCATCCTAAGGTAAAGGTAAAGGTACTCCTGCCCGTACGGGCCAGTCTTGCCAGACTCTAGGGTTGTGCGCTCATCTCACTCAAGAGGCCGGGAGCCAGCGCTGTCCGCAGACACTTCAGGGTCACGTGGCCAGCGTGACAAGCTGCATCTGGCAAGCCAGCGCAGCACACGGAAACGCCGTTTACCTTCCCGCTAGTAAGCGGTCCCTATTTATCTACTTGCACCCGGGGGTGCTTTCGAACTGCTAGGTTGGCAGGCGCTGGGACCAAACAACGGGAGCGCACCCCGCCGCGGGGATTCGAACCGCCGACCTTTCGGTCGGCAAGCCCTAGGCGCTGAGGCTTTTACCCACAGCGCCACCCGCGTCCCCCCCAGCATCCTAGAGCCTCCCAATTAGGATAAAAGGAAAGTGTTTTAGGCACTGTGCGCTCCAAAGCTAAGTATTTAGGTGCACGAGGTGCTTCAGTTTTCAGGGGAATGGTGTGCAAATTCTGTTATGTGCAACAGAACTTCATGGAAAATAAAACTTGAGTCACTTCAAAAGAGGATATTGGAGCACTCCAATTCATTTCCCCATGTATCGTGCACAGAAAATAGTACACCTAGCTGAAAGACACATGGAGATCTGCATCAATTGTTGAAGTGCATCCCTAATAATTATTATTATTGTAAAATTATAATAATATTGCAGAATTGTTGGCTGTTGTACAATCCTATAAGCAGTACTGCAGTAGCTGCCACAAAGGGACCTTGCACTTCAGAAATCACCACTACACTACTAGTCTGGAGCAGAGGAATCATTACCTTCCAAATCCCTAACAAGTTACCATTAACTGAAGATGAGCCATTTCCTGCTGCTCCGGATCTCTCCATGTGATACTGACTTAGTCAGGGGAAGGAGGATGGAAGAACTGTGAATCTGTCTGCCCTCATCACAGTCCTCTTATATAGCCCCATCTTCTAGGTTCAGTTCCCCAGAACTGAATGGAGCAGCAAATTAGGACACAATCTTGCAAAAGTTAGTCATCAGAGCTGTTGAATCGTTAAAAGAAAAAAAAGGGGGGGGGGGGAAATAATAAGAGGAAATCAGCAGTTAAAGCTGCCTCCCAATAGAAAGAAAACTGGCATTGGGGTAATTTTAGAGCGGCTATTCATATTCATTACTAATTGCCCCACTAGGGTCAACAGGAAGAAATAAAATCCACTAAAACTTTGAACAGGAGAATTTCAGTTAGCATTAAAAAAGGATCTCTGCTGAATGGAACTTACTTGTGAGGAGACAACTGGAATGTCTATGTTATAAAAAGCCAGTGGTTTTTTTTCTTTAAAAATGTTTTGGGGTACTCTCATTTTCCTACTCATATTAAAATGCTGCCCCTCAATGAGGCCAAACTTAGATTGACAAAATGTTCAGGGGTATGTGTACCCCTGTGCCCCCCCAAAAAAAGGACTGTAAAAAGCTATAAAAAGTTACGGGATTTCAGAAGGAAGTTACAGGATATGATGTAGTGTGTCTGCCCCAAAACATTTGCATGGGCAAATAGTATTGAAAACAGGTTTATGTAAGACTGATATAGTAGCATCACAAGTACGAATAATCACGAATGTGCAATAAAAAGGATGCCTGAAGCAGCCCTATTTCTGGAAAGTTATGCTTCATTCAAGGGCTCCAATGTGGATGTACCCTTTATGGAAGATGTATGGTTACCCCCGACTATGGGCTTGTTCACACATCACATAGTAAATCACAGCTAGCGATGCCAATAAACCATGGTTTACTGTGAATGTGGTTGTGCCAGGAGACAGAAATCCCCAGACTTGGTTTAGCATGATGTGCCAACCAGCACTCATGGTTTGTATCTCACAAACCATGAGTGGTAATCCACAAACAAATCAGGGCATCCATCTGTCCCTATTTACAGCTTTAAAGACCAGACCCAAAACCTTAGACTTGGGCCCAGAAACAAGTAGGCAGACGATGTAACTGGCAAAGAATACATGTGATGTGATCCACCTGCAGCCTTCTGTACTAGTTGCATTTTCCAAACCATCTTCAAGGGCAGCCCCACATAAGAGTGCATTACAATAATCTATGAGTAAGGGTCATCATAGCGTTATCAAAGCCCTAAGGACTAAGTCAAGTAAGGGAGTTTTCAGCCCTTTTTAACTGTGCAGCCTGTCACATCTGAGCACATGGCTCCCAATCTAGACTGGCCCACTCTGAGTGCTAAGCAGGAATGTTGAGTGGGTGGGTAGGGATAAAACATGCATTTAAATTCTGGATCTAAAATCCGGAGCCTCCTCACCAAGACATTGCCCTGAAATGTGGTTTCTGTGATTTGAATATGCGTACCAGAGAACCTTAATTGAGATCACGTCCTCTGAAATGAGGAGGAAGGGCAAGCGAGAATGTGACTAGCAGCAGAAGAGCTGGCAGCGAGCTATGCACATCCTCTGTTTTTAACAGACAAGGATTTGGTTGAAGCCGTATCAGGCCTGGAGCTCAGTTTGCTCCCTTTAGACCAGGGGCTGTACCCATGGAGGTTGCGCGACACCATCATTTTCCACATTTCTGTTTTTTGCATGAATCTGTCCTGAACTTCTCGTTGACAGTTCCTTTTCCAGACTTGCATGGTAAACGTGCAGAGGAGGTCTGTTGCAAGAATGAAACTTCTGGGGTTTGTAGGCCAGGTTTCCGCACCCACCCCAATCCTGCTTGACATCTGAGATTTACATTTTTAAGACTTGCTTTCTATGGCTGTGATTTGTTTTAAACAGCTTTGAATATTGTGTTTAATTGCCATAACCTGCCCTGGAACCTTTGAGTGAAGATCACCCTCCATCATCAACCTCCATCATCAGGGGGAAGAAGAAGAAGAAGAAGAAGAAGAAGAAGAAGAAGAAGAAGAAGAAGAAGAAGAAGAAGAAGAAGAAGAAGAAGAAAAGGAGGAGGAGGAGGAGTTTGGATTTGATATCCCACCTTTCACTCCCTTTAAGGAGTCTCAAAGCGGCTAACATTCTCCTTTCCCTTCCTCCCCCACAACAAACACTCTGTGAGGTGAGTGGGGCTGAGAGACTTCAAAGAAGTGTGACTAGCCCAAGGTCACCCAGCAGCTGCATGTGGAGGAGCGGAGACACGAACCCGGTTCCCCAGATTACGAGACTACCGCTCTTAACCACTACACCACACTGGCTCTCACTGGGTAACCAATGTGGTACCCTCCAGAGGTTGTTGGACTACAAGTCCCATCATCCCTGATATGCTGGCTGGGGGTGATGGGAGTGGAGTCCAGAAATAACTGGAGGGTACTGAATTTGTTACCCTTGGTGTATATATAAGCACTTGCCACTTGCTACTCTGCCACTGTCATGCCCCCCGAAAGACCACCTATGTAAGGAATTTCCCTCTGTGAAACTTTGTTGGTGATGCAGCCACCACCCGACTAGCTTGCAGTCCTACCCTCTGTGTTCTTTCTGCAGCTCTAATAAGATCAGCCAAGACCATGCATAAAACCCCAGAAATCAACAGTTCCATTCAGTGTCGTACCTTTCTAGCTGTTTGGTTTGTCAACAGGTGTTATTCTGGGTGAACTGAATCTGAAACAGGGCCGCACCAGACTTATCTTAGCAAGTAACCATGGCAACAAAGGACAGCTTGTGGAACAGGGTGCCATTCTGAAGCCATCTGCAGAGAATCCCTGTAAAACATTCGCAAAACCCATTCCAGCCAGTTCTTTCCATGCTTACTGCAAAGGTCATTTCATGATGCTCGGCTGATGACTGAGCTCCATTTCCTAATCTGCAACACTGGTGAGAGAGCCACTGGGGAAGAAGGTCCTTAATAGGACTAAGGGTTTGGCTCCCCTCCAGTCCCATGAAGGATTTTAAGGGGGTGGGTAGTAATGACATGGCCTGCTCTTGTGCCTCTTTGATTGACAGAAATCATGGAAGGCCATAGCTCAGTTAAAGACCTGGATATTCACCCAGGCTTCCATTGGGAGTCTTAACACCTGATTGGATTGTTGTGCATTATTTTAAATGGCAATTTAATCCATGTTATATGTTCTGAGTAGCTAAAGCATTGCTGAAACAAATAATAAAAAAACAATGCCTGATACCATTCTCTGTGCCCACATCTAATTTCTATCCCAGCCTAAGACCAGAATAACTCAAGAACCACCAACTCCTATATGACCCTGCCCAAGCTTTAATATCAGTTTCCAAGCATCTACGTTTTACTGTGTCTTCGTGTAATACAAGATGGGCAGGTGCAAGAGACTAGGCCTTTCTGGTGGTGGCACCGATACTGTTAAATATCCTCCCTGCAGAAATTACCTGGGCTAAACTGGTCTATTCCCATTTTAATAAGTTTCTTTCCTCAAAGATGGCTTTTGAAGCTTATAAACTACCTTCTGCTTCAAGGCCTGCCTTGTTTCAATACTGCCATTTAACGGTCTATATTGTGGTTTTGTATTGTTCTAATACAGAATTTTTTTTATTAATTGCTGGGTTTTATGTATATAAGCATGAATGAGATTTTACAGAAATAATAACACCCCAACCATTTCTGCACCAGACTGTAGCTTCAGAACCCTTTTCAAAGGCAGCTCCATGTACAGCATATTACAGTAGTCCAGGCCGAACGGTTCCAAGGCAGTGGTTGCTGCTGCTTCTAACCATTCGCTTTAATGAGTGGGCACAGCCGGTATTTATCCTGTCAACTCTCCTTCATTCCTTAGAAAGGATTTGCTATAATCAGTGTCTTACGCTGGTGACCTTACCAGCAATTGCAGAATGCTTTGGTCCCACCCAGATCCCTTCTAATGGAATGTGCCGGCCTGTGTTTCTACTGCAAACCTCCATGCTTTCGGTGTCACGCTGGCTCAGCCACAAGAAAAGCTTCCACAAACACCCAGACCAAGGCTTGGTGTTTTCCCAGCAGAAAACAGATCTTGACCAGCAACAAAAGAAACATAAACAATGGTTGAAAAGGAGGCGAGAGAGGAAAGAAAGATATGAAACTGTTCTTCCTGTTTGATGAGTTCCGAAGGGAACAAAGGGAACATTTAAAAAATAAAATAAAACACACAGAATGTCCTGATTATATAGAGGCTAACCAAGAAAGTCACCAGTGACTTATTCAGAAAGGCAAGTAGCTCAGCTGATCCCACAAAACTACAAACACCATTAATCTTGTTAAGGCAATCAAGGCCAACTTTTCTCTATATTCAAAACAAAAAAAATTCCTTCCAGTAGCACCTTAAAGACCAACTAAGTTAGTTCTTGGTATGAGCTTTCGTGTGCATGCACACTTCTTCAGATACACGGAGTATCTGAAGAAGTGTGCATGCACACGAAAGCTCATACCAAGAACTAACTTAAAGGTAAAAGGTAAAGGTACCCCTGCCCGTACGGGCCAGTCTTGACAGACTCTGGGGTTGTGCGCCCATCTCACTCAAGAGGCCGGGGGCCAGCGCTGTCCGGAGACACTTCCGGGTCACGTGGCCAGCGTGACAAAGCTGCAACTGGCGAGCCAGCGCAGCACACGGAACGCCGTTTACCTTCCCGCTGGTAAGCGGTCCCTATTTATCTACTTGCACCCGGGGGTGCTTTCGAACTGCTAGGTTGGCAGGCGCTGGGACCGAGCAACGGGAGCGCACCCCGCCGCGGGGATTCGAACCGCCGACCTTTCGATCGGCAAGCCCTAGGCGCTGAGGCTTTTACCCACAGCGCCACCCGCGTCCCTTAGAGAACTAACTTAGTTGGTCTTTAAGGTGCTACTGGAAGGAATTTTTTTTGTTTTGACTATGGCAGACCAACACGGCTACTCATCTGTAACTTTTCTCTATATGTTTGCTTTGCTATTAACCTCATTCGGAGCTGATGGCAGTAAGATGGGAAAACATAGGAAACTGCCTTATACCAAGGCAAACCATTGGTCTATCTAGGTCAGTACAGTTGTACCTCAGGTTACATACGCTTCAGGTTACAGACTCCGCTAACCCAGAAATAGTGCTTTAGGTTAAGAACTTTGCTTCAGGATGAGAACAGAAATCGTGGTCCGGCAGCGAGGCAGCAGCAGGAGGCCCCATTAGCTAAAGTGGTGCTTCAGGTTAAGAACAGTTTCAGGTTGAGTACAGACCTCCAGAACGAATTACCGTATTTTTCACTCTATAAGACGAACCAGATCACAAGACGCACCTAGTTTTTGGAGGAGGAAAACAATAAAAAATATATTCTGAATCTCAGAAGCCAGAACAGCAAGAGGGATTGCTGCGCAGTGAAAGCAGCAATGCCTCTTGCTGTTCTGGCTTCTGGGATAGCTGCGCAGCCTGCATTCGCTCCATAAGACGCACACACATTTCCCCTTACTTTTTAGGATGGAAAAAGTGAGTCTTATAGAGCAAAAAATACGGTAAGTACTTAACCCAAGGTACCACTGTACTGTCTACACTGCCTGGCAGCAGCTCTCCAGGGTTTCAGACAGGATTCTATCCCAGCCATACCTGGAGATGCCACAAATTGGACCTGGAACCTTCTGCATACAAAGTAGATGCTCTGTCACTGAGTTATGGTCCTTCTAGTAAGATGGTTGTTTAAATGAGCCTCAGTGGCTTTTGATGGTTGGTGGCTAGTAACTGCTGTATATACCTCAATTGTTTGGGTGGAACGCTAGTAGTTCTTGACCTGCAATGGTTGACTCCCTCTAACTTTAACTAAACCAATAAAAACAGAACAGGACAATCCCTGCCCAAAGGTCAATATGACACAAAAGGAAAAGAGAATAAGGAGGGAGGAGGAAAGCAAGCACATTTAGCTACCAATTCTTAAAGTTATATCATTGTTCCTATAATGAGACCAGTGATGAATGAGCAGGCAGTTCTGGGAGAGGAGGAACCAAAATTTGACCCAGCTGGCCAAATCAATTGGGTGTTGCTCTCTATTTTCTCCCTCTGAAGAAGCCAATGTTAAAACGGTTCTTGGAAAGAAAGCAAACAGCAGCTCAAGCCAGATCAAAGGTCTCATTCAAATATGCATCTTAGAAACCCAGTTTCTATTTATTTATTAATTGTGTACTTATTTTCTTTATAATCTGTGCTTGCTAGCAAAGCGACTTATAATTAACCACTTGCAATAGTCATGGGTATTATTTCACTTACTTCAGAAACTGTTAAGGCAGTTGTCCTGCATTTGAGGGCCCTAATGCTCGTTAATTAATTAACAAAAGTAATATACAGCTTGATTGTAACAAAACCTTTAAGCAGTTTCCACAAAATACTAAAATAATCAATAAAAAAAGCTTAAAATAGGTATTTAAAAGCATTCCAAGGCTGCTTAAAATTAACAGTAGCTAAAAAGAGACAAACCACATGTAACCTCTATCTATCTGGATAGCCTTGCCTATACAAAAATGCAGATGCTGAAAATAATAGAGTGAAGGTGACTTTGTGATGTCAATAGGCAGGGAGTTCCAAAGTGTAGGTGCTGCCACACAAAAAGAATATCTGAAGTGTGGAATGAATACTGTGCGGCACCGGTTAACAGCACTGGTTCTGCAAACTGAAGCAGTCAAGTGGGTACATACAGGGAGATTCCACAAATAAACTGATCCCAATCCGTTAAGGGCTTGATATACTAATAGTAACACCTTGCACTTGGCCAGGTAACCAAATTGCAAGCACTGCAGGTCTATGAACAGAGGCATCATCGCTGCTGTCAGCAATTGTGCTGCAGCATTCTGCCCTAGCTACTGCAGGGCTTGGCAAAAAATTTTAGCCGCAGGCCGGTCCACTGTCCCTCAGACCTTGTGGCAGGCTGGAGAAGTGGCACTAGGGGGCGGGGAGCTGGAAGAAAAGGTGAGGGGGGCAAGTAGTCCTCCACCCCACCCCTCAGCCCCAGCCACTGCGTTTACCCTCCCTGGGGCTGCCACTGCCGCCACAGCTTCTTGTGGGTAGGCAGAGCGAGCTTGGCCCACAGGAGCACCAGGGCAGCAGTGGTGATGGCGGAGGGAAGATGAGCAGAGCAAAAGGGCTGGCTCCGGAGAGGGGCTGCTTAAAATGGCGCTCAGCCAGCTCAGGCCAGCCCCCTTCCTCCTCTAGGCAGGGCGGGGAGAAGCTAGGAGGAGGGAGGGAGGGAGGGAGGGAGGGAGGAGGCGCCGCCATGGCGGTGGGGGGGGGGGATGGAATGGCGCAGGAAGGAAAAAAATGGTGCAGCCCAAACTAGAAGAATCCCCACGCTGATCCACGGACAGTCTGTGGGCCAGATCCTGAAGGCAATTGGGCCTGATCCAGCCCACAGCTCTTAGTTTGTCGACCCCTGAGCTACTGTTTTGTTTTGTTTTTCAGATCAGGCCCAAGGGACGCTCCAGATACAGTGCGTTGCAGTAATCCATTCTTGAAGTCACTGCCTGTGACTTCTGATTTCCCAACCCTCAAGGCAAAAGGGACAAAAGGAAGAGAGTTTATCTGCTCAGCTACTTCCTCATTCTTGGCTGCAAGGATCTGGTCTTTCTTGAATCATATGATACAGCCTCACAAGCTGCAGATAGGCTGGGAAGTTTCCACACCTCCCCCCCCCCCCCTTCTCTTGAGTGCCTATAGAGACAATCTTGTCATTCTTTCTTCTCTGATGTCTCCAAGTTTTGATTAACAAGAAACCTGTGTCTTAAAGCTGAAAGGGAGGGAGGAATCTCTTCAGTGTTTTTCAAACTTTTTAGACTCCCCAACTCTAAACTTACCTTCTCTGCTTGCTGATGGGGCCCGTGGTGGTTTACAAAAGGCAAAACAGTAAAATCAAGAAAAAAACCTGCAACTCTACTTTAAAACATACAAAAGTTAAAATACTAAAGCAGATTAAAATTACTTCAGGTTTCTAAGCACTACTGCTTAATTTAAAAATAAAAACGGATAAAATATAAAAAGGCAGCATAAAAACACTGTAGAAAAGCAGAAAGACAGTATTAGGAGCTTGCAATTAGGAAAAGGAGCCTGTCTTATTTTGAGTCAGACCATTGGTTTATCAAGCCCAGTATTGTCTACACTGACTGGCAGAGGCTCTCCACAGCTCATACCTGGAGTTGCTGAGAATTGAACCTGGGACCATCTGCATGCAAGGCTCATGCTATACCACTGAGCCATGCCACAATGAGGTCATGACCACTTTTAAACTCCCCCTGCACTCACTTTGGCCCTGGGTCTACAGGGTCCTTGGGCTGAAAAACCATTTGCGACTCCTGTTCAAGGTTATTAACTACCGCATGTGTGGGGAACCTTTGGCCCTCCAGATGTTGCTGAACTCCAACTCCATCAGCCCCCAAAAGCATGGCCAGGGATTATGGGAGTTGTAGTTCTGAAGGCAGCCCTGTTTAGGGAAGCTTTTAACGTTTGATGTATTACAGTATTTTAATATTTTTTTGGAAGCCGCCCAGAGTGGCTGGGGAAGCCCAGCCAGATGGGCGGGGTATAAATAATAAATTAGTATTATTAGTTCACCTACATCTGGAGGGCCAAAGGTTCCCCACAACTGACTAACTCACTAAAGTGTGCAGTCACAGTCTTAACCATTTTGATAACCACATCAGGGAGTGAGTCAATGAGGCCTGTACGTTTTTATATACTAACTACTAGGATATACACCACTTGGGCATTTTGAGGAATGTGGAGCAGAGAGGCGTCTCCACACCAACAGTACAGGAGTTCCTTAAAGCCACTCTGTAAACCCAACCTCAGTTGCTTGGAGGACTGACTTCATTTCTTAAAGTCATATTCTGGCACTGAAATTCATTACGCAAATTCCACACGGGAAAGAATTCCAAGGAAATGTCATTATGATTCCTGTTGGCAAGGTTCATTATGGCTGTGATTTCAAACTGGGGGGGGGGGGGGGAGTACATCAAAGGGAACCTGCAGGAAGAATACCGTGTTATGCTAGAGCTGAGCCAGACTGGCAGCTGTCCACAACAACCCACTTCCTCTGAATTCTGGACTGGCTCTGTCACTTTCTTGCTTAATATCTCTGATTCCAAGCTCCGAGAAACCCTACGTCAGAGGTGGGGAACCTCAGGCTTGGGCCCAAAATGTGGCCCTCTCTGTTTGGCCCTCAAACTCTCTCCCCCTCATTGGCCCTACTACACACCCCATGCTTTTGCCTAGTGAAAATATGCCATTGAACTCTGCTAATGTCTCTTGCTTGTCTGGATGGGAGGATAGAGGGGTGTATGTGGTTGCGCATAGTAAAAACTAGTCTAGTATACAAAGTTAAATTTTGCATTCATTGCTCGATCCACTTTTGCTCAGAATGTTGTCCAGAAGCAAATTTATCATGTCCTCCCAAAAACTGGGCTTACCTCCTCTCCATTAAGAGGACTGTGTCAATTTCATTGGTACCTACAGGCCTGGATTACTATTATTATTTTTTTTAAAAAAATCAACATCCCTGCTGAAAAGTAGCAGGGGGTGTTCTGAAATCTCGTGTGTTTGCAGTAAATCCTCTCTTTCCGCCAAACTGCTTGCATCTCCTGCTGTCGGATAGCAATTGATAACCTTTAAATGCCCTCTGATCGCTTTCTGCTACAAAAGCAGCCCGGCTAGAGGCAGAAATCACATACAAACGCTCTCAAGATCTTCACGCAGGCAGAATGCTGCTTTCCCCCGGTTTCTCCTCCATAAATCCGCAAGCTGTAGTCGACTGGGCTGTAAGAGGGATGTTAAGATTTTTCTTCCTTTTTTTTTTTGTATTACAGGCCTGTGTCAGCAGCTCTGTCATTTAACTCGGAACCAATGCAATAATCTGCACTACACAGTCCAGCTGCTTTTCTAATGGTGCTCTTGGCAACCAATCTCTAAATGGGGGCAAGTTCTGCGGAATGACCTCACAGTTCACAAAATCCAGAACTGCAAGTTCTGCCTTCCCTCTGCCTTCATGTCCTCATCCCTGCTCATTGCCATTCCCTTCCTGTTTTGCACCTGGCAGAGGACACAGATATCCACTCGCTGGCCTGAGCTGCAGCTACGTAGATTCAAACCGCTATTAATCCTTCACCACCACGAGCAGCAGACAGCTTTCAACATTTATTGAGAGCTATTAAGATACTGTAAGCTGAGGATCATTCAGCTGGGCGCTTGAGAGATGCACAATGGTGGGAGTGAGGGTGTCAGGTTAAAAAATAATAATTACAGTGTAATATTATAAATCCAAAGCAAGGCACTGTTAAACAACATGTAAACTATAATGCATACCTTTCCAAAGGAAGGGCTATAGTTTTGCATACAGAAAATCCCTGGCATATCCAGAATGGAGTGGGAGAGACTCTCGTCTGAAATTCTGGAGGGCCGCTGCCAATCAATGTAGACAATACTATGCTAGATCAACCGGCTTTCCCTAATACATAAATACATCAAAGGGTTGGGGGTATATATAAAGGATTAGCATGTCTACTCAGAAGGAAATCCAGTTGAATTCAATGGGATTTATTCCCAGGTAAATGCATGTAAAGCTGCAACATTAGGATTACAGTACAATGTGCTCTTATTGGGAGTGAACCCTGTGCAATACAGTGTGATACTCTGGAGTAAACATGCCTAGGAATGTGCTGTTTTGACTAACACAGTGTGTAAGAATAAACTCCAACATGCTGGTTCTTCACTCCCACAAGGAACCAAAGTAGAATGGAAGAATTCTGCCATCTCCAGTGCACTGCGCCTGGTGATACTCAAATCCTGTTTACAGGAGCTGTAGTTGTGGCTGAGTTCTGATGCTACTTGATTTTGTTTTGATTTATTGATTGTATTGTATTGGCATTAATTGGTATTGTTGTTCACAGCTTTGGGAGCCTTAAGCTAAAAAGCAGTATATAAATAAACCATACCACACTCCTTCCCTGCAAAGAATCCTAGGAATTCTAGCTTATTAAGGGTGCTGGGAATTGTAGTTCTGTGAGAGGTGAAGCACAGCTAGCAAAGGCATTTAGGGTAGTGCTACCATTTCCACCAGGGACGCGGGTGGCGCTGTTGGTAAAAGCCTCAGCGCCTAGGGCTTGCCGATCGAAAGGTCGGCGGTTCAAATCCCCGCGGCGGGGTGCGCTCCCGTTGCTCGGTCCCAGCGCCTGCCAACCTAGCAGTTCGAAAGCACCTCCGGGTGCAAGTAGATAAATAGGGACCGCTTACTGGCGGGAAGGTAAACGGCGTTTCCGTGTGCTGCGCTGGCTCGCCAGCTGCGGCTTTGTCACGTTGGCCACGTGACCCGGAAGTGTCTCCGGACAGCGCTGGCCCTCGGCCTCTTAAGTGAGATGGGCGCACAACCCTAGAGTCTGTCAAGACTGGCCCGTACGGGCAGGGGTACCTTTACCTTTACCTTACCATTTCCACCACACTGGGCACTGAGCCTAGGGGGTGCTGCAAGAAGTTGTAACTATGAGATAGTAAACTGAGCAGAACCAAAGGCAAGAGGCGGGGGGGGGGGGGCATTGAATTTTGGCCTCACACAGGGAGCTGCTGAAAACTGAAAGACCAAAGTCTGCTCTTGCAGCTAGGACTGGTCTGGAAGAACAGCAGCTAAACAAAGTTCTTATAGTGAACTAATGTCTAGCTTTTTTCAGAATGATCACCTGGGAATGGTTTCCTATTTTAGAACAATTTGTATTGATAGAATTTTTCCACTTTTGTGTAGAAGCATTTTAAGTACTTGGATTGCATAAAGAGTGAACAGTTGAACAAATGTAAATGGAAACTTAATAAAACTATTTGTTGGGAGGAATTTCCACTTTGCTCGACTGTTTTATTGACTTTGAGTTTTACTGTATATTGTTATATTTTGGTTTTAAATTGTAATGTTAAGTGTCCTCACGATTTATTTACTTACTTGGTATTTTAAAAAAAGAAGAAGGGCAGTATGCAAAAACTCTTAACTAAATTATAGTTACATCTCACATGACCCCCTTAAGAGCCAGATCAAGATATTTTGCTGCCTGAGGCAAAAGGTCAAGATGGTGTCCACCTCTCCACACCACATATAGAAGCCATTGGGACTGGCAGTTGAAAGTTATTTGAGCACTGGCAGTGGTACAGGAAGCTTGCTGAGGGGACACGGAGCAGGCCACATAGCACAAAGAGCTCTATTTTTCAGTGCCTGACCCCCAACAGTGGCTAGTTCCCACTGGAACTGGCCAGCTAAGGCCACATCTATACTATGCATTTAAGACACATTGATAC
Organism: Podarcis muralis; assembly: GCF_964188315.1. NCBI lineage: Eukaryota > Metazoa > Chordata > Lepidosauria > Squamata > Lacertidae > Podarcis > Podarcis muralis. Next base: position 39,104,230 of record NC_135668.1, read on the forward strand.
TACTTTAAAAGTCATGGTTTCCTGCAAAGAATCTTGGGAACCATAGTTTGTTCAGAGTGCTGAGAATTGTTAGGCGATTCCTACTCCCCTCACAAAGCTTATAATCCTCAGTGTCTTTTAACAACTAATCCTTCTTCAAAGAGAACTCTGAAATTTGTGGTTCTGTGAGAGTAATAGGGGTCTCCTAATAACTCTCAGCACCCTTAATAAACTGCAGCTCCAAGAATTCTTTGCGGGAAGGAGTATCATAGCAGAGGAGGCTAGCCTGGAATGCTGGAACATCAGCAGCTGTCCGAGGAGGCTGGCCTCCGGTGCCAGCTGTGGAATGAAATATTCTGCTCCAGGGCAAAGGAAGATCCCTGGCTCTATTGGCAGGGTTGTCCTGCCTCTGCAAAACGGCTCAATGCCAGCATATGATCAAGCAATACGATAATAATAAAGTACCACAGCCCACAGTTTGCAGGCTGCTTCCGTCTTGCAGCCAGAAGGACTCTGTGCACCAGGGTATAAGGCCTCCCCATGTGAGCAAACAGAAGTCGCAGCATGAACTGGGGGTCATTGCGAAAGATATTTAGCAACAGTGTCCATTAGCATTCACTTTGCAACCATGCTTCTTTTTGCACTCCCCACTTCTGCAACTGATAGAAAGTGCCAGGAGGGGCTTTCCTTGTAAGGAAAGAACACTGCAGAGGAGGGATGTTGGGCTCTTTGCTTTAAAAAACAAAAACAAACCCTGTTTATAAATACATTGAAGCGCCTAAGCCCTTACCAGCAATATGAAGCGGTACAGCCCAGCCACAGGTTTAGCACCTTAGTGAGAACTAGAGTCTTGTTTAGGCTTATTGTGCTCTCTGCCTGCTTGTATCTTGCCAAGGAGAGCGCATAACCGGCCCTCTGCCAGTGTAGGGGCTTCTGCTAGAGGTTCGCTATTAATATATAGGAAATACAAATACACACACACACAAATACATGTGTGTGTTTTCTTGTCACACAACATTCACTCCAAAAAACTGTTTTCAGTTCCTACCTAGAGTGACTGATGTATCTAGAACAGGGATGGGGAACCTGTGACCATCCAGATACTGTTGAATTCCAGCTCCCACCAGCCTCTGTGAACATGGCCAATAGTCAGGGATGTTGGGAGTTGTAGTCCAGCAAGATCTGGAGGGCCACAAAATCTCCACCCGTGATGCAGACAGACTGATCCATTAATCTCAGCTCTGAAAATATGGATGCTTTTGTACTGATTGAATTAAAAAAAACCAAACCCTTCTATCCTGTGGGCTTAGAGCAAGTTTTTAGATAATATAACGTGGTCAATAACTATTGCAATCTATATGGGACTCATATTTGAAGGAGTAATTTAGCGTGCACTTTCAGAATAATGACATCCTGCAGCTCCCTAGAAAAACAGTACGTAAAGCATATGAGGTACTTCAGTCTACACTAGCAACAGGTACACATTGTAAGGGAAAAGGTGCAGCACTATTTAACCAGGTACAGCTGGGACACAAAAGTGGCTCACCTGCTGCAGATATCAACAAGGTGAAACTAGAACGCACATATAAATAAGTACTGTTAGAGGTTATGCAGACATGGCTGAGCATTATGGACTTCACACATTATAAGGTGTCCTACACAGAAGTCAAGCACGTCACAAGAACTTAACACGCAAACCCTTTGTAAATCATTCCTGAGTTTCACTCAGTGTTATTATTTATATTAAACATTTATATTCCACCTTTTAGAACCACGTCCTCACAAAACGGATTCCGGCAACAGAAAAAAAGACTATCAAAACAGAATATACAAATTAAAACTTAACACCAGATAAACACCAGAACAGCATGAGAGATCAAACCAGGGAGGCTTAAACATTTTTTTTAAATCTAGGGAGGCCAAAACTTTAACAACAACAACAACAATAACCACCACCAAGAAAGGCTAAGCAGAAGAGGCAGAACCTTAGATCATGTCAAAAAGCACCCACAGATGGAACTTGGCAAATCTCTCCAGTGGGGATGATCATAGGTGAAGAGTCCAATGCTTTTTTTTCTAGAAAAAGAGGTGCAGGAACTCCCCCCCCCCTTTTTTTTTACAGACAACCCTAAGCTGTTGAGCTGCTGTTACGCTACAAAGAGGTGCTGGAACTCAGTTCCAGTGAGTTCCAGCTGAAAAAAAGCCCTGGAAGAGCCACCACTGAAAAGGCTCTGTCTCTGCACAGGTCATTCGCAGGATGACCAAGGCAGTTTCAGCCTCATAACCAGGTCAGAAACTGTACAGAAATGGATCCAAGTAAAGAAGTATCATCCATGACTGTCTGGAGTTGAGTTGCCACCACCTTTTCCAGTGTCACTAAGTTTGCTGAATCCAGTTCTCTAGTAAGCATGTTTATGACTGCAGCGTAAAGTGGTTCATTAGGGTTTCCAACTCATCACCAAAAAAGACAATGCAGGACCAAAAAAAGGGGCACATTTACTGAACATTTGCATATAATTTTTATGTACAGAAGCAGATTTTGAAATTACTGCAACTTAAATAGATATACTTCTCACTGACCATTCTGAAGACAGTGACTAAGTGATCTGTATGCCCGCAGTGTCTGCCACCCAGATGCTCACAGCTGAAGGACAACTTTAAGGCTTCCTCTCTCCCTTCTTATGGCTATTTTATCTTTATACCAGACATGGACCGGACAGCCCTCTAAATAGAGGATTGTCCTCTGTAAAGCAGGACACAGATACCTTAAGTGCAATCCAATGCATGTCTATTCAAAGGTAAGTCCCACTGATTTTATGAGGACTTACTCCTCCATAAAGGATTGCAGCATTACAGAACATATTCCTTACAGAGTAATACTTGCAGAGTACAGTATTGGAAGAATGGAGGATGGGGGGGGGGGAATGTTTGCGGTGTATTATACCACAATTTTATTTGAAATTATTCCTTATTTTGAAGAGCTTCTCTGTTCATTTTATGTATCTGATGAAGCAGATGGAAAGGCTGTAGCTCAGTGGTACAGCATCTGCTTTGCCTGCAGAAGATCCCAGGTTAAAAACCAGACAATTCCATATAAAATGGGCAAACCCCTCTGCCCTGCCTGAAACCCTGGAGAGCTGTTGGCAGTGAATACGGAGATACATGGACCAATAGCCTGATTGGAACAAGGCAGCTAAGGCCCTATCATATCAGGCCCAGGGGCCAAATGTGGCCCTTAAGTCTTCCCTCTCTGCCCCCCTTGATTTATACCCTGAATGGGTTTTGCCTGGCTGGAATGAGTCCTTGAATTCTGATGCATCCGGAGGAGAGAGGTGCACAAAGTTCTGTAAAAAGGCAAAATTTGCACCCATTGTAAGATTGTGGTTTCATTTCTGGTGAGGAAAACCCACAACCAGATTATTATTATTTGAGGATCGAGGACGCTACCTCTATCAGGCAGGTAGGCCCATCAATAGCCTAGCGAGAAAAGGGGGCTGGGCTTGTCGCGTTGCCCCCGCCCTTTATGTTAATCAGCGCTGAATCACGCTCACCTGACGGGAGGGGGAACAAATAAACCCCGCCCCTCCACGGACAGAGAGAGCCGAGGAATCCTGAGGGGGCTGAACCACCCGAGCCATTTGCTTCGACGGGGGGGGGTCGGAGTAAAGAGACATCCCAAAACCCTGTCTGACATTCCCCTTTCACGAACCCTGAAAAGCAAAATGAAAACCGTCCTCATGATCACAGATCAGCGAAATGACCGCGAAGGAGGAGCAGGAGGTGGTTCCCTATGAAGAGCCCTCCCTTTTTTTCCCCTCCCTCTCTCCATTGGCACATTCCAAGCGAAGGGAGGAGGAGGAGGAGGAGGAGGTGCCCGTCTCGGGCCCACGTGACCCTCGGGCAGCCGCCATTTTGTCCTGCGGTGGCTGGGTATTTAGAGCGAACCGCGAGCGCAGTGGCGGAGCAGCAGCTGCAGGACGAGGAGGAGGGACGGAGTCGGAGAGCGCCGCTGCCAACGCGAACCAACGAGGCCCGCCGTCTTTGCAACAGCCACCGCCGCCTGTCAGGACGTTTGAATACCGCTTGGCGGTAGAGGACTAAGCAGCGGCGCTAGAGGACTTAAGGAGCCCGGTCACCCGCCGCCGCCGCCTCTTGCAGCTCACAGCCGCCAGCCCTTCGCCCGGCTCAGCTTGGCGCCGACGTAGCCGCCCTCCTCCACCCCCCTTTCGCTGCTTATTCTTATTTTTTAAAACTCCCCCTCCCGCCCCGCCGGCTCGGTGCATCTCAGCAGCCATGTCGTCCGCAGCCACCACCGCTCCTCCCGAATATTCCTGCTTCTTCGCCGTCATGGGTGCCTCGGCTGCCATGATCTTCAGCGGTGAGGCTGTGGGGTATTTCCGACGAGGAGACACGGGTGGGGCTTGGCGGTGGGGGTTTGGTTGAGGAAGGACGTCATGTGAGGAGGCTGCTGCTGCTGCTGTTGTATGGCCTTGCGTAACTGGGCTGGGTGTCATCCTGATCGCGGCGGGGGGGGAAGGCGCTCGGCTCAGCCAGGGTGGCTCTGCAGCAGTTGGGTGACTTGGTTCCAACCCACCCACTCGCCTCTTTTGCACATCCTGGGAGGAGATCCTGCCGCAAGCGGGGAGGGGGACAAGTGGGATCGTTATACAGATGGGGGGCGGAGAGGGAGCTTTGCCTTGGCCAAACCCTGAGACTCTTTCGTGTCTCCATGAGGACGTCTCCTGGCTGCCTGTGTGTGTGTGTGTGTGATTTCTTCCCCACCCCTTCCTATGCCTTAGGGGGAATAGGGGCTCCCATCCCATGTCTCCCAGCACCTTCCTGCTCCTCCTGTGCAATTCTCCACGAAACCGTCTTCCTTGTCCTGCCTTTGGACTTGGGAGAGGCAAGAAAGGCGTGGGCACGGGGAGGTGGCAAGCCTGGCGTTACCTCTTTCCCTCTGCCAAGGTGTTTCCCCTCTTCCCTGCCCTACTTGGAGAGGGAATGATCTAGTGTCTCCCCTCCCCCTGCTTTACAAGGTTGGCACCCCCCCCCCTGCAGAAAGCTTGTGGGGTGGTTGGGGAAAGGAAGGAATTATTGGGAGGGGGCAATGAGGGATGTGGTTCCTTGACTCCTTTCTCTGCTTGGGTATGGAGAGTGCAAGCAGGCATGCTGCTGATTATTGGATTTTTCTTTCTTTTTAAAAAAGCTTTCATTTAAAATTAACTGGGATTCCCTGGGAGGGGCAGCATGTATTTAGTTTAGATATTTAATCTGCCAGCTCTGTATTGTATCCTGGTCTTCAATGCAAGAGACGGCAGGTGTCCTTCCTTGCTCCAGCCTGCCCCAGTTCCAGGGCTTGGCTTAAGCGGCCTGCCTCTCCTTGTCTTGCCATTCTGTGGCTGCAGGAATGTCCCTGCCCAAGTGATAGGGGAGAGAGGGCAATGCGGGGGCGAAATCCCAGCCCAGCTGGACGTGCTCTGCCTCTCACTTCCGTTGCTTCAGTGTCTACCTTTTTCTTAATTCTCTCCCTTTTTGAAGGTTCTCAGTTCTGCCTTCTGTCGCCCTACTCCTACCAGCTGGCTCATCCGGGGTATTGGCAGGAGGGGGGGAGCAGAGGCAAAGAAAAGGAGACTACTGCTGTTTCGGAAAGCAGAGATGCAAAGGGGCAATGAGGGTGACGTCATAGGGGAAGAGTGTCAGCTGCTAGAGGAGCCCCTGGCTGGCCATGTGACTGCAGGGAGGGAGGGAGGGAGGGGGTTGCATTCAATACATGCCATCCGAAGTGCTAAATTAACCTAAACCTAGGCGATTCCATGCGGTCAGTTCATCCAGGCCACTGAGGCTGGAACATCTTCCATCTTGTACCAAGCAAGCACTCCCACAAGGCAGTCAGATGGATGTGCAGCGCTTGGATTAACTTGCTGTCTGCCGGTTGCAAAATCTGGCTTATCCTTGCTGAGATGTAGTATGCAGCTTGCCCTCCAAAGTCCTATTGGGGTTGCTCTGGAACTGAATTGTTGTGTTAAAAAAAGACCTGGGTGAAGCTATCTCTACACAAGACTTTCCTGGAGGTGTCATTTTTGAATCTGTATGTTGGTTTATCAACTGAATGCCAGCATATTAAACTGACACACCATTCTGTTTAAGCGGAGAGGACTTGTGAAATTCAAATATAACACTGTAAGGGCTACCTAAATTTTGAGCATGGTCATACTGAAAGATTCTGTATTGGATGGGAAGTGGTAGTTAAATAATCAGAGTCCTGAATAAATAGCTCTTGATGAATAAGAGTGCTAGCCAGCTGTGACAACAAAACTGTTCTAGTCTCTCAGTTGCATCTCCTTCGCTTTCACTTCTTTCTCTCAAAACCTGTCCATAACACTTGTCCAGAAGTCCACAGAAGTCTTTAATTGCTTGATTGACCACTAAACAAAACGAGCTATGTCAGATTGCCTTTAATTCCACTTTATAAAGCACCTACAAATGTAATGTAAATGTTTTTGGTAGAGGAATTTCAAAGTATTGTTACTAATTGAAAAATTCAGACACACTAAACTTTACTGCTTTCCTTAAATGTTTAAGGATAATCTAGCAAGCACTGCTGCTGTTATCTGTAGCCATGTAAAATATGCTTCTCGCTAAACTATTGTTGCTGCTTTTAAGCTTAATGGGGGGGTGGTCTTGACACCCATGTACAAATTGCATCAAACTACCAGCATGGCTCTAACTAGCCAACTATAAAATTCCTTGTGCTGTTTAGGTAGCAATTGGAAGTAAGTTCCATTAGAGTTGAGCATAACTTGAAAAGAATCATCCATATAAGTTAGCCTCCAGGAGAATCTCCTTCCATATAAAGCTCCACTGAGCTATTGCACACCTGAATAGTTCTAGAGCAGGCTTCCTCAAACTCGGCCCTCCAGCTGTTTTGAAACTACAATTCCCATCATTCCTGACCACTGGTCCTGCTAGGTAGGGATCATGGGAGTTGTAGGCCAAAAACATCTGAAGAGCTGAGGTTGAGGAAGCCTGTTCTAGAGTACCCACTGCATTATTACTTTTTTTTTTTTTTAAAGATGCATAGCTCTTCCTCAAAGGAACTCTAGGCTGTTCTTTATTCTCTCCCCTTTTAACAACCCAGAGAGGTAGATTACACTGACATAGTGACTAGCCCAAGGTTGAAGCTTTATGGTTGAGTGGAGACTTGAATCAGAATCTCCCCAGTACTAGTTAGTCATTCTAACCACTACAATATTCTGGCTCTCATTAAGACAATTGCTGTTTCTTACCTAGCACACCAGTACTTTCTGACCAAGTTTAGCCACTGATTTTGTCTTCAGGAATTATTTTACTGAAATCAAATGAAATTAGCATATGGGCAAAAGGAAACTTAGCAGTTAATAAATTCCCACTGTACAGGAGAAGATTGCTGAACTTAATATGCAACTTTGTGCAATAGGCTAATTTCTACATACTCCCCCCCCCCCCAGGTGCGAACTTGAATAAAATATTGGGGAGGGGAGGTAAGCCCAGCCCCGCATAATCTATCACAGTGGCAGTGTCCATCAACTGGGGGTGGGGGGGCTTCCTCAAATATTTTATGGTGAGGGATCTTGGCTCCTAGGAATTGGCTCCTCTGTTTCCCCCTGTCATTTATCCAGACATCCAGTTCAAGGGCACATTCTAGCCAAGCAACATTTCCCTGCAGAATAGCTACATACAACTGCCTCTTATCTATTCTGGCAGAGTGTGGGGAACTGGATGGGTTCTGTTCCAGTGGAAACTGGTTGTAGTGGGGTTTCCAAATTGTGTTGCCAGGATCGGTGACTCTGAGAAGGCCACTAACAACCGAAGTGGTCTTGGGAAGATGGCTTGTATACTGTTTTCCTCTCAGCAGTGTGCTGCTCCTGTATAAAGCTGTCTTTTGAATGGGCCCAACAGACCAAGCTGCCCCAGAATCCTTTGAGGTAGATTCCTCATCTGACATGCAGATGTTCCTAGTGATAACTAAATGTAAGAAGCATTTATATAGGGAAAGGGGTTCGCAGATGGCTAGTCTAGTAGTCTGAAGGCGTGATATTTCAAAATCGTGTTCCAACTATAGTCTCTTAAAGCAGCAAATGGAAAACTTGCATTGCAAGCTCATATTGTCAGTAGCACCCCAAGTTGAGTTGGCTATTGAGTATTGTTCCCTACATTGGACTAGACCTCTCAACAAAGTAACAATAAGGTGTGAAACAGTTGCTTTGACAGACTTGTTCTAGATCAGATCTGGTCATTGGCTAAACACCTGGACGTTTTTGTCCTGCTGTGAAAAGCATTGTTGAGAAAGCCTCTGCCAGATAGATGGGTGTGTTCATATGTTGAAAAGTGGTTTGATAGAACTTGCAGATTGAATCAATTTGTGGAAAGGTATTCATGATTAAAACTGTTGGACAACCATACATAGTTCTTGGTGGATGTTCTGTTAAATACCCAGACACCTTAACTAGCAGTCTATTAGTGAACTGCAAATGGCACTGAATGCTAATCTTCAGAGAAGCAAGAAGCTAACTTGTCAAAGGCTTCCATTCCAGAGACTTGGATATGCAGTGTCTTAAGATGAATGACTTAGTACCTGTTGGTTTGTCATTGAACACTGCCCTGGCACACCTTAAATAAGACACTATGTCTTAGTTCCTCATGAGCTGTGCAAGACCAGTCTAGTACTACTAAGTTCAGGCCTTGTTTTGTGCTAGCCAGCTTGAGACAGAAACCATGTTGTATAAACACCCATATCTTGGTCCTGTACACACTAATTTCTGATGATAGTAAACAGCTTATAAAACTCATTCTGGTCATTGCTGGCTAACCTTGTGATGGTGCTACCTTTCTGCTGCAAGTGCCATAATGACCTTCAAGCATACAACCATATTTTGTGATACTTATTTGATGACTGATCTCTAATCACAAGGCTTGTGGGTTTTCCCTGCTTCATTGGATTATCAGATGCTTCTGAGTGATGTTATTATCTAATATTTCCATGTAACATAGTTAGACTCTATGGCAGAAGGAAATGGATGACAATAATTTCCAGTGGTTACAAGTACTATATACTGATCCATGTTAACTTCCTACTTGATATAATCTTCCTTGTAATGTGCATCTATCTTTAGAAAGGTGAAACCTGGAATTGCCTGGCTGGGGAGCACATTTCTGCTCCCAATATGGCTAGCTGCACAGCTTTTTTTTAAAAAAAATCTCTAAATTGCTCTTTAGCTGGGTGGATCGTGGAGCAGGATAATGAAAGCAAAACTTAATGTATTACAAGAGCTTTCTGGACTGCTTTAAAGAGGCAGAAGCTGTTAAAATGGCTTCTTCTCTTGTAATTTCCTGACCAACAAGATTGTTTGACTCAACTTCACAGAGTGCTGTTACCAAAAGCGGATTGTTACAAAGCTTACAAATAGCATTACAGTTAGCATGGACTAGCTTACTAAAGTTGGGTATTGCCAGATGTTTGGATTGGCCATAGACTGTTAACATCTCATACAGTATTCTAGTACACCAGAAACAAACACATGAGATTGCACGCCACATCTAAATTATTTTATTATTACTTATTAGATTTATATACTGCCCTTCATCACAGGATCTCAGGGCGGTTCACAGAGTAAACATACAAGGTAAAAACACAAATGGTTAAAACGAACAACAAAATAACACACACCCAAAAAACATGTAGAATATTAAGCAGCCAAAGACCTGGTTGAAGATGACATAGGAGGGATCCGCTAGGAACTTCATATAAGCAACCATTAACACCATATGTTATAATCTGGCCATGTCAAGCTGCACTTTAAGAAACTTCTAGAGTTCTGCAGTAGATGAGCATGTCAGTAAAATGTAGTTGCATTTTTTCTAAAGCTGAGACAGACAAATGAACATGGATTGCTGTGATCATTGTCCTAATGTGACTGTCACTTTGTCAAGTGTTCTGCGGTTCTTCAATTAAACCATCATCCAATATTATGTTGGTCTACAAGTCTCCTTTCCACAGAAATGAGTAAAAGCTTTGTTTTCAGCCCTGGCTGACATAGTTGCATAATAGCTAGTTCCTACTGATGATGAGGTGGTGTTCTTGTGATCCCCAAAATTCTAAGTACTGTAAACTAGAATATTTGCAGATCCTGATTGTAACTTGTAAAATGGGTGGAAGGTGTGAAGGCGAATGGATGTCTGACTTTGGCCTCTGGAAGCCCTACAGAATGCTGGTCTTAGCTTTCCCTAGGCTTCCGTGCAACTAAGAGGCCTACTCATAAGGTTTTATTTTTTAAAAAATCAATGAGGGTTTCTTGGTGTGAATACCAAGTAAAGTGTGCCGAACCAGTCCAAAACACATTTGCTTTTTTGATCTTGACATTAAATGTCAAGCTTGGATAAGCTTGGAAGTGATAACCTTCCCTGCCTCCCATTGGGGATCTTTGTGCCAGAGTTAAGATGGTGGATAATCTTTTTGAAACACAGTGCATTCTTCTCCCAAACTTTGCAAACATCTGCCAATACTAACTTGGATCTTCATGATCCACAGACAAGGAACTGTCTGTTACCACCACTTGAAGTGAGTGTTAAGAGAAGCTAGAGATGTATTGTTGACAGATGATCTGCAGCCCCAGAAAGCCAGCCAGTTAAGTACCTGTGATATTTCAGCTTCTAGCTTTAAAGCACTGCACATGCTTGAAGCCCTCTCCCCCACTCTCCAAAAAGAACACCATATGCTCTTCCAGGCATGGGTCCATCATTCACTCTACTTTAAGCTGCTAATTGGAGGCTTCCTTTCTTCTCCTCTCTGTCTGTTAGTGATCTCCAAACTTGCCTAGCAAAAATGGGATCTCTTGGCTTACTGTTGCTCACAATTTGTGCAAGAAATGAACTGTTTTAACACCCAACTGGGGGTTGGAAGCAGGGAGAGAAAACAGGAAGAGCCCAAGGAGGGGCAAACTCATTCTTTGAATGTTTGTGAATGGCAAGTTGCTGTAAGAAACCACTGAGAAGTCAAAGGCAGGAATTAAACCGTATGTCTCGGGATACTTTACTACTTCTCCTTTGGAGCTTGTGGTATCGCTGTGCGGGTCTAGAATGGATCCTAGCGTTCACGTCTTCAATCCTGCCTCCTTACCAAACCCCGACGGGTTTGGCACACACACAGGAGAGTCACCCTGAACGCAGCCAGATCCCCCTGTCCTGAGGATTTACCTCCTTGGTTCACAGAGCCCTAGTGTGACCTCTTTATGCCTCACAAAGTTCAGGATCTCCCCGGAGAGTTGATCCTGCACTCCTTCAAATGGCAAGAGGAAGTTGCAAAGTTCTTTACATGTTGCGTGGGGCACAAGTCATGGTGTGCTAGTACTCCACATTCTGGCAGAATTAAGATAAAATTACCTTAAATCTGTAAGTAAGTAAATTTGTGGCCATGAGAACACATCTTACTAAGTCAAGTCTCTAGAAACAGGTTCTCAGTCCTATAGGTAGAATAGCAGTTGACTATGGTGGGGCAAGTGGGAGGGGGAAGGAGGTTGACTGCTATGTTAGTACATCTTTATGCTACAAAATCCTGCTCAGGTTTTTCCAACAGCAATTAAGTGTACATAGCAGGCAAATAAAGCTTCAACTTTGTAATGCTAGGAAATGCCAGCTGCAAAACCCGCAACAGAGGCTTCTAAGTTGATGGATGAGTATATATGTTATGAAGTGTGTGATATGCCTACATCCTTTTTGTGTCGCTATGTCTTCATTTGCTACCTTGATGGATTTCTCCCAGCATGTAGAAGTCATGCTAGAAAGCAGGGTTTCTTCCTGTAATTACAAGCTTTTTTTCCTAACTAGACTAGAGCAATGAAAAAAATATTAGGTTTGCTAGAAAGCTGCTATAATGTAAATCCATTTCCAAATAGCAATAGGCTTGGCTTCTAAATTAGAAACCTGTACTAGGGCTGAACTAATAAAATGTAACTGGATGATGTACTCCAGTAAAAATTAAGGAAGACTTGTATTTGTATGTTACCAATTTGTATGTTACCAAGTTCCTTAGAAGGGACACGGGTGGCGCTGTGGGTAAAAGCCTCAGCGCCTAGGGCTTGCCGATCGAAAGGTCGGCAGTTCGAATCCCCGCGGCGGGGTGCGCTCCCGTTGTTCGGTCCCAGCGCCTGCCAACCTAGCAGTTCGAAAGCACCCCCGGGTGCAAGTAGATAAATAGGGACCGCTTACTAGCGGGAAGGTAAACGGCGTTTCCGTGTGCGGCTCTGGCTCGCCAGAGCAGCGATGTCACGCTGGCCACGTGACCCGGAAGTGTCTCCGGACAGCGCTGGCCCCCGGCCTCTTGAGTGAGATGGGCGCACAACCCCAGAGTCTGTCAAGACTGGCCCGTATGGGCAGGGGTACCTTTACCTTTACCTTTTTAAGTTCCTTAAACCTGAGCAGGCCACTTAAATATTTTCACATGGCTTCTCCATACGTCCCAGTTAAAGCCATTTCTGTCTAGTTCCTCATCTTAGAGCTCTGCAAGATTTCTGACAGTTTTTCAATCTAAGGTACCTATCTGACCTCCCTGTTAACTCTTGATGCAAGAAGGTTTTCCCTCATTCAGATTTGTATTAGTGTAGCCCTCCTAACTATTGGGGCAAGGATATGCTCTGCTTGAACATGAAGAAGACTATCTCCTAAATCTGTTGTCATATGGACTCCTGACCAAAGGCTGGCTTACTGTCAAATCAAGGAGAATGAAGTGACTAGATCATTTGCCTTTATCTTGTCAGCACTTTCTAGATTATGCTAATAATTCTTGATTAAAATGAAGATTCTGTTGCAGTGGGACTTTGACTTTTAAAGAATTACGTCACAAAACCAGTTGCTACTTTCAGAACCTCTAACTTGAGACTGCCACTGAAAACACTTAACTAAAGTGTCTTCCTTCTCAAGCAAGTTAGAGGTTCTGAAAGTAGCAGCTGGTTTTGTGACTAAACTAACAAGGCTGTGTCTTAATTCCTTAATCCTTCTATAGATCACAAACTTCCCAGCATTCATTCAATATTCCACCAAAATCAATATTCCTGCATGAAAGCTGTGCATGGCTTTACACCATGTGCCATTAAATATATTATCAGAGCAGTGGCTACTAGAATTACTAAATTAAGCAGTTGTTTGGAAGCCTCCATTATAAAACCACAACTTCACATACTTCATCAACAAAGCTTTAGCAACTCTGTGCAGCAAAGACTGGGCAAGCATTCAAAACTATTCTCATGGTCATGGTATGCACTGTATAATTAAAACGCAAGCCTCTGACAGGAAAAGGTGGATTCTACAACCTGTGTAAGATTCACTGTGTCTACTTGCACAATTTTTTCTTCAGTTTCAGATAAGCAAAGAGTTATTTAGGACAGAGTTGTTCAGCTGTTACTGTGCCTAGCTAAATTCTGCCAGTTGCACTTCTCTTGTGACTATCATCATTTGTGTGCTTAGTAATAAAATTTCTACAGCCAATTTTTATAGCAGTGCATCTTCCAACAGGATTATCCGATATCAGAAAAGTGGAAGTTGCTTGGCCTTAGCCACCCTTTTCAAGGTTCCTTTCCTGAACAAGTTAACTTGGATCCTAAATGGCTCCTCTGTTTAAGGGATGGAGCAATTTTTGCCAACCTAAACTGCACCCAAAAAAAATTTCAAACCATTCCCTGGGAGCAGAGTCTTGGGGTGATATAAAGGCAAGGGGGGGAAGGGGAAATGCTTTTTTGTGAACATAAACCCTATTCCATTCATAGTGTTTTTAATACAGCACTGTTAAGGTACATAGACTTTAGCAGAATACCTTGAATAAGAATCCCTAATCCAAGCAAGTTATAACCTAGTGTGGCCTGCAGCCTCCGTTCACAACATATCTGTGTTACTATGTATTTGCCTGCTAAACAGTCTGTATGGTGTCGCCTTCTCACCATCAAAAACCAATAAACCTGGGTCCATAGAGCTATTAATCAAGACACCTGAAGGAGCGTCTCCACCCCCATCGTTCAGCCCGGACACTGAGATCCAGCGCCGAGGGCCTTCTAGCGGTTCCCTCACTGCGAGAAGTAAGGTTACAGGGAACCAGGCAGAGGGCCTTCTCGGTAGTGGCGCCTGCCCTGTGGAACGCCCTCCCAGCAGATGTCAAAGCAATAAAAAACTATTTTACTTTTAAAAGTCATCTGAAGGCAGTCCTCTTTAGGGAAGTTTTTAATGTTTGATGCTGTACTGTTTTTAATATTCAGTTGGAAGCCGCCCAGAGTGGCTGGGGAAACCCAGCCAGATGGGCGGGGTATAAATAAATTTATTATTATTATTATTATTATTATTATTATTATTATTATTATTATTATTACTCCTAGCTTCTCCAGCACACCTGTTCAGCAAGTATAGATTTAGACGATGGTAACAGGTCCATAAGACTAGTCAAATATTTTTGCAAAACTCTTGGCTGACATTTACCTGGATGTATGGAGGATTAAGTACTTCCATTCAGGGTTCAAAATGAGCAGGGCACCAGGCGCATATCTCCATTTGTGAGCACCTCAAACACTGCTTCCTTTGCTACTATGAGCGGCAGAATCTGGATTTATTAGAGTAATGGCTAATTTGGTGCATGCTGTGGGCAGCCTTTCTGTACTTTTGATTGGGACACTGTAGCCCAGTTAACATCACAATAAATGATGGCTTGGGACAACTGAGGGGGGAAACCACAAGCTTGTGTTCAGATGAAACAACAAGGCTGACTTGCTTCATCCACCATACAACAGAAGTAGGGAGGACCATAGCAGAACTTTTGAACAACATGCACCATAGGGTTTTTTTAATATCTTCTGAACCTGATGTTGCTTGTAGCCTAATGTGATTGTAATAGTATGATCCTAACTATGTCAGTAGTGAGGGGAGAGAGACTGTGTTGGCCAGCAGGTAATGGTTTTTTCCACCTACTTTGCCCTACCCTCCAGCCCTAAGAGTCTTAATAAGAGCTGTATCCAGAGGGAGGAGAAAGGGGAACTTTTTGCCATTGGGGTGGTTGGTTTCACCTGTGCTGCTACACCTCCAGCCCAAGGAACCTTCAGAAAGGAGTTGCTGCCATGGGCATTATATGTATACATATTTTAATGAGCAGAATAGAGTGAAAGTTTGAGTCATGGGGTGTGGGGAGTGTGTATGTGAACCTTGCAGTGCTTAGTTTATTTTTTGGCTGCTATTTGTTGATGTTAATATTGTTATATAGATTATAAACGCTGTATCGATTTGTTAATCATAGAATAGGACCTTTGCTTTAATTGTGACAATCTTTTCTTGTTGTTGCTTTGATAACTTACAGATTGTAGTCCTTTCACTGATGATTTGTTAATTATTCCACATGATTTATGTTGTATTTCTGATGTTTTGTTGTGTTTTATCATGTTATTTGTAAGCCGCCATGGGATTCATTTGAACGAAAAGTGGCATAGAAATATAATTAATCAAATCAGTCAAAATCAAATATGTCAAATGCTTACATAGCAACGAATGCAAGAGAGTCATTCTAATCCAACAAGCTGTTGCTGTAGCTCATTATCATAGGGTAGATAAACTTAAAAGCAAGTTTACAGCTTCAAATTAAAAGAATGCACACTGATTGCTTGATGACACTGGTAAGAATGGTTTCAGTATTTTTTTTATTCCTGTCAAATGAGCCTTGCTAGATCAAATCAGGGGTCTGTGTAGCCCAGCATCTCTCTGACAGTAGCTAATCAAATACCTCTGGGAAATAAGCAGATCACAGAACCAACACTCCCCTGTTGTGTGTCCCAAACATCTCGTATTGAGGGTTAATGCTACCTGTGTAAATGTTTATTTGCATACCAGGATGCAAATAGCTATCACTATTAAGGGATTTATTTCCCAAGCAGCAATCTCCAGTACCAACTGCTTGTAAAACAGAGGTTTGAAAAGTTAGTTTGATAATGGAAAGAGAGTATTCTGTTCAAAGGGGGGGGGGGTATTATCAAACATACGTAAGTGCCTAAAGTAGCCCCCTGGATCCTTGCCAAAATTTGTTAAAAATTTAAAACAATGTTACTATTTTGAAAGATGCACGATGTATTGCTTATGTAACTGGAAACCTGCATTTTTTTCAAGCAGTATGTGTGCAAAAATACACCTGTTGTTGGTAGGGGAATTGCTTCATTGCACCAGTAAAGATCTTCCTGTCATTTCACTTCTATTGATGCTCAATTACAGATAACTTATTTACCCACCAACCATATGGTGCTTCAACTACTTGTTCTAATTTAATGTCCAGAAGCAAGTTTGTCCAGTGAGATTGGAAGTGTTCCTAGTGATTAGGTGGTCACAATATTCACAATTTGAGAAGTGAACAAAGGTGGTGGTCAGATGACACTTGGATAAAATTTGAAATCATCCGGTGGGTTCAGACTTCTGCCAAAGCTGCCACCTGAATCCCAATAATAAATTGTAGATTCCTAAGAAATAGAGGAAAACTATAGAATGGGAAAAACCAGAGATTTGTTCAAGGAAATTGGAGATATGAAAGGAACATTTCGTACAAAGATTACCATCAAGAAAAGATTAGACATCAAGAAGAGGTGGCAAGAATACTCAGAGGAATTCTACCAGAAAGATATGCATGTCTCGTACACTGCAGGTAGTGTGGTTGCTGACCTTGAGCCAGCCATCCTGGAGAGTGAAGTCCAATGGACCTTAGAAAGCACTGCTAATAACAAGGCCAGTGGAAGTGATGATATTCCAGCTGAACTATTTAAAATTTTAAAAGATGATGCTGTTAAGGTGCTACATTCAATATGCCAGCAAGTTTTTAAAACTCAGCAGCGGCCAGAAGTTTGGAGAAGATCAGTCTACATGCCTATCCCAAAGAATGCTCCAACTACCACAATATTGCACTCATTTCACACGCTAGCAAGGTTATACTTAAAATTTTACAAGGCAGGCTTAAGCAGTATGTGGAGCAAGAACTCCCGGAAGTACAACCTTGATGGCAGAAAGTGAGGAGGAGTTAAAGAACCTGTTAATGAGGGTGAAAGAGAAGAGCACAAAATATGGTCTGAAGCTCAATAGAAAAAAACCTAAGATCATGGCCATTTGTCCCATCACCTCCTGGCAAATAGAAGGGGAAGAAATGGAGCCAGATGATCACTGCAGATGGTGACAGCAGTTACAAAATTAAAATACGCCTGCTTCTTGGGAGGAAAGCAATGACAAACCTAGACAGCATCTTAAAAAGCAGAGACATCACCTTGCCAACAAAAGTCTGTATAGTTAAAGCTATGGTTTTCCCAGCAGTGATGTATGTGAGAGTTGGACCATAAAGAAGGCTGATCGCCGAAGAATTGATGCTTTTGAATTATGATGTTGGAGGGAGACTCTTGAGAGTCCCATGGACTGCAAGATTATCAAACCTATCCATTCTTAAGGAAATCAGCCTGGAGTGCTCACTGGAAGGACAGATCCTGAAGCTGAGGCTCCAATACTTTGGTCACCTCATGATAAGAGAAGACTCCTTGGAAAAGACCCTGATGTTGGGAAAGATGGAGGGCACAAGAAGGGGACGACAGAGGATGAGATGGTTGGACAGTGTTCTTGAAGCTACCAGCATGAGTTTGACCAAACTGTGGGAGACAGTGGAAGACAGGAGTGCCTGGCGTGCTCTGGTCCATGGAGTCACGAAGAGTTAGACACAACTAAACAACAACTAGACAACCATCAAATTGGTTGTTTTACATGTAGCATTGCAAATGTATCTAGTAGAGATTTGATTAGGTTTTAAGAGATTTAGCTATGGGGCTGACATGCTTTTACTTATACAGTGGTACCTCGGGTTACATACGCTTCAGGTTACAGACTCTGTTAACCCAGAAATAGTACCTAAGGTTAAGAACTTTGCTTCAGGATGAGAACAGAAATCGTGCTCTGGCGGCGCGGCAGCAGCGGGAGGCCCCACTAGCTAAAGTGTTGCTTCAGGTTAAGAACGGACCTCCGGAACAAATGAAGTACTTAACCTGAGGTACCACTCTATTTATTACAAACCTAGTTCTGCAGCTCATATTTAAAATTATATTTTAAAAGAAATCAATTTGCTTCCATTATTATTATTTTTTAAATCCAGCCTGCTTGCTGCTTTTGCTTGCCATAGCCTATCCACACTACCATGGGTTAATGCTCAGGCTGGTGGTGGCGAAAACAACAGCCTTGTCTCTGGCCAGTTGTAATAAGTCCAGTGGACAAGGCTTGAATAGATGCCTGTGGTATTGGCTCATGAATGTGACTTAGAAGGAAGAGGCTGTTCAGTGGTGGTTTTCCATTTCTCTGGAATGCTAGCTAGCCTTGCCATTCAGAAAGCTGAGTGCCAAGCAGCAGAACAGGGAAGTAGTCCTGTGGCATGAGTTTTCTGCAAGCTTGGTGCCACCATGCCTTTTTTTAGTGAGTAAAGAGAACTGAAACATTCCCTAGCTGATTTTCTATGCTTGTGAAAGTGTCTGAACAGACGTTCCCTAACATAAAGCTGCCACAAACACCGCTGACACTTAACTGTTGCCAACACCACCTTTCCAAAGGAGAGTTTTATGGTAGGGAAGAGCCAAGTGCTACACTACCCCAGGAAAGTGTCATGTAAACATGCTGATGGCTTAATTAAGGCTTAACTTGCAGCCAATAAACAAGCTGATACCTAGCAACCTTACTACAGGTTTCAGGTTTGAGAACTTGGCTCCATTATATGGTTATTTATGCAGGTGAAAACTACTTAAAAGCAAAGCATTGCAATTAAGACTGGAGACTTTAAAATTTCTGCATTCCTGGGATGAGCCTCAGAAAGAATAGCCTTACTGCAATCTGGCAGTGCAAAAACTACAACTGCCATAACATGTTGCTATCTTTATTTTAGTTCCTCCTTTCTGATTTTCCTTTGACGTAGATAGTTTCTGTACATCAGAGAAGCACAGATGAGCTACATTAGATCAGCTTAAGGTGTTGTACTAGATTTAGTTGCATTTGTGGTACATGGCTCAGAGGCTCCATTGGTGATGCAGGATTAAATCAGCCAGCTCTAGTGATGAAGCCATTTTGGCACAGAGTAATGTAGGTGGGACGCAGGTGGTGCTGTGGTCTAAACCACTGAGCCTAGGGCTTGCCGATCAGAAGGTCGGCGGTTTGAATCCCTGCGACGGGGTAAGCTCCCGTTGTTCCGTCCCAGCTCCTGCCAACCTAGCAGTTCGAAAGCACACAGTGCAAGTGTGCAAGTAGATAAATAGGTACTGCTCTGGCGGGAAGGTAAACGGCATATCTGTTCGCTGCTCTGGTTTCATCAGAAGCAGCTTAGTCATGCTGGCCACATGACCCAGAAAAACTGTCTACAGACAATGTTGGCTCCCTCTGCCAGTAAAGCGAGATAAGCGCCACAACCCCAGAGTTGTTTGCGACTGGACTTAACTGTCAGGGGTCCTTTACCTTTAATGTAATTGCAGCATCCTGGATCCATGGGCTCAGGAAGAGGGGCAAAACACTACTGTAAAGTGACAATCTATCTAAAAAGCCCTGAAGCTATTTAATGCATTGGCACCAGCATGTGTCTCAAGTGAAACTTGTCATCCTTTTATCTAGGAGGATACTGTTAAACTTTCTACTTTAAAATACAGTGGTACCCCGCAAGACGAACGCCTCGCGAGACGAAAAACTCGCAAAACGAAAGGTTTTTTCGTTTTCGAGTTGCCTCGCAAGACGAATTTCCCTATGGGCTTGCTTCGCAAAACGAAGCCTGCCCAGGGGACAGCGGGTCTTCTCTTTTGAAGCAAGGGGCGGCGGGGAGAAGCGATCTTCTCCCCGCAGCCCCAGGTCCGGGGACAGCGGGAAGCGCTTCCCGCTGCCCCCGGACCTCTTTTGAAGCAAGGGGCTGCGGGGAGATCGCTTCTCCCCACCGCCCCTTGCTTCAAAAGAGGTCCGGGGACAGCGGGAAGCGCTTCGCGCTGCCCCCGGACCTCTTTTGAAGCAAGGGTTTGCGGGGAAAAGCGATCTCCCCGCAGCCCCTTGCTTCAAAAGAGGTCCGGGGGCAGCGGGAAGCGCAGCGCTTCTTCCCCGCTGCCCCCGGACCTCTTTTGAAGCAAGGGGCTGCGGGGAGATCGCTTCTCCCCACCGCCCCTTGCTTCAAAAGAGGTCCGGGGACAGCGGGAAGCACTTCCCGCTGCCCCCGGACCTCTTTTGAAGCAAGGGGCTGCGGGGAGATCGCTTCTCCCGGTGCTCCGAAGCCGGGCGGGGGGGAGGGAACACCTGCCCCCACCGCCCGGCTTCGGAACGCTGCTCCGAAGCGGGGCGGGGGGGGCGGGAACACCTGCCCCAGCCGCCCCGCTTCGGAACGCTGCCCCGAAGCGGGGCGGGGGGGCGGGAACACCTGCCCCAGCCGCCCCGCTTCGGAATGCTGCCCCGAAGCGGGGCGGGGGGGCGGGAACACCTGCCCCAGCCGCCCCGCTTCGGAACGCTGCCCCGAAGCGGGGCGGGGGGGCGGGAACACCTGCCCCAGCCGCTCCGCTTCGGAATGCTGCTCCGAAGCGGGGCGGGGGGGCGGGAACATGTGTCCATCTGGGGATCATAGTTAAACCCTAGATCAGGCATAGGCAAACTCGGCCCTCCAGATGTTTTTTTGGGACTACAACTCCCATGATCCCTAGCTAACAGGACCAGTGGTCAGGGATGATGGGAATTGTAGTCCCAAAACATCTGGAGGGCCGAGTTTGCCTATGCCTGCCCTAGATTGTAGTCAGCCAACCTGGGTGGTAGCTAAAACATATAGTCTTGTTGCTGTTTGCACAATAACTCTTGACACTATGCTTTGTCTACCGTTTCTACTTCTGATCTACTGCGGGTGGCCCCTAAATTAGAAACAAATATCTTAGTCACAGTGTGTGGATAATATAGTATTGTGGTCTCTGAAACGTTGCTTGCTTGGCACGTTGTACAACAAGCCTGACTTGTAACTTGTGAAGCTACGTTGCTGCTCAAGGCACACAACAGGTACTGTTAAAAAGCTGCTGATGGACTACATGGTCAGAAGTTTAGAATTTTTTTAGATACTATTTGTAAAATAGTACTGTGTTCTCTGTATTGCTTGCATGGGTATGCTTTGTTACTTGAAATTAGAAATCAGTTTAAAAATTATATTGTATGACATTCATACCTGCAGTGTGATTTTGTATTTTATTCAAATTATATTTTTGCATGTTCCAAGATAATTTTACACAGTGCTGATTTCTGTGCCAATATTTTCCTTTGTTCTTTTGTATTAAAAGGGTACAGTAAGCTTGGCAAGACTCACCTCTGGTTTTTCTCTTCTTCCTTCCAGCATTGGGAGCTGCCTATGGCACAGCAAAGAGCGGCACAGGCATTGCAGCCATGTCTGTTATGCGGCCAGAGCTGATCATGAAGTCAATCATTCCTGTTGTTATGGCGGGTATTATAGCAATCTACGGCTTGGTAGTGGCAGTCCTTATTGCCAATTCCATCACAGTTGGAATTACACTGTACAAGTAAGTTTTCTTTTTGAGTCCTCTGCATTGCGAGCTGTGCTGAATTTTTTTAAAAAAAAAACACTGAAATGACCAGTTGACATGTCAGCTGCAGGTTTTTCAGTGGCTCTGTAGTACAGGGGTCGGCAAGGCTCAAGCAGCCTGGGCCACTTCACTCCCCTGGAGATCTCTCTGCGGGCCGGATCGCGTGTGTGCGCAGAGGAGGCGTCTACATGTGCGTGCACATGTGCAAACGCTATTTCAGGAGCTTCCTGCAGCTGATTGGAAGCCCCGCCAGCACCGCAGAAGTGAGTCCCTGTGCCGCGCTGTGCTGGTTTAGTGCAGCACGCAGGGACTTGCCAAGTGGGCGGCAGGGTTCAGGGCCAGTGCGGGGGCCGGTTAAACTACCCCTGTGGGCCATATCTGGCCCCCGAGCCTTAGGTTGCCAACCTCTGCAGTGTAGTATGTGGGAGTACATCTGTAATAGAATCCTCTTCTCAGTTCCTTTAAGGTGCAAAAAAGCAAGACTGTTCTATATGCAAATGATAACCCTTATTGGCTATGTTACCATGCTTGGCTAATGATAGTGCCATTTCGAAAACGGTTGCCATGTAATGTTTGGCAACACTTGCATTAATATGTGCTACTCATATCTGTTAAAAACCTGTGGGATCCCATTTGCTAAAGGCCCCAGCTATTTTCAGGTATGTCCTTCTAGGTCAGTGGTGTCCAAATGGGGGACAGCACAACGGCCTAGGTTATTTTTTTTTTTAGGATTGAAGTTGTTGAGTTTTTTAAGGGTTAAAGTTGTAGAGAGTTTTTTAGGATTTTACCCCAGGAAATTAACTGCCACAGGGGCCGGATTAAACCGACCGGCGGGCCGGATTAGGCCCCCGAAACGGACTTTGGCCATGCATGTTGTAGGGTATACTCAACACACAGCAGCATAGCTCCAAAATCAACCCATCTTGTTCAGGCTGAGTCTGGATCAACTTTGTATAAGTACAGTCAAAATTGCAAGCTCAAGGAAACACTGGGCTTTATGGGCTTAAAATGGTCTATCATTACTTAATATAGAGTCCCTCTGCTTTGAGACTTAAGCTCTAGCATTGTGATAGAAAGGTGTTCAGCCAGCTGGATTCAACTCTCAAACGCCTTCTGGTAATAACTGGGATAAAAGGTATTATTTCCAGCATGCTGGGGCGGTGGGGGGATTTTTTCTGAACATCAAGCCCTCATGTAATAATACTTCAAACTGTTTCAATTTTAGCTTTTCATACAGCATGTTAAGGCTATTGTTGAAACAATAGTATGAGGCCCCCTCTCTTGATCTGCAGAACTGACTGCTCACTTGAGCCAACTGGGCTGCAGTGGGTTTTGAAAGCTTGAGGGGCTTTTCTAACAAACTTGCCCCCCCCTGCAAAGTCTTCAAACCAGATAAGGCATAAGGCAAAATACTTTAATATGTAATAACTCTGACATGTGGTGCAGTAGTGAAGCACTGAATTATTCAGTGATGCTTAATTTGAAGCATGTCTGTAAACCAATCTCTTGCTGCTACACTAGTCTTAAACAGGCACGGATCCTTGCATTATGTACCTAGAATAAGCTGAAACCCAATCTTTGTTAAACTTTCATGAGAAGTTGTAGCAAGCCTGTGACTCCTACCGGTCATATCTGCCCTGTAGGGAAATAATCAGCCATGAGTGCATTGGCTGCTATAGTTTGTTTTAACTGTGGCTCATTACTAGAACAATAGAACTAAGATTAATAGGAACTGATGAGATCATGTAAGAACCTGCATGTAGTAGCTGATGGCTATCTGGATATCTAGTTAATAATCCATCCTAAGAAAGTTATTATTAATAACTTGCCAATAACAGTTATGAATGGAGAACTTTATTGCTAATAAAGCAGAGTTGTATGAATGAAACAAATAAAAATATTTGCACTAATTTTGTTACTTATGCCGTAGCCATCCATTTTGGGCTGTTTACTTTTCCTTCAGGGTTTTCCCTCTTGGTCTTTGGGCTGTCACTGTTGAAGATCTGCAGACTCAGATGCAGGCTATTCCAAGGGACTTATTTCTCTAGCATAAGATCCAGACTTTAAAGCAAAGCTTGTGGCAACATGATTGCTTTTGTTAGGAACTCCTGAAAGTAGTGAAAAAGTGGCCACAGAGCAGTCTCCAGAGTCTATACAGTGGTACCTTGGTTTACGAACTTACGTTCCAGAAGTCCGTTCTTAAACCAAGGCGCGCTTTCCCTAATGAGGCCTCCCACCGCCGGTGCTCTTCTACCGTTCAGATTCTGTTCTTAGACCGAGGTAAAGTTCACAAACCGGGACACTACTTCCGGTTTTGTGGAGTTCGTAAACCAAATCGTTCGTAAACAGGACTGTTCTTAAACTGAGGTACCACTGTATAACCTAATTGTGGGCTACCTTGTCCTTTGCTTTTCAAAGGGGCAGGAAATCGAAACTTCCTGCAACTAAAATTGGTCCGCTTGGCAACAACTGTGAATGGCTCAAAATCCCCCTTTTATATTATTTATTAAATTTATATCCTGCCGTTCCTCCCAAAGGAATCCAGGACAACAAACAACAGAGCAGCGAAACAATGCAATTAAAAAACAAAGGGTTGTGTCCAGCTAAGTTCGACTCAAGAGTAGTTGCAGTGGAATTAATGGGCCTAATTTAATCATGCCCATTTTCGTTAGGTTTACTCTGAGCGGAAATTAGTTTGATAGGACAGGGTGCCATTTAAAACCATTTAAAATCTCATATCCCCACAGTTTAATAGTTAACTAATAATTAGTATGAAGGTGCTCTTTGCAGTCCTGTTAGACATGGTTACTGTTTAGCTGACTTCTTAACTGAGCTGATTTAGGAGGAAAAACTGCTTATCACTGCACAGCAGCCATAACTTGGGCAGAATCTTATTAACGCAGAATGCTTGCATAGTCTAGGAATGCTGATTTGGCCGAAAAGGCTTTCCAGGAAATTTCTGAATGGGTTTGACTTGCCATTCCTAGAAGAACAGTACTAAGCTGTCTCAATGTGATTGGAGGTTTTTTGTTGTTGTTTTTTACTGCTAAACTTTTGTCCCCCTTGTCCTTCACCTGCAGGAGCTTCCTTCAGCTGGGCGCTGGTCTGAGCGTAGGCCTCAGCGGGCTGGCTGCTGGCTTCGCCATCGGCATTGTGGGTGACGCAGGCGTACGGGGGACGGCACAACAGCCTAGGTTATTTGTGGGCATGATCCTGATCTTGATCTTTGCTGAAGTCTTGGGTCTCTATGGCCTCATTGTTGCCCTTATCCTTTCCACAAAGTAAAATAAAAAATCAGAGTATGATGTGTTTAAAAAAAAAAAGTTGAAAAAACAAACAAAACTAATCTCCAGAATGAAAATGGTCTCTCCACAATGTGTACAGTTGTCATCAGTTTGGTAGTTGATCTCTTGTAAATGCGCAATGTATGTTAGTGACTCGTCTGTCTTGTGTGTACTTCAATATTAAACAGAATGAGCTGCCTCAAGCCCTCTAGGCAAGGCTTGGGGAAGCTCATGTGCAATTTTCCATCCATTCTGCCATTAGAGTACTTTATGTATAAATATGAACTAGAAATGGTAACTTTTTTCTCTTCACTGGATGTTTTATTTATAAGACTTGACATGTTCATACATATGGAGCAAGAGTTTTCAATTTCCCATGCTTATATATATTAATCTCATATATAGGTAGATTAATACACTGTGGGGTTAATTGTAAGTGCAGAGAAATCCTTGGATGTAATTTGAATCTCAAAAGATTGCTGTTGTGTCCTGGTATTGGAGTGTGAGACTGTTTGTGTTTATACAAATAACAGCAAAATGTCAGACACTCCTGTGTTCCCAGTAGTAAAAATAAAAATAAAAAATCTGTATGCTCCGGCATCAAAGTTGTGCACCCAGTGTTGGGTTTCGCAGTTATACGTTTCCAGATAATAAAATTTCCTCCACTACATCATTGTAAAGAGGTGTGTCTTTGTGTGGTTTGTCTGAAATTCAGGCTTTTGAAACACTGACTCCACCTAACCCTCTGTGTGTAAATGCAAGGACACCTTAAAAACCGCCTGGAGGTCAATAAACTAGTCTTGATTTCCCATTGGCACCCTAGTTCCTTGTGCATATTTTGGGGGAGTATGCCTGTACCTGTTCCTGTTTGCTTTTTTGGTGCCAGGCATAATCCGCTTTGTACTATGGGTCTCTTCTCTGCACAGCAGTTGGCACATGGGCAGCAGCTTGTTCAAAGGCATGTCTGTGGCATGCATAAGCAGGACTCCACCCAATTGGACTCTGGAAAAACAGGCTTCCTGATCAGATGAAGCCCTGCCCTCTATTCCTCACTGTCATATATGAGTTTCAGGACTGTCTTGACTACAAAATATCAAAAAACTTTGGACTTGGGTCCAGTGGTTGAAAATTCCCAGGCGCCATGCACATTTTACTACTGGTGTGCATCTAGTTGCAACCACATGGGGATTTCTGGGCACCAGGTTGGCAACCACAGTTTAAAAACCTCTGCCTTAATCCATAGTTATTTCCAATTCCCCTGTGTGTGTTGTAAGAGCAGAATACAGTCAAGCAATGTAGTTCAGATTGTAGCATTGGAAAGGGACCCTGAGGATCATCTAGTCCAACCCCCCGGCAAATAGACAGGTTTCGGTTGCCACAACAGAATAAGTTTAAGGTGCCATTTGGCACCTAGCTTTTATCTCTGACTTTCTAACAGTGCTTGGATGCAAACAGCAGTAAAGCTCCAAGACACTTTGGTTAGCACAGTGAGATGTGCTTTTGTTTCTCAAGGAGCCAACGGAAATAACATCACAAATGGCTTTGCATTTACTTCTGAAAAAGGCTGTTTTGTTTAAAGTGGGGGGAGGGGGGAGAGAATGTACTGTTTTTCAAGAAAACCTAGTACTGAAGCCAGTGTGGTTTCAGATGCATGGGATCCTTCTCATGGCATACATCAGCTTTGGGGAGCCTGTCCCCCCCCCCCCAGATACTGAACAAGAATTTTCATCAGCCTCAGCAAGCACAGCCAATAGTAAGGCATGATAGGAGTTGCAGCACCACAGTTCTCTTTACAGCTAATGCACACCTCCAGGTTTTCTTGTGCGCTTCTTACAGAAACCGCAGTAGAAAATTGGGTATAAAAATAATGTGAGAATTTGGCTTTTATTTACATTTAAGGGAGTAGATGCAGATCACTAGATATGAACTTTCACCAATGATCTGTAGACTGCAGGGATATGGAAACTGCAGCTCTAACAGTAGCTAGAAGGCTACAGCTTTTATTATAATCTCTCCTTTGGCTAGGCTGGCTGTGGCTGATATGTAGCTGAAATCAAACAGGCAGTTCCTCAGCCCTGCCATGCTTCATCTTTCCAACTTCCACCCTGTACTCATGGAGCAAATGTTCTAAAAACCAGAGCCATGATTATCCCGACTCTTGATTTGGGCATATTATAACTTCAACCAATAGGTAATGAAAGTCTGCACTTCATAATTTCCCCAGAGCTGGATTGTCTAGCTCTGGGAATATGAGCTACAGTTGTGCAGTAACAGCTCTTTCATGTATGGGCATTTATGAAGGGGAAAAGTTTCCTCCAGATATTTGCATAGTCTGAAGACAGGTTCATACTGCCCACATTTCATTGAATGTAACATAATTTAACCTGTACATGGAAGATTTCATCACCATAATTATGAAACAAGTATGGTAGCCAACAATCTAGTTTTCTTGTTTGAAGTAGATTCAAAGACTTGACCATATAACTTTTGGAAATGAAGACTTAATCGCAGCCCGTTGCTTAGAAAGGTGTCCAGTGCTGGCTTTCAAAGTATATAGCTACTGAATTGCTTCTTAAAATCTCTCTCTACCTAAACTACATCACAGGGTTGTGATGATGATAATATGGAGAGGGGGAGAGCCATGCACACCACTTTGAGCTCCTTGGAGGACTGGCAGGATAAAAATAGAGATATAACCTAAGGTCACCCAGTGAGTGACATGGCTGAGTGAAGATTTGAACATGGGTCTCCTTGTGCCTACGCTGATAGTTTAGACCAGTGGTCCCCAATTAGCAAAGTACTGAGGAACCCGTTTTTAAAAAGCAAAGCCATTGACCGCCCCCCCCCCCAACTTTGAAAAAAAATGATATTTGTTTTTGTTATGTGAATGGTGCCACGGACCCCCTGGGTGGGTTACATAGGACCAATTGAGAACCTCTGCTCTAGACTGCTATATACCATATCTTGTTGACTGTGAAAGTAGATAATTTCAAAAGAGACAAGAGATTGCAATCCTGTGCATGCAAATTTAGGAGCTGGCTCAGCTGAATTGAATGCTTCAGAGTAAATGTGGCAGCTTTTCCTTCCCAAATGTGAGCGTTGTTGCTGTTAAGCATCCATTCACCAACAGGCCCCAAGATGGTATACGACAATTTAAAATTCAGAACTGAAAACAGGTGGGCTCTGAAAAACACACATCTTAGATGTCAAAGGTGAGGGTAAAAAGGTGCATCTCCAGCATTCCCCAAAAGCTGTATAGTGAAAAAGCCAGGCACACCTCTATGGGTGGGAAGTCCACAATTTAGGGGCTGCCCCAGAGAATTCTCTCTCCTGGGCCGCCGCCACCCAAACTTCTGAGTGTGGTGTGGAGCTACAAAGAGGGTCTGCTCTACTGATCTTAACACTCAGGAAGGTCTACAGGGAAGCAGACACTTTCAGATATTTGGGGCCTAAGTTGTAGGTGGGTGGAGATACCAAAGTGACGGGAGCATGGTGTGCATAGTCCTTTACTACTAGTCTCTTTAAATGAGCAGCGTAATTTAAAAAGACAACCTGCAAAGAAATGTACAAAGCATGCACCCTTTTCCCCACAAATATGTGCATGGCAACTGGTGGGGGTGGGGGGGTCCTATGTATTTTTAAACGAAAAAGCGAACGATCCACCTATGCACCATTACCCAGGTCTAAATGTTTTGAGATTCTGATGTATTGTTTGAGTGCAGAGGAGGCAAAACCACATAAGGGACCATGTGCAGAAATACAGAGTAGTAAAACACAGGAACGCGGGTGGCGCTGTGGGTAAAACCTCAGCGCCTAGGACTTGCCGATCGCATGGTCGGCAGTTCGAATCCCCGCGGCGGGGTGTGCTCCCGTTGTTCGGTCCCAGCGCCTGCCCACCTAGCAGTTCGAAAGCACCCTTAAGTGCAAGTAGATAAATAGGTACCTCTTTATAGCGGGAAGGTAAATGGCGTTCCGTGTGCTGCGCTGGCTCGCCAGATGCAGCTTGTCACGCTGGCCACGTGACCCGGAAGTGTCTGCGGACAGCGCTGGCTCCCGGCCTATAGAGTGAGATGAGCGCACAACCCTAGAGTCTGGCAAGACTGGCCCGTACGGGCAGGGGTACCTTTACCTTTACCTTTAAAACACAGGAGCTCGGAATAAGCCTGGATATTTTTTTCTTGAGAGCCGTGTTGGTGCATCCTAGTAAGGATGAAGTAGGTTGAGGCATCCCTGCAATTACATCAGCAGACAGTCTCTAGTGATTCGGGCCATTGAGAACTTCTTCGTGACTCATTCAGCCCTCCTCAGACCCTTTACGAGCTTCACAAATTGGATTGGAGAGCATCGCCCCCCACCTCGCCAAGGCAATACTTGTATGGGTCTCCTTGCAGTGGTGGTGGGTGTGGGGGGACGTGAAATGCCAGCGTTTGCAGCATCTAATTAAGGAAAAAAATGGTTTGGGTCTGCAGATAAGCTCTTGTGAAATGGAACGGATCGCCTTGTTCTGATTTTGCATTGAAGCTCTGCGCTGCAGAGTGAGTCAGCCCTGCAGAGGAACAGAGAAGGGGGAGGGAGAAGCTGACAAAAGGGAGAGGGAGAAGCAGCAGCAGTAGTGATGGATAATATCCATTAATAGGCCACCTCGGTCCCTGGAAGAGGCCTTAAGTCAAATGGAAGAGGCCTTAAGTCAAATGCTGATTGCGTAGGTAAAATCTCTTTCCGTTGACTGTGCCTCATCTTTTAGCTCTCCACCCCCTCCCCAAAAAAAAGCCCTGGGGAGGAAAAAGCAAGCCTGTACTGACATAGGTTCCTAGCGAAGATTTAATTAGAAGTGTAGATAATTACAGGTCCTGTCAATTCCTTTTTCTGAAAGAAGGATCACGTAGTACAGATAGCTGGGGAGGGGGGCTTAAGATGTTGCTGGACTCCCAATGCTATCAATCCCAGCCAGCATTGTCCATGGTCATGTTCACACCATTAATATAAAGCACTATCACCATGGTTTCCCACAAAAAGATCTATGAGCAGTAGGAATTAAAGGAACTTAAGGATGCTGAGCTGTCTATTCCCTCCACAGAACTACAGTTCCCAGTGTGGTTTAATAATCCCACTTCGAAAGGAGCTCTGGCAGTTGTATCTCTGCATGGGGAACAGGGGTCTCCTAACAACTCTCTGCACCCTTAGCAAACTACAGCTCCCAGGATTCTTTGGGGAGAAGGCATGACCGTTTAACACGGTGTGATAGGTGCTTTAAATGTATGGCGTGCCAATTATAGAGATCTTGGGAGTCATAGTACAGTAACGAGAGCCAGCGGTTCCCCAAACAACTATCTGAATGGAACACTAAAGTGTATTTTCTGTGGAATGGCTGTAGCTGTTGTGACCTACATGTGTAGCAACCTGGTTGTAAGCTTTATTTATTGAGCCTGCCAAAAAAAATCTTCTGAAAATACTGGATTCCTTTTCAAAGAAAGGTTGGATTTATTGAGGGGAGAGAGAGAGTAGTAACACATGGCAGCAAAGTGCATTGCTCTCTGCATGCAGATGATCCTAGATTCAGTTTCTTGACAGCTTCAGGTAGTGGGAGAGACCTCAATCTGAACCCCTGTGGAGCAGCTGCCCATCAGTGTAGACAAGGGCTCAACAAGCTTTTGGAACATTGACACTTCCCTTCTCTCTCCGATCAGATCGCACTCCCCACCCCATCTGTTTCTGGAGAAACAGATCCTTCTGGATCCTCATAATCTTAACATCAAAACCACCAGCACCTGGCTGTATCCACAGAGGGGATCCATGATTTGTTGCTGGTCTTGTTGTTGTGTAAAAACCATGAGGATCCATGGCTTGGATCAAGGTTTTTGTGTGGATGACAAGCTCCAGACCTGTGATTTTTTACTGTGTTGTCTATAGCGTACACTTTATTTTTAGTTGCTGGTTTTTTTGAGACCTTGTGTAAAAAATCACTCAAATTCAGTACTCTTAATTCCTTTGAACCTCCTGATCAGTGGTTACCAAACTTTTTACCTTGTGGATCATTTTAAAGTTGCTGGCAGACTCCTTTTTCTGTCTTTTGTAGCAACTGCAGTGTGCTGTGTTACATGCTGTGTGGTTTTTAATTGTATTTTTATTGCTTCTTTTATTTCTTACATTCTCTCTTATTGTATTACAATTTGCATTCCATGGAACTCAGTGAAATACAAAATAGGGAATAAAATAAACACTAAAATCACAATTAAAAACTTAATGACATGCCACGGACCACCTGAATGAAATTCAAGGACCATCACAGTTTGGGAACCCTTGCCCAAGAAACATTATTGTTTATTTCTATTTTATTTATTGGAAGCTGATGCTCCAAGAGCAATCTAATCTACAGAGAGGCCTGAGAAAAGGACAGAGGCGCAAAACGCACACCAACTAAACCCTACGTCTAGATCATGTGCCTGTTGCCAAGTGATACAACTGGTGCTTCGCAGCTTGAATTCAGCTCAAAGGATTGTTTTACATGGCCTCCTGGTCAGCCCTTTGCCCTCTGCTCTCCTAGCTGGGCCAGGACTGAGGAAGGCAGGCATAATAGCGGATTGCCGTGGCAGATCAGATCAAAGTCTTATCTCATGGGTGGGGAAAACTCAAACTTTGGGGTGTCAAATGTGGCCCTCAGGGCCTCTGTATCTGGCCCTTGGAACTCTCTTTTGGCAACAATCACTCCTCCCACACCACACCTCTCATTGACTTTGATTTGTACCCTGAGTGTCTTTGCCTGGCCGGAATGTGTCCTTGGGCGCTGATAATATCTCCTGCTTGTCTGAATGGAGAAGGGTTTGCAAGTGTTCAACCTACTGTACAAAGGGGAAATCTGCATCCTTTGCTCTGCTCACTTTTGCATTTGGCCCCACCCACCACTATCATGTGGCCCTCAAAAGGTTGACAGCCCTTGGACCCTAATCTAGCTTTTTACCTCACAAGCAAGCCATACAGGTGATGGCTATCCCCAGTTGCTTCACCCTGGCACCTAGCATTCAGAGGTAAACTGCTGCTGTCCATGGCAGTTTCATTTTAACTACAATGACTATGGAGTCGTTCATCCCCATGAAGCGTGCGTTCCAACCAAATATGGGTCAAGTGTTGATCCATTAGACTGAACCCAGTCGGAAGGTGTTTTATGCATGAACAACACTACCTTGTGAAGATTGAACCAATACCCCTCCTTGTGTGGAGGTGCCCTACAGTCATGCCTCAGTACAGTACTACCAATGGAGCACCGTCTCACTGATTTACAGGGACAGAGTCTGCATCAGCGGTAAAGGTGGCATCTCACCATCATTACCTAGTATCATAGCTGTGTACACACCATACCTTCAAAGCACATTCAAGCACCCCACTCCAAGGAATCCTGGGAACTGTAGTTTACCCACGACAAAGCTGTGATTCCCAGCACCCTTAGCAAACTACAGTTCCCAGGATTATTTGAGGAAAGGCTTTAAATGTATGGTGTGGATGTGACACATCATGGTAGAACTCAGACATCTGTTTGAAGGGGCCCCTCAGCCTCATTTTTATTCTGTTGGCTAGAAGGAGAGATGGGCTTTCAGAAAGAGAACTAAAAGGAGGTGGCCCTCCCCACTTCTGTCTCTGGCCTTAACAGCACCCTTAAGGAACGACAGTTCCCAGGATTCTTTATAAAGTGAAAAGAGAAGTGTTAAAGTAGATTTCAAGAGCACTTTGTGCAAATATGAACAAGCTCTATTCTACCAAGTCTTTGCATTGCAGGGGTTGGGCTACATGACCTTTGGGGGTCCCTTTCAACTCTACAGGTCTGTGTGGCAAAACCAGGCACTGGGTCATAAAGCAAAATCTGGCTGAAGAGCCTTTAGGTGTGTAATCATTATTCAGCGTCTGCATCTTAGCAGGAACAGTGGTGGCAAGGAGGAAGAGTACTTGTTTTGCGGTGCCTTCCAGCATGAGTGACTCAGCCCTTAGCTCATGTCCTCCCTGCCTTGCCACTAAGATGTCAGAAGCCTTTATTAATATGCCAGACCTGTTGTCAGGAAACCTTTCAGCAGGGGATAAGAAACACCTCTCAGCTACCAACAACACAGACGGAGGACTGGTTTTCACAGCCACCTCAGATTTCCATCACATTGATGCAGTTCTGCAACTATGTCTTCCTGCATGCATCCTTATATCCTACATTCGTGTTGAATATATATATCCCCGCGCACACGCAATGCCCTGAAATCTCCAATAGATGAGCATTGAATTTGATGGTATCAGCCAGAAGATCCTTGACACTGAAATAGGCACATGGTCCTGAAGATTTGAGCAAGGTGTTACTAAAGTTAAATGTATTCTGTGAATGCTGGCATCCCCTCCAAAATCCACATTTAACACCCGATTTTTGCACCACTGAATTAATTATTAGTACTGCAGGCTTCAAGAATCTTCTTCAGCTTGAAGGCCACATTCCTTTCTGGGCAGCCTCCTGAGGACCACATGCCAGTAGTGGGTGGGACCATGAGCAAAAGTAGGTAGAGCAACAAAAGTTAATTTATGCACACACATCCCCTCTCGCCTCCTTCCAAGCAATAAAGAGGCATTAGCAGAATTCCAGCTACATCAAAGCAAGGCTGGGGGATGGGGTATTGACCTGGTGAGAGGGGTGTGTGACTGAGGAATCAGAGAATTGTAGTGTCGGAAAGGACCACAAGGATCATCTAGTCCATCTTTCACCCAACATGGGGCTCAAGCCCACAAGCCTGAAATTAAGTGTCTCATGCTCTACCGACTGGTGGTATAGCTTCACCCATATCCTAAAATAATAATAATAATATATGTGAAGTACTTTGAGCACTTGAAAGATAAATGCTGCTTCATTATTATTACCTTACCTCTGCCTCATTTCCATCTCTCGCACACACATATTCATGGATCTTGTGTACTAACATGCAGTATCTCTACAAGAGCAATGATGGTGAGGGGGCAGGGCAGAGAAGAACTGGTGTTCCCCGCCCCCCTACAGTCGTTCTTGTCCAATAAGCAAGCAGACATGTGGCTGGATCCTGGTCACTGGTTGCACTTTACCTCAGCACCATTGTCACTCTTCAGAAAAAAAGGAAACTGCCTGCAGTATGCAAATATTGTCTGTCATGCCCATTTGGCATGTTCTTGCTGCCTCAGGGTTCCCAGAACAAGAAAGAATAGGCGGCTAGAAAGCAAAACAAACAGTCACAGCAAATGTACAAAGGTCCTGGAGGCTGGCACATTAGGGCAAATGGGGCACTGCCCCACCGACCTCAGTCTGCCCAGCAGGCATCTTAACTGCAGTCAGATTTTATAGTTTAACCGATTTTTATATTTTAAAAAAATATATGTATTTCTTGTACACCCCTTGAAGTAGATTGTAGTTAAGCAGTACAGAATGAGTGAAAACAAATAAAGTAACAACAACTACAACAAATTGTTCAAATAAATAAAAGTAAGACAAAATGTTTAAATAAATAAAAGTAAATAAAGCAATAAATTGCTTAAATAAAACATCTAAATCAAGTAAACAAACAAATACATACATACATACATACATACATACATACATATGTATGTATATCTACCACCTAATTCCCCGTCTCCATAGAATTGCGTGCTCAGCCATTCCTAGTCAGCTGTTACTCTGACCATCTCAAGATGGAGGTAAGGGTTGCTGCCGGCACTGACCCCTTCCTTTCCCTTCCCATCATGGCGGCTCGTCTATGCTGCTCACGTGCCCGTAGGGAGCCCATCCCCCCCCACAGTCTTTCCTATCAGCTGACGAGGAAAGACCTGTCACGTGAGCGGGATCCGCTGCTGGAGAAGAGCGTTAAGGCAGAAGTTGGGCGACCCGAGAGACGGCTTATGTATTGGGAGCCGGTAAGGCCAATGCTCTGCGCTTCTTTCCGAGGGAAGCCACGGGGGTTCAGCAGCTACTCGGAACACCTCTTCTTTCCCTGGAGCAGAAATGCTAGCCAATGAGAAGGTGTTTGTGTAAAGCACATGCTAATTTATGCAGATGTAGGCGGGACTGCTCTTTCTTGGGCAACTTGCCCCCCGCATTGAGTGACAGATGACATCACGCTCCTCGGTTTCCGAACTGATACACTGGGCTGAGCCTCTCCATCGCCCTTCCATTGACATGATGGGGGCCGATTTGCTGCCAGTCTTGAAAATAGAAGCGAAGGCGGAGGAAGCTGACACGGTAGATTTCATTGCCCTGCGTTGATATGATTTACAACCCTCCTTTAAACGTTAGAATATTCCGCAAGGCAGTATAAAGTCCACAGTGCAATAAATGGAGCACAACTAGAATTATTTTTTTAAATATGTTTTAGAACAATAACTTTCAGGAGAATATACATCTATATAATTTATTTGCATTGTTGTAATATAATTATATCACATATTCCTATATACCTTGTGTTTTTACAAACTTAGTAAGAGGCTTGAGATTTTAAGAAATAATATAAAATAGTGAAGCTGAACTTATTTGTTTACTACTTTTTCCTTTCCTTTTTTAGTTAGTTAATAAAATTTGGTGCAATCAAAGATTTAAACTGGCACTTTGAATTACACCTAGAAACAGACTGGCAGACGCTGTGCATCTTGATGATTAAAATATTTTTAGCACCAGTTGCTGGAAAATGCAGGAGGAGAGATTTCTGTTGTGCTCAGGTCCTGTTTGTGAGCTTCTTATGGGCATCTGGTTGGCTACTGTGAGAACAGGATGCCGGACTAAATGGGCCACTGGCCTGATTCAGCAGGACTCCTCTTATGAGCAGAGGCAGCAGTGAGGGTGGTTCTTACCCTATTCTTACTGCAGAGAAGACAATTACAGTTGATTTGCAAACGTATGTAGACGGTCGGCATCACGTTGGCTACCCCTGCCAAGCCTAATGTTTGGTGGTGGATTCTAGTAAAGGTGAAGGGACCCCTGACCATTAGGTCCAGTCGTGACCGACTCTGGGGTTGCGGCGCTCATCTCGCTTTATTGGCCGAGGGAGCCGGCATACAGCTTCCGGGTCATGTGGCCAGCATGACTAAGCTGCTTCTGGAGAACCAGAGCAGCGCACGGAAACGCCGTTTACCTTCCCGCTGGAGCGGTACCTATTTATCTACTTGCACTTTGACATGCTTTCGAACTGCTAGGTTGGCAGGAGCAGGGACCGAGCAACAGGAGCTCACCCCATCGCGGGGATTCGAACCGCCGACCTTCTGATTGGCAAGTCCTAGGCTCTGTGGTTTAACCCACAGCTGCCCATTAAAGAAGGAAATGCACTCTGCACATGCACAGTTGTGTTTTTATAGAGGTCTGCCTCTGACCTCTGTGATGTGCCTTATGCATTCTGTTCTTTTTTAAAGAATAGAATGCAAAATGTTGCAGCAAGAAAAGCAGAACTCTGTCAATCATATAAATAAAAATGTTGGAGCTTTTGTATGGTTTTGTTTCTGCCACAGAGAGGTCCAAGGGAGCATGCCATCTAATTGCTGAGTTTACCAGGCGTAGCACCTACACTTTCAATAACATTTTTTAAAATTTAAGCCCCTTTTTTGGGCCCCACTTCCAGATCAATAAAATAAGAACAACAACCACCACCAAACCAATACAGGCCCTGCCCTCACGTTTACAATCTAAAAGACAATGACAAAACACGGGGAAAAGGAGATGGAGAGAGGAGGGGGGAGAAGCAAACCCAGTCATTGGTTTTTAAGGTTACATTTCTTATGGTGACAGGCAGGGAAGGAAACAATTCAGGTGACCAGATGGCTGCTTCTAGGTGCGAGCCAACGGCAATGCCTGATGTGGTCTTCCTTGCAGAACTGTTTTGTTATTTTCCCACCTATTCTCTCTGTGTTTTGCTTCCTTTCTCATTACCAGGCGCATTCCCTGAATGCTTGAATGATGCCACCTGACAAAGCCACCTCAGATGCTCCAGTCTTCCAGTTTACTAACTGCTGGATTTTGAAGAATCATGAGCTGCAAAGGTGAGTGTCTGGGGGAGATGCTTTGCTTCTTGTTGTCTGCGATGGCCTTAAGGTGTGTAGCCATCGTTGAGAGTAATCACAGTACAGTGGTAACTAAGGTTAAGTACTTAATTTGTTCCGGAGGTCCGTTCTTAACCTGAAACTGTTCTTAACCTGAAGCACCACTTTAGCTAATAGGGCCTCCCGCTGCTGCCGCACCGCTGGAGCACGATTTCTGTTCTCATCCTGAAGCAAAGTTCTTAACCTGAAGCACTATTTCTGGGTTAGTGGAGTCTGTAACCTGAAGCGTCTGTAACCTGAAGCGTATGTAACCTGAGGTACCACTGTAAGTCCTGGATCCAGTGACATGGCAAACTGAGGCTAATAAAAAATGGAATCAAAATCTTCTGAACTCTTCCTTGTGGCCATGCCAGAGTGGGAGGATGTGCATGTGAGCCTCTGTGGAGGCTAGGCTTGTTTTTTGTAACACTAAACTATGGTTTATACTTACATCTGAACCAGCCTTGTATGTTTGCATGTACCAGTGTTTGTTCCTGATGAAATATCTTTGTAAAGACAGTGCTAATTTCTTCAACTCGCTAGCATTTGTAGACAAAGTTCCGGTAAAATCTCCTGCTTTTTATTAAATGTACTTGCAGATGCATGGCTTTCTCCCAGTTCTGGCTGTGTTCTAGGTTACTGGTTGCTTCTGTTTTCAGAGAGGACTTGTGGGTGAGAGAAGGAAAGATCCTAAACCCAGAGAAGCTGTTCTTTGATGAAAAGAAGCCTGCAGACGTCCAGCTGGACTGCAAAGGAAGCATCCTGGCACCTGGCTTCATTGATGTGCAGATCAATGGTAAGGTATTGGAATAATTCTAGTACAAGAGAACACCGAGGATTAGGATAGTTTAAGATGTGCAGAAATTGCTACCTTGTAGATTCAGCTTGTGTAGTCCATGCTTGAATCTTTTTAAAGCTTTGCCGTGAAAATGTGACTTGCAGAAAAAGCATAGAAGAGTTAGATAAGAGAGGCAAGTTGGAAGAAAACAAAATTATTCATAATTTTGTGGTTCTAAGCATTTACAGATATATGAGCAACAAGTATCCCTTAGGAAGCCCACAGTCATCATAGAATGAAAGAATTGTAGCGTTGGAAGGGACCACAACGGTCATCTAGTCCAGCCCCCCGCAGTGCAGGAATCTTTTGCCCCATGTGGGGCTCGAACCCATGACCTTGAGATTAAGAGTCTCATGCCCTACCAACTGAGCAATTTTATACTATATTTAGATCAGGAGTGGGTAGCTGTTTTCAGCCGTCAGGATCCACATGACATTGGTAGGTGAAACAACAGATCTGAATCTTAACATTTGTACAGTTGGCTGCAGTTCAGCCACACAAAAGCCAGAGATTTGTAGGCCTATATTTGCCCATTCGGGCAAGCAAGATGCATTTGTACAGCTCAAGGGAGCTGGAAAGTAGGATCCCTCCACTCAACCAGTGTTATGTTACTCCTGTACATCAGCCATCTCCAACCTGGTTCCCTCCAGATGTTAACGGCTACAGCTCCATCTTTCCTGACCATTGGCCAAACTAGCTAAGTTAGGGAGATGGGAGTCTGCATCAACTGCTTTATTTATTTATTTATGCATGCCCCGCCTATCTAGAGGGAACATGGTTAGGGATGGCTAACCTAGTTTTCATAGCATAGCCAGTGGCAACTTACCTGTTGTTTCCTTCACACAGGAGGCTTTGGAGTGGATTTCTCTCTGGCCACAGATGATGTGGGAGCAGGAATCTCACTGGTCGCCCAGAAAATATTGTCTCATGGAGTGACCTCTTTTTGCCCAACCCTGGTGTCCTCACCATCATCTGTATATCACAAGGTAAGCAAGAATAGGGCCCTATGAATACCCTTCCTTACTCATGAGATCTCATGTTGCTCTAAGCAGCTCTAAGCACCATCATCTGTATATCACAAGGTAAGCAAGAATAGGGCCCTATGAATACCCTTCCTTACTCATGAGATCTCATGTTGCTCTAAGCAGCTTTCACACGCCTTGAACAACCTGTGAGTCAAGCACAGCCAACTATGTGTAACAGCCTACAGAAGTGTGATAAATCTCCCATCTTTGCTGTTTGCCTGCGATTCCAAAAACAGAGCAGCAGAGTGAGGCCCACAAGAGTCTGACATACCATAATACAAAGCTGTGTTGTACATGTTGTTTCACAAATTGTGAATGCCTGGATGAGCCTCTGATAGTTGAGCTGCCTTGTGTGCCTATTTCCATCTAGATGCACACACCCCAGGCTCTTGTCCATTTCTGTTCTTTCTCCTTAAAGCAGGCTCAGGTTTGTCAAGTTAATCCCAGTAGCATTAGAGTTCTCTGGGATCATGGGAGAAGTCTTGCCTGTCGCCTGGTACCCGAGGTGGCTGGTTCCCAATGAGACTGGTAGGGCAGAAGACAGGGAGCCCAACAGTAGGTGGCGCCAGAGCCAATGACAGGCAGAGCCAACTTATTCCAGTTTTGTCCCAATCCTCTTCCCTACTGAATTCTACAAGCACAACACTGACAGAAGGGAGAAGGCACAGAGGATGCTGCCTTTTCCTGAGTCATGCCACTGATTTGTCAAGCTCATTGCTGTCAACATTAACTGGCAGCAAGTCTCCAGATCTGTAGCAGGGGACATTCCCAGACCTACCTGAGGAGGCAGGGGACAGAACCTAGGACCTCCTGCATGCCTCTGAGACAGACAGTTCCACCCCCTGAAATGGTAGCAACTGTTTAAAGTGGTATGGTAGTGCTTTAAATGTACGGTGCAAATGTGGTCTTTTTGTTCAGTCACTGAGCAACAGCTCCTCCTGGGTAAGGTGGAGTACCTCTTCAGCTCATGTGTCCATGTCTGTCTGCAGCCTTCCCAAATGAGGAAGTAAATGGTTGGACTCTAAACTGAGATTGCTAGTTGTCAAACTTTAGACTGTTGATAAGGTGCTGTTTTCATGGACCTATATATATATATATATATATGCTTCCTATCAAATAACAACGCATACCCACACTGGGAATACGGAACTTAATAGTTGTGGAGAAAAGAAAGAAAAACAGGGGTGACGGTTGTAGTTTTAGACGTTGCAAGAACGGCAGTCTGGTGTAGATGAAGTCAGCAGGCAGAGGCTTTTGCACCAGTGATTAACTGTGATGTTTCTGACGACTCCAGGTGCTGCCTCAGATCTGCGTCAAAAATGGAGGACTTCATGGAGCTGGTGTCCTAGGTGAGTGTTACGCCTGCTCTCCCACAGGACAACATCTACCATATTCGTTACCTTTATATCTCACCTTTCTTCCAAGGAGCTCAAGGTTGGATACGTGGTTCCTTCCCCTGCCACTTTACCCTCACAGCAAACCTGTGAGGTATGTTTGACTGAAAGACAGTGAGTGGCCAAAAGAGACCCTGTGAGATTTATGGCTGAGTAGAGATTTGAACTCAGGTCTCCCCATTCCTAGTCCACCATTCCAGGGGGGGAGGGATTTCAGTCCCAGGAGCCAAATGTGACTTATAGGCCTCTCTATCTGGCCCTTGGGACACCCTTCCCAGGCCACGGCCTCTGCCCCCAGGCCTCACCCCTCACTGGCCTCTCCTCCTAACCAGTCCTTTTTCTTGGATGGAATGTGTCCTGGAACTGTGTTGGTGCTTCTTGTTTGCCTGGATGGAGCTTCGAGAGAGGGGAATGAGGAAGAAGGAGATAAAGACTCACAGAGTTGATTGGCTCTGTATTTCTGCCTTGGTGCGGGTTGGGATTTGCAGAAGAGGGCATCAATGTCCTCGTTCAAGAACAGGGATGGGGAGCCTGATGATGGGCTCCAGCTCCCATCAGCCTCAGCCCACTTGGCCAATGGTCAGAGCAGATGGGAGCTGTTTCCCAGCAACATCTGCAGGGCTTCAGGTTCCCCACTGTGCTCTAGAACTCACCCATCTCTTCTGCAATGGGACAGGGGTTCATCTGGAGGGTCCATTCATCAGCAAGGAAAAAAGAGGGGCACACCCAGAGCACTGCCTTCGCACCTTCGAGACGGGCGCCTTTCAGGAATTGCTAGACACCTATGGGAGCCTGGACAGCGTCCGTATTGTCACCCTAGCACCTGAGATGAAGAGGAGCGGTGAAGTGATCAAGGAGCTCACCAAGTGTGGCATCTGTGTGTCACTAGGTAAATATTGCCTCCTCTGCACGAGACCTTAAAGTTTGAGGTTTGGGATCTTGCAGGCAGGGAACAAGCCTAGGTCCACACATGTTTTGGAACAGCGGAAATAATATTGTGCATTCTATTATTGATCGAAGGATGCATTTGGTGTGGGGGTTCCTGGAAGCGGATCCAGAGTTTTCATGTATTAGAAATGGGGAAATGCATTCTATATCCAACAGCTGGGATGCCCACTAAATATTAGGAGTATAGGAAGTTGCCTTCTGTTGAGTCAGACGTTGGTCCCTCTAACTGAGTACACTTGACAGGCACTGACTCTCCAGGGTCTCAGACAGGAGATATTCCAAGCCCTACCTGGCAATGCCATGAATTGAACATGGGACCTTCTCTTATGCAAAGCAAGTGACTCTTTATCACTGACCTACAAGGTCTCCCTTAAGGATTATATACCCAATGCACATACTGGGAATGTGGGTTGGGTGTTTGTTGTATTTGTGCCTTGGGGTGCCAGTCGCCAGTCTAATATTGCCCCAAAGAGTCCCTCTCACTACAGGTGAACTCACAGGCCCAAGGAAGCTTGCTGGGCAGGAGCATTTTACACCTGGTTCTCCTTGATTTTAGGTCACTCCATGGCTAACCTGTCTCATGCCGAGGAGGCTGTTCAGCACGGGGCCACCTTCATCACTCACCTTTTCAATGCCATGTTACCTGTGAGTAGCATCAATTACCTCCAGCCCATCAGGCCCCTTGATCCAGCCCCTGACATTCTCCCTCTCAGTCTGGCAGGTCTCTTAAGAATCTCCACACATTTTTTACTTTACTGGAAAGCAAGTTTTTGGCCTTTCTGGTTGTGAAGCTACATCTAAAAAAATGGGAATGATGCCTTCTGAATGCACGGGCTGGGGGGAGCGGGGTCAACAAATTTTAACTGGTGCCATGACTGAGAAGACCCTGTATCTGGTCCACCCCTACCCCTGCACTTGAGTCAGGACCTGGAGGAGAGCCTTGAATGAAGGATTCCCACAGGCTCATGTTGTAATATTGGTGCGACCCCTCAGATTTCCTCTGCCTGCCATCTCCAAGCTGGGAAAGATCCTTTCTTTAGCACTTTGTTTGGCAACACTCTATGGGGCACCATCCTGATGCTCATCCTGGTTTTGTCTACCTGCAGTTCCACCATCGAGATCCTGGGATTGTGGGACTCCTCACAAGCGACCAGATACCCCCAGGCCAGAAAGTGTTCTATGGCATGATATCGGACGGCATCCACACGAATCCTGCTGCCCTGAGGATCGCTCACCGGGCCGACCCTAAAGGTTTGTCCCATTGGGCAGGAAAACCCCTGAGTAGTGAATATAGAGTTAGTCTTGCTAGATTGGTTCCCAGCTGCTGCCTGTAGGTACTGGGGAAACAGTGTGATTTATTTATGTATGTATTTTATTAGATTTATATATTACTCCTCATAAAAAGATCTCAGGGCTGTTCAAAAGATAAAAACACAAGAGAAAAGCACAAATAGAAACAACAAAACAGTAGGACCCCCCCCCCCAAACACATATAAAAGGCTGTAGCATATTGATTAGCCAAAGGCCTGGTGAAGAGGAACATTTTTGCCAGGTGCCTAAAGCTATATAATCCAGGGGAGGTAGAGAGAGATCAGCTAGAACATGTTCATTAGTGCGAGTGAGGCCACATCTGCACTATACATTTAAAATGGTAGTGAGGCAGTGTGGTACAGTGGCCAGAGTGTTGGGCCTAAGACCTGGAAGACCAGGGTTCTAACCCCCACTCAGCTGTGAAGCTCACTTGGTGGCCTGGGACCAATCACTGTTTCTCAGCACAACCTACCTCACAGGGTTATTGTGAGGGTAAAACAGGAAGACACTACCTTAAGGTCCTTGGAGGAAAGGTGGGATATAAATGTAATAAATAAACAAATGCCACTTTAAAGCCATCATGGCTTCCCCCAAATAATCCTGGGAACTGTGGTTTTTTAAGGGTGCAGAGAGTAGTTAAGGGATTCCTATTCTCTTCACAGAGCTACAGTTCCCAGATGATTG
The DNA here is from genome assembly GCF_964188315.1 of Podarcis muralis. Taxonomy (NCBI): domain Eukaryota; kingdom Metazoa; phylum Chordata; class Lepidosauria; order Squamata; family Lacertidae; genus Podarcis; species Podarcis muralis. The sequence goes on from NC_135668.1 coordinate 39,147,346, forward strand.
CTTTAAAGTGCTATAAGTCTGCTTTAAACAATGCAGATGGGGCCTGGAAGAGTGGGGAGTCCAGCAACATCCGGAGGGCCAGAGATTCCCTATTGTTGAGCTAAAAGAACCAATGGCTTGGCAGTTCCTGTGTTCTTTGCTGACCTTTATGACGAGACTGGAGTTAACATGAGCCAATTATGTCTCTTTAGGTCTGGTCCTGGTGACAGATGCCATCCCAGGTATGGGGCTTGCCCCGGGCAGGCACACCTTGGGCCAACAGGTGGTGGAGATGGATGGGCTGAACTCCTACATTGCAGGTGAGCGCCCCAGAATCCAGGTAGGGAGGACGGGACCCTGGACGACTTTCTCATTCAGGGTTGGAGTGCATGGCCTGACTTTTGAACCATTAAGCTCTTGAAGGCCCAAACCTTGCAGATACCAGGAACAACCTCCTTCCTGCACGGCATCACCATGATGTTGGCTGCGCAAAGCATTGCTTAGTGGCAGAGCATCTCCCTTGCATGCAGAAGGTTCCAGGTTCAATCTCTGGCATCTCCAAGCTGGGAAAGATCCATGTCCAAAACCCTGAAGAACAGCTGCCTGTCAGTGAAGGCAATACTGAACTAGATGGACCGATGGTCTGGCTCACAATAAAGGCAGCTTCCTGTCTTGCTACATTGTGTGCAGCCCATACTGGGCTCCATGCTTGATCCTGACTGCTACGGTCACAAGCCATGGACCAGTGCAAAGTGAATCTCCCAGCACATGTGTGTGATACCAGGATAAGACATTGCACACTTAGTCCTTTCCCACAACCTAGTGATGGTGCATTCTTAATTATACTGGCTAAAGTTGAAGCATTTTCCAGAGCTGTTGCTCAGGTTAATGACTACAAGGGAAAAAGAAAAATGCACCTTATAGAGAAGAAAGGAATGAACTTGTGTTGAAGTGCTGCAAACTCAATCCTAACCACAGCTCAATCCTTTGCTAGTCTACTCAGGAGTCAAGAAACTGGACTCACATATAGGCTTGTGTGAACAGCTTTCCATTTAACTTTGTTCTTTCGTTCTCTCACCCCTGCCCTCTTCACAGGGACCAAAACGCTGAGTGGCAGCCTTGCAACCATGGACACATGTGTTCGACATTTCAAGGATGCCACTGGTAAGGCTGTTCTGTGTGGGATGAGAAGGGGGAACCCGTGGCTGTCCATACGTTCTTGGACAAAATGGTCCTCCTGTGAATCAGGGATTGATTAAGTAGCAGGAAGTAAAAAGCAGGAAGGAATGGACAGTTCTTTGAATGGAGAAAATGGAGTCCCCCAAGGATCGGTACTGGGGCCTATGCTTTTAAACTTGTTCTGGCCACAGTGATCCATGCATTGGTAACCTCAAGACTCAATTATTGCAATGCGCTCTATGTGGGGTTACTGTTCAGTTTGGTCTGGAGTCTCCAGCTGAAGGAAAACGCTGCAGCTGGATTGTTGATGGGGACAGACTATCCCTGGTGCTAAAATGTTTGCCTTGGCTGCCCATAGGTCTCCAGGTCAGGCTCAGGGTCCTGTTAATAATTTACAAGGCTCCAGGATGCCTCAGGCATCCCCACCAGATCACTGAGGTCTTCAGGGGAGTTACTGCACAGGGGAGTTACGTGGCTTGGCTGCACAGCTTGTGTCCACCAATAGCCATGCATTTAGTATTGCATGCCCAATTTTATGGAACTCCCACTGGAGGTCAAACAGGCTCCCTCCCTGTCGAGCTTCTAGCACCTACTGAAGGCTTCTTTATTCCTGCACATATTTTCATTGAAGTCCGATTTCACCATTTTAATTGATTTTTTGTTGTTATATTCTGTCTTTGTAAACCAACTTAAAGACTGTTGTAGTTAAGCAATATTTAAATTGCTTAAGCAAATAAATAAAATCGTAGTGATGGATCTTCTCTCTTTTTCAGGTTGCTCTGTAGAGACAGCACTGGAAGCTGCTTCTCTACACCCTGCTCAACTCTTGAAAATCGAGGACAGAAAGGGCACCTTGGATTATGATACCGATGCAGGTATTGGCCGTCATTGGGAGAGCGAGTTCCAAACCTCCCACCCCTAAGCCCCTCCTGTGTGTGTCTTCTGCTGGAAAATCCTCAGACTGAGGAGAGGGTCTCTTCCCCCCCCCCCATCAGGGAGAGCACAACAACTGGAGTAGGGTGTGAAGTTCTAGGGAGGGAGAGAGTAGGGCAGTTTCACTGGAATCCTAGTGGACAGTTGAAGCTGTGCTCGGTGCAGCTATGACTTTGGGAAGGGGAGGAAGCATAGCTCTGCAATAGAACCCATTCTTCATGAAGCACCCAGATTCATTCCCTAGCAATCTCTAGTTTGAGGACAGAGAAGGTAGCATGTAATGGGGAAGACATTCCCCTGAAATCCTGGAGAATTACTGCCAGTAGGCAATAATACGGCCTGATATAAGGCACCTTTGCCTGTTTTCTACTCCTTTAGGGATTATTGTGGACGAAGAACCTGTGACCCTGCCGATGTTGCTGGACTTTCATCTCCCATAACCTTCGGCCACCAGCATTGGAAGGGCGACAGTTTCCCCATCCCTGCCCTCACATCAGTCTCGACCAGATATTTGTTTTTCATGTGCCTGTTTCAATGGGCATTGTGCCAAATATGCAAAAAGGAAATGGCTCTGAGCATTGTTGGGAGTGCTTGGTGGCTGGTCCATTAGAGCAAATGGGGCACTGCCTCACCAACTTTCAGACTGCCACACAACTGCCTGCCTTCTAACTTACATCCACTCCAGGTGGGTGGCACTGCCTATCAGTTTCCCCCTCCTTAGTCTCAGTGTTGCCTTTCTAGAACTCAGCAGGGAGGAGGAAAGGTTATAACACTAGAGGGAGTTGGCGCCACCTGTCATTGGCTCTGGCTCAGCCTATCGTTGGCTCTGGTTCCACCTACTGTCAGGCTCCCCGCCTTCGACCCCGTCAATCCCAGCAGGTGCCCGCTGCCAATTGGCTCACTGTATCCCACTTCCTCTGTTGAGTGACATAAATTTATATTCCATACAGATTTCTTGTTGCTGGATGACAAGCTCCATGTTCGGGCAACCTACATTGCAGGCCAGCAGGTCTGGAGGCAGGACAGCTTTGCCATCTAAATCTAGAGCTGAGACTATGACAGCAGCACTTCAGATCAGTGGCAGAGAGTGGATTCTAGCCAGAACGGAGCATTTTTTCTCCAAATGCCCCTGTCTCTCTTGTTCCTGTGCAGTGGAGGCTGGTCCATTAGGGCCAATAGGGCACTGGCCCACCATCCTCAGTTGGCCCTCAGTCAGCCAGCCCTCACCTACCTGTCTTCTTACTTAAAACCAACCCAGGGGCGGCCCTGGCTCGCAGCTTCTTCCTCTTTGGTCTCAAGTTTTGCCCTTGTGCAACTCAGCAGGCGGATGGGGGACAAATCTCATATAAGTTGTCTCCACCTCCCATTGGCTGTGGCTCCCCTCATCACTGGCTCCGGCTCCATCTTCTGACCATCCCACCAGTCCCAGTGAATACCAGCCATATCTGCTTCCTCTGACTCTGGAAAAAAGAAGTCTCATTCAAACAAGTTCCAGCTGTGGCAGTCCTTTCTCCTGTTCACAAATTGCATCCCGCATGACAAGTCGCGTGTCTCCAAGGAGCTGTGGATGGAGCTGTTTATTTCCTCACCTGGCTCCAGAAACCCGGAGGTGGTTGTCTTGTCTGGCTGCTTTCAGATGCTTGCTTCTCCCATTCTCGTGTGTGAATGGAAAGGCCTAGAGGAAAGTATTGCACACGGCTGAACCGAACCCACAAATCAATTTATGAGGCTGTTTTTATCTAAAGAACTCCTCAAGCACGTCTGAAACAACAGGAACTAGACACTTGCTCCATAGATTTTAAAAATGCTGAATTCTGCACTAGGTGCCACATGGGAGCTCTGGCCATTTTCCTCCCACAGTGCCTCCATTGTGGCCTTCAGCCATAAACCCACCCCTACCCCTTGTCATGCTGGAATGGTGCCTTTTCTTTTACTGTCATCTTCCTTGCCACAGATTAAAGCCAGCTGAGACACCTTGTGCATGTTATTCCAATTCTAGGAGGGTGAGATGCACCATGAGCTTTCGCCCATGTCTGAGGTGTTCCTTAGGTTGCTGTTATTTGCCCTGTGTCTAGCTCCCCAGCTATCATCAAGCCATCCTAACGAAAGAACTCACCTCATCCCTTGTCCTTTCTAGTTGCCTCTGCACTGCTCTTATATGGACCTGTAATATTCCAATAAGGAAAGAACCCTGCAAGTCAGATTCTGCATAAAAACCACCCAGCTCAATTCTGAAGCCTGACTTAATCTTGCACATATGTATACCACTTTGCTGTGCATAATACATTCTGTTCCCTGGAATAATGAGGGAAGAAAGGAAGCTATGTGGAAACTTTGTGCTTGGCCTTGTATTTTGCCTCCTGCTTCTGAGACTGTTTCCTGAACACCTGTCCAAATCACAGGGATCAGGCCTGTGCAGAGCTTGTCTGAGGCCCAGGGCAGGACCTTGTTAGAATAAAGTTATAAACTCAAAAAGCAGCCAGTCCCTGGCAGGGCCCCCTGCTGGCTTAGCCCTCCAAGTGTACCCATCTGTCTCCTGCAGGGGCCTGACAGGGACTAGAAGCCTGGGTTGTCTGTGTGTGTGGGGGGGTGATATTCTCAATACAGTGGTACCTTGGGTTAAGTACTTAATTCGTTCCGGAGGTCCGTACTTAACCTGAAACTGTTCTTAACCTGAAGCACCACTTTAGCTAATGGGGCCTCCTGCTGCTGCCATGCCGCTGGAGCACGATTTCTGTTCTCATCCTGAAGCAAAGTTCTTAACCTGGGGTACTATTTCTGGGTTAGCGGAGTCTGTAACCTGAAGCGTATGTAACCCGAGGTACCACTGTAACCTGAATTCTGAACTAGGTCCCACATTCCAGTTTTGTGCTGCTCAGTTGCTGATGCATGGATTCACAAGAGCCCTGGTGCTACATGTTGCTCATTTGTTTTTTGCTTGACCTCTTGTCTTTGAAATGTCGGAAGTTGGTGTTAAGAATCAAAGTCCTAGGCCCTGCTAGAGACTTGGCACTGTAAGCAGCCGAAGCACAGAACAAATGGCCACGGTGGGTTATGCTGGCGTATACATATTTTCTAAATAGTTTTCTAAATCTTTAAATTCTAAATAAATAAACAAATGGTTGCCCACTTCTAAACTTAAATGAGGATGCAGGTTTCCCATGTTTTTGCCATCTCCTTGGGGTCTCTGGAAGTTAACAGTGCAATCCTATTTGTGTCTGCTCAGAAGTAAGGTCTCCCTGTGTCCAGCAGGGCTTACTGCCAGGTTGGTGCATATAGAATTGCAGTCTAAGTCTCTATAGTCTGGGGTGAGTGCATTTTAAAAGCACTTAAAAATTAAGTATTACAAAAAAGAAGAAGGAAGACATAGAGGAAATAAGAATCATGAAATATTTCTTAGGCAGCAAAAACAGTAAATGGTGAGATCTTAATAGCACACTTGTAATAGCATACATTTTTGTAGGTTGGATATATGGAGTAATCGTCAGTTGGCAGGTAGCTCTGCTAGGGTGCCTGCACACACACACCCAACCTCACTATCCTGGTAAGCAGCAGTAACACTGTTTTTGAGAGACTGGCCACACCATGCCAGGATAGCCACTTCTGGTATATATGCATACACAAGTGTAAAGGGAAAAATATACAGATGTCGACATTAAATGCCAATGAATTGCAAAAACTTAAGTCTTTGGCAATTCAGTTAGAACTTAAACTCTGAAATAGTAACTAAGGTGCTAGAGCCTGGAGCAATGTAAAACTATTCAGTAGACTTAGAATAATTTCAACCCAGCTTCTACAGGGGTTACAAATTATAATATGCCGATGATACTCAAGAATGTACATGTATATGCAATTAAAGGGGCCAGTGGACCCACCAACTTCACAAATCATTAGTATAATGAAGTTAAACTTGTACTGATGAGTAGCAGCTTTCATAGACTGGAACTCTGGGTGAATCTGGACAATTATCTTGGTTTATTAAGCTGTGGTACGTATGAGCCTTTTCTTGTTATGCAGTGTGCACATAGCTCTTTTGCTCATCTATTAGCTGTGATTCAAGCAGGAAGTCTGTAATCATCATTACAGTTCAAAAGGATTCTGTGCACACTCATGCACACTCATTCTAATCATCTGAACTGGACTTTTACCTGCCAAAGGAAAATGTTTCACTTTTATTTTTAAAGAGTGGTTTCCCTGTATATTGATCTCTCACATCTGGTAGTTCAGTTTAGGTACTAAATATCCTCTCTAACACTTTGGATCACTGCTTCCAATATGTCATCCCACTTGTTTTCATTTGCTCTCTTTTGCCACTTTTGTTCTAAAAAAAGAACACACACACGCCACATCCAAATATAATAAAACCCATTTTAATGGGGATGCATCTTGAGTCTGACATAATTTACCAGGTCCCAAGATAGAGCTAGTTTGGTGTTTTTTGTGTGTGAGTTTTTAAATAAACCCTGCAGAACTCTCTCTGCAAAACAATAAATGCTAATTACTTGCCAATTTTCTGCCCCTAACTGAACTGTGGTTAAACTGATTCTTAGTTATTTAATTACAGAAAGTGTGAAAGTACTTTTTTTTTAAAAGGAAAAACAGAAAGCCTCTAGTGGTGTGTGTAATGAGGGGAGGTTCAGCTTGTGATCCTTGGTGTGAGAACAGGAGTGTTAGAAATGTGTAAGAGTGTTCCTGTTTTCATTTTCTGTGAAATGCTAATGGATATGTTGCAACCACCATGCAGTCCCTTGATCAGTACTGTATTTTAAAAACGCTACGAGTGGGTTTTTTCTCTCTCTCTCTCTCTGGAATTTTACAAGTCAATATTAGAAGTCAAAAACACAAAACTGCAAAAGAAAAACAAAACAGAAGAGTGTATTGAATGAATATAGGAAAATGTTGCATCATAAACAAGCATCTTTAGATAAGGCATAGAGGGCAAAATAATTATTATAATGAGAAAGATCCAGCTGTTAGTCATGGCCATAACCGACTGTTTTCAGAACGAGAGAGGCCTTTTTATTAACACCAGTTAACAGTTCTGCGTTGAATAAAAGGATACCAATCATTAAGATGATCGAATTACAGTAATTCGTTCAGTGACTGCGCTTTTCTGTTTTTCCCGGCAGAGGGCACTTGCGGTTAATAAATGTCCCCGTGGAGATTATTATTATCGCCTCTTCCACATTTTTTTTTTAAAAAATAGAGGTTAGGATTGCAATCCTATACCAATTCAACCCTGGGAAGAAACCCCATTGGACTCAATCGGAATTTCTCTTGAGTAGAAATGATTGAGTAGATTAAGCTGTTAGCATTGAGTAAAAAAAATAATGAACCCAAATGTGGGGGTTAAAAACACCTCCTTAAAGTGTGGCATACTTTGTGGACGATTCCTGAGCAAGAGATTTGCAGAAATCGAAAGCTACCGCTTCAGTTTCAAGGCGAGTTGCATAGCCGGAACGACTTCACGGCGGAACTGAACGCAGAGAATGTTAAGTGACGGGGAAGAGGTTCGGCCTCGGACATGGTTCGCCTCGCTTATTTGCATGGCAGAGCTTGAGCAGCCAATTAAGGAGTGAAGAGCTGCAGGAATATCCACAAAGCAACTTGAAAGAGTGTCCAGTTTGCTCAGGTTTGTGAAGCTGGCACAGGAAGGGGGGCATTTGGTGAGCGAGAAAGATCATCTTAAAATAGATGGTCTTAAAATAGATGGTAGACCTACTGGTAGAACTCTAGGTTCCTTGCCATAGAGTGACCAGGAATTTGCTAAGCATTTAACAAGAGCAACAACAAATAGTAAGTTTTTCTGGCGGTGGGGTGTGTGTGTCGTCCTAATTAAGCTGCTGAAACGACTAAAGCGAGGGTGTGTTTGTGCGTGAAAGGGCTGTGAGCCCAGTGCTTGTGGGGAAAACAATTTATTGGGCTGAGCATGTGCCCAGAGGCACCTTCTTCCTTTATTCTAAGTGTATGTCAGTGCACACACACCCCTCCAAAGGAGCAACATTTAGTATTCATGTAGGGTTCTTGGTGCTTCAATAAGAACCCTGAAACTGGTTTTATTGTTCCCATTTTGCAGAATGAAGATTGAGGCAGAGAGATAGGGACTTGCCTAAGGCCACCTGCCTAGGAAGGACTCTCACTTAGGCCCAGTCACAATGTTTGTAAATTAGCCCAGTATAGTCTCTACTCTGACTTATAGCTGCTCTCTATGGTCTCTAAGCAGAGAGGGTCTTTCCAACAGCCTGCTACCTGGGCTAGGTGGACAAATAGGAAGCTACTTATCAGGTCATTATAGGTAGCCTCAGGCAAGCCACTTTTTCTCAGCCTCAGCTCCTTATTTGCAGCTGGAGATACTGTGGATTAAACCTGGAGTTATCTGCATGGAAAGCATGTTTACTCACATGTAAGTCCCATTGTGGGACGCGGGTGGCGCTGTGGGTTAAAGCCTCAGCGCCTAGGACTTGCCGATCGAAAGGTTGGCGGTTCGAATCCCCGCGGCGGGGTGCGCTCCCGTCGTTCGGTCCCAGCGCCTGCCAACCTAGCAGTTCGAAAGCACCCCCGGGTGCAAGTAGATAAATAGGGACCGCTTACCAGCGGGAAGGTAAACGGCGTTCCGTGTGCTGCGCTGGCTCGCCAGATGCAGCTTGTCACGCTGGCCACGTGACCTGGAAGTGTCTGCGGACAGCGCTGGCTCCTGGCCTATAGAGTGAGATGAGCGCACAACCCTAGAGTCTGGCAAGACTGGCCCGTACGGGCAGGGGTACCTAAGTCCCATTGTATTCAGTGGTCATAGGAGCACAGGAATCTGCTTTCTACTGAATCAGACTATCATTCCATCTAGGTCAATATTTCCTGCACTGCTTGGCAGTGGCTCTCCAGGATTTCAGATTAGAGTCTTTCTCAGCCCTACTTGGAGATGCTTGGGATTGAACCTAGGACATTCTGTATGCTAAGCAGATGCCCTGCCACTGAGCTGCAGCCCCTTCCCCAGCCTAGGGCTGCAACCATACACACATATTTTTCAAGGAGTAAGCCCCCTTGAACTCGATGGGCTTACCCTTGAGTAAACATGTATAGGATTGCACTGTAAATTTCTAATGTTCTGGAATGTTGATCTGTAATTTTGTGCTTCTAGGTGAATGATGATGTAAGGACTTGTACACAAGCCTGGATTGCCAACTATCCTAATGGAAGAGGTAAGGAGTGTGTGGGCCTTTCTCTGTTTGCTGGGTCCTTTGCTCCTGTACACCTATAAAAGCTACAAACGGAGGAAATTTAGCAAGCACAGCAAGTCATGTCACAGTGCTGCAAGGTGTTTTATAACTGCATCTTCACATCCAAAACAATTAAAATACAGAGACCAGCTCTCCAGTTTCAGATGACATTTTTTCTTACATTTCTGGACTTCGGACATGTCTATGTCTAGAGAGAGATCTGGTTCGCAAGTCACACTAAATTGCAATTTAAAACAAACGGGTTTAATGCAGTGGTTGTGTATGTGTGAATAAGTAAGCATAAGAAAGAAATCCCACATTCCCCCAAACCCCTTGGAGTTGTGCTTTACTGTGGTGGAAGAGAGGAGGCACAGTCACCAAATATTATAGAGTTTCCCACTGAAAAATTGCCTGGGTTCCATCCAATTCTGGTACTAACAGAGGAATAGCATTAGGAACATCTGGGTTTCTCAGTATGTAGAAAGAGAGGGAGGGACACACACACACCCCTTTTAAGTAGCAGTCCTTATACCATCTCTGTTATCTTTCCATTGATCCAGGCTCCCAAACCAACATACCAGGAGGAACTGGAATGGTGCATCTCTCAACTGGAGACCGGCCTCCTGCACCTCAACCCAACTCCAAAGCAAGGTGTGTTGCCTCAAGGTCACTGGCTTAACCCTAAACCAGTAGGATCAGCCACAAAACATTGTGGTGTGGAGTGCTGCTGTTAGGCTGCGAGCCTGCTCCATTTGAGCTCAGCTTTTGTTGTTGGAAAAACAGAATACAAATATTAAATCAAATTACTATGTCACGGTCTCCCACCAGCCACTCCATTGCACTGCCAGCCACCATTCCATGCCCACTGAGCATGCTTAGGTGTCATTGGCTTGTTCCCTGCCCCTACCCTTAGGATTTTTTCCTGTATTGTTTTGTTTTTATGTACTGTACTGAAAACCTTAGGGTTTCCCCAAGCCTGCTTATACCATCCCTCTTGAGCCATTCAGACTTCAGACACCTTGTGCCATTTTGATGACATTGGCAACAGTGCACATGACTTGAACTTCAGAGATATATTGATAATCACCCAGCATCTTTGTAGTGCAATGTTTCTTCTCTTTTCCTTTCCCTTTTTAAAAATAAATAAATGAGTGCATAGGGACGCGGGTGGCGCTGTGGGTAAAACCTCAGTGCCTAGGACTTGCCGATCGCATGGTCGGCGGTTCGAATCCCCGCGGCGGGGTGAGCTCCCGTCGTTCGGTCCCAGCTCCTGCCCACCTAGCAGTCCGAAAGCACCCTTAAGTGCAAGTAGATAAATAGGTACCGCTTTATAGCGGGAAGGTAAACGGCGTTTCCGTGTGCTGCTCTGGTGCCGGTTCACCAGAGCAGCTTTGTCATGCTGGCCACGTGACCCGGAAGTGTCTGCGGACAGCACTGGCTCCCGGCCTCTAGAGTGAGATGAGCGCACAACCCTAGAGTCTGTCAAGACTGGCCCGTACGGGCAGGGGTACCTTTACCTTAAATGAGTGCATAGTAAACAGCATGGGTAGAGAGGGGAGAAGTACTACAGAGTTACCTTGCTGCGTGCTTGTAGGGGCTACTGAGATTACCTGTGGATTGTCAAATAGTTTCGTAAGAGCATTAAGTTAAAAGCAGAGTTATCATTGTGAGCTGTTTGTCTTTTCTTCCACTTCTTGTGAGCAGTAGAGGAGACACGGCGCATCCTTGGGGTGCTGCGCTCGAGCAAGTCTCCTCTTGTGAAAAAGCGGCAGGTGATGCATCATGTCTTTGGGGACTACCGGCTCAAGATGGCAGAGGAGAGGCTGAGGGCAGCAAAAGCAGGTGAGGTGGAAAGCTGTGCTGTCAAGCATCACTCAGCAATGCTACTTCCTCCAAGTTGGGAACCTTTATCAGTCCAAGGGCCACAATTTTAAATATAAAACTATAAATTGTGTGTCTTTGCTTCTCAATTTGTATTGTGTTATTTTATGCACTGTGACTTGCTGTTATTTTTATTGATTACAGTTTAGAAAGTATTTAATTATTATTTGCTGATATTAAATTTTATTGTGTATTATATTCTAATGGATTATTGAATATTACTTTATTTTATATAAGTTGTTTATTTTAAAGTTATTTTTGTATTGGATCATATTGTTATAAGGTGTGTGATCTTCTTATATATTTATTTTATTATTACAGTATTATTTATTGAATTTATATACCGCCCTATACCCAGAGGTTCTTCAGTTTGTAAACTGCCTTGTGTGTAGCAATATAGAAAGGTGATATACAAATTAAAAATGAAATGAAGTGAAATTCCTTCTGGGCAACCTTTCGGGGGCCCATGCCAGTGGTGGGTGGGTGGGGTCAGAGAAAAAGTAGGTGGGGCAACAAATATAAATTACCTTTAAGTAGTACTAATGTCACACTCAGGAATCCCTCTCTATCCTATGTCCAAGCAAGCAAGAGGCTTATCAGAGTTCAAGGGCACAGCCCAGCTAGGCAAAAACACTGGAGGGTATGAAGCAAGGCCAATGAGAGCTGTAGTTTTGACAAGATTTCAGACATCGTTAATCTCACACCCTTGCCTGTAAGGCTGGAACTGCTTGTTGCTGCTGTTGCCAAAAGCCTCAGGCTGCATGTTGCTGCCATCAGCAAATACAGACCAGCATCTAGTTGTGTCTCATATTCTCGTCAGATGTGGCCAGAAGTGCAAGCAAATAACCAATTCCCTAGAAAAGCCATAGTGAAAACACTCACCCTTCTGTTCCTTCTCCTGTAGCTGTGAAGCCTGAGAACACTGTGCAGATACAGCCGGGAGATGCCCTCAGTTCAAGCAGCGTGGCGTACAGGAAGCAAGCTAACCACCCTTCTGCAACACCAGCATCATGGTTTGCACCGTCAGACAACAGCTTTCAGTTTGACTTTGTTATTTCCAAGGGAACCTCAGAAGAAATTGGTGGAACTGCAAGAGAAGCACATGAGGTGGATGACTCTGGAGAGCAGTCCACTGGTAGCAGTCTCTCTGGGACACTGGATATTGGAACAGGGAAACCCGAGTTTGCTTTCAACTTTGTCATACCAGACGTCCCCCCTCTTCCATCTGCTGCTGCAGATCCAGGCTCTGAAGCTGTGGTAGAACCAGCCACAGAGGTAAACTCCACATCCCAAAATGCCACAGAGACCATGCCAGAGAGTGCAACTTTTTCAAAGCCCAATAAATCTGCTGCGAAGGGCAGTGGAGGTAGAAGAGATGAAGGCACCTTGCAAGAGGTTTCTAAATCAGAGACTGCCCAAGCAGGTATGGAGACTGTAACTGCAAGTTTTAATTAAGTTTCTGAAATAGATGTATGCCTGCTCGCCTACAGTGAGTAGAGAATTGGTCCCAGGCAATGCTCCTTTTAACAAATGTTCTTTCGTTTATAAGACCTTCTATTTCCATTGCATTGTTGCAGTAAGAATCTCATGCAATAAAGAGCCCTTTTTTCTCTGCCTGTGGGAACCTTTCCTATAAGGCATATGTATACAGTTACATGGATTTGATTGATTTAAAAGACAGGTGAATAAATATAAATTATTCATTTTTTCCCCTAGGAACGAAGCTGGGTGGATCTTCCAATAGGAAAAAGAAAAAGAAACAACCACCTTTAAAAGGAGTACACGGTGGCAATGTAAATGGAGATCACAGACCTTGTGGAGAAGGTAGACTTGACCAAACTGACATGTGTCAGGTATGTGAACACCTTGTGGTCAGAAGGAATGTGGCTAAATCTTTGTATAAATATTTCCAAAATTCTGCCACCCGTGGCTCCAGTTGACAGCATGTATTTTATTTAAGTATTGTTACTTTAAAGCCATGGTTTTCCCAGTAGTGATGTATGGAAGTGAGAGCTGGACCATAAAGAAGGCTGATCGCCGAAGAATTGATGCTTTTGAATTATGGTGCTGGAGAAGACTCTTGAGAGTCCCATGGACTGCAAGAAGATCAAACGCATCCATTCTTAAGGAAATCAGCCCTGAGTGCTCACTGGAAGGACAGATCGTGAAGCTGAGGCTCCAGTACTTTGGCCACCTCATGAGAAGAGAAGACTCCCTGGAGAAGACACTGATGCTGGGAAAGATGGAGGGCACAAGGAGAAGGGGGCGACAGAGGACGAGATGGTTGGATAGTGTTTTCGAGGTTACCAGCATGAGTTTGACCAAACTGCGAGAGGTAGTGGAGGACAGAGGTGCCTGGCGTGCTCTGGTCCATGGGGTCACGAAGAGTCGGACACGACTAAACGACTAAACAACAAAATTGTTACTTAAGGGGTAACCCAGTCAGATGGGCAGGGTATAATAATAATAATAATAATAATAATAATAATAATAATAATAATTAATAATAGCAATAATGGCAATAATAGCAGTTCTTCTTCTTCTTCTTCTTCTTCTTCTTCTTCTTCTTCTTCTTCTTCCTCTTCCTCTTCCTCTTCCTCTTCCTCTTCCTCTTCCTCCTCCTCCTCCTCCTCCTCTACTCTTCAACTGAAAAAGAACCCTAGAGTGACCTTTAATAGCAATAATAAGATAGTCCCTGTCCTCAACTGTATAATCTGAAAGACATAAAACAAAAAGGAATAGGGAGGGTGGAGGAAAAACACAAACTCAGAAAGTTCTTATAAGCGTTCTTCCTTTAAGGGAGAGAGGGAAGCGAGCACTTACGTGTAGGTGATTTTTCATGCTTTATCCTGGTGGCAGCAAAATTTTAAGGGCAGAATGTCACCCTGTTTAGAATTGAGATCTCAGAAGGGTAAGCCTTCGTTAAGTCCCCCATTAGAAACATATTTATCAGCACACCAGTTTGAATGGGGAGAGAGGGTCAAGTTGCCACCATTGTTGAGAGAAAAAATGGGAGAAACATCCTGTGATTAAGAGCCATTTGGCATTGGAACAGGCTGCCTCGAGAGGTGGTGGGTCCTACTTAGCTGGGTGTATTTAAGCAGAGACTGGGCAGCCGCCTTTCAGAATTGCTGTAGTTGCATCCCACACTGCAGTTCCTGCTTTGAGCAAAGGGTTGGGCTGATGATCTCTAAGATCATTTTAATTTCTAATCATCATCATCATCATCATCATCATCATCATCTTGTGGTTGCCTTTTAAAATGTCCTGCCTGGAAACCAAATGTCTCTCCACTCCTCCCTTTTTGTACTCCTTGAAAGAGGAATCCATTGCCTCTCCAATAGAAACCTAGAGGGAAGCCAGTTGTGAGGGAGGTACTTGCCCAGCTAGTCTTAATTGACTCTCCCTTTTATCCTATGTCCCACCCCCAATTTTACTGCAACAGTCAGATGAACAGATGAAGAGGGAGGTGGACTGGTGCATTGAGCAGCTGGAGCTTGGCCTGAAGACGCGGAAATCAACTCCCAAGCAGGGTGAGTCCACTTGCAGGGGAAGACTGAGTTGGGGGGACTAAACAGAGTCTCTCTCCCATGTGGACCCCCTCCCTCACCCCCAGGGAGGAAGTCTACGTTCATTTATTTTGGTCTGCAAATGTGTGTGTGTTGTTGTTTTTAATGCTTTAATTCTGTTTTATGATTTGTTGGCTGCTCTGAGGGCTTTTAAAAGGGACACGGGTGGTGCTGTGGTCTAAACTACAGAGCCTAGGGCTTTCCAATCGGAAGGTCGGCAGTTCGAATCCCCGCAACGGGGTGAGCTCCCGTTGTTCGGTCCCAACTCCTGCCCACCTAGCAGTTCAAAAGCACATCAAGTGCAAGTAGATAAATAGGTACCGCTCTGGCGGGAAGGTAAAACGGCGTTTCCATGCGCTGCTCTGGTTCGCCAGAAGCGGCTTAGTCATGCTGGCCACATAACCCGGAAGCTGTCTGCGGACAAATGCCGGCTCCCTCGGCCTATAGAGCGAGATGAGCATGCAACCCCAGAGTCGTCCATGACTGGACCTAATAGTCAGGGGTCCCTTTACCTTTACCTGAGAGCTTTTGCTGATGAGTGTTGTGCACATTTCATAATCCTATATACTAATTGCCTGAGTATGCCCATGGGAAGCCCTGGTTTGAGGCTTCCCATGGGCATCTGGTGGGTCACTGTGAGCAGAGGATACTGGACTACATTGGCCACTGACCAGATCCTGCAAGACTCTTTTGATGTTCTTATGTGTGTGTGGATTCTTATGTGTAAAAAATGACGTCATCCATGTACATGAGGCAGGTGCCAACAGTCTTGGGGGAACAGAAAAATAAAGCTTTAGCAGAGAAAAAGAGCCCAACAAAGACTGAGCATGCTCAGAATACCAATTGGTTGATGGGTATGTGTGTGGATGAGGTGAAAAACCAGGGGTGGAGAGAGAGAGAGAGAGAGAGAGAGAGAGAGAGAGAGAGAGAGAGAGATGGAACGGAGTACAGTCGTACCTTGGTTTATGAACTTAATCTATTCTTAAACCAAGGCGCGCTTTCCCTAATGAGTCCTCCCGCCGCCGGTGCCCTTCCACCATTCGGCTTCTGTTCTTAGACTGAGGTAAGGTTTGCAAACTGGGACACTACTTCGGGTTTTGTGGAGTTTGTAAACCAAATAGTTCATAAACAGGGCTGTTCTTAAACCGAGGTACAGTGATACCTTGGATTACAGACGCTTCAGGTTATAGAGTGACACTTCAGGTTACAGACTCCGCTAACCCAGAAATAGTACCTCAGGTTAAGAACTTTGCTTCAGGATGAGAACAGAAATCGTGTGGCGGCAGCGGGAGGCCCCATTAGCGAAAGTGGTACCTCTAGTTAAGAACAGTTTCAGGTTAAGAACGGACCTCCAGAATGAATTAAGTTCTTAACCCGAGGTACCACTGTACCACTGTAGCTTAGAAGAGGGTGTGGCTGGCTCACCAGCACCCTGAGCTAGAACAGTCCATCATCATAGAATCATAGAGCTGAAAGAGACCACAAGGAACATATAGTCCAACTCCCTGCACTGCAGGAATCTCACCCATAAACCAGAGATTAAAGGTTTCATGCTCTACCAACTGTGCTATCCCCCACCTCCCGCAGTCCACACTGTAACACTTTGTGGCAGGCCCACTTCTTGTGACGACAATGAAAACCACAAGAAATAATAGAAGTAGTAAGCAGTAATAAAAATGTCATTTGCTTTGGTTCAGTGGATGAGGCACTCCGGGCCATCAAGACTCTGCGCAGCGAGAAGGCAGTGCTGGCAAAGAAGCGCCAGTTGATGCGCGCCCTATTTGGTGATTACAGAAAAAAAATTGCAGAGGAAAAACAGAAGCAGCTGAAGCTCATGCAAGCAGGTAAGGAAGTGAAGCATGGCTGAGCATTTGGGGACAGAGTTTTGAGCCACAGCGATAGCATATTAGGGGCTTTTTCTGAGTGGGGCTAATATTGGGGGTGGTAGGCAGAATACAACTGCCCAGAGCAGTCTCTAGCTTTCTGTCTTTGCATGTCTGCTTGGAATTCAGTGGGACTTAAGCCCAGGTAAGTGAGTAAAGGATTGACAAGAGATTGCAGATAACTGCCTAGATGAACCCTTGCCTAGATGCCGATGGTGTAAATTCTGTCCCACCCAAAGGAGTTGTGTGCCTAAGTTTCAGTTGTTCTTCCTGCAACCAAGTTGTAGCTGGTGCTTGGGAACATAGGAAGCCGCTTTATTTATTTATTTTAAAAAGATATTTATTGAAAGTTTGAACAGTAAAACAAACTTCACAATCAAAACCAAAAAAAAAAAGAAAGAAAGAACATTATCACAATCAAATCAAAACAGAAAAATGCAATACAAAACATAAAAAAGTAGAAGAAAAAAGACATAAAAAAGACATAAAAATCCAGTTTCTTACTTATTGTTTTCATAACCCTCCTTCCTGACTTCCTCACATCTCCCTTTTCTGTGTTCCCTTTTACACAATCGTATTCAGCAGTGCCTTACCCTTTTTCAAATCTTATTCTATGTTATACATTTCAACTATTATGTCTCCAATTTTTCCCTTCATATCATTTTGTTTAAATTTGACATAATGTTATTCTAACTTTTCACCCTTATTCTTATAAAACATTTTTTACATATTCCTTTCAACTATGTCACTAATGCCATATTGTCTTTATATCCTGCATCATTTTAGCATTCAAACATTTTGCAATGTTTTTGCAGGTAGTCTTTAAATTTCTTCCAATCCTCTTCCACATAGGAAGCCGCTTTAAGCTGGTCGGTCTTTCTTAGTATTGTCTACACCAGAAACAGCCAATGTCGTTCTCTCCAGGTGCTGTTGGACTGCAACTCCCACCAGTCACAGCCAATGTGGTCAATTGTCTTCCTTAAACAGAGGAAAGCAGTGTTATTTCTGTTCCCTTTTTCTAGGGAGAAGGAGCATTTGGAGGGCTGTGTCCCAGATGTAGAAGGTAGCAGGTTCCCCAAACGCGATCAGTTATTTTCAGCTCGATCTCACCTTTTAAAAGATGCCTGTGCAAGCAAAAATGTTCAGGATGAGAAAGTAGACAGACTCACTAAGGTGTGTGATGCAATTAAGAGATTTTAACAGTGGTTTTTTTCTATCTCCAAGCGTCAAAAGCAGCTCGTATCGCAGAAGTGACTGAAGATGCTTGCAGGAAGAGCAGCCGGGTTTTCAGGAAGTCCGCAGTCACGGCCAGGAGAGACCAGAGACCTGCAGGATCCTTTAGTCCATCTTCTATGCAGACAGCTTCTACTGGGGCAGCTGAGACGTGCTCTTTTGCACTCACATCTTCCCAAGAGCAATTCTGCTTCAATTTTTTCTAAGGAAGCTTGTTGAATACTTTTAACAGGTTTCTTTCACCTGGGTGTTAGAAACTTGGGCAAAATTTGCGTTTTGAAAAACCAAAGAAACAATCAAGCCAAAAACTTACTTGCAGAAAGGGTGCAAAAAATGGAACCAGGTATGTTGTTGAGTAGCCTGAAAAGCCTAATGGAAGTGCCTTAGGGGGAAGAGAAATAGGGGTCTGGTGTAATCTGTGCAGGCCCCCATGAAATAAGTGGTAGCTTAATAAAACATTGCAGGCACATGGCTTGCCCCCGAGGATTCTGGGAATTGTACAATTCCCAGCATTCTGAACAAACGACATCTCGCAGGATTCTTTGGGGGAAGCCATGTGCTTACGATCTACTTAAAATGTATGGCGTGCATGCAGC
Organism: Podarcis muralis; assembly: GCF_964188315.1. NCBI lineage: Eukaryota > Metazoa > Chordata > Lepidosauria > Squamata > Lacertidae > Podarcis > Podarcis muralis. The sequence goes on from NC_135668.1 coordinate 39,165,813, forward strand.
CAGAATTGGGTGTCTTTTTCTTTTTAAATCTTGGTGGAAATCTAGTAAAATAGCAGGTATAATTTAGAGGTGGCAGGAAAGAGAAGTATAATCAGCAAGGGAGCAAAGAATGCCTAGCCAAAGATGGGCTGTAAAAATACAGCAAGTGCATCTATGCCATCAGAATTACTTTACACCTTGTAATTAAACCACTTTGAGGTTTTTGGGTATATAAATTTTATGAAATAAAATAATTGAATCCTCCATTATTTACATTTAGAGTTTGTGTGTGAGAGAGGTCACATGCACACCATTCATCCAAACCACATTTAAAGCATATTGCTTCCCCCAAAGAATCTTGGGAACTGTAGTTTACCCCTCACAAAGCCACATTTTCCAGCATTCTTCATAAACTACAGTAACCAGGATTCTTTGGGGGAAGCCGTGTGCTTTAAATGTATGCTATTGGTGTGACCCCCCCCCCCCTGTTCAAAGCTCTGTACAGCACAGATAAGTTTCCACTGGATCCTGGTGCAATGCAGTTAATCGCTAAACTCATATATTTTACAGTGACTAACAATACCTTCATTTTTATAGCAGATCATTTGGGAAATAGAAATATTTTGCTATAAAATTAATATCTGTTTCCTTAGTTACTGTAGTGAATGTGATTGCCAGCTGACCGCAGACAATAGCCTACCTTGTTCTTTTGGCTTCAAGAGCAGCTGAATCTTCAGAAATCAGCACAACAAAGTAGATATTCATGGCATTACCATTATTACCTGCTGATTCCTGCATAACCATCTGATATGAAAAGGCATCACTGCTGGCAATTGTTAATTCTCACACATACGCAAATGCATATCTGCAAACCCTGAACCTGTGCAGCTGCTCAGATTGGTCACTTGGCACTGAATAGCAGATATCGAAACAATTGCCTGATGAAATTTGCCAAGCATTGTGGGTACAGTCAAGCCTAGATTGCTGCCTTGTTGGGAGATCAGGCATTTCCCATGGTGACATCAGCTGTTGAGGCTTCTTCACACCTATGCAATGCAAATTGCCTACTTGTGTGAATATGTCAAGTAAGAAAGAAAGAAAACCAATCTCTTTTGCACCTAGGCAAGAACAGGGGCAAATGATCTAGTGAACAGATGGATGCCTTAAATCAGAGACAAAATAAATGGATTTCCAGATCTTGCCCGTCTCTTTTCTCTTTCTTTTTTTCTTCATTATTCTTGTGAAATTTGTTTTCATTTCAGGCATTCAAGTTTTATTTATTTAAAACGGGTTGTATCTAACAGGCTTAGAGTAGGCCTATTGAAATTAATAGATCTAAATCATGCCTGTTATTTTCCGTGGGTCTACACTGGGTAGGACTAGCATCTTGTGGAAGCAGATTCCATAGTTTAAACTTTAAACTATGCACTATGTGGGAAAAGTACCGTATTTTTCGCACCATAGGACGCACTTTTTCCCTCCTAAAAAGCAAGGGAAAATGTGTGTGCGTCCTATGGAGCGAATGCAGGGGGGGAGGCAGGCGGGAAAAGCCCTCAAGAGCCACACACAAGCTTCGTGCGCTCTTGCGGGCTTTTCTCCAGGAGGGAGAAGGGACTGACTGGCTGCAGCAGTCCCTTCTCCCTCCTGGGGGAAAAGCCCCCAAGAGCGGCGCCCTCTTTAAAGGCTGTGCGGCTCCTGCAGGCTTTTCTACGAGGTGGGGGAATCCCCCACCTCCCAGAAAAGCCAGGAGAAGCCGCACCACCCCTTTAAAGAGCGTGCGGCTTCTGCGGGAGGTGGGGGAAGCTGGAGCAGATTCCCTCCTCCCGGGCTCCCTTTGAGGCGGCAATGTGGGAGGGGAGCAGCTTACACTCGTGTAAGCAGCTCCTCTCCCACTTTCCTCCTTCAAAGCAACTACGGAGGAGGGAAGGATCCTCCGCTGCTGGAGGCTTCAGCAGATTCCCCCCCCCTCCGTGATTGCTTTGAAGCAGGAAAGTGGGAGGGGGGCAGCTTACACTCGTGTAAGCAGCTCCTCTCCCACTTTCCTCCTTCAAAGCAACTACGGAGGAGGGAAGGATCCTCCGCTGCTGGAGGCTTCAGCAGATTCCCCCCCCTCCGTGATTGCTTTGAAGCAGGAAAGTGGGAGGGGGGCAGCTTACACTCGTGTAAGCAGCTCCTCTCCCACTTTCCTGCTTCAAAGCAACTACGGAGGAGGGAAGGAAGGGGACCATGGATCCTCCGCTGCTCACGGCTGCAGCGGATTCCTCCTCCGTGATTGCTGGGAGCTTCTCTGGGCAGGAATTCCCTCAGCTTAAGTGGGGTGGGGGAAGTGTGGCAGGTAGGGGGGTACCTACCTAGACACTGAAGCCACATGTCTCTTAGATGAAAATTGGGAGTGAGCATTGTGTGAAGTGGCTGTGGATCTCCTGCCGCAGAACTGTAGGACTGTATAGAGTTGGGAGGGCCACCCAAGGGTCATCTAGCCCAGCCCCCTCACAATGTAGGAATCACAGCTAAAGAACGCCAGGCAGATGGTCCCCCAACCGCTGCTTAAAAGCCTCCAGTGGTGGAGACCCCAAACACCTTCCGAGGTCATAGAATTGCAGGGTTGGAAGGGAACCCCAGGAGTCATCTAGTCCAGCCCCGGTGGACAGCAGGCGCAATCCATCCCATTGCGCAAGACTAAAGATGCTGCGCAAGGCTAAAGAAGAAGCCAAGGCAGTGAGCGGGATGGATCGCGCTTGCTGCCTTGTCTTCTTCTTTAGCTGCACTGGAGAGGTTTAGCTCCTGGCTGGAGAGGTTGCGCGGCTATGGACCCCGCACGCTGTCTTGGCTTCTTTGCTCTTTGGGGCTGGGGGGGGGGACCCGGGCTTCCCCCGCAGCCCCAAGAAGCTCTGGGAGAAGTGGACAGGCTGCGTCCCCTCTAAAAACTAGGTGCGTCCTGTGGTCCGGTGCGTCCAATGGAGCGAAAAATACGGTAATTTCTTTTGTCTGTCCTAGTCTTCCAACATTCAGCTTCATTTGATGTCCCTGAGTTCTACTGTTATGAGAGATTTGATCCGTATTACAATCAAATCCTGGAGATTTCCATTTAGATGGAGACATTCAGATATGAAATGGGCTATGTCTGCTTCTGCCAACAATGTCTACTACCACCACCCGGGACAGGCAAGGCCACCACTTGCCTCTCCATTCATAAGGAGACACTGTCTTAAGAACAAACCATTTTAAAAATGCTGAAATGCTGAGGGGTGTAGGTGGTCCCAATTTTTTCGTTCCTCTTAACATTGGCATTTTCATCTGTAACAAAATAACTCCTGGCAGGGATGATGCCACACAATTCCAGCTTCGCTCAGACCTTGCCTGGAAGATATATGAAGAAACCAGGAGCATCAGCCAAGGCTTCTCCATTCACATTTTGGCTCACTATTTCCACTAATGGCCCTTTGGCCCAACTTCCCTGTAAGGAAATGGAATTATATTCACGAACCCTATTCTGGGATTGGTTAAAGGTGGGGGCGGGGCTGGTGAGCGTTGATTGGTCCCTTGTCTATGATAGCTAGGTGGTGGATCTGAAAGGAAGGCAAGGATGTAACGAGAGTTTAGAAAGGGCAATCTTGTCTTCAGTAGCAATGCAGAGCAAAGCTTCAGAAGAGGACTAACTCCTAACTCCCAGAACCATCAAATATTCTTCCAGACTGCCTATTCGAGAGAGAGAGAAATTCACCCCTTTACGTTCCGTAACTATTGGTGCTATTTACAAACTGAGGGAAGGGGAATCTACAAATAATTCTTACTTTAACATTTAGATTATTATTTATTTAGTTTTTAAAGACATTTTGGAGCAAGCACATTGAGTGGTTGTTTTTGCCTCTTGATTTAAAAGTAGTCTAAAAAGAACAAAGGCATTTTTGATGTGATCCTTTAATTACTAGGAGATAACCTGAGTTGAGTGAAAAGTATTTTTAAACTTTAATCTTAGCTCTTTAGGCAGCAAAAAACCCTAACACATAACATGAGCTCATTTTAAAATTGTTGCGTTACAAAACTCCCAACAACAATGAAACGTTCAGTAAATTTCAAGGACAGTATTCAAAATCACTAACATTTTTCTGCAGCAAAAGTTTTGAAAGAAGATATAGAGAAGTGACTTTGGCAAATTAACGAACTGTGAGAAAACTGGTTTTATGATACGAAGCATCTTTAATTCTGAAACTAAGCCTCTGTTCAGAAACAAAGTAATTGTTATATTTCACCTGTGCTCAAAATAATAGCTTTTCTTCTGCTATCAACTGACATTTAGCATGAAGGAAATGCTTTTTTAAGAGTTCTAAATTAAATGTTCCAGAATACTAATTTCCGGGCTGGGTTTTAGTGCTTCTCACTGAAATAAGTGCTTTGGTTTGTCTGGACCCTGAAAATGGTACCATTTGAAGTACGTAAAACATCTGCCATACCCAGCACTAGATTAGGTCTACCGTGGCAATATCTAAAGTATCTACTGCTCCTGGTACCCAATAACTGAGATGGATGAAGTCTGGGTTGTCTATTTGTGTATGGTCCTGTTTGCCATCGTCGTTATTTTGATGAAGCAGAAGCCCGATGATGAAATCAGGAAAGAGACAGAGACGCCAAGCACCTCTGCTTCAACCTCATCCTACTCTAGCAGTTCTGGAAGTCGTATGGAATGCACTGAGGAGGAGATGGAAGCATCCCTGAAGCGACTAACCAGCATCTTGTTCCATGCTGATGCACAGAGGAGGGAACCCCATCACGAGCACAACACCTCTGCCCATCAGAAAGATCCAGCTAGGAGAATCCCAGCCTCAGCTGAGTCAGAGGAGAATTCAGGTACTGTACAAAGGCCCAGAAATTATCTTGAGATGGGCCCCAACCATATGAAGCCTTTGGGCTGCAATGGCTGTGCCCTGGATACACAGGGTACAGTGGTACCTCGGGTTAAGAACTTAATTCGTTCCGGAGGTCTGTTCTTAACCTAAAACTGTTCTTAACCTGAAGCACCACTTTAGCTAATGGGGCCTCCTGCTGCTGCCGCCTCGCCGCCGCTGCACGATTTCTGTTCTCATCCTGAAGCAAAGTTCTTAACCCAAAGTACTATTTCTGGGTTAGGAGAGTCTGTAACCTGAAGTGTATGTAACCTGAAGCGTATGTAACCCGAGGTACCACTGTATAGTGTTGGGCTGTATGGAATCAACACCCCTAGTATCGGTTTCAGCATGACCAAGGAATTCAACCAGTAGGGCCTTAGGGCATGGGGCGTGATCACAGAATCACTTGACAGATCAGTTACCTCAAACCTGGTTTAACTACACCAGAAATGTTGTTAGCCTGACTAACACACGTATACTTTTTATCCTCACAACAGCCCTGTGAGGTAGGTTGGGCTGAGAGACAGTGATTGGCCTAAAATCACCCAGTAGGCTTCGTGGCTTCCAAGCTCCCAGTCTAGCACACTAACTGCTCTGCCACATTGACATTTACACTTACTCTTACGCTGCATTTAGTTTACATTTGAAATAAAGCGTATTGTGACTTGGTGGGCTAGATTGATTTAAATCATGGCTTACACTATCAAGGGGGGGAGGGAAGGCCGATTTAAATAATTGATTTTTACTGATTGGTTGGTTTTCAGATTGATAATGTTCTTCATATATTTCCTAAACAAAGGTGCAGTTCCAAAACCAATAAATAAAGTAGGATGTAGATATTCTTATTGGAGGGATGATCAAATTGTGTTCTTGGTTTTTTTCCCAATTAACACAGACAGAAAAGCCTCCTTTAACTGAAATATCTAGTAGAGGCCACTGACTGATTTGGTTTAGAGAGTAACTGTAACACTGAGCTGTTTACAATAAAGCTGTTTAATATTAACCAAGTTATTATTTAATATAAATTCCCTGTTCAAAAAAACACCTCCAATTGAAATCTCATTAAAAAATACAAACAATATATATATATATATATATATATATATATATAGAGAGAGAGAGAGAGAGAGAGAGAGAGAGAGAGAGAGAGAGAGAGAGAGATTTTCATCCACCCCATGACTTGGCAGCATTAGAAACATAAGTTTGCATTTCTGTGTCTACTTAATTTGCTGAGTGAGCTTTTCAAGTCCAGTTTTAGCTCCAGTAAATAGTTTCAGGTGTCACGTCTCTCTCTTAAAAGCCAAGCTATGTCTCAGAACAAAAATATGATATAGCCCACATGATATAGCCCTCCTCTTCCTCAGCGTGATGCCCTCTAAATCCTTTGAACTACAATTCCCATCAACCTAAGCCAGCACAGCTGTGCTCCCCACCCCTTCCAGTAGCTTGGTCAACACAATAATTTCTTCAGGATGGGGATGGTTTTTCTCAACCTCCAATAACAAGCGCCTGATGAAATGTTCCTCTGTGTGTCTGTTAACTGCCCTGTGATCTTCAGATGAAAGGCGGGATGTACTTTTAACAACTAATAATAATAACAACTAAATGCATCCTGTTTTTCCTTTCACCCTGGTCACTTCAGGAGTGTATTTCAAGCTGACATTTAAGGGCTTCAGATGGCAAAAACTTTCAACAAACTCAGTGCCGATAAATCTGATCAAATCAATGTCAGGTTCATTTAAGTATACTGAACATATATGAATAAAAGTACATAGAAAGCTGTCTATGTACTGAATTAGACCACTGGTCCATCTAGTTCATTATTGCTGACACTGACTGGCAGCAGCTGAAACTCATTTATTTTAGCAAAATGCCTTCTTTCTTGTTGAGTATGCCCCAGCAGATATCTGTGCTCTTTCTGCTTAATTTGGGTGGAGTCCCCTGGACTTTTTCCATGCTTCTATTTGTGCATCTTGTTTTGCAAGCTTGTGTCTATTTTCTTTCCCGTAAAGTCTTACAGTGTTTTCCACGCCTAATGATTACCTCATCTGTCAGATGATACATCCTTGCCGGGGGGGGGGGGGGGAGGGAGATGTTTGCAGAGATGGGATCCTTTGCCCAGGAATTACAGGAACAAGAAGTCAATGTTTCCCCTCAATTTCTAGGCTTCAGCTGTGAGGGGCCGTTGCTTACATAGCCCATTGCACAAGAGAAACATTTGCAGAAGTAAAAACAAAAAAATTATGGGGTGAATCACTGTGATCACTGACTCAATATTCATTGAGTGCGCAGATATTGGGGGGGGGGGAGAACCCTGCAAATTGGGGTGGGGCTGGAGGAATGGAGTGGAATGTGCTGGAAAAGGGCAAAACTAGCTGGCTGGGATTTATATGTTTGTTTTATTCAGCATTTTACACACACAATGTCTCAAAGTGAGTTGCAACACTATATAAAATGCAAGATGCCTAGATTCAGTTAAATCCAAGTGAATAAGAAGCCAATATATGTTTTCCCTGGGCTGCAAAGAAAACCTATTGAGTTCTCAATTTTCCCAGGGTCTTTGAAAGGTGCAGTTCACGCCCTGCAGCATTGAATTACAGTTAACCTTTCGCAGGAACGCTGGACTACCCTGTTGCGATCGGATATGATATTTGGCATGGCGCTTTATGAATACTTTTTGAGCCTTGAATCAAAATAGGTCAAGCTAATTCTGTTGCTATGCATTTGGCACCTGAGAAACATTTTGAAAATGTGGCTTACCACCTGCCTGTGGTCTCCCTGTCTTTTTAGTATCTCACATGGTTTTGACACATCACCCACTGCATGGTGAACTTAACCACAATGAGGCAATGGCTAAGTACATCCAGCCTCTGCCTGAAGCAAGATGAGCGCCACACCCCATAGTCAAGTCTGACTGGACTTCACCAGCCAGGGATCCTTTACCTTTACCATACATGCATGCACATACTGCCCACTACCCTAGGGTAGTGCAAAATAACCTGTTCTTGTTTTCCTTTGCAGGTCTGAAATGACTGATGAATTTTAGACAGCAGCATATGGTGAGCATGTTCTGATTTTCATTTGGGGCTCCTGGGCTCCTTCAACTGACCTGTTTATTGAGCATCCAACCTGATTTGCTTGTGGGGCATCTTTCCATTTAATCGTTTGTTGCATTTTTCAGCGCATTTCCCCATCACTTTCCTAGCAGCGAAAAATATTTCCCTCTCCACAAAGTGGGTTTGCTGCACTAGGGTGTCAAAGCACTTTAATTGCGCAAACCTTAATTTCTGGTATACGTTTGACTTCTTGTGAAATAGTGGAGTCTAGAGGCATCAACTCTTGTGTGTACAAAATATGTACAGTACTATGGAACCTGCTAGAAGCATCTCTGCTATACCCTTTCACTTCTTTGTTCCCTTCTAACAAACATTGAGGGAGGTGCCAACACAACAGCCATCAAGGATTTGGATCTCTTAGCGTGAAAAGCAAGTGGGGGGGGGGGGGGGACACCACATCATAAAATATGAACTCCTTAAGTCAGCGACACACACATACACACATCTTTTATAAGTCCTCCTCTGCTCAACTTGCTGTGTTGCTTACACTGCAATCAACTGAATGCAACCAACAAAGTTCAGAACAGCCCCCCGATATCTCGCATTATCAATAAAAATAAACAAATGCATAAGCAAAGGACCTACCCATGTGATGCAGACACAAACCCCTACACTAACAGTAGGCAACAGAATGAAAGAACAATACCCCCATCTCTCTCCCCCAACTGCAAGAAGCCTATGACAAAAGTGTCTCTCACTAAATGTAAACAACCTGTGAAAAAGACCAAGAACTGAAAGTCGAGACAATAGATGTACCTTTCCCTGTTTATCTGTTTTGTTACACAAAAAAGCCTTTAATAAAAATATATATTTTTAAATACTTGGTCTGTGGCTCTTATGGATACAGCTTTACACTCAACCATAAACTGAGTTGGTTCTAAGGATGAAAAGATCAGTAACTTATGGTTCTCTCAGTTTCTAATTTTGTCAGACTTTGTTGGTTCAAGGAAAAAATAGGGATATAGAAAGGAGACTTCCTGGATGCAAAGATCCAGGTTTGGGACAAGTACACTTTGGTGAGAGAACCTCAGCATAGATTTAAAATCACAAAATATGCAGCAAACGTGGAAATATAGGCTTTAGACCTTTAGAATATGCCCTTCTGAATTCCAAAACTTCCCTCTCCTAGCATAGAAAAAGACCACATGTTTGGTAAGTTAAAAATGGTTTACTTAAAACACTCCAAAGGTCAGATTCATGTGCTTTTCACATCAGTCAGAAAAGTTGCACAAGCAGTAAAACTTGGCTTAGTTGCAAAATGGTGAAAATTCCTAAATTAGTGGTATAGGAACTCAATAGGGACAGCTTAGCCTCTTCACATGCTGAGTTCATAGAGTAGAATGGGAGAGGAACAAAGGATTTATTATCTAGTCCAGGCATAGGCAAACTCCGGTCCTCCAGATGTTTTGAGACTACAATTCCCATCATCCCTGACCACTGGGCCTGTTAGCTAGGGATGATGGGAATTGTAGTTCCAAAACATCTGGAGGGCTGGAGTTTTCCTATGCCTGATCTAGTCCGTCCCAAGGTGAGCTAAGCCTGGCAGGACAGCTTACTCTATGGTCTTAGCCCCTTCATGTATTAAACATAAATTTGCATGTTGGTTATATCAGGCTGGTTATCCCATAGAATTCAGTTCTCCACATTTTGCATTAATTTGTGTTGTTTTTTTTAATCCTCATGAAAATTCACCAGCATTTTAGTGTGAAATTACCTTAATATACACATTTTATATGCAGTTTTGACAATGCATCTGATTCTTCCCCTTCCCCTTATCATTACGCCAGGCTGCATAGACCAACTTTTTAGAAACATGATTACATACTGACTGATAGTTTTGAGGCCACTGATGTGTCTCAGATTTGGACACAACAACATGGGAGACCCAGCTCCCCACATAAAAAGATACTTTGCCTCTTCTACCCGCCCCCCATCTTTTTTTCTTTCCTGATGCAGCCCTAGGAAATGCTCTTCCACTAGAGATTCAGCAGGTGTCTTCCATATTGACCTTTAAACATTTGCTGAAAGGTTTTATTTGACACCAGGCTTATGCAGACAATTAAGATAAACACCTTCTGCAACTGTTAGTTGGTTATCTGTTTTTCTCTGTTTTATTGGTTTTTATTGTTTATGAAAGATTGCTGTAAATTGCTTTGGTTTTTTTAAAAAATGAAATTGTGGTATACAAATATATTTATGAATGAGTAAGCTGAAACAAGCCCAAATCAAGTCCATGGGGTGCGTGCGTCCCCTCTCTGCTTCTGTCTTTTGGGGGAAGCTTAGAAGGTTTCACTTCTGTTTTTGTTAAGCACAGATTGCCCCATGGGGAATTGTGGTGAGTTAAAAAAGCTAACTTTAGAAAACATTGATTAAAGTTGGTTTAATGTGCAACCACAGTTTGTAGGTCCAAACAACACGGGAAAAGCTTCCCGAATCCTTCTCTGGTGTGGCTCAGGAAGAAGGAAGGGAGGCTAGGTCTACCTAGTTGTCATTCCAGCTTGTGCACATCACACTAAACTATGGTTTGTGTGCAACTACAACCATTGTGGGAGGCAAGGGAGATGTTGTAGAGTGGTAAAGAACACGGCTGGCATGTAGGTCTTAGGTGCAGTCACCTACTAAAGGATCTATCGTGGTAGAGGAAAAACCCTGCCGAAGACCCTAGACACCCCAAGCCAGAATATATTTGGAGCTAATCAAGACCCAACTGGGAAAGCAAGTACATTCTGTATGCCCAATTCTGGTTTATAGGAGGAGAGCAGGGAGCCTTTTCTAGTTGTTATCACAGAAGCAAAAAGCCTTAATTACAAAGCATCTGCTGGGACATCACTCTATTAAATGCCTGCTTAAAAGCAGGTCATGAGGGAGTCAGACCCAGCTAGTGGAGACTGGTTTATTAAGATGAACAGAGCACTGAGCTCAGTCTGCCTTCAGGCAGCCGCCACCTAGAGGTGACACTAGCTGTCACGTTCTTAATTGAACTGCCACTAACAACTGGCCAATCAGGGCCTTGCTTTTCAGGTGATCCAAGTGATCCTCTAAGGAAAGAGGTGTTTGTGTTGTTTATAAAAGTGTTTCCATATTTCCATATTTTATCACACCAAGGCAGTGTACCATGTTACAACATAAAACACAATTCATTGTTAATTATTTTTAATGCAGAATTGTTAAGGTGACTGGCTAATCAATAATAAAAATAAAATAGCTGCAAAGGTCTGCCAGCATATAAAAGTCCTCAGGAGACTCCTGGGAGTCAAAAGCGAGGGTGCCCAATGAGTCTCTGTTGTAAGAGTGTTCCACAGCTCAGGTCCTACTTGTGGGCCACTGTGAAAACAGGATGCTGTTGGGCTATTGGCCTGATTCAGCAGGATCTGCTTATCATCTTATAGGACCACTGTTACTAAATGTCTGGCTCCTGGTTGAGGCCAGTTAGCCCCTGTAACACAGGGGATAATACTCCCCTGGATAATCTCAGCAACTTTAAGGTATCCTGGGCACAAGTTGTTCAGGGCTTTGTATATCAACAGAAGAACCTTGAACAGGTCCCAGTAGCATATGGGCAGCCGGTCCACATAACATCGCCGACACTTCGTTTGATCAAACTTACCTTTCTTGATATCTACAGGAGCATGACTAAAGGAACTTTAAAGACTGAATCTTCCTTTTGGACACAATTTGAATTAGTTTTCTGTTTGTGGATTCTGTAGTAGATCTTGTACATAGCTCTCTCATTTTTGGGATTATTAATATAAGATTTAGAATGTAGAATGGTTTGGTAGCATTTTGTGTGCCGCTTATGTGCTGCTTACTTTATACTGGTCTACTACAAGAATTGGCAGCATAGGTTCATTTCTTCGGTACACGTATTTCAGCAGTGGTGCTGTGTGCTGCTGTCCATCTGTCCCCAACTGCAATTTAGCTGCTACGTTCTGCTCCAGCTGCAGCTTTGTGTCCTCCATTCCTCTCACTCTTGACTGAATGTTCTCCTTGTTTCTCCAGCAGGTTCAGTTCCCACTGTGCGCTGGTAGACGCTTGAAGCAAATCTCACACACCTTCTCCAGAAGGAAGAGGCTTTCAAAGAAAGGAAAACAACAGGATGTTTCTTGGCTCTTCCCACTTCCTCTAACAGAAACTGTGATTTTGACCTAACAGTTAGGTTATTCACTAAAGGCAAATATGCTGCTCCTGAGGCTGTTAAGTGCCTTCACTGTTCCCTGACCTTGCTGAACAAATTCCTCTTTCCCGCCTAGGTGGTTTTTATAGCTGCAGGCTTAAACTCTGTCCTACCTGTGCTCACAACAATATGGTTCCCTGGAAACTCCCTAGACATAGAGGTTCCTACTGTGTCCCTGTGACTCTCAAACTGTTACTGGAAAGTGTGTGCGAGAGAAAGAAAGAGATAGAAAAAAATAATCTTCAGAATGGAATGGGGATGAACTTCACGCCTGGGGATGGGAGACAAATGCAATCGTCCTGTCCATTGGGATTCTCCAAACTTTCTCTTCTCAGGCCTTGCCCCTCACCTGGTTGTTTTCACCTGGCTGTCAATGCATCATTGAACTCTGATGATGGCTAGAAGCAGGGTGTGGAAGCATGTGTAAAAGTTTACATCTGTTGCTCCACCCATTTTTGCTTCTGGCCCCACCTACCAGTAGCACACCCCCCCCCCCGCCCCCATTGCTCACAAGGGAATACGACCCTCGGGCTGAAAAGTTTACATGACCCTGGCTTGGAAGATGCTACCAAATAATGAATATGCTCTCTGTGTGCGTAGCTGGGTGTTTTCATTTTTCAATCCTTGTGTGGCATGACAAGCCCTGCATTTCAGCAGTTTTGTACGAGGCCAGTCAGGTTCTCTGCTGTCCCCTGTGCAACCCTTTGAAACGCCCCCCCCCCCCCCAGCAGCAGTTCCTTCCTGAACCAAATAAAGCTTCCGCAGTAAGCAGATAGTTGTGTTTGACTCCAAATTTTTGTACAAGCTGCTTTGAGGCCAGTTATGTTCCTATTTATCTGAGCTATCCTAGTATAAATTACACAAAGCCTGAGCTGGAGGTATTTGTACAAGCTGATCCAGTTCATACTATCTATCAGTGTGTCTTCCTCATCCATTTAGCTCCCAGAGTTTTCTTTCTTTGTCTTGGAGTTGCTATGTTTGCTAAAATAACTCCGGTCCAGATTGTTCATCATGAGCTAACTTCCTGCTCTTACAACATGTCCGCAAGTAGCCTTTCCTCATAAGATGCTGAGATTTTTTCATACAGCTAACAGGAAGTCTCTCTTCCTCCTTGGCCGCTAGATGTTAGCGCCTTGCTATGTGCAAAGTAACAAGCGTAATCACTGAAGATGGGTTAGTTAAACCTGCTAGCTAGCAGCACATGGCACCTGAGGTAGGGATAGGTAGAAAGAATCAGTCCCCAAATCATCATAACGCTTGTCAAACGGCAGAAGTGCCACAGCTCAGTGGTAGAGAACATGTCTTCTATGCAGAGGGTTCCAGGTTCAGTCCCAGACATCCTCAGATGGCTCTGGGAAAGGCTGCCAGAAGCAGTGGAAGGTCTCTGCACTAGGTATGGAGAACCTTTGGCCCTCCAGATGTTGCTGAACCACAAATCCCATCATTCATCACTGTTGGACATGCTGGCAGGGGCTGATGGGAGATGTAGTTAAGCAATGTCTGGAGGGTCAAAGGTTCCCCACACCTGCACTACATGGCCATCAGGTGTCTTCTATGCAGAGGGTTCCAGGTTCAGTCCCAGACATCCTCAGATGGCTCTGGGAAAGGCTGCCAGAAGCAGTGGAAGGTCTCTGCACTAGGTATGGAGAACCTTTGGCCCTCCAGATGTTGCTGAACCACAAATCCCATCATTCATCACTGTTGGACATGCTGGCAGGGGCTGATGGGAGATGTAGTTAAGCAATGTCTGGAGGGTCAAAGGTTCCCCACACCTGCACTACATGGCCATCAGGTGTTATTGGACTTTAACTTATACATTTATAAAACCTTAATTTCTGTGTCAACAGTGTTCTTTTTTAAAAAAAAAGATATTTATTAAGATTTCAAACAATAAAACAAGCTTCACAAAACAGGGTACAAAAAAAGAAAAAACACACCATCACCTTCTATCCAAAAAACAGAAAAGCACAATAGGAAAGAAAAAAGACATAAAAAAGACATAGAAAAAAAACCAGTTTCTTAGATATTATTCTCATAATCTTCCTTCCAGACTCCCTCACATCTCCCTTTTCTGTGTTCCCATTTACACAATCTTATTCAGCAATACCTCACCTTCTTTCAAATCTTATTTCATATTATACATTTCAACTATTATGCCTCCAATTCTTCCCCATTTTTTCATGTTATTTAAGTTTGACATAATATTATTCTGACTTCACCTTTGTTCTGTAAACCATTTTTTACATACTCCTTTCAACTATATCACTAATACCATATTATCTTTATATCCCGCATCCTTCTAGCATTCATACAATTTACAATACTTTTGCAAGTAGTCTTTAAATTTCTTCCAATCCTCTTCCACTAGCTCTTCTCCCAGGTCTCAGATTCTGCCGGTCATTTCTGCCAATTCCATATAGTCTATCAGTTGCATCTGCCATTCTTCCAGAGTGGGCAAATCTTGTGTCTTCCAGTGCTTTGCGATAAGTATTCTTGCTGCTGTTACTGCATACATAAAGAAAGTTCTGTCCTTTCTTGGCACCATTTGGCCGACAATGCCCAAAAGGAAGGCCTCTGGTTTCTTAGGGAAGGTATATTTAAATACCTTTTTCAATTCATTATAGATCATTTCCCAGAAAGCCTTGGCACGTCCACCAAAGGTGAAAGAATGTTCCCTCAGTTTCTTTACATTTCCAACACTTATTGTCTGGCAAATGGTATATTTTTGCAAGCTTGACTGGGGTCATGTACCACCTGTATATCATTTTCATAATATTTTCTTTCAAGGCATTACATGCCGTAAATTTCACACCAGTGGTCCATAACCGTTCCCAGTCAGCAAACATAATATTATAGCCAATGTCTTGCGCCCATTTTATCATAGCTGATTTGACCGTTTCATCCTGAGTGTTCCATTTTAACAGCAAGTTATACATTCTTGAAAGTACCTTAACTTTAGGTTCTAGCAATTCTGTTTCTAATTTCGATTTTTCCACCTGGAAACCTATTTTTCTGTCCATATTAAAAACCTCCCTAATTTGACGATAATGTAACCAATCTCGCACTTTATCTTTTAGTTTCTCAAAACTCTGCAATCTCCATGTGTCTCCTTCTTTTTCTAATATCTCCCAGTATTTCGGCCACTTGGCCTCCATATTGAGTCTTTTCTGAGCCTTAGCTTCCATTGGTGACAACCACCTTGGGGTCTTATTTTCTAGTAAGTCTTTGTATCTTGTCCAGACATTAAACACTGCTTTCCTGACAATATGGTTCTTAAATGCTTTATGAGCCTTAACCTTGTCGTACCACAGATATGCATGCCACCCGAACACATTATTGAACCCTTCCAAATCCAAAATATCAGTGTTCTCTAGAAGTAGCCAATCTTTTAACCAGCAGAAAGCTGCTGATTCATAGTATAGTTTCATGTCTGGCAGGGCAAACCCCCCTCTTTCTTTAGCATCAGTCAGTACTGTGTCAACAGTGTTCTTGACAGGCTTGAAAGCCCAGTGGGAAAGGGATTTGGGTGTAAGGTAAAGGTAAATGATCTCTGGACTATGGGGTACAGCGCTCATCTCGCTTCAGGCTGAGGGAGCTGGCATTTGTCCAAAGACCGTTTTCTGGGTTATGTGGCCAACTAAACTGCTTCTGGTGCAAAAGAACACTGTGATGGAAGCCACAGTGCATGGAATTGCTGTTTACCTTCCCGCCGCAGTGGTACCTACTTATCTACTTGCACTGGTATGCTTTCAAACATCTAGGTTGGCAGAAGCTGGGACAGAGCAACGGGAGCTCACCCCGCCGCACAAATTCGAACCTTCTGATCAGGAAGCCCAAGAGGCTCAGTGGTTTAGACAACCGCGCCACCCGGGTCCCTTGCAGATTTGGGTGTACACATAGAGGACATTGCATGATCTGGGACAAAGCACCATTTAGGTATACCTCTGCAATCAACTGCTATTAAGACTCTCTACCAGTGGTATATGCACCTGCTCCTTTTGAGCAAGATAAACAGCAATAATGCAGCATTGTGTTGGAGGAATTATGGGGACACTTATTCTCTTGTGGTGGGAGTGTCCTTGAGTGCATTGTTTTTGGACCAAGGTGTTTTGTGAGTGGGGTCTGATTAACAATCAAACCATTCCTTTGGACCCGAAACCTGCCCTTTTGTCACTTTTTAACTCTGATCTTTGGACCTTTTTCAAAAATACCTTGATGGTACCACAGCTCACCACTGCATCTCATGATGGTGGCACAGCTCACCATTGCAAACTATTTGCAGCCTCTAGAAAGCGACCTTTATGAAATTCAATGGACAAAATTTTGGGACCTCATACTGATGGATAAATTGAACAATAGAACAAACTATAAACATCCATAATTACAATATGCAATGACAGAAAGTACTTCTTCATATAAGTTCATAGTTAGACTATGGCACTCGCTCCCAGAAGAGGCCGTGATGGCCACTAACTTGTGTGGCTTTAAAAGAGGAATGGACAAATTCTTGGGAGGATAAGATTGTCAGTTGGCTCCCTGCCATGATGGCTAAACTCCGTCTCCACAGTCGGAGGCAGCTGTGTTTCTGAATATCAGGTTTTATACCTCTGCCCGCTTCCCTCTCTGAAACTTTTATTTTAAAAGCTGAGCTTTTTTGTGGCTTTTTCTTTGACTGAAGGGGTTGCCTTGGCGATAGGAAGTGCGGTGTTTGTTTTTTGCCTGTGTACACACACTATGCATTTAAGGTACATCGTGACTTCCCCATAGAATTCTGGGAGCCGTGGTTTGTTAAAGGTGCTGAGAATTGTAGCTCGGTGAGGGGGAAAACTACAACTCCCAGGATTCTTTGTGGGGGGATGTCATGTGTGTTGGATGTGCTTTAGGGACAAAAACTTCCAAGTTCCAGTCCGTTGCTATATAAATCAATCCATTTTTGCGTGTCCTCAAAACGGATCACTATCCCTTAAAATCCACAAACCTTTCCTCCTGGAGTGAATTAGACCCCCTGATCAATTTACAGAAGGAAAGAGGAGGAGACTGGAGAAGCCACTGTTAGGCACCCGACCCTGTCCCCTTTTCTTGGTTCATTTGGATGAGAAAAGTCCTCTTTTGCAAGGGGAGAGGAGGACTGACCGGGATCTAAGAGATGGGCGATTTTGCAAAGCTAGGCTGGGGCTGAGTGGCTGGCGAATGAGTAAGCGCGAGAAGAGAACCGCGTGTTTATAAAGTCAGAGGAGGATCCAGCGAGAACCGCAACATATTGGTTCACGTCCCCTCCCCACCCCAAAAAGTATATACAGTAGAGACTTCTTTCGTTTCGCCCCGTTTTTCGTAAAGAGAGAGAGAGAGAGAGAGAGAGAGAGAGAGAGAGAGAGAGAGAGAGAGAGAAACGCTTTTTTGCAAGCGTCGTGTTTCCTCTTGCAAAGCGCGCAGGGTGGGGGGTAGGTGCGATTTTTGAAAAGAAAGACAGAAAAAAGTGTTGCTTGAAATCTGATCGCGCTTTTGCCAAGCCTTGAATGAATCGGGTCGGGTTGCGGAGAGGACTGGGTCCCCCTCCTCGAGGAGGTAAGTGAGCAGAGGGAGTCGTGAAATTTGTCCAGGTTTGGGGTGGGCAGCTTCTCGTGGGTTGCCTGGCGTTGCAAAACCACACAACCCAGTTTCTCAACTCAGGCCGAGTGAAAAACAAAACCGCTTTACTTGGATGTGTAAAAACCTCTCTTTGCTGGAAAAAAACCCGGAGGAGCGGATCTGAGCCACTTGGAAGTTCGTTGAATTTCTGAAAATCCGTGCGGCTTGATAGCTGACTTTTTTCGCATTGATTTTAATGGGAACTATGTCCAGCTCACTGAATGTTTTAAAACTGCATTAACAGGGTGTGTGCTCACGTTAGGGCCTTAGAGCTCAGTGAAGTTGTTCCTCGCCTTCATACCTTGCCGGTTTTTCCCCACCTCCCAACCTTCCACCAGTTGTTCACATCAGCACGGCTTCATTAGGGGCAGATTCATACCCTGCTTGACACATCTTAGCTGAGAGACGTGACTGGCCCAAGGCTGACCCAATGATTTCCATGGCTGGGGGAGAATTGGAACCTGGGTCTTCCCAGTCCTAGTTTGACACTCTTAGCTGCTTAACCGTCCTGGCTTAGTGCGAACTGAAATTGTCCCACTGCCAATGATTTTTCTACTATTTTTCTTCCCTGCCGGTCAGAGAAGCAGAATAATATCTCCACTGGTTACAGTTTTGCATTTTGATACTCTAGACAGCATCTTTTTAGCATAGGCAGCATTTTATAAAATAGCTTCGATTATCTAGAATATTGCTACTTGGGGGCCCACCCCCGGCAATGCCTTCCCCTCTCTCATATGTGAAGCAGCAGCCATCAGTTATTTCAGATGTCTTTGGGAAATGTATCTTTTTGCCCAGGCTTTCCCAAACCCACAAGACTGCACTGTGTTTTATGCATTCTCTGGAGGTTTTTTGTTTTTGTTCTGTATGCTGTTATAAGGGATGCGGGTGGCACTGTGGACTAAACCACTGAGCCTCTTGGACTTGCTGATCAGAAGGTCAATGGTTCAAATCTGTGCGAAAGGGTGAGATCCTGTCGCAACTTCTGCCAACCTAGCAGTTTGAAAGCACACCAGTGCAATAGATAAATAGGTACCCCTGTGGCGGGAAGGTAAACGGCGTTTCTGTGCACTCTGGTTTCCGTCATGGTATTCTGTTGTGCCAGAAGCGATTTAGTCATGCTGGCCACGTGACCTGGAAAGCTGTCTTTGGACAATCACTGACTTGCTCGGCCTAATGCGAGATGAGCGCCACACCCCATAGTCACCTTTGACTGGACTTAACCATCCAGGGGTCCTTTACCTTTTTTTGCCTATACAGTATGCTGTTCTGCTGATTTTAGGTTTTCTTTTTGCTTTTGTTTTAATGACATATTGTTTGTTTTTTGCACTGTACACCGCTTAGAGATTTTGGAAATACTAAGTGGTATGTAAATGCTTTTAAATAAAGAATACAATTTTGTAACCCTTACAACAACCTTGTAAGGTAGATCAATATAATGATCTCAATTTTGGAGGGAGCGGTAGGCTGAGAGATAGAGAAGAGCTTGCCTAAGGCAGGAGTAAAATCAAAGTTGTGTATTTCCTTATTAGTAGCTCATGCAAGGCAGCTTTCTAGCCTTGTTATATAACATTACAGAATTCTAGGCTTACATGTGCAAAAAACTGGGCATGCAGGAAAATCTGAAGTATTTTTAATTCTGGTTTTATAGGTGCTAGGGAATATGTACCCTTTGTGATTACAAGTTTCCAAAATATTCAGTGGGTTGTGTTACCCACAACAGACAAAGTGAGAAGAGTGATTTGAAGCACACCACATAAACATGTTCCTCTCTTTCCGAAACGCTTTCTCTCTTAAAAAAAAGAAAAGGCTTAATTAGATTCAGATCAGCTCTTAATAAAAAGGTCAACAGCTGTCGGAGCCAAGCTGTCATGCCTCTTCAGTTGTTTGTGGTTCAGTGTGGCTGATGGAACACCCCTTTTCAATGTAAAACACACTGTCATAGAGAACCTTTGACTTGAAGGCTTCACTAAGCTCCCTTTACATGGCTCTCTTTTTATGTTCCATTTGGTGGAGATATTTTCCATTTACGTTGCATTTTCCAACGTAGCACCTTTCATGACTGCTGCATCAGATCATTTTTGTTTGTGGTGTTAGGCAATGATGCCTAACGTGAAGTAGCAGTAGTTGGTGTGTGTGTGTGTGGATTCGATTTAGTTTGGCATTTGAAAGCGAGCTTACAATATTTGCACTTTCTGAAACAGGCAAAGCAAAAACAACTATCCTTCAAAATTTGTGCTTTCCCAAATTTTACAATGCAGTTCTCCAGCCACAAGTAATGTACAAAGTTCCACACATACTAGGGAAATGTTATCCAGCCCTGGGTCTCCAGTTGTTGTCAAACATATTCTATTAGAGGTAATTGATTTGCAGAAGCGTGGATGTTAGAGAAAATGGCACACAAAAACCTGCACATTACAGGAAATCCGTACTGAAATCCATAGCTGTCAACTTTTCCCTTTTCTTGCGAGGAATCCTATTCGGAATAAGGGAATTTCCCTTTAAAAAAAGGGAAATGTTGACAGCTATGACTGAAATCATGATAAATTTTCATGAGAACCTTTAGAAAAATAATGATGTACAAACTGATGTGGAAATCTGGGGACTGAGAAAATGAGAAAAGTGAGAGAATCAGAAAGTGATTTAATTTTCCATGCCTACTTGACAAGTAGTGGGACGTGGGTGGTGCTGTGGGTTAAACCACAGAGCCTAGGACTTGCCGATCAGAAGGTCGGCGGTTCGAATTACCACGACGGGGTGAGTTCCCGTTGCTCGGTCCCTGCTCCTGCCAACCTAGCAGTTCGAAAGCACGTCAAAGTGCAAGTAGATAAATAGGTACCACTCTGGTGGGAAGGTAAACGGCATTTCCGTGCACTGCTCTGGTTCGCCAGAAGCGGCTTAGTCATGCTGGCCACATGACCCAGAAGCTGTATGCCGGCTCCCTTGGCCAGTAAAGCAAGATGAGCGCCGCAAAACCAGAGTCGGTCATGACTGGACCTAATGGTCAGGGGTCCCTTGACCTTGACCTTACTTGACAAGTAACACCTAACTTGGCAGTGGCATACAACCTTTTCCTTTTGCAAAAATTAAAACTAAAGAGAAGCATTGTGTTCCTCACCACCATCTTTGTGTTTTCCTCTTTCTCTCCCCTTTAGATTCAGGATGATGACATCTTCAGCTAGTCACGACTGAGAGGCTCTGCTGTCAAACTGAGTCAAACTTCTTCTTGCCATTTTCTCCTCCATCCTGCTCAGCTCTCTTGGAAAGTGGACCACACCCTTCTCCTCCCTGGAGAGCTGGTAGCCTCTGTAGTCATGGGTCCTGGCCTATTACTGGCATCTCTGTTCTGTGTGTGCTTCTTGCTGCATGAGGTGGGTTCTCTGAGCCTCACTGAGAACCCTAAGAAACAGAAGGCAGAGCATATGCTCCGCATTAATGAGGTCAATGCAGATAACCCAGGGATCGACACCTTGGAGTATGTGGAGTTGTATCACACAAGTGGCCAGCAGACCCCTCTAGATGGCTACTCCTTGGTCTTTTACAATGGCAAGGGCAATATGGCCTACAAAGTCCAGGATCTTGGGGGCTTTTCCACCAATAACGAAGGCTTCTTCCTCTTGGGGTCCTCTACGGTCATTCCGAAGCCATCGGTGATCCTGCCTAACAACACAATCCAGAACGGGCCAGATGCTATTGCGCTCTATTTTGGGACAAAGAAGCTGCATGAGGGAATGACCGTCACCAACGAAGGGCTGGTGGATGCTTTGGTCCATAAGTCTAAAATGAGTGACAGAGCGGATGAGCTGGTCCGTGTTCTGACCCCAGGTGTGGAGCCTTTCCTGGAGGACCCTTTCTTCAGGACCACAGATGAGGCACTGGAGAGATGCCAAGGGACAGATTCTCATTGGTTCTTCCAAGTGGGTGCGCCTACCCCAGCCATGGATAACCACTGCATCCCTTTTTCTCAGCTGAACGAATCGGCCGTGTTGATCAATGAGGTTAACATTGTGTCGTCCCCTGGAGAGTTTGAGTTTGTTGAGCTACAAGGCCGTCCTTCAACTCAAGTAGATGGCTTGGTACTGGTGTTGATTGAGGGGAGCACCCAAGAGATTTACTTTGTGATGGAGGTGCATGGCAAGACATCCCCTGATGGGCTGCTTCTCCTTGGCCCAGGCCAGTTCAACTCCTCAGGTAGGGCTGGGCTGCTGCTCATGGTGTTCGCATCCTCTCACATACCAAGGGTGGAATGTGTAGCAAGATGTCTTATACCAAGTCAAGCCATTGGGCCATCTAGTTTAGTATTGTCCAGACCAGGGTTTCCCAAGTTTGGGTCTCCAGGTGTTTGTGGACTACAATTCCCATCATCCCATGACCACTGATCTTGCTAGCTAGGGATGATGGGAGTTGTAGTCCGTTGGAAAGCAAAAGGAATGCAAGATAAATCTGAGCACCGTCTCTAGCAATATGGCATTGTGTGTCCATGTGGGTGTTTCCTTGGGCTGATTAACAGGTTGTTTTAATAGGAATAAACCCTCGTTTTTCTTCTCTTGCTTTGACCTCCAGTTGACCTGCCATTCCCCCAGAACACCAGAAGACCCCTCCTCAGGGCAGGTGCCAATGCTGTTGCCCTGTACAGAGGGACCCCTGCCAGCTTTGCTGTGGGAGCTGCTGTGTCAGCAACAGACCTCCTGGATGCCTTGGTGTACTCTACAGCTGAAAGTGCCGATTTGAAGCTGCAGGATGTCTTGACTCCTGGGAAGCCCCTCTTTCATGCAAGAGAGAGGTGAGAAAAAGAAGGGCAGGCAATTTCTGTGGCCTTCCTTTCCAGTGAGGGAGCCCACCACACCGCAGGGCCAGATTCCATGCAGCTATTTTATTTATTGAATTTATATTATTTCATAACTCTATGCACTGCTGGATTGTAAGAAAAACCCCTCAAAGACAAAACAATAAAATCAAGAAAAGTTCAGAAATATATAATTATCAACATCATTTTATTTGTATGCTGCCTTTCCATAGTTGAAACTATGTTCAAGGCAGCTTACAACATGACAAGATTTACATAATTACAAACATAACAGAAGTCATAAACAATAAATAAAACGCATCAAAAAGTACATAACCAAATGGAAACGATTTCCACGTAAATCATAAGATCTAAAACTAAAGATACAACAGTAATATCAATAACAGCAACAAGCTCTCTCAACCTCCCGTGAACAATACTCCGGCCCAAGAATCTGTTCAACAGCCTCAGCTTTTGTAGCTGGAGTCAGTCCCAAAGGAGCCCAAGGGTGGCAAGGCAGCCCAGCTACAAACATGCAAGTGAGGGATATCTTGCATAAAGTGATCTATTTACTTTGGGTTGTATCTAATGCTTGACCTCCTCAGAGTAGACCCATTGAAATCTGTGGATGCAACTAACTTAAGCTGCTTAAATTCAGTAGAACTAACTGTATAGGGCTTAATTTGAGACAACTATCTATTGGTTGCCAGTTCATTTCCAAGCCCAATTTAAGGTGCTCACACTAGTGTTTAAAGCATGAAATGATTTAGGCCGCAGTCTATAGCGTAAGATTAGTCACTCAGCTTTTCACCCTGTTAATCTCCATCAGGTCTCAGCAAAATGATACATCTGTGAACCGCTGTGCCTGTTGCTCCGTCGCCCGGGATCCCTCCGTTTATGCTCTCGGCAAGCCCACGCCTGGGCAATTCAATGACTGTCCCAAGAGACGCTTTGGGCAAACCATTTCCTTCTGCCTTCAAGTTGCAGGTGGGTGCTGCAGCCTCCAGATCAATCAAAGCAGTGCAGATCAGTTACTTTGGGATCTCAGCGTAATGGCTGTATGGCAGGGGTTGGGAAT
This sequence comes from Podarcis muralis, assembly GCF_964188315.1. NCBI lineage: Eukaryota > Metazoa > Chordata > Lepidosauria > Squamata > Lacertidae > Podarcis > Podarcis muralis. The sequence goes on from NC_135668.1 coordinate 39,189,457, forward strand.
TTCTAGCCTGAATCAGGCAGTTGTCCTTATTTGGCCCACAAAACTCACCCCCCCCCAACCACACCTTCCTGACTGTGTTGTCTTCCATATGAAAATCCAAATTCAATGTAGTAATTCCCAACAGATATCTTATTAATAGGCGAGTACGCATACATGGGGACGCGGGTGGCGCTGTGGGTAAAAGCCTCAGTGCCTAGGACTTGCCGATCGAAAGGTCGGCGGTTCGAATCCCCGCGGTGGGGTGCACTCCCGTTGCTCGGTCCCAGCGCCTGCCAACCTAGCAGTTCGAAAGCACCCCCGGGTGCAAGTAGATAAATAGGGACCGCTTACCAGCGGGAAGGTAAACGGTGTTTCTGTGTGCGGCTCTGGCTTGCCAGAGCAGCAATGTCACGCTGGCCACGTGACCCGGAAGTGTCTGCGGACAGCGCTGGCCCCCGGCCTCTTGAGTGAGATGGGCGCACAACCCCAGAGTCTGGCAAGACTGGCCCATACGGGCAGGGGTACCTTTACCTTTACCTTACGCATACATGTACAACGTTGATCAGTTTTTTGTTGTCTTCTGTATGAAGTCCCAAATCATTGTAGCAATTTAGAACAGGTATTTTATTAATAAGCATGCACACATATATGTACAACAACAATCAATTGAACATAATCTTTAGTAACTCTTGAAGTTACAGCCTCCAGGTTGACAGTGTTGGTGTTCTTGTTTTAAAGCTGCAAGAATCTTGGTGCAGATGTTAGCATTGATTAAAAAGAAAAAGGTAAAGGGACCCCTGACCATTAGGTCCAGTCGTGGCCGACTCTGGGGTGTGGCACTCATCTTGCTTTATTGGCCGAGGGAGCCCGCGTACAGTCATGTGGCCAGCATGACTAAGCTGCTTCTGGCGAACCAGAGCAGCGCATGGAAACGCCGTTTACCTTCCCGCCGGAGCGGTACCTATTTATCTACAGTGGTACCTCGCAAGACGAATGCCTCACAAGACGGAAAACTCGCAAGACGAAAGGGTTTTTTGTTTTTTGAGCTGCTTCGCAAGACGATTTTCCCTATGGGCTTGCTTTGCAAGACAGAAACGTCTTGCAAGTTTGTTTCCTTTTTCTTAACACCGTTAATACAGTTGCGACTTGACTTCGAGGAACAACTCATAGCACGCGGTCTGGTAGCCTTTTTTGAGGTTTTTGAAGACTTTGGTGATTTTTGAAGCTTTTCCAAAACTTTTCCGACACTGTGCTTCGCAAGACGAAAAAAATCGCAAGACGACAAAACTCGCGGAACGAATTAATTTCGTCTTGCAAGGCACCACTGTACTTGCACTTTGACATGCCTTTCAAACTGCTAGGTTGGCAGTTGCAGGGACCGATCAACAGGAGCTCATCCCATCGCGGGGATTCGAACCACCGACCTTCTGATTGGCAAGCCCTAGGCTCTGTGGTTTAAGAACCCATATTTCTGTGCCAGAAAGGCAGAATGGTGCAGTGGTTAGAGTCTCAGACTATGGACCTGGGAGATTCACATTCAAATCCCCACTCAGGTGATGAACTCCCTCATCGACCTTGAGCTGGCCACCATCTCAGCCTAAGCTACACAAAAGGCCTCTCTTCAGGGTTGTTGTAAAGTAAAATGGGTGATTGTAAGGGGAGGGGGAGAAGGGCTATGTATGTTTTGATCTCAGCTGCTTGCATCTGTGGAACTGGCACGCACCCTCCCTCCAATATTTTTTATTGAATTTTATCCATATAACCCAAATAACCAAGTAGAACGTCATGAGACAAACTCATGAAAACTAAACCTAACAAAGGGTGGCATGGGATGGTACGTTCACAAGAAGAAATGAATAAAGCTGGTTGTCTGGATATTTGCAATAGGAAGTTGGGAGCCCAAAAGTAGGTGGCGGGTGCCAGAGCCAATGACGGAGCCAACCAATTCTAGTTCTGCAGCCATCTTTATTCCCGCTGAGTTCTGTAAGAGGCAACAGTGAGAGTAAGGAGGAGGAGACTGACAGGCAGGTTGCAAGAACAAGGCAGGAAGGGAGGGGCAGACTGTGGTTGGTAGGGCAGTGTCTTGTTTGCCTCCACTGGATACAACCCTTTAAACAAGCAGTATATGTAGAAAAAAGGAAAAGCTAATCATAGAATTGCTGAGTTGGAAGGGAGTCTCGAGGGTCATCTACTCAAACTCCCTGCAATGCAAGAATCTCAACATGTGGTCTCCCATCCAATTTGAAACAGTACTGGACCCTGCTTAGCTTTGCAACCATGCTAGCAGTTTTTATCGCTGCATCTTACACATATGTGCATCTGTCCCATGCTGCAATGTTGTCTTGCGTTTCCTAAGATTGTCAGGAAGAGTCCCTGGAGAAAAGCAAGGTGCAGATGTTTTTGTCCCAAGTCCTGGATAAACGATGCAACTGTGGAGTATCTCCTGCTTATTTCAAAGGTAAATTGCCTGTAATATATAAGTCTGGGCTTTGGTCTATATGAGCTTATTTATTTACTTACTTACTTACTTACTTACTTTAAAAAAAAAACATTTTAAAGAGGAACAGGGGAGTGGCAGGACAAAGGGTCAAACAAGAGCCGTCTCCAGGGGGTGGTAAGTTTGGGCATCTGTCAGGGCCCCCAAACCAGGAGGCCCCTAACATTGCTACCATTTCCCCTTTGCACAGTTTATTCAGTTAGGGCCACATTCACACCATTCATTTAGAGCACTATGATACCACTTTAAACAGTCATGGCTGCCCTGAAAGAATCGTGGGAACTGTGGCTTGTTAAGGGTGCTGAGAGTTGCTAGGAGAGCCCCTTTCCCCTCACAGAGCTACACTATTCAGACTGGTTTTACAAGAAATCCCTCTTCACAGGGAACTATCTTAAGTTTACTCTCTACATTTACTCATCATTTTGCAATTTATTTATTTTTTAGACGTGCTTTCAGAAATTCAGCAGCATTTTCGTGTGTGTACTATGTACACATTTTGGGTGTATTTTTTAAAAAAATAAAATTTAACAAAGAAAGAAAAGAGAAGGAAAAAGAAAGCAAAGAGTGAAAAACATTCATCAGCTCACATTAAGAATACAGAAGCCATCAATACACCCATCTTAAAATGACCGGCTACATGAGGAGACAAATTCATGATGGAAAAACCTATCAATGGCTACTAACTATTATGGCTCTGCTCTGCCTCCACAGTTGGAGGCAGCAATGCTTTTGAATGTTTGTTACTGGAAACCACAGGAGGAGAGAGTGATCTTGGGCAAGAATCCTGCTTGCTGGTTTCCCACAGGAATCTGGTTGGCCACTGTGAGAACAGGATGCTGGACTAGATGGGCCCTTGGCCTGAACCAGCAGGCCCTTCTTATGTTGTTAAGGACTGTCTCATTCATAACAGCCTGCCTGTACCTTAAGATCTACTTCTGAAGCCCTCTTGAGGCACCAACCTCCCAAAGTACTTAGGCTATTGAGCGCACAGAACATGGCATTTGTGGTGGTGGCCCCACAGTTCTGGATCCCATTTTGATATTAGCCTAGCCCTTTTGGTGGTGGCTCCACCATTGTGGAGCGCAGTCCCATTAGGCAAGTCCTGAATGAAGATATACCAGTTTTAGAAAGTTCCGAGGACATTGTGGAAATACAGGGCTGTAGCCTGAAGGTTATTTCCATTTTTGGTTTTCTTTTCTCCTCAGATCCTGCTGTAGCCTGTCAGGGCCCACAACTGGTTTTCACTGCTTTCCTGGCTGCCAGGTCGACAGAGCAACTCAGCAGCCTGCTGAAGGCCTTCTCGCTTCTCATTGAGAGCAAGGAGGTGCTGCACTTTGGGAAATGGAATGGAACGGCGGTGAAGGCTTGCTTGAGAGATGCTAACATGACAGACGGGCCTCCAGGTAATGATGAAACGCCAGGCACATGGGTGCTGTACGGCTGGGCAATGATGCATTAGGGAAAGCCAGGCTTTGCTAGGGTTCAGCTTTGAAAGGGGTAATTCCCCGCAAAGGAAAATATCTTTTTAAATCGCGTGAAGAGTGTATTTCCCTCCTTATTTTAGTTATATTTATTTATCTACTATATATTTTGGAATTTTGGTATGATGGTTGCTGAGGTTGAGGAGCAGCTTTTTGTCTATGTTTGGATGCAGTTGGACGCCATTTTGAATCAAGATGGCGGGCTGACTCTTTCAAAACTGCACTGGTTTTAATAAGTGGTTTTTGGTTTCTTAGAATTCCTGAGCAATGCCAACTGTAAGGCTGCTTGTTTATTTTATTTATTTGTCGCTTTTCACACAGGGAGGAATGCCCCAGAGTGACCTAACAGCATTAAAAATCATTTAAACCCTGTAGGAAACAACAATAAAACACAATATCTAAACATGCTCACCTCCCCCCACCAAATGTATAAACGGAAAAACCCCACTAAAATATGAGCGCTAAAGCAGGTCAAAAACCCATACCTCACTACGCTCCCAATTAATAACCAAAGGCCTGGGTCAACAGAAATGATTCAGCCTGGTGTCTGAAACCAGACAATCATTGTGCCAGGCATATTTTCCTACAGGGAACATTCTATAAACAGGGAGCCACCACCAAGGAGGCCATTTCTAGTGTTGCCATCCTCCTAACCTTTCTCGGAGAAAGCACTTGGAGAATGGCCTCTGATGGTGAAAACAGAGTCCCCCTCGAAAAAACAGGGCCAAACCCCAAGGATTGGAATCGCCAGGCATTTGTTGTGGTCCAGAAACCAGCAAAGGGGGGTGGGGTTGGCATGATCCTGCTACTTCTCTTAAAAAAAAAACACCTCTACATGTTCAGTGTGATGTGACTTTGCTCTTTAAAGTGGTCGTGCCGGAAAGGACAACCGAAGCGACTCCCTTGACTGAGCTGCTTATCAACGAAGTGAATTCAGACAACCCAGGAGGCCGAGAGGACACTGAATACATTGAGCTCTTCTATCCCGGGGAAGCACCGTTTGCTCTCCAGGGCTACTGGCTTGTGCTTTACAATGGGAAGAACAACTTGGCTTACAAGGTGATAAATCTGTCGGGCTACAGGACTGATGAACGAGGCTACTTCCTGGTGGGTAGCACTGGGGTGACCCCCAAGCCCCAGATTGTCCTGCCTGACAATACCATCCAGAACGGACTGGACGCTGTGGCTCTCTACCGCAGCAATCCCAACGCCACCTACAAAATGAACATGCCCCTAACCAATGTGGGGCTGGTGGATGCCCTCATCTACAAGGCCCGGGGCTCAGACAACGCCGACAAGCTGCTTGCTGTTCTTGCCCCAGGCCAGAGGGTCCTGCTTGAAGATGATTCTCACAGCAGCCAAGACGAGTCCCTCAGCCGATGTTACAGCCTGCGGCCGAGAGACCACAGCAGCTTCCAGGTAAGTGGCAGGATGCTGGCTTTGGCCAGAAGGAGCCCTCAGGTGTAACGCTGGAAGCTGACATGTGCCATTGCTCTCTCTAGTTCAGTGTTGTTGGCAGCAGGGTGGACTCTGCACCAGCCTTTGCCAACCTGGTGCCCTCCAGATGTTTTGGGCTACCGTTCTCATCGGCCTGAGCCAAATCCCAAACATCTGGAAGGCACCACGTTGCCAAAGGCTGCTCTTCACTGGTTGGCAGTGCCTGGCAAATGCTGTCTCTTTCAGATAGGAATGTTTTCCAGCCCAATCTGGAAATGTTGGGGGTTAAACTTTGGGATCTTTTGCATGAGAAACCTTAGCTGTAGACTCCCTTCTTTCCTCCAGCAAGCTTAAGACAGCAAATATGCCTTAAGCCCACCCCCCATTTTATCCTCCCTACAAGCCAAAGTTGTCCAGTGAGCTTCATTCTTGAGTGGGGATTTGAACCTGGGTTTCTCCAGTCATAAGGGACGTGGGTGGCACTGTGGGTTAAACCACAGAGCCTAGGACTTGCCGATCAGAAGGTCGGCGGTTCGAATCCCTGCGACGGGATGAGCTCCCGTTGCTCAGTCCCTGCTCCTGCCAACCTAGCAGTTCGAAAGCACGTCAAAGTGCAAGTAGATAAATAGGTACCGCTCCGGCGGGAAGGTGAACGGTGTTTCTGTGTGCTGCTCTGGTTCGCCAGTAGCAGCTTAGTCATGCTGGCCACATGACCCAGAAGCTGTACGCCGGCTCCCTCGGCCAATAAAGCGAGATGAGCGCTGCAACCCCAGAGTCGGTCACGACTGGACCTAATGGTCAGGGGTCCCTTTACCTTTTACCTTCTCCAGTCATATCCCATCTACCTAAAACCAGGGGTAGCCAATATACCCCTGGACTGCTGGACTGCAACTCCCATTATTCCTGACCTCCAAGATACTTTATCCCTACAGCTGTGGTTTCCAACCTTCTTTCTCCACACACCACTTAAGAATTTATTATCATCTTGGTAGACCACTTCATGATTTTTCTGCCCATTGCAGTAATTGTAAAACGCTGTTCTAGATCTAACATGATTTTTATTTTGTATTTTTATTGCTTCTTTTCTTTCTGATATTGTATTTGATTGTATGGCAGTTTGAATTCCCTGTAATTCAGAGAGTAATACAATATAAGAAATAAAAGAAGCAATTAAAATGCAATTTTTAAAAAACCAATATGAGTGTTTAATATGGATATGCCACAGGCCACCTAGCATAAGAACACAAGAAAAGAATGTTGGGTCAGGCCAATGGCCCATCTAGTCTGGCATCCTGTCCTCACAGTGGCCAACCAGATGCCTGTGGGACACCAATGAACAGGATTCAAGCACAATAACACTCTGCCCTCCTCTGGTTTCCAGCAGCAGAAACATTGCTGCCTCTAACTACCCAATAGCCATCAATAAGCCCTTTTCTCTATGAATGAATGACGCTCATGGACCACAGATTGGGAAGCCCCGCTCTACACCTTGACTTATTCTTTCATTATCATTTATTCAATGTATCAGTCGCTTTTCCTTTCCAAAAGCAACTTACAACCAAAGTCTGTTTTAAAACCAAATGCACAGAGGTTAGAAACGTTATTAGAATATGTAATATTTCAGGCCTAGCAAGTCTTTGTGGGTTTCTCCTGCAGGTGACAGAAATGACTCCTTCCCAGGAAAATGCTTGCCCACCTCCTGGCTCAAATTCCACAGAGCAAACGGCCCAGAACCACTCAGTCGTAATCAATGAACTGGGCATGGCCAACCACACCATTCTGTACCGATTCATTGAGCTGAAAGGGAATCCTGGTGTCAGCTTGAAAGGGTACACGTTGATGTTCTTTTCCGGGCACAATGCCATACCATACAGCACTATTCATCTGCAAGGCACATTTGGAAGCAATGGTTTGTTCCTCATCTTGCCAGAAGGACAGTCCAAGACTATCAAGCCTCACGGTATGACATTGACCCTAGGGGTGGATGAATTTGTCAGTTCAAGCTTCTGTCACTTTCTCATTTTTTCCCCAACCTTAAATTCATTTCTCCACATTTCTGAAGCAATCTGCAGATTTTAATTCAGCCACATTTTAGTGAAGATACCTCCTAATAAGCACATTATTCTATGCAATGTTAACTAATATACATTTCCCCCCTAAGCAGTTTCCCATAATTCATTTTTGTATGATTTCACTACTATAGTCATTTTTATGTACGCTTTCCCCTAAGTTGCTGAAAACTGTCCACACTTTACAAGAGTATATTGCAAAAATTGGAGAAGTGTGGGTTTTGGAAGACAAGTGTGTTTTGGTTTGCATATTTATTTGAGAAGTGCAAATTACCGTATTTCTTGTCCCATAGGACGCACCAGCCCATAGGAAGCACCTAGTTTTTTGGGGGGGAAATAAAGGGAATTCCCCCCCCCCTTTATTTCCCCACCAAAACCAGGTCGGGGAATCCAAACCAGGTCGGGGAACAGCGGGATGGCGGCGCTCCGCCTCCCCGCTGTCCCCCGAGCTTGTGGGGCTGGCGCTGGGGAGAAGCGCGCTTCTCCCCAGCACCAGCCTTCAAACCAGGTCGAGGAACAGCGGGATGGTGGCACTGCGCCTCCCCGCTGTCCCCCGAGCTTGTTGACACACAGATAACCTTTTTCTGCTCAGCTTCCACAAATTGAAAAGCTTAATGCGCCCCTTTATCACACACAGCCCAAAACCTTGGCAGCTGATTTACCAGGTTGCAATCTCGGGCTGTAGAGGAGCGCATGTGAATTGCACAGGAAGTGTGGATTGCACAGAAAGATCCATACCATTCACCCTGCTGGGAAATGTTATTAACGAACCCCCCTGCTGTGTGAGAGACATTGGGCCCATCTGCGCTATATATTTAAAGCAGCATTGTACCACTTTAGCAGCCATGACTTCCTTCCAGAGAATCCTGGGAACTGTAGTTTGTAAAGAGTGCTGTTAAGGTAAAGGTAAAGGTACCCCTGCCCGTACGGGCCAGTCGTGTCCGACTCTAGGGTTGTGCGCCCATCTCACTTAAGAGGCCGGGGGCCAGCGCTGTCCGCAGACACTTCCGGGTCATGTGGCCAGCGTGACAAGCTGCATCTGGCGAGCCAGCGCAGCACACGGAAACGCCGTTTACCTTCCCGCCAGTAAGCGATCCCTATTTATCTACTTGCACCCGGGGGTGCTTTCGAACTGCTAGGTTGGCAGGCGCTGGGACCGAGCAACGGGAGCGCACCCCGCCGCGGGGATTCGAACCGCCGACCTTTCGATCGGCAAGCCCTAGGCGCTGAGGCTTTTACCCACAGCGCCACCCGCGTCCCTAAAGAGTGCTGTTAGGAGACCCCTATTTCCCTCACAGAGTTCCTTAAGAGGGGTAATTTATTGTTAAGCCACTCTGGGAGTTGCAGCTCTGTGTGAGGGGAATAGGGGACTCCTAGCCTTTCTCAGCACCCTTAACAAACTAAATTCCCAAGATTCTTTGGAGGAAGTTGTGGCTGTGTAAAGTGCTATGATGGTGCTTTAAATGTAGAGGGCAGATGAGGCCTTCCTCACACTTAGGAATCTGCCTTATACAGTCAAACCTCGGCTGTCAAACGTGTTCCGTTCCGGAAGCCCGTTCTGCTTCCAAAATGTTCGACAACCGAGGTGTGGCTTCCGATTGGTTGCAGGAGCTTCCTGCACTCAAGCGGAAGCTGCGTCGGACATTTGGCTTCCAAAAAACCTTTGGAAACCGGAACACTTACTTCCAGGTTTTCAGCGTTCGGGAGCTCAAACGTTCCAAAGTGGAAGCGTTCGGAAACTGAGATTTGACTGTATTGAGTCAGATCGTTGGTCCCTCTAGCTCAACATTGTCAAAAACTGGCAACGGCTCTCCAGGGTTTTGGACAAGAGTCTTTTCCCAGTCCTACCAGGAGATGCCAGGGATAGAACACTTCACTATGACCCTTTCTCATCTCTCATGCACGTGTGGATGTGGTGGCATACTTTGCAAGCTAGAGATGCGTGTTGGCCAACGGGTAGAGGCCATTTTGAACATCTGGAGAGCCACAGCTTCTCCACCTAACTCTTCAGTTGTCAAGAAGCAGGAAGGAGAAGACTCACACATTCCTTGGTTTTGACTGTGTTTATACCACCTGTGTTTCCAGAGCAACGAGTGATGCCCTCTGTTTGGAGCAATCCCTCCTTGCAAGAAGTGACCCATTCTGTGGCACTCTCCAGGCATGCTCTTAATGGCACTATGGAGGAGCACCTCAAAGATGTTGCAGTTTATACATGGGAGACGGGTGCAAGCCAAGCTCATCCTCGTCTTTCTGAACCGATCCACTTTGTATCTAGGGAAGGAGGCAGGTGAGGTTTATTGCATTTCTATCCCAATATTGGGAGTGCTCTTTCAAAAAAATTTTTTTAAAAAAGTGTCCTCTCTTCCTTTTGGCTATGGGGAAGGGCTGTGAACAGGGGCAAAAGGCTCTACCGAGTCATTATTCAGAACTTGCTTTCTGACATTATTGTACAGTGGTACCTCGGGTTACAAACACTTCGGGTTACAGACTCCGCTAACCCGGAAGTAGTACCTCGGGTTAAGAACTTTACCTCAGGATGAGAACAGAAATCGCACGGCGGTGGCAGTGGGAGGCCCCATTATCTAAAGTGGTACCTCAGGTTAAGAACAGTTTCAGGTTAAGAATGGACCTCCGGAACGAATTAAATATGTAACCAGAAGTACCACTGTATATCAAAATATAATTGGCAGCATCCTGTTGTGACTTCATCATGCTATCTATGGGACCTCCAATTGGTTAGCATGTGAAGTTAGCTTTACCTCTTAACAATAAAGAGCCAAAATGAGGTGCTGATCATAAAGAGGAATTGTGGACCTGGAGAGAGACAGACTTAAAGAAGGACAAGAGGAGAGAGTATGGCTGTGTTTACCATGGTTTACCACTACATGCATGAGCAGAAAGGACCCCACACAAATCCTCAGGCTTGCAGGCAGTCCTACCCTCCCCCTGCACAGCCAGAATTCATTTCCTTTTCCACAATTCCTGAATGTTTGTTCCAACCCCTAGCCTCTGGTTGGCATGTAACAAGAAGTCACTTTTCATGGAAAAGGAAGCTAGGATCACTTCCAGGTGACTTCTTTTTGTGTCTAATTCTGGGCACCGCAGTTAAAGAAGGATATTGACAAGCGGCAAAGGGTACAGAGGAAGGTAACCAAGATGATAAAGTGTCTGGAAAACAAGGGAGTTTGATATGCTTTGCCTGGAGAAGAGAAGAATGAGAGGTGGTATGGTAGCCATCTTCAGTATGGGAAGGGCTGTCACACAGGAGATGGGCCAAGCTTGTTTCCTGCTGCTCCAGAAGGTAGGATCCGAACCAATGGATTCGAATAACAAGCAGAGGTTGTATGGCCATATGTCAGGGGTTCTTTAGCTTTGATTCCTGCATTGCAGGGGGTTGGACTAGATGGCCCTCGAGGTCCCTTCGAAATCTACAGATCTATGATTTTATGAAGTAGAAGGGGGAAGGTTGTTGATTGTGTTGTTTTTCTTTAACATATGCAATAAATTGATGCCAAGTTGAAATAAATGTATATGTTTTTGAAATCCCACGGGGAACTCTCGTTGATTTTCTGTTTCCTTTGCAGACCGCTGTCCTTGAGTCGCTGTCCCTCCTGCGACAAAATCTATGCAGTCTCTGACCCCACTCCTGCCTCGGAGAATCACTGCCCACAGGAATCTCTCTTCCTGAATCTTGAAATCTGCCTGCTGACCCCCAGTAAGAGAAACTTATCTTTTTTTTTCTTGTGAGAGTGGAAAGGTGATTTAGGATGCTGCTGACCTCCAAACAAAAGAACAGGCAGTGTATTCTGGAGAGCCAATGTGGCCACAGTGTCACACTAGGGCATGGATAGGCAAACTAAGGCCTGGGGGCCGGATCCGGCCCAATCGCCTTCTAAATCTGGCCCTCGGATGGTCTGGGAATCAGCTTGTTTTTACATGAGTAGAATGTGTCCTTTTGCATCTCTGGGTTATTTGTGGGGCATAGGAATTTGTTCATCCCCCCCCCCCAAAAAAAAAATAGTCCGGTCCCCCACAAGATCTGAGGGACAGTGGACCGGCCCCTTGCTGAAAAAGTTTACGGACCCCTGCACTAGGGCATGGGGGACCAGGGTTCAAATCCCCACTCAACCATGAAGCTTACTGGGTGACCTTGGGCCAGTTGTTACCTCTCAGCTTAACCCACCTCTCAAGGTGGTTGTGACGATGAATAAAAAACTTTGTAAAGAAACCCTGTAAAGAAAACATAAAGGGGGAGGGAAATGTTAAGACTGCTGTATTGAGCTGTCCTACGTCTGTTATGTTCATAACATTTGTTTAATTTTTAATTTTCACCTTAGAAACGTTTAATAAATAAATATTTGTTTTAAAAATTGATTTTTTAAAAAGAAAAGTAAAGAAAAGAGCATTGGCCCTCTGCTGTGTGTTTTGCATGAACCACATTGTTGCAAAGGGGATTGGCTCAATATCTCTTAATTCCTCCTCCTCCTCCCGGCAGATTGTTCCATGTGGCCTCAGAACCCACAGATGTTGGCAAGTCTCCAGCAAGCATTAGTGAGATCCATGGAGGAGAGCTGCTTCTGTGGCATCTGCCAATGCTACCTACACGGTCTGTGTCAAAACGTCATCAAACTTTCATAGGAACTTAAGATTTGTTAGCTGCCTAGTGCGGACGGCTGTTGCTGCAGCTCACAAAGTTTATATGAGACAGGTGTGGGGAACCCTTAGCCCTCCTGATGAACTTCAACTCCCATCATCCCTGGTCCTGCTTGCGGGGCTTATGGGAGTTATAGTTCAGCAACCTCTGGAGGGCCACCGGTTCCCCTTCCCTTGTATAAATAATTTTCACATATTTACTTTGAGAGGTGTTTTTGTTTTCCTCCCTGCTTTCTTTTAGAGGAGGCTTAATAGACTTTTGTATTTAAATCTACCTTTGGGTAAAGAATGTCAGATGGATTTTAAATTGATACTGCTACTTTAAATTGTTTTTTTTATTATTATTCATTTATTTATTTAAAAGAATTGTGATACATTTGATTTTGTGGTTTGGTTTGCTGGGCTGAAGTGTTTTATGCTGCTCTTTTCAGCTTCAGTATTTTAGGGTCGCCTAACAATGCTTTGCACCCTTAGCAAACTACAATTCCCAGAATGCTTTGGGGGGGGAGCAGTTCAAGTGCTTTAAATGTATGGTGCAGATGCAGCTCCGGTTGTACAAATGGCGCTTTAAACAGACCAAAAAAAGCAGACAGCCCATCAGAATTACAATGGAGGCAGGTATACAAGTCACCTGGAGCCAGTGTAAAGTAGTGGTTAGAAGTGTTGGACTAGGGCCTGGGAGGTAAAGTAAAGGTAAAGGTACCCCTGCCCGTACGGGCCAGTTGTGACCGACTCTGGGGTTGTGTGCTCATCTCGCTTAAGAGGCCGGGAGCCAGCGCTGTCCGAAGACACTTCCGGGTCACGTGGCCAGCGTGACGAAGCTGCTCTGGCGAGCCAGCACCAGCGCAGCGCACGGAAACGCCGTTTACCTTCCCGCTATAAAGCGGTACCTATTTATCTACTTGCACTTAGGGGTGCTTTTGAACTGCTAGGTGGGCAGGAGCTGGGACCGAACGACAGGAGCCCACCCCGCTGCGGGGATTTGAACCGCCGACCATACGATCGGCAAGTCCTAGGCACTGAGGTTTTACCCACAGCGCCACCCGCGTCCCTAGGGCCTGGGAGACCAGGGTCCAAATCCCCTCAGCCATGAAGCTTGCTTAATTATCTTCAGTCAGCGACTGTCTCGCAGCCTAGGCTACCTCACAGGGTTGTTGTGAAGATAAAATTTGAGAGAAAGAGAGGGCCGTGTATGCTACCTTGAGCTCTTTGGGGGAGTGGAAGTGGGATAGAAATGTAACAGCAACAGCTCATATCTAATAAACCATGCAACTTACTGAAATATGAAATATTGAGAGCTAGTGTGGTGTAATGCTTGACTAGGACATGGGAGACCAGGGTTTGAATCCCCACTCAGCCATGACACTCACCAGGTGATTTTGAGCCAACCCAACATCTCTCAGTTTAACCTACCTCCCAGGGTTGTTGTGAGGGTAAAAATGGTGAAGATAAAAATAGAACTCCTTAGAAGAAAGGTGTAAAAATAAATAAAATAAAAATCTGAAGAGTGAAGGTAACAGGAGTGAAGCAGGGGCAAAGGATCTTGGTGTTTATATATACAGTGGTACCTCGGGTTAAGAACTTAATACGTTCCGGAGGTCCGTTCTTAACCTGAAACTGTTCTTAACCTGAGGTACTACTTTAGCTAATGAGGCCTCCCACTGCCGTTGCGCCGCTGCCCCGCAATTTCTGTTCTCATCCTGAAGCAAAGTTCTTAATCTGAGGTACTATTTCTGGGTTAGCGGAGTCTGTAACCTGAAGCAAATGTAACCTGAAGCGTATGTAACCCAAGGTACCACTGTATCTGTAGACACTCCTCTTTCGCACAACCTTGTCTTTCTGTTACAGCCCTATCCTAGGTTTGGTTTGATGCTATATAACCCCCCCCCCTCTCTCTTTGGTACTTCTGAACTGAACCAGACCCCCACTCCTCTTTTTTGTCTTTCCATATAGGGGTTACGTACACCTGCCTTAATTCCACCCTGAAAGTCTTTGGCCAGGTGTGGGCCAGGTCACCTGAGCAGCGTCAGCGCCTCGTTCAGTGGCATTCTCACTTTTCCACAAGTCCCCACCCCTTTGCCGTGGACGGGAAGCCCCTCAAAGCGAATGCTGCATGTGCATCTCTGGGGAAAACAGCGCAGAGGTCTGAGGGTGAGTGGATGGGGAAACGGCCCAAATGGCTGCGAGGAAGTGGCAACATGAGAGGCGCCCAAATTATTTTGTTTGACTTTAAAATTAAATAATACTGACAGAACATTAAAACAAGCTAACTAATACAAAACAACCAAAACATTCCAAATATGTTGGGAGGCGGAGGTGGGTGGGAGGGAAGATACATAGATGAACAGTTTATCCTCATTGCATACTTTGGAAAGAATAACATCTATTCTGTGTAGATTCTCTCCAACCTGCATGCACCAAATGACAATGAGGATGTAAATTCACCTGTAGGTCGTGTTGCTTAGTGATCATTGTGGTGTAGCAGGAAAATATATTAAATATATAAATTTATATGTGTACTTTACCTTTATGTATGTAAAGGTAAAGATTATGTTGGGTTTGAATCATTTTATTGTTTACAAACCTTTAATAAATACATTTTTTAGCGGAGGCAGTAATGTCTGCACTGTTCGGCAGTGGCGCTCTGTTGAGATGCCTGAAATTGAACCTGTCTCTTGAACCTGCCTCTAGAAAGCTATCTCCAAAGCTGTAGGGAGATCACCAAGACAGACTGATAATAATGATTCCCCCTCCTTTTCTTTTTTTTCTTAGCTTCATTTCAAGCCTGGGAGATTGCTCTCATTGTTGTGGGGTCCATCTTTCTTGTACTTCTCTTAGCTGGAACAGCTTTCTATTGCATCAAAAGGTAAGGAGCAACGGCAGTTCTGCTTTCTGGTTTGTGTGCCAGCCTTTGCCTGAGCCCCCTGAATATTTTGGAGGGTCTAACAAACCAGACTGAAACTCCACTGCAGTTCTTACTCTGCCATACACAGCCCTCCTACCCGTCTGCTCTCCTAGTGCTTGGGAGATCAACTAGAGACCACCTAGAAGGGTGAATTATGGACTGTAAAAGTGGGTAATTGGCACTCATTCTTCCTGGCACCGGAAAGCCATGAAATTGAGGCAGGCTCAATTAAAAAATTAATTTAAAATTGCTTTCCCATATGATTTAGTTCTTATCATTTTATACTATATTTTAATGTTGCATTACAATTTTCATTTTTTGGCTTAGTGAGCCATCCAGAAAGTGGAGTTGCTGTATAAAAGCAGTAAAATAATACAGTGGTGCCTCGCAAGACGAAAATAATCCGTTCCGCGAGTCTCTTCGTCTAGCGGTTTTTTCGTCTTGCGAAGCAACCCTATTAGCGGATTAGCGGATTAGCGCTATTAGCGGTTTAGCGGCTTAGCGGCTATTAAAGGCTTAGCGGCTTAGTAGCTAAAAGGCTATTAGCGGCTTAGCGGCTTAGAAAAAGGGGGGGAAAGCGGAAAAAATCGCAAGACTCGCAAGACGTTTCCGTCTTGCGAAGCAAGCCCATAGGGAAAATCGTCTTGCGAAGCGCATCGAAAAACGGAAAACCCTTTCGTCTAGCGGGTTTTTCGTCTTGCGAGGCATTCGTCTTGCGGGGCACCACTGTAATAGCAAAGATAAATTTACATTAGACCTACTATGTTAATGTCTAATGATCTGTATAAGCCGTGTGCCCCTGGAATGTAGCCTCTTCTCTCCTTCCTTTGTGGCACACGTGAACGCAATGCAGAAGTCTCCAATTGGCCATTGTTTCCTGATTCTTCAGGAAACAATGGTTCCTAGCTTCAGAGCAAGCCAGGAGTTTAAACCATGGTTAGAAGTTGATCTAAGATCCTGGCTTGTTCTGAAGGTGGTAACCATAGTTTCTTGGTTTGGAGAAAACAGGAGGTCTCTTGAATGCAAGGGCACATAAGCTGAGATATGACCATCCAGAGGCAGCCATTGTCTAGCTGTTTGTGAAAGAAAAGGAGGGAGAAAAAAGAAGAATCAGCTAAGAAGGAACAAGAAGAGTTCCTCAAATCTTCAGTGCAATAAATTGTAACTTATTAAGCCTAACATGTTTTGCTTAAAAACGTGAAACAAAGCACTCTGTGTTCTCCATGTACTCTGTTACAAACTAATTCCTCAGGAGTACAGAGTGTGTTTGTTTTACAGTTCCCCTAACAAACGTGTTAGCCTCAGTTAGTTATAATGTCACACTCCTTTATGGTAGGGTTCTCTTTATGTGAATTTACAAGGGAAGTTTGTGTGCATTACGCAGAATCCGTCCTAATGGTCCTCCCCCCACCCCATTTTGCTTCATGCAACTTTCCGCTTCTTCACTTGGAAATTCAAGCATGTTCCAGTAGCTGCTTAAAATGTTTTAACTAAGCTTAAAAAACCCAAAGGGGCTTTTCAACAAGCTTCCCCACAACTCAAGTTCCCGTTTCCTCCACCCCTTTGTGTGTCTGTTTTTGCTGTGTTGCTTTATTTTGTCTGTCTACAGTAGGGTTTTTCAGACTCTAGCATGACAAGTCTCCTTCTACTCAGCTTGTTTCAGGAATGCTTTAAAGCTTTCTGGGTATAAGGGACTAACTCTACATTACTTTAAATCCAATGCTTGAAGTGATATCAGGTGTCCATTTGTCTTTAAAGAAATTGAAGCTCTGGGGTATATCCAACTAAGTCCTCCTCAGAGTCGGCCCACTGAAATTAATGATAATAAGTGGACTATGTCTTAATGACTAAATGACTCAGGCCTCAAATATCTGAAGAACCACCTCCTTCCCTACAGACCCTCTCAGGTGCTGAGGCGGCAGTGCGGGAGAGGGCCTTCTCTGTGGTGGCCCCTAAGCTGTGGAACTCCCTCCCCACAGAGGTGTGTCTGGCACCTTCATTGTGCAGCTTCTGGTGAATGCTGACAAGGCATCTCTTTACCCCCGGCTTTTGACACTTGAGGTGTATAGTTTTAGAAGCCACTTTCTTTTTTATGTTTGGAACTTGTTTTAGACTGTTTTTAATCTTGTGTTTTAATGTTGTAACCCACCCTGGGACCTTAGGATGAAAGGGGGGGTATAATAAACATTTTTAATGGGTCTACTCTGAGTAGGACTAACATTGGGCACAACACTCTGTTTGTGTTGATCCAAATAGGGACCACAATGCTGCAGGAGGGAAGGTTTAACTCTTTCCTCCTCTGCTATCAACGGGGGGGGGGGGGAATGCAGGTGTGGGGAAAAATAGATGCATCTGCACGGCAAATAGCAACAGTAAAATCCTCCCATTGGCATCCCATTGGAGATGCTTCCAGATTGCTGCTGCTTGGGGGTGGATTCAAATCACATACCGGCAAATGCAGGTTGTGCAATTAAAGTGGATTTGATGCTCTTGTGCAACGAACTGACTTCCCCAATTCTCCACCGCAATGCTCTCATTCTCTTGCTCAGCCTTGGTCCTTGCCTCAAGTTCAGCATCAGCAGGCACCACCCTTAAGCAGCTGCAAAGCGGCCCTTCCCGACACATCCCCCCCACCCTGCTGCTTTTGGTGCATGCAACAGACATCGTGATTTTTGTGCCCAAATGGGGAATGCAGAGGTTGCGAATGTGATGTTCTGCAGATGTAGCTGGACTCCAGCTCCCATCAGCCCCAACCAGCATGGCCAAAGGCCAGGGGTGATGATGGGAGTTGTGGTCCCACAACATATGGGTGGCTGCCTGATGCTCATCAGACAGACATGGGAAGCTGCCTTCTATCGACTCCATCTAACTCAGTATTGTCTCTGCAATGATGGCAGCCGCTCTCCAGGGTTTCAAGCAGTGCTCTCTCCTAGTCTTACCTGGAGATGCCAGGGATTGAACCTGGGACCTTCTGCATGCAAGGCAGAGGCTCTATCATTGAGCTAACATCAGTGGCATCCTTCTTTAGCAGCAAGCCCTCCCATCTGCCCCCACTTCCAGCCATAAACAAACAGGAGGAAAAAAAGGGCTGCCTGCTGATATTTGGATCTGTGCAGACATAGGGGTGCTTACTAGGCCCCCTTCATACATTGAGCTGGTCCTGTTCTATAATTCAGGAACAAGACCCTGAGTTGCAGGGGGTTGGATTAGATTACTCTTGGAGTCCCTTCTAACTCTACAGTTTTCTGATTCTAAGAATAAATTCCATGCTGTACTGACACCCCCACCCGTTTGGAATCTACAGTGTGTTCAGACTCTGTAAGCAAAAACCAGGAAAGTATTTTTCTAAATGCATAGCCTTGTTACAAAATGTTCTGGTTTGCAATAATGAAAGCACTGTATGCGAAGCAATGCAATTAACGGTTGCTTTGCGTCGCTTCCCCGTCCGATTAAACAAATAAAAGTCATGCCACTTTCCTTTAACTTATTTCCTCTGGTGTCTGTGTGTGTTTCCCCTCCTCCCCAGACGGCCTCAGAATTACACCACCATTGAGCTGAATGACCGCTGTGAGTTTATGGCAGACTTCTGACTCTCCTGGGAACAGCCTTCACCAGGAAAAAGCTATTTCTGTAACTGATGAGAAGCAGCAAAAACCTCTGAAAAGCAGCTGTGCTGGTTGTCCAGCAATTGCACACACGGACCAAGAATGTAATATTGGACGTTTGAAAGCCCTGGGTTTATTTATTGTTGTTGTTTGTTTACTTCCCATCCTTACTGGGAGATGCATGAAACTTGTGTTTCCAGGACATTTTCTGCTTTGTCTCCCCACTGCTCTTGTGTATCTGGTGTGGAGGGGGGTATTTTGCAGATTTTCATAGTGCACAGCCTTGATTTTGCTTTGTTTTGTGTATGCAGGGTTATAATTCTCTTTCAGCGGTGGCTGGTCCCCATTGGGACTGGTAAGGCACAAGGTAGGGAGGGCCAACAGTAGGTGGCGCTAGAACCAATGGCATCTTCCGTTTAAAAGGACAAAAGATTAGGTGCTGTGAAAGGCATCTGCCAAGAACCTGGAGGGCTGCTGCCAGTCAAGAGTGGAAAGTACTGGGCTAGATGGGCAGAGAGTTTGATTTTGTATATGGCAAGGGCTGTGGGTCAGTGGTAGAGCACATCTTAGCATGCAGAACGTCCCAGGTTCAATCCCTGGCATCTCCAGTTAGGGCTGGGCGAGCCCCCTGCCTGAAATCCTGGAGAGTCACTGCCTGCCAGTGTAGACAGTAGTGAACTAGATGGCCTAATGATCTGTCTTGATAGGCAGCTTCCCATGGCTGAGTCAGAGGCAAAAAACCCTTAGGAAAGGGTTTATCTGTTGCAACATTTCATTCTCCCCTAGAAGCAAACCAAAGATGAGTTTGGACACTTGGCAAACACTCCTCCATCCCTTTTCTTTACCTCCATAATTCCCTGCTCTGTATAGGCCCCTTTTGAGCCACTAGTTTGCACCAGTGTTTTCCTGTTTGTTTGTTTGTATCTTCAAGATTTTATATGGTGCTTGTATTCGCACATGGGACTGGAGAGAGCGAGGGTCCTGTGTTTTGATCAGCTACTGCCCTCTGCTGGTCACCCCCCCACTACAGCACCTGGTGTTTATTATGCTGCAGAAACATTCTGCTGGTTCAGTAACGACTAACTTCACTGATGGACGCGGGTGGCGCTGTGGGTTGCCGATCAGAAGGTTGGTGGTTCGAATCCCCGCGACGGGGTGAGCTCCCGTTGCTCTGTCCCAGCTCCTGCCAACCTAGCAGTTCGGAAGCACGTCAAAGTGCAAGTAGATAAATAGGTACCGCTCTTACGGGAAGGTAAACGGCGTTTCCGTGCGCTGCTCTGGTTCGCCAGAAGCGGCTTAGTCATGCTGGCCACGTGACCCGGAAGCTGTACGCCGGTTCCCTCAGCCAATAAAGCGAGATGAGCGCCGCAACCCCAGAGTCGGCCACGACTGGACCTAGTGGTCAGGGGTCCCTTTACCTTTTAACTTCAGTACTGCGATGGCCACATTTTTGGACCTACGGGCGCATTTACAAACCACAGAAACCATTGTTGTGGGCACAACAACCAAGCTTACACAAGCAGTCTATGGGCTACAAAAGGACACTTCTTCCCATAATAATTTTGGCAGGGGAGGGGGTTGTTTGGGTCCCAGTGGCACCCTGTTCCACATGCTTGGGCATCATGCATACTGCAAAGAGCAAGCGCTGCTCTTTATTATTTGTGTTGTCCCTACAGGAGCTTGGGGTGGGGGGTAAATAGAATGTACCAGTGTTATTAGAACCAGAGGTAGCCCAACTGCATAGGCTCCCATTTAGGGCAGAGGTAGTGTTATGTGGTGCCCCATAGATATTGTGCTCAGGTTAATTGTGTATAAGACTGCAGCCTTACATGCCCTTTTGATGCATGTGGATTTGTTTTGTGGCATTTTACTACACCCCTATGATGCAGTGGTATTTGGCTTTGGGCAGTAAAAATCTCTCTTAAGTTTCTTTGTGCTGTTTTATTAAGGTGAAGAAGCCTTAGACAAAAACATGTGCCTTTTTGCTTAAGGGCACAGTAAGTTATATTGACAAGAGCGAGGGGAAAGTGAGGTTCCTGTTGTGTTTCCAAGAACGCAGGTAAGTACAGAACGGCTTCCCAAGAAAAATCTGGTTAAAAACAGAAGTCAGAAATGTGAAGACAATCCAAACACACATTGCTGGAGGTGCAATGAAACCAAAACAGGTGTATTTACATTTCTGAACTGTGCAAAAATAAAACCTCTCTGTATAACAATTATGAACATTATGCTTTTATGTATGTTTTGATCCAAACTTATAAAACACTGTTCTACAACTTGTAGCCAAATCTTCCTGTATTTTCTGGAATGGCAATTTTTTTAAAAAAAACCAACATGGGAAAATATCTAATCTAGCCACATTAATTTAACACTCATTGTAATCTGTCTTCACTTTTTGATTTATTTAACTTATTGCAATGTGAAGTTTATATTAAAAAAATAGTAATTTTAAAAAGAACAAATTATGAAAACAAGGCACACGTGTGTAAATAGACAATTTTATTCTGAATGTGGTTGCACAGGGCCTTGATACAGGTCATAAAGGACAAGGTACTCCCCAACCAATCCTGTGCAAGGTATCCCACAAAGAATTGGGACACAGCTCACACCCAGCCTTTGCCAGCATGCTGCCCTATGCTGGCTGTGACTGATTGTAACTGTAGTCCTAAACACCTGAAGGGCATTCAGGTTTGCAAAGGCTGTTCTGACCCCATTTACTTTGCAACTGCCCCTGCCATACGAGTTTGACTTGCAGGATTTAGCGTGTGTGTTTTTCTAGACCCTGCAGATCTACTAACCGTAGCCAGGTGCGAAAGACATACCGTATTTTTCGCTCTATAAGATGCACTTTTTCCCTCCTAAAAAGTAAGGGAAAATGTGTGTGCTGCCCTCCGGAGGCTTCACGGGCTGCAGCGCTCCGTCTCGCTGTTCTGGCTTCTGGGGCAGCCCGTGAAGCCTCCGGAGGGCAGCGGGAGCTCTTGTGGGAAGTGGGGGGCTCTGTCCCTTCCCCCACCTCCCAGAAAAGCCCCCAAGAACCACACACCCTTTAAAGAGCGTGCGGTTATTGCGGGAGATGGGGGAAGGTACAGAGGGCAGCTTACCTGCGTGCAGCCTCTTCCAGGCAGGGGGAGCCTTCATCCTGCTGCCTGGGAGAGGCTTCAGTGGCTATCCCAGAAGCCAGATCCCTCTTGCTGTTCTGGCTTCTGGGATTCAGAATTTTTTTTCCTTGCGTCTTAGGTGCGTCTTATCGTCTGGTGCGTCCTATAGAGCGAAATATATGCTACACTTAGAGCATAAAACAACTCACTCATTACCTCCACTGCCATCCCCGTAGTCCTTGGTCAGATAAGCTCCATCTTGAACTGGCTGAAGCTTGGCAAGGGTGGCGAGGGGTCAGCCACGTTGTAAGGAGCACAGGGGCCATGGGCAGGGACTGCCCCGTGGCCAACAGTGGAGCTGAGCTGCTGCAGCGTCATGAGAAGCTCCTGTTGGAAGCGCTGCTGCTGCTCCTGTTGGCGCTCCAGTCGGCACTGGCGCTCCAGCACCATATGCACAGCCTGCGCAAGCTTCTGGACCTCAGTGTGCACTGTATCCAGTTTCTCTGCAAGCGGCTGAGGGTTGGCAGCAGGTACCAAGGAGGTAGTCATCTGAGCTCCCCACTGAGGATTCTGATGAACTGGAGGGTAGGTGGGGTTAAATGTACAAGTCTGAGTACCGGCATCTTTAGTCTAGAAAGGGAAGGGGGAATCCAAAAAGAAATGGCAGGATCACCAAACAGTTATTCTCTTATTCAATTAAAGACTCTAGCTCAGGAGTCACAAACACCACAGGTGCCAGGATGCCTCTTCTGGCGTTTGCGGCAGGTCTTCATAAATATCCCCTCTGAAATCCACCAAACACCAGGGATTGTTTGCTCTTCCTGCTCAATTCCTGTTTGCACCGTCTCAGCTTTTCCTACTTTGAGCATGTCCCCTTAAAACATGTCAATATTTCATTGGATACCTGGGTTGGCATCTTACCCTCTGTTCAGAGAGGTGCAAAGAGCTTCTCTCTGAGAGTGAGCATGGTGGTGGCTGATGTAGCTGCCCCCCCCCTTTGTTGCGAGAGGAGAGGGAGAGCACGCCCACACCATTTTGTGGCCCTGTCTCTGTCTCTTCCCTTTTAGATGATGTGGCAATTACCCCATGCCCTCACGGCAGCCATTTTGTAACTGGTGCCCATGGCATTTTCTCAAAATTCCAAGCATTCCCCAAAAGGTCAGCAGCCCCCTGCCCTAACTCTTCTCCAACTGGGTTCTGAAGTTCTTACAGACTCTCTTACCACCTCAATGCGCACAATCCTTCAACTCCCACCCCCCCCCCCAAAAAATGAACCTCCCTTTGCTTGGGAGCCTTTTCTCTTTCTGACATGTATCGCTATTAAAGCATGCAAACTCCACATCACTTACATGTGCAGAGCAGCCAGAAGATGCCATCGGGACAGGAGTTGTCCCCCTGGAAGGATGGCCAGTTGACTGCACCCTCATCATGAAGGGCAAACTGGGTGTAGAACCAGATGAATTCTGCCCGTTCTGTACATTTGCCTAACGGACAAGGGAGAAGGCTCAGTTTCAGCTTAAGAACTGTACTTCCAGAAGATGAAAAAAGTGCAGGTGGGGAACCTTTCATTCAGTTCAAGGGCCACATTCCGGTCTGGGAGCGAACTACATCCCAGCCACGCAAAAGGCAAGAGGGTCGTCTCCAGTCACTTTCAATATGTCTACTCTGAGTAACACTTGGCTAGATACAATGCAGAGGTTTGGCACTCATGTAGCACTTCTATCCATCCTGCATCCACCCTATGTATATTTTGCTCTAGGAGGCTTGGTCTGGTTAGAATCGAGTATACAACTTCCAGAGTTAACACTAAATTCATTATTTCTGAATAAATAAATAAAAATTTGTTCAGTAGCACCTTAGACACCAACTAAGTTTGCTCTGGGTATAAGCTTTCATGTGCATGCACACTTCAACCGCGTCAGACCAACACGGCTACCTACATTATTTCTGGTAAATGAGCCACCATAGCCACTAGAGGGCCATGAAAATTTGTGTCCTGGGCTTTTTAGACTGGTTGGGTGGCGCTGTTGGTTAAACCACAAAGCCTAGGACTTGCCGATCAGAAGGTCAGCGGTTCGAATTCCCACGACAGGGTGAGCTCCCGTTGCTTGGTCCCTGCTCCTGCCAACCTAGCAGTTCGAAAGCACGTCAAAGTGCAAATAGATAAACAGGGACCGCTCCAGCGGGAAGGTAAATGGTGTTTCTGTGTGCTGCTCTGGTTTGCCAGAAGCGGCTTAGTCATTCTGGCCACATGACCCGGAAGCTGTACGCCGGCTCCCTCAGCCAATAAAGCGAGATGAGCACCTCAATCCCAGAGTCGGCCACGACTGGACCTAATGGTCAGGGGTACCTTTACCTACCCAAGCACTATCGGAATCCAAAGGGTTGCATTGGTTCCTACATGTGAAAAGAAATATCATTTCTCATACCCCACTGAAGGACACCAGACCCATCCTTTCTACTGCTCTAGGGGTTGCATGAAACTCAAGAATAATAGGGCTAACATAGCATTCTATTCTGGGCTTCCAATCATGGTCATTTCTGTCTCTCTCTCCCTCCCTCTCTGTGCCCTTCCCACCTTTTTCTGGAGATGGATGGCACGGCCTACGATCTTCCTCTTCACAATCAAGGCAGGATTCCGGGCAGGTGGCAGAAAGGCCTTCCCTTTGCCATTCAGATTATGCTGAGGAGCTGCAGGTGCAAATGGAGTCAAGCAGCTGGGCGACACAGAAGGTTTTGGCCCTGGGCAGTTGTCACCTGGAAGAGAAAAAGAGAAAGGAGGTGCCTCAGTGTCATCCCAACAGAGAAAAGCAGGGTAGCGAACCAATATGGTGCCTCCCAGATGTTCTGATGGGGACACATGGCCAGGAACGTGTGATACCATTGCTAAACATCTGCACTGGCTGCTCATCTGCTGCCAAGACAGGATTAGGGTCCTTGTATTGATTTACAAAGCCCCGAACAACTTAGGTCCAGGGTACCTTAGGGACGGCCTGGACCCTTAGACTGATCACTGAGATCATCTGCAGGTGTGTTGATGGCTGTCTCCCAAGTTGGTGAGGCTCATTTGACATCAACACGAAACAGAACCTTCAGTGTTATTGTCAGTCCAGTGCTATGGAATACTATGTCCATGGCAGCTGCCTTCTGTTTCAACCTTTAAACACCTGAAAACTTTTATCTTCCTCCAAGCCTATGAAGACAATTAAGAATGCATCTTCCCATAATTGTTAATTGATTCATTTATTTTTAATGCGTTCCATAGTGCTGTCAATCACCTTTGAACTCTCCATCAGTGCTGATTAGCCGATAGGCACTGACAGGAAGCCCCACTTACAAAGAAATTTGCAGCAAAGTCTGTACCTGCCCCACACGAATGTTCACATATGACAAGTGTGGGGCAAGTGGGAGCAGTTTCTGAGGAACAGCCTCATGGGCCAAATTGGGACAATGTGCCAGGACGAATTAAGCCCATGGGTTTGGTGTTACCCCATTGCTGCCTTAAGCCCTGGCCATTAAGGGCTTCATAGGTCACATGGCACTCAGAACTAAACTAGAAGCTATTACCCCTTAGAAGTGCTACTAAACCGTCACTCACCCTCCAGCCCAGAAACCCATAGAAATTGGACCCCTGACAGCCTGCACTTGCAGAGGGTGGTTGCTGTGAGCAAAGGTTGTGGGAGTTTTCTTAAACAGGCTTCAAGCAGAAGCCAGCAGCACATGTGAACAAAGAGGCTGTGCAAAGCTTTACCCATATTCTGGCCCAGCTGAGATCCGCTGGAGAGGCCCTCATGGGAGGCACTCTGCTTCCCAAATGGCCCTCCATCCTTGCTCAAGGAAGTCACGCTAATTATTTTGATGTGCTCCTCGCCATCACAATGGCCGTTACAAGGCGGCACCTCATAGCTTGGGCCAACTCCTGCCACAGAGCCAGCAGCCTCTCTCTGCCCATGGTGCTCAGTCTCGTTTTCCTGCAGTAACTTCCAGAGCTGGTTGTCCTCCCAGCCAGCTTGGTCCACAAGAGTCTTCCTGCTTCCATTCTCCAGAGCAGGTTGCAGAAAAGAGACAGGTGGGGGCTGGCTGGGCTCAACGTTCTTGCGCTTCAGGAACAGGTAGATGGCTTGCGGGGTGACCCGGATGTTGTCCAGCTCCAGCACCTTTTTGATCTTGCGGAAACTCAAGCCGGCTTTGCGCAGCTCCACAATCCGTTTCTTGGCATTGTCATCTAAGCGACCCATGGTGGGGCCAAGGACTTTGGCCTCTTCCTTTAGTCAAATGGACAGTGGCTACATTCCAGAAGGATATGCCGTTTTCAAGGTAGGGTACGTTAACAGCCAACCGAGACCTTGATGTGGACGCTGCTAGATTAGCAAGTCAAATGGGTATATAATGGTACTGGGGAAACAACCAGTGTTCCTTCCAAGGTCACGATCACTGTTGCACCGTCCTATAGAAAGCCACTGCAAAGGTTAAACCCATTCTGAAATCCAGCAGAGATCACCAGCTCCTGAGCTGGCCAATGGCCTTTTCCACAAACACTTGTGTATTTTTGGATTTATATCTCCCCTTCAGAAGATGGGCAGGAAGTTAAAAAATATATATCCTTTTTCTGTAGCAAAGGAAGTGTTATGTACTGAAGTTCTCACCCTGGGCCAGCAGGGGGATACTGTAGATAGTTTTCACTCAGGTCCACGTCAGTTATTTTAGGCAGGAAACCCTGGGTTGTTGTTGCTACAATGTTGACAGCCGGCTTCCTATAAAAGCAGGCCGGCTGAGCTGTTTGCTGATCAGTTCTGTTCCAGCTTACAAAATAAAGAGCTGCTTTGGAGAAATCGCTGTGTCGTCTGCCATGTCTACCCACTATTTAACAGGAAGACTCCAATAACCCTTGGGCAGGAGTTAAGAGCATCAGTCTAACCCTGTCCACTCAATGTCCACACAAGAAGAGAAGCCATGCCGGGAAAATCCCTCTCTGACTTCTTGCAGTTTTCTGTTTCTTAAGCAGAACTTTGGGCTGGAAGAGAAAAAAACAAGGATAGAATAAAATTGTTCTCATTAAGACAAGAAGGAGAGAGGAAGAGGGAAAGAGAGAATAGGGCTCTATCTGGCGGCTGCTTCTGAACACCTAGATGGACCATCTGGCTGAGAATTAGGTAGCTTCCTAACTTCAGGTTTCCCCTATGATCACACAAACCAGGGTAGCTACCCTGTGGCCTTCCAGGTGGTGTTGGATCACAACTCCCATCATCCCCAGCTGCTGGCCATGCTGGTGAAGCCGATGGGAGTTGGGAGCCCAATGAGACTGGTCTTATTGCGTGCATTTGTTTCTAACATCTGTTGATTTTAACGATAATTTGGTCATTTTATTATGTCTGCTGTTTTCGTTGCTATTTTATACCATTTTATAGAAAGTACTTAGGGATTTTATTGCAAACTAAGTGAATATAAATGCGGCTAAATAAATAAATGCCTCTGGAGGGCCACACTGTTAGCCAGCCCCACAGCACTTAAACAAATTCCAAGGACAAAGCAAGTTAAAGTGACAATATTACAGGATAAGCAGTTGTGCACAGGCAGTTATCAAAAGCACTGTGAATTGTTTACAGTAGCAGGGCCTGGGGGCTCAAATGGCAGCAAAGTAAAATCAAGCAAGGTTGACCATCAAGTGGAACAGAGGTATGCTCTGCCCCAGATCTTGACACCCCAGTTCGGGGGACGGGACTTTTCTTAAACTAAGGGCCTCATTCCCATCTGGGCAGGGGCTTCAGAAGCGGGCAGAGCAATGGATGCAGATTTTACCTTTGAAGAGTAGACTAGCTTCTACAGCCAGCCCTCCTCTATTTTTCATCCAGCCAACAAGAAGCAGTATCAGAGATTATGGACACATTCCAGCCGGGGGGGGGGGGAGACCCCAAAACACTCCAAGACAGCTAGGAATGAAGTAGGGTTGGTGAGAGGCATGGCCAGAGGAAGGTATATGGGGCCACATAGAGAGGTCTGGAGGGCCACATTTCCCTCATTGCTTAATAACATCCTACACACCATTTCTAGAGCATTTTATCTATGTAGAGTCTTCAGAAACAAGGCCTTGCCTCTATGGTTCTCTGCCCTGTTAGGAGGACATTCAAGGAAATGTGTGAATTGTTACTCATGTTGCTACAATAAGCTTTCAAAGTTAGAGAATGTTTTGAAATTCAAGGAACACACACACACACACACACACACACACACACACACACCCCTAGCGAGCCAAAGAAGGTTTTTTTACAGATGATGCCACAGCAACGATGCACTTTTGTAGGCCAAACACATTTCAAACAGTACACATTGTACAGAATTCATGGGTTATTTGCCCTAGAAGTGATTTGTGATGTTGCAAGGATCTCTTTTGAACAGATTCACGACAGTGGGAGTATTTCCACAGGATCAGAGTCCACCTAATTACATGTCATTACAACCTTTCAGAGAAGCTTTAACCTAAAGACAATGCTGGTTATCCTAAGGAAAGAAAGCAAAATACCATCTGAGCTCTGACTTACAATTTAGAGGAGGTACAGCAGTTTCCCCTTTACAATGAAGGTTTAAGGGTTGAGAGAGAAATCTAGGGGTTCACAGCTGCCTGGAAGCTTCCACCTGGGCCAAGGTATTTTAGGTAGACTAAAATCTATAAAGGCCAATACCATTTTCTCCTGTAATAAGCAACAACAATAGATATGTTTCATTATCCAAATGTAATAAATGTCTCCAGCCCAGGGAAAGTAGACTATCAATTTTTGATAGCAGTTAAAACCCTAACCCTGTGGGCATGTCCAGTGATATTTTCTTTTTTGTCCAAAGATGTTATTCTTATCAATTTTGAACTGGCAAAATCCTAGAAATTTGCAGATGTTCATGTACTTTTAAATTATATTTCTATTGTATGCTGCTTAATGGCAGAACAACAATAACAGATTTTACATGTCCTAATGGTCACTAAAAGCCTAGAACAATAAATATGCACCATCTACTGTGCAGTGGTCTGATGACCTTAAAGTCCTTGCAACATTTGAGTGCACTTTCTATGAACAGCAACTTCATTTGAAGACATATTAGGACATCTGGATGGCACCTATTGATCTATATGTACAAACTAAGATGACTGTATTGATGTTTAAATGTATTATTAATGGCAGCTTTTTTCTATTTTCCTTTACACCCTAGATTAGGATGAACAAGCAGCTGAAGCCCTTATAATGTTCAAACCGTTGCCTAGCTAAGTGGAATGTTACCAGGAGACATAATATTCCTTTACTAACTGCAGTGGGTTGGCTTGTTAAACACAGCAGTTAAGATACTACACTAAGAAAACAGAAGATTTTACTGTTAGGCAACACTTATTAAAGAGTTATACAACATATAAGAAGGTACACTTAGAATCCCTGAAGCTGTCATTTGTTAGGAGTATAACCCACAATCCTATTTCTCCTAAACTGGCTTCTTGCCCGAGGGTACATAATCATCAGGGATTACAGGTTCTGCTGCATTATTTACCTTGAAAGTTAAGAAAAATCTGCTGAAAGAACTGTATGATCTGTATGTCTTCCTATATTTTAATAATCAAGCCAAACTAAAAGGTCACAATGAGGTGCACAAAATATTTTGAGTTCATCAGAGCTCTTCACCAAGCCGAATGTGAAGCAAAATAAATAAAGAGTTGGCAAGAAGAGATTGTTAGGGTTTTAGGCTGCAATCCTTAAACATGTCTAACCTGGAAGAAGGTCCCATTTAACTCAGAGGGAGATATTTCTGAGTAGGCATACGTCACCTAGGATTACATTGACACACTGCCTAGGCTTGCGCCTAGTGGCAGTGGTTTGGCTTCACCCCAGGAGGTGCACTCCATTGTCTTTTGGGACAGACAGATGCCAACAAAAATAAATGTATGTATTCCGTTTTCTACTGCAGCTGGCATGCAAATTACATAAGTAAGACTGAATGTGTGTGTGCTTTATTTTCCAGCCAGGTGAAAAAATGTGTTATTTCTGTTTCTATTTATACCCCGACTTTCAAGTTTGAATCTTTCAAAGAGAGCTCTCTTTTATTACTTGGGATTGTAAACTAAGAAGAGTTAACCGTCCAATCTTATGCATGCCCAGTCAAAAGTAAATCCCGTCAAGTTCAATGGGGCTTACATCAGGTAAGCAGACAAGAGAATTATAGCCTAAAAGG
This sequence comes from Podarcis muralis, assembly GCF_964188315.1. Lineage (NCBI taxonomy): Eukaryota > Metazoa > Chordata > Lepidosauria > Squamata > Lacertidae > Podarcis > Podarcis muralis. The sequence continues at coordinate 39,219,389 of NC_135668.1, forward strand.
TTTTGATTAATTCGGGGGAAACTTCCTCGATCCTTTGTAGATGTTTATTGCTAACATTAGCATTGATACCAAAGGTATTAACCGGGGGTTCCTTTTAGTTTATTTGGTGATGGACAAAACAACAACAACAAAAACCTACCCGCGCGCGATTTTTGCACAATTTAATAACAAACGACGAGAGCAATGAGACAAACCTGCTAAAATACAAAGCGCCCTTCACCAAATCTTGACCGAAGAGGCGATCTCCATGCCAGCCAGGTGTGCAAAGCTATCCTCTGCACGCTTAACCATATGTTACTCCCACGCGGATCTCATTCTCTAAATTGGTGTAAAGTTGCAATCTTCATAGCCTCCTTCTGTTCAAAACTGTTCCGGCTGCTTCATAAAGGATCGCGCTGCTAAGAGGAGAAACGCCGTTCCGCTAACTCAAATGCTCTTTTTGCACCTCTCTAACCCCAAGTGCTTCGGTTCTGCACAGCCTGGACTAAGCAGCAGCAACGCTCCAAACTTACGCCGCCCTTCTCCCCAACTTTGCACAGTCCCGGGGCTGCTGACGAGGCTTCAGCAGCTGTTCGAAAAGCTCCAGCCTTCTTTGTTTGATTGGGGGAAAGCCAAACTTCGCAAAGCCTGCTGGGAACAAGGTTTGGGTACTTTAGAGGGAGGAGGAGCTCCACTGTAACCCTTTCAGGGAAAGGGGTCAAGGGGAGAAGCAGCTTAACCCTTGCAAGAGAAGAGCCGCCTTCCTTCAAGGTTTATGTAGGACAAACGTTTGCTAATGCTTGTTTGTTTGTTTAGGCAAGTCTACCCAGACATTTTTCCAGTAGTGATGTATGGAAGTGAGAGCTGGACCATAAAGGTGGCTGATCGCCGAAGAATTGATGCTTTTGAATTATGATGCTGGAGGAGACTCTTGAGAGTCCCATGGACTGCAAGAAGATGAAACCTATCCATTCTGAAGGAAATCAGCCCTGAGTGCTCACTGGAAGGACAGATCCTGAAGCTGAGGCTCCAATACTTTGGCCACCTCATGAGAAGAGAAGACTCCCTGGAAAAGACCCTGATGTTGGGAAAGATTGAGGGCACAAGGAGAAGGGGACAGCAGAGGATGAGATGGTTGGACAGCGTTCTCGAAGCTACCAGCTTGAGTTTGACCAAACTGCAGGAGCCAGTGGAAGACAGGAGTGTCTGGCGTGCTCTGGTCCATGGGGTCACAAAGAGTCAGACACGACTAAACGACTAAACAACAGCCCAGACATATAATTTTATTGCTCTATTATTATACAGTTGTTATTATTATTTAAAATTACATCCTGACCTTCCTTCCCAAAGAGCCCAGGGAAAGAAATAGGTGCTCAATTTAAAAACTGAACCAAGTGTGGATCACCTTTGACCCTCCAGGTGCTGATCAACTACAACTCCCATCAGTCCCAGCAGGCATGGCCCATGGTCAAGGATGGGAGTTGTAGTTCAGCAACATCGGGGTGGAGTGGGGGGGCAAAGGTTCCTCACACCCGTTGCATGTGCCTGAGCTTTTTGTAGAAATGCCACAGGTTGCTGCTCTTATATAACATGGCATTTCACCTGCGCTGCTTATAATCTTACTACTCCAGTATGTTTGTGGGGAGCCTTTGTTTCTCCAGATGTTGCTGCAACTACAATTGCCATCCCCTTTGGTCATTGGCCATTCTTTACTAGGCCTCACAGAAGTTGTAATCCAGCAACTGATGGAGGGCAAAAGGCTCCCCACACCTTGTTTAGATGAAGTTATGCTACTAAAGATAAACCAATATGCTGCTATCACCCCAATCTCTTGAGCAGTGAGTGACTCCAGGGGTTCCAAGCACCTTTCCAGGGTCTGGTCTCTTGAGAATGAAGGTCACTGGACACTGTGGTGCCTTTAGAATATGTGGCTTTATTTGCACATATATACAACCTGAGAATAGTATGGAGGGGCTCACAGCATTAGTACTCCAAAGTACCTTGCTCCTCCACTAGTCACTGCTTTAGACCCACAACAGAGCAAGGTATGTATCAGTCTCCAGCTTCCAACTAACACACATCATTTTTGACCATTGTTCTTCAAGTAGCAGCTAGGTGAGCAGAAAAAATATAGAATCCCCAACTGTAAGAAAACACATAAATAGGTTTTAAGCAAAGACACAAAATAAAAATGTGTCTATCTGTACAATCTGCCAACTAAAGATAGCATTTCATATATTTTATGAAGTTGATCCTACTCCATGAAAGCTCACACCAGAGTAAACACAGTTTGCCACATGCCTCTTTTATTTTGCTGTTTTAATCCCTGCCTGCCTGCCATACAGCTGCTTATTGATTACATTTTATCCTAACCTTCCTTCAAGGAATGCAGGGCATTTATGAAGTATCCTATTTTATCCATGCAACAGCCTTGTGTGGTAGGTTAGGCGCTGCCTACCGAACCTCACAGGGTTGTTGCCAAGATAAAATTAGTAAGGGGGGGAAACAATGCATGCCACCTTGAGCTCCTTGCAGGAAGAATAACAACATGAAAGGGATCTGGACAGGCTCTAAGCAGTCTCCTTTAGCCTCCCGTGCCAGGGGTCTCAGCAGGCCTTCCCACTGAGTTTATTAAAATATTTAATGCCCAAAGTGCTAGGCGCTTGGAAAAAAATCCTGCATGAGCCAATAATCCTTTCAACTCCCATTTCCCCTTTCCACTATAATGTTTTAAGAACAGATAAGTGGGTTGTTGTTGGGTTCTCCCCACCCTCCTAAAAAACCTTTTTTATCTCCATGGGGCCTTAAACTACCACAACAAAAAGGGTCGATCTGCCCCTTTAAGTGGGGACGGTAACCATGGAGATAAATAGCTACCCCGCCTCTCTTCTCCGCGCTTCCTTTCGTTCGGTGACGCTATCAGCGCGCGCCGCCAAGCGGCTCTTTGCCGCTGTGTGGAAGGCGGCAAGCCGTACGTCACCGCGAGCGCGACGAGGGAGCGACGGTCGGGCTCTGAGGATGTAAGTAGAGGGGAGAGGCGGTAATCCGCCGCCATCTGCCCCGGTCCGGTTGCAGTTAGCCGTGACTGCGCCCCAGTGTGGCAAGAAAAGGTTCCCGGAGGCAGGGGGTGGGTCTGTGAGGGAGGTCGGCCCCGCGGATGAGCTCGAGGAGCGGGGAGGCCTTGGCTGGAGGGGAGAGTTTGGAAGCCCTTAGAGGCGCTGTGTGGGGTCGGTTGACTGAAGCGGCAGAGCCGAGTTGCTCCGCCCCTTCCCGTCTCCCTCTTTCTCCGTGTCGGGCGAGGAAAGCTCGTATCGCCAGCTAGGCCCAGTTGAAGGGGGGTTCGTTTCTCTTCCCACCCCGCCCTTGTCCCTTGAGGGGTCTCCCGAACTTCCTGGAGCCCACTCTGAAAGTCTCCTTCAAGCCCCCTTATTTGCCTGACCAGTACTGTGCACATTCGAGTTGCGTCCTTCTATTATTATATTGATCGTGTTATCTATTTTATGTTGGAAAAGATAACCCCCTATCCAAGGAAATACAGGGTGGAGTTTATGGTTCTTCTCTCCCTACCTCCGTTTTAACCTCATAACCGCCCTGTGAGATAAGCCTGTTGTGATCCCTCAGACTAGCCAAGGCCACTCAGTTGAGCTTTGTGACTGACCAGGGATTTAACCCTCTTGTTTCTGTAATGCTAAGTGTTGCACCACACTGGCCCCATTGGTTACCTCTTAAACCTTGGCTTCCAGCTTGGGGATTCATTCAGTGGATTCTCAGATATGGCTTTATGTTGCAGCACTGTGGTTGTACGACTCTTACTTTTAGGTGTAACCTGTTGTCCATTCAGCCAGTTTGCAGAGCTAGTACAGGATATAGCTTGTACCTGGGAAGCTTAAGTATAAATCTCTGGTCTCTCTTTGTCTTAGAGGGTGGTTTTAGTCTTAGAGGGTCTTCTTGGGATGGTGGTAGTGAAGAGCAGTAGTGTGGCAGGTGCTATTATAATTCACTTAATATTTCTTTATCATTAGCAAAGAAATTGCCTTTCAATAATATCAGTGATTACTTAGACAAATATGCAAGTCCATTGATATGTTAAAAACACTAAGACTAAAAACATTCACTTGATTATGTACCAAGTGGCTTTTCACCACAGTGAAGTAAATGTATTGCTCAAACACAGTAAGGTATACAGGTAGCCATTCTGCTAGCTTTGTGAACATGCTGATAAGAGTCAGTTTGCAAAGTCAGTGATTCCCACAGAAAGACCTCTAGGCACTATTGAAGTTTGTACACAATATTGTTTCTTTTTTGGGCAGTACTGGTAAGCTTGGGCTTGGTGTTCCTGGTCTTAAAGCACTGAGGATGTGATATACAGCAGACACAGTTCTCTTTTACTGAGGGTTCACTGATTTCTCTTAACCACCAAGTTAATTCAAGACCTCATTTAACCTGAACAGGTTCTTTCAAATTGTTTTTGTACCACTTAGAGAGTGGGTCATGAAGAGTGGATATAGAGGAATAATACCTTTAATCCCATTTAATTTCTTTGTTGATGAAAACATCTGCTGGAGTACGTCCTGCTGCTTCCTCCGAAAATGCTCCTGTCTGCTACATAACACAGGGCTACATTCAGCGTTGTCAAAGCAGAATGGCTAAGAAATCTGGGATATCCAGACACAGGTTTTCTGAGTTTGAGTTCTTCTCTAGGGCAGGGAATATCATTACACACCTATGTTTCTACAATAGCTGTGAGTGACACAAAAGCAAGAGCTGCCTTCTTGAATGACTCGTGCAGAAATACTTAACCAGAGCTTCAAGTGAAAAGCTAAGCTTGTGGGAATAGTCTTCTGCTATAGCAGAAGCAGAGTGGTATAACAATATGTGCTTTCCCTTATGTTTGAACTGCTTCAGGCACTTGCAATTTAAGTTACAGACATCAGTAGAATAATGGCCTGTTGGAGCTTACTTTGGACCTTCTCAAAGGGTTATTTGCATAAGCACATTATACACAGTTTGTGTGTATAATGTGCCTGAGAGAAGTCTCAGCACATGAAAATGCATCTTTAATTTTAATCCATGTTGCCCTTCGTAAAGTAATAGTTCCAAGTGTTAATCTTAAAGATGACAAAACATATTTGTCCTTTGTACGTCAAATGTACATCAAAGCAACCTTGCTCTCTCAGTGCCTGTTGAGTTACTTGAGCATAGCAGTGTACAGGAATTGAACTACAAGGATGAAAACCTTTGTTTTCAGAGTTTCCACCCATTTCCCATAGGTTGCCCTGATGCTGGTTCGCTAGAGAAAAATACATACACTTAATCTGAAATGTACAGTACCCTGTACTCTACCATTCTAAAATAGTCATTGTTTTTAATGTATGACTTTAAAACACCTTGGCTTCTATACTGAGGGGTAGAATTAAAGTACTTGAAATAAGCCATCGCCTTCTCAATCCGGCCCACGGATGGTCCAGGAATCAGCGTGTTTCTACATCAGTAGAATGTGTCCTTTTATTTAAAATGCATCTCTGGGTTATTAGTGGGGCCTGCCTGGCGTTTTTACATGAGTAGAATGTGTACTTTTATTTAAAATGCATCTCTGGGTTATTTGTGGGGCATAGGAATTAGTTCATTCCCCCCCTCCAATATAGTCCAGCCCACCACATGGTCTGAGGGACAGTGGACCGGCCCACGGCTGAAAAAGGTTGCTGACCCCTGGTGTAACCCATAAGGACTTCCTGTAGCTTATCTGGAATAGCCAGCGGCATTTCCAACTGAGGTTCTTTTATACCACAGATGGGAAATGGTGGCCCTCCAAATTTTGTTGGCTTGCCAACTCCCATCACCCCAACCATTGGCTATGCTGGCTGGGGCTGATGGGAGTTGGAGTCCAAGAACATCTGGAAGACCACAGGTTTTACCACCCCTGTTGTGTGATCTGAGGATAGGGTTTTGCGCTGTGCTTCTGCTCTGTTACATTTAATAGTCTCTGGAGCTGAAATTGCAGACTTAACTGCAGCACTCTATCAATACAAAATAAAGCTTAGCAGTAGTAATGAGAAACTGCATTAAGAATTTAGGAAGAGCAGTAGAAATTCTTATAAACAATTAAAATCTACTATAGTTTTCCTGGGACTTAAAATGCTTTCTTGCTACTACTGTACTACAGTGTCCTTTTGAGGTACCTTGCTTGCTATTGCAAAGGTAGCTGACGTGGTGTTCTCCAGATGTTGCCGGACTGTAACTCCAATCATCCATGAGAGTTGGCTGTGATGACAGGCCAATGGGAGTTGGAGTTCAATTCATATGGAGGGCACCATGTTGGCTACCACTGTCCTGCTGTAATGCTGCATATCTTAAGGAAAAGTACTAAGAAATTCAGACTGAAAAACTCTGTGTGCTTTGCTGTGTGTTCTTCCTCCTTTTGAAGGGTGATTACAAAGAAAATTCAAATGCTCTGTGTAAACACACTCTTAAGTTGTTCAGCAGATGCTATTTTCAAATGGGTAATAACAAGCCACACAGAAGTGTGTGAACTATAATGCTTTGCATGAAGCTTGTGCCTTTTCTTGTGAAGTGGGTTTTCTTTTCCTCTGCCTATATGTTAACTGTCTCATATCCCTTTTATCTTGTCACTAGGCTGCTCTTTGGAGTTTATTGCATTCGCTTAGGGATCGTTTCTCAGAATCAAGGAGTTAGAAGTAAGCTTTCAGATAAGTGAGCCCCCCCCAAAAAAGTGCCGCTTTTGGACTCGGAAGGGGAAAATGGAGCTGTCAGGAATGAAAAAGAAGAGTTTGCTAGGAATCAAAGAAAATAATAAAAAGTCCAGCACTAGGTAATAATTGTCTGAATGTTCAAGGCCTCACCCCTCTTGGGGGATCTGTGCAGACTCCTAGGGATTCCCCATCAAGCATGAGGAATTAGAAATGCATCTTCCCTCCTTGTCATAATCTCCATATATTCCACGTCATTGGCTTTCTTTCATGAAGCCGCTCCATAGTCTAAACACTGGGGATTTGTCTCTTAGCATCTTGTAGCAGTGACATTTCTTGCTTTTGTTGCAACTGAAATTGCGGGGTTGGAAATTGAGTTTCTGAACCTTTGTACATTAAAGGGCTCCCTCTCCTACCAAGCGCAAGGACCGTACAGAAGAAAAGTCCAAGGACAGGTCCAAAGACAAGCCAGCTACAAAGGAGTCAAGCGAAAAGGATCGTGGGCGCGACAAAACTCGCAAGAGGCGCAGCGCCTCCAGTGGTAGTAGCAGCACCAGGTAAGCAGAGTCAGGAATTCTTGGGTTTCTGAAGGCCGTTTCAAGGACCAACCAGGCCTTCCCAAGGATTCTTAATCGGCAGTTTAAAAATGATGCCGCCATGCTCAGACAGAGGAAACCTTTTAACTCTTCAGATGTTGGATACAGGGATGGAGTTGTGGTGGCTGTCTCCACCATGCCCTACTTGTGAGATTCCCAGGAATGTAGGGCAGTTAAGCTTGAGAACTTAAAATATGCCCCTTGATGTGAACCAGCAGGTCGGCTGTAAGTTGAGTGAAGCAGTAATGCTAAACACATACTTGACTTCAGGTCCTCATCTCTGATTGAGATATTGGGGGTTTGTGTGTGGTTTCGCACAGGAGGTCCGTTTGCACCCTAATGATCTGTTTGGAGGGGAGGCCCTTCTTGGTGTTCATCTTTAGAAGATGTGTGTCCTGCATTTACAAAGGGGTGTGTATGGGTACTTCAGCTGTGGAACACCCTCCAAAGGGAGGTAATTTCAGAGACTGTTAAAACATTTTTCTTTGCCTGAGCATTTTAGATGATGGCATTTTTAGTGGGTTGGATGGTTTTTCTCATTCTTCATTAAATTGTTTTATAAGGTAATTGTAATTTGAGGTGACTTTTGTATATTGCTCTGAAATCTGTTTTTCGACAAAGGACCATTTATACAATAAGTGAAATGATTTAGAAAGAGCATCACCTCTGCATTGGGAGGTGGCCAGGTTTGGGTTGGAACTGCAAAAGACAATGGTGTGTTCTTTCCAACACCTTCAAAAGTTCTTGGGGGTTATTGGGAGAACACCCTTGCTGCCATTAGTCTCTTGCATGACACCTTCTCTGCCAGGTCTCGCTCCAGTTCCACATCCAGTTCTGGTTCTAGCTCCAGCACCGGCTCCAGCAGTGGCTCCAGCTCCTCCTCCGCGTCCAGCCGCTCTGGGAGTTCAAGCACATCCCGCAGTTCCAGCTCCAGCAGCTCATCGGGTTCTCCAAGCCCATCTCGACATCGGCACGACAACAGGAGGCGTTCCCGTTCAAAGTGAGTCTAGATTACCGGAGGCTACTGGCTATTTTATTTCCATTGGCCTTGATAAGTGCTTCCTGTAAGACAAGGGTGGGGAACACTTTTCAGCTCAAAGGCCATGTTTCTTTCTTGGGGAGGGGCACATGCTAGCAGTGGGCGAGAGGCAGAAGTGGGTAAAATAGCAGATTGGCCTGTTCTTTGCCTTTTGAATCTCATCTTTGGGAACCTGTGTTATATGAAAAGGATGCTTCTAAATTTCAAACTTGGTGGATAGTATCAAATAAAGGTCCCTCCAAGCCCTACTGACTTTAAGTTAAGCCTCAATAGTTACTCACTTTTAGCATAATTATTTCTTGCAAACTATAAATCTATAAATGGCCTGTAGTTGTTGCACCAGCCACTTTTTTTTAAAGTAACAAATTTAGCAAGGAATACAGAATAAGATCATTGGTGTTTTTTTGTCATGCTGCATAATTGATAGGAGTTAGTGAAGAGCCTGAGTTGCAGATCCATACGTTTAAATTTTTGTTTGACACTTTTTGTTTATTTCCACCAGGTCTAAACCGCCCAAGAGAGATGAAAAGGAACGGAAGAGAAGGAGTCCATCACCCAAACCTACCAAAGTACATGTTGGGAGACTCACCAGAAATGTGACGAAGGTAACAGATGCCTGTTATTCACTCGTACCCAGAAAGAAGTAAAAAGGCCAAAGGGGGTAGGGGAACAAAAGTCCCCCAGAAACAATGGTCTGACTCAGCATAAGACAGCTTCCTATAAGTCCATATTGAATATGGATGCTGGGAATGCTATTGACCAAGGGTCCCTCCCAGTATGGATACACTAGATCTCCATAGGGGAGAGTGCTGTTGTGCTCAGACTCTGCTTGCCAGTGCCTTGACCCCTGTGAGAACAGTGTGCTGGACTAGATGGGCCACTGGCCTGGTCCAGCAGGCTCTTCTTATTCTCCTATAGATATAGCTGAGTGAAGTTCAGGTAACCTGGGAAGCAAAATGGTTGAAGCGTTTCAATATGTAATTGAATGGTCTTCACTCTTTTTGTTCAAATCCAGTTAAAGGGTGTGTGTGTGTGTGTGTGTGTGTGTGTGTGTGTGTGTGTGTGTTGCTTGCTGCTGCTTCCGCCACTTCCCATTCAGTGTTTTGTTGTTATGAACATGGAAGGTAATGAACATTTGCCATGAGTGTTAAGGAGCTTGCTTTTCCTCTTCCAGGACCACATAATGGAAATATTTTCCACTTATGGAAAGATCAAAATGATCGATATGCCAGTTGACAGACTCAACCCACACCTCTCAAAGGGTTATGCATATGTAGAATTTGAGAATCCAGATGATGCTGAGAAAGCACTGAAGCACATGGATGGAGGTGGGTTTCAGAAGCTGGCTGCACTGTTGAGAGGTTTGACTCCTACATGACTGAAAACTCTTTATGCTGTCATTTGAGATGATCCCCCCCATTAAAGCATGGGTTTCAGATTTCCCAAAAGTGATATAGGTTCTGCCAGCTAGGAGGGCTCTTTGTAGAGCACACCTGAACAAAATAAGGCTCTAGGTTCTTCAAGTTTTATAATAATACAAATATATCATTTTACCTGTATGACTTCTTTTTAAAAAATCAACCTTGTCTGCCAGGAATATGGGCTGGTGGGACCTTTGTGATCACATCATGTTGGTTTCTGGCCCAAAGTGAGAAGGGTGGATCATCCTGATGAAAATGGCCCCCAAGGTAAACTGCATTCTCCAGAAAGGCAATGGACCTGTGGGCAGGAGCAAAGACCTTGGAATAAGTTGGCAGCAATTATTTAAAGAAAGCAGAGGCTCGTCCCAGGAAAAACTTGCAGTCCCATGTTGGACATTTAAAAATTTATAGTGTAGGTCAGAGGTTACGAATCTCTTTTTTTCTTGGTTCTTGGGGGGGGGGGGGCTAATGACCCACAGAGGGAATCATTCAGGGAACTGGGCCTGATTGTAATAGGTAAGCAAAGTGGTGTTTGTGGTTCCCCAACGTCATTTTGGTATCTCCCTGCATGTATGTTTTACCTGTGTATCTCTCTAGGTTCCCTGCTCCCCCACACCATTGCCATAGTTTGACCTTCCCTAGTGAGCAAGAAGGCAGTGGCTGCAGGGAGCCTTTGCGTCAATCCCTCACCCTGCTGAAACAAATCAACTTTCTGCTTCTGTGATCTTTAAATAGGGCAGATAGATGGTCAGGAGATCACTGCCACGGCTGTCCTGACTCCTCGGCCCAGGATGCCTCTCAGGCGTTTCTCCCCTCCGCGGAGGATGTTGCCGCCACCGCCCATGTGGCGCCGTTCTCCACCTCGCATGAGGAGAAGGTAGGTTGCCTTTGTGGAGCTGGGTAAGCTGGAGGGGCTTAGCTGTTCACAGCTGGTAGGCGCTCTGCCCATGGAGGCAAACTAAAAAGAAGACACCTGCGGACTCAAATGGGTCACACCAAGGATGGGCAGTGAGTTACTTCCTGCATTACAGCTGATGGCGAACAAAGACTGTCCCTGCAAAAAGTAATTGAAGGATAGGCACCCCCTTCCAGAGCATTAGCATCAGTTTGTTTGTGTGCCACTTTTCCACAGCAGTGCTCAAAGTGACTCACAGCACACCAAATGTACATTAATAAATCCAGCAATTTTATTTTTAAAAATACATTAAGAAATACATTAGGGGAAGGCAGGTGGAAGTACTTGCGCCATAATAGTTCCAGCATTCTCTCCCCTATAGACCCTTCTCATGTGTCTAAAATCTCACAACTCATTCTAATTTTGAACATATGCCTTATATGTTTAAGTCGAGATTGATGGAATATTTTTATTGTTAATATAAGCTGATGATGTGTATTTGCAAAAATAAAACACTGTGATCTAGGAACTGAAAAAATATTTTATTTAGTTATTATACAGTTGCTATATTGCTTTCTGCATTAGGGCTCATTTGCAAAATGTTAGCATGCTGAACTGCCTTCACCCTTTAGGATATAAGAACTGTTATTGAATGCTGTTGAATAAAAAGGGACTAGATAAGTGTGGATTACTTTCGATATCCACCCATTCTCCTAACTGAAGCTCAGTTCTCTTCCTTACAACTATATTTCCTTTCAGGTCCAGGTCTCCCAGGCGCAGATCCCCAGTTCGCAGACGGTCACGATCCAGATCTCCAGGCCGCAGGCGTCATCGCAGCCGATCCAGTTCCAACTCTTCCCGATAAAATGTGGGACTTGGCAGCTTCTTGGTTTTTTTTTTTTTGGTTTTTTTAAAAAAACTTAAAAGTGCATTCAGTTTAAAAATTGTACCTTTTAAAAATAAAAGAGGAATGAAAATAAAACGAAGGGAAAGCTGAGAAACTGAAACCTAGCCTAGTGTCTTGGGCCCAGCAGGGTGAACTGTGGACTTTTGTTGGACTTAAAGTCCTTTTTAAAGGGAGCTTTGGTTTGCAAGTTCTTAACAAGAAACATTGTTCTTTTAGACATGATGCTGTCCTCTTAAGTCCAGTGAAGTCTCTTGTTTTTAGGATATGTCAAAAATAAATTTATACTGTTGGAAGTAAGAAATGGCAGGTTGCAAGAAAACCCTCAGCAAATTTAGATATGGACTGGTTCCTCTACCCCCACCGCCACCCTCAGCTCTTAGGGATGTTGGCACACAGAAAAGCTTTTTCATATTCCTTGCTGCTGGTGCATTTAACCAGCCTAAGAACTGGGGGACTAGGACTAGTGTTCCTTTTATGGCATCCCTTCCTTTACTAAAATGTTTTTGGTGCATTGTTCACATGCCCTGTCCTTCCCAAGACCGATGTAAATGCTTTCGCTTCTAGAATATGTGAAACAAATAGGCGGAAAAGCTGTTTCTCTTGCCACCTTCCTCCTGGGGCGGAAGGTGAGGAGTCTGAGACCAATTGGGATAACTAGTGTTCAGTTTGCAAAAGGCCAAGAGATTTGCAACCTATTGTACAGTCATTACTATAAAGTTTGATTTTTGTATACCTTTAGCATCTTGTAGTCATGTTGTTGGTACTTGTGTGGAATGGCAAGACTGAATAAACCAATAAGGTTTGGAATAAATGTGTATGGATTCTTTTGTATTTGAGAAATGTGGTGGTGGTTCTGTGTGCTTAAAATTTTACCACTGAATCCTGCAATGTCTATGCTGGTTTCTCAGCTCAATTTTCAATGAGACATCCAAATACACCATTTCTCCACCTGCTCAGAACAGGTGAGTGTGTGGGACAAAAAGTGTATAGGACGAAGACAGGATTTTAATGTTTCGATACTCATTTACTATTGCTGTATGTTGCCTTGAGGTTTGGTAAGGGAGATGGTATAGAAATGTTTTTAAAAGTAACAAAATATTACTAAATTTTTAACCTGCCCTTAGTTCATAAGGTGGCTTCAGTGAAAGGGCAGATTTTTATCAGTTTTATTAGACAGTTTTATTGCCTGTGCTTTCCAAGTATTTCCGCACCTCTTCTTCCCTAGGTGATCATAGAATTGTCGATTTGGAAAGGGACCATGAGGGTCATCTAGTCCAAAATATGCAGGAATATTTTGCCCAATGTGGGGCTTGAACCCATGACCCTGATATTAAGAGACTCCTGCTGTACAGAATGAGCTACTCTGTGGCTTAGAAGCAGCCATTTCAGAAGCACAACCTGTCATCATGGGAGCCTCTGTTTCCCCCCCCCCCCCGAAACAAAATAAGATTGCCAACGGAGTTCATTTTCAGCCTTTTAGGCCATGCAGTGGGCTACACCACTGCAAGATGTAAGAAAGGTTCTGCAGGAGCTTGGTGACTTCAAAGATGAGCTAAATGTTCCACTCTGAATAATTACTTTTTAAAAAATAATAAAAATGCAACTGGCAAGGCCATTTCATTTTTTTTTTTTTATAATATATTTATTAAAATTTTCACATAAAACATACATCAGAAAAAAACACAATTCATCATTGTCCATTTAACATCTCTCAGTTGTTACATAGGACTCCCCCGCACCTCCCGCATACACTTGCATCATTATTAAATTAATTTCAAACAAATTATCATTTTACTCATAATCTTAGTTTTGATTAGCATATAATTCATCCTTAAGTCTAATTTGGTGATAGACAATTGTTTTCTACTCTGGCATCCGGTTCAACACTCAGCCAAATTACAATATTTTTGTAAATAGATCTTGAATTTCTTCCAGTCTTCTTCCATCCTTTCCTCTCCCTGGTCTCGGATTCTGCCGGTCATCTCGGCTAGCTGCATATAGTCCATCAGCTGCATCTGCCATTCTTCCACAGTGGGTAGCTTCTGAGTTTTCCAGTTCTTGGCAATCAATATTCTTGCTGCTGTTGTTGCATACATAAAGAATGTTCTGTCCTTTTTTAACACACTCTGGTCGACGATACCCAAGAGAAAGGCCTCTGGTTTCTTAGTAAAGGTGTATTTAAACACCCTTTTTTAATTCATTATATATTATATATATATATATATTACATTATATATATATTATATATTTGGGAGACAATATATAATGAACTGGCAAGGCCATTTCAGAAGAGCCAGATGAGGGGCTGGAGCTCAAGACAGTCACCAAGTCTTGGGACAGATTTCAGGGTTGGGGGTAGTGGTTAAGAGTATTGGATTAGGTAGGATCCCAGGGAGTGAAATTCACTTTCCTGTTCAACTGCAAAGCTCTCTGGGTTATATTGGCCAACTCAATAACCTACCTCACAGGATTGTTGTGAGGATAAAAACGGGGAGGGGGACGAACATACATGCCAACCTCCAAAATCCTTGGATAAAGAATGGGGTATGAATACAATAAATAAAATTCAACCCAACAGTGAAACCAGATGTAACACACCACCCAGAGTCTCAAAAACAGGCCCTCTTCCATGCTCTGGGACTATAGAAACTTTATCGTTACTGTCTCTTTAAGAAGAAGGGCGGAAGAGAAAGGGGCCGGACCGGGAGAGCGCGAGAGCTGCGAAGGGTCGTAAGAAAGACCAGCAGATTCGACAGGCTCTGCTCGAGGCGGCCGCACATAAGACAGGAGCGTCGAATCGGCTGCTGCTGTTTAGACCAACGTATTACCCGGAGTGTTGAGGACGGACCGTAGAGAAAAGGCAGCGCAACATACAGACATAAACTTCCGGTAAAAAGCGACGCCGCTGGTGGTTCCGCCGCAATTAGGCACCATAGAGAGCGCGAAGCAAAAGCTAGAATGACACGCATACACACACAAACTTCCGGTTGAGATTCACCGGCTTGATTGGGTTTCCGGTCCACATGCCTGGAGAGTGTCTTGGGGGGTCGCTGTTAGCCGTGGCATCATTTCTGCCCTTGGTGAGGCCTCGCCGGGGGGGCGGGGGAGGCGAGAAGGTGGGAACTTCTAAAGGCGGGAAGCGAGGGGCTGAGGCGTTTCTCCCTCACGCTGGGCGGTCCTGTTCTACACATCAGCGTGGGGATTAAGCCCCACTGAACTCAGTGAGCCTTACTTCCGAGTAGACGTGTCCTGGGTTCCTGGTTACGGTAATTTCCAGAGCAACAGCCGTGTTAGTCTTTTGCAGCAGCAAAAAGCAAAGCCCAGCGAAGAAATCTTGTGGCTCCTTAAATACTTAACGCGTTTACAGTATTTTGGCTTAAGCTTTTTGTGGTCGGCAGCCCATTTATGAGGGGCGTTCTGAGGTTGTGCTATAATAAATTTGTTATGTCTTTAAGGTGCCATAAGACTCATTGTTGCGATGCAACAATGCGCGTGGTAAATAAGGAGACATACGATTGTTGAATTGAAGAGTATTTGTTTTATTTGTTTATGTTATGGAAAATTTAATAAAGCATTAAAAAAAGAGAGAGAGACTCATTGTTGTGGTGCTAACCAGTGTATGTCTACTCAGAACTGGGTTCATTGGGGCTTATTCCTAGGTAAGCAGATAGAGGATTGCAGGCTTACACAATACCTACACAGGTGGGAGCATCCTGAAGTTTTGTACTTGCATGTTTATTTAGATTTTTAAAATCCCACTCTCCGCTCCCACAAGGAGGTCAGGATGTTGGTGGTTCTTATTACTTACTGTATTTATATCCCACTTTTTCCACCAAGGAACTCAAGGGTACCAAGTCAGACCATTTGTCCTCTATTGATGGGCAGCAACTCTCCACTGTTTCAGACTTTGAGTCTGTCCCAGCCCTACTTGGAGATTCTGGGGATCGAATCTGGAACCTTCCGCATACAGTGCAGAAGTTGTACCCCTGAACCATGACCCTTCCCACTTCTTCTGTTCAGGGGATAGTAATTATCAGCTCTACTTTCTCCAACCTTGGTGGTATTACTTATCGACCTCTTTGTTGTTTTCCAGAAGTGACCAGGATAAATGGATTCTGACTTGCTTCAAGTTCGCCATATAGTACAAGAAGCAATTGGCACCCTATCTGTTCCCAGAGATGGAGCCCAGATCTGTGAGACTTTGCGGACAATTAAGAGCTACCTTGGTGGAACCGAAAATCCACCCTCCATGAAAGAGAAAGAAGAATTTACTCGCAATCATTTTACTACCTTTCTGCAGTGTCTTATCAGTAACCTGAGTCTTGATTGGCTGGAGCAGTTCCAATCAGATGAAGATAAGGAGTTATGGGATTGCTTTTTCTTGGAAGGACCAGCAGACCAAACTTTTATGGTTCTTTTGGACACCATCATTTCTACAGCGTAAGCATGGCTACTGTCCTGTGATCTCTAATTCTAAAACTATTTTGTTTTTAGGATGCTCTCAGTTTAGAGGCCTGAATCCAAAGAGCCCAGTGCTAAAAGCACTTTTGCACATATAGGGAGACTGCTGATTTTTATTTTTGACAGCTGTCTCGCACTTCATCAGACGTGTGTGTTTTAAATCCCACTTGTAGGCTCAGTTCAGATGTGATTCGAAAATCCATTATTTGGTGCTGTGTGAGTTGGCATGGAATAAGCTTTGTGCTCATGCACTGTGTCTTCTCCCTCCTAGTTTGAGTCTGTTTGCCCATCTTAGGTTTCAAGGCAATTACAAACTGATGTAAGGGCAAACTAGTTTGCCACAAGCCATAGATGGAAGGCAATGCCAAGGGGCTGAGGGTGTGCCTAATCATTCAGCCATGGTTTGGCATAACATCTGAACTGAGTCATTGGCCTCATCCAGGCATAACTCTATAGCATGGTTTTGCATCATGAGAATGAGCATGGCTAAATCTTGGTCTCATGTGCCCTCCTCTTCAGCGTTCATGAGAAGATTGAAAGCTTCTCCTTTCCCTTTAAAACTAATTGTGGATCCCTGTATGTTCTAACTTAGGAACTGAGGTTTGTCTAACTGCGGTTACTTAAAACAAACAAGATTCAAAACAGTGTTTTTTAACTAGCTGCTGTTAGTGCAAACCATAGTTCACATGTTTAGAAGTAACAGGTGATTGTGGTTAATTCAAAAAACAAAAGCAAAGGGTTTTGATCTTCTCATACATGCCAAGAAGTACAGTGGTGCCCCGCAAGACGAATGCCTCGCAAGACGAAAAACTCGCTAGACGAAAGGGTTTTCCGTTTTTTGAGTCATTCCGCAAGACAAATTTCCCTATGGGCTTGCTTCGCAAGACGAAACATCTTGTGCGTTCTTGTGAGTTTGTTTCCTTTTTCTTAAAGCCGCTAAGCCGTTAATAGCCGCTAAGCCGTTAATAGCCGCTAAGCCGCTAATAGCCGTGCTTCGCAAGACGAAAAAACCGCAAGACGAAGAGACTCGCGGAACGGATTAATTTCGTCTTGCAAGGCACCACTGTAGTGAAGAGGAGAAAGAGCATGATCCCAAGACTCATTTTCCTAATACTGAACTGTAGTTTAGTGTTATTTCTGAACCTGGTAATTATTTCAATATACAATACTGCATGGATAGAACCCAAATATGCTTTTATTTTACCTCTCACTTTGCAAAAGTTACTATCATGATTGATCATAGTTTTATACCAAGAATACAATTTCTACACCACAAAAAAGTTTAAAATTTCCCTTTATAAAACAATGTAGACTTGACTATTTTGCCTAATTCACACATTCTTCGGTGCAATATTTTGGGCGTCACAGAATTTTGAATCCCTTAGTAAGGGATATCATCCTGAGGTTCAAAGAAAGGAGATGTGTGGTTGCAGGAGTTATACAAGAGTTATGGGATGAGAGTGTGGAAATAATTGTGGTGTGGATATGGTAGAGGAAGACTGAACTGCCATTGGTCAAGGATGCTATAATTCTTTCCTGTAGTTGTGTTAGATGTCCTTTAAAATTCCTTCCAGTTCTAAAGGTGGTAGCTAACATAAATTGATGTTCCTTAGTTGATTTCAATGGGTCTGCTTTGAGTATAACTAATGTTGGATACACCCTAAAATTCTATGATTCTAGAACAGCTTGATGGACATCTGTGAGTCCTCAATAAGCATTGCTTATATATTTTCAAGTCTTTGCCCACAACCAGGAATCATAGAAAAGTGTGGTTTAAAAAACAACCACCAGAATTGCAGGTGGTGATGTTATCTGTTGAGTTGCTTTTTCCTTATGAATTGAAAATAAAGGCAGAAAAATACCTTTCTATGCAGGCCCAGTTTCCGTCTGAATAAAGTCGTCGATGTGCTGGAGCAGTTCCTGCAGAGAGCTGGACTGTCTGCTCTGATGTGGGAAGTCTGCAAACAACAAACACAAGCTGGCCCTTCAGTGCTACAGGAGGCCATCCTCAATAAGGTGGCCTGTCTCCCTGATCACCTAGGCAACAAGCTCCAGGAAGAAAACCGGCCTGTCTTCTTCCCCCAAAACTACTTCCCGCTGCTTGGTGTGGAGATGGTCCAGGTGCTGGAGAGGATCTCTGATTCACTGCGAGGTGAGATTTCACAGGACCATCTGCTTCTACTGCTTCTGCTGCTGCACCTGCACTGACAGGCCATGGCTAAGAATAACAAGTATTTAAAACCAGTTCTGAAATTAGGGGAGGACAGAGGGAAGGGAAGGGGACCCTTAATGAAATCTGCAAGACTTGCCCCTGCTTCCTCCCAAGTTTAGCCAAACGACAGGCTTCCCCACAACCTTTTGGAAACAATAGCTAAGGAGGTGTCAGAAAATATAAAGGCGCCAGACTTTGCCTCTTGTCTTCCAAATAAAGCAGTTAACACAGGTGAAACTGGATGGCTGGTCTCAACCAAACCAAGCAATGCATTGCCGTTCAGATTGCTGTCCTCAGCCAGGTACATAGTTACAGAAACAGGAAGGATCCTAGCTAGTGACCATTGAATAGAGGTAGAGGACCAAATCATGTCCTTCCTTAGTCTTTTAAAATGGAAGCAAAAGGAACCCAACACAAAAGTTAGGGTGGAGGTAGCCTCTCCCCATTTGACTCCTGTAATTTGAGCACCAGACAAAACAATAACTTTATATCATGAACATACATTAGTATAGTAGGAGTATGCAAATACTTTTGAGGTTTTTGTTTTTTTCAGAATTCTTTGTTGTGGATAATTTTTTGTCTAGATACTGCTTGATGAAGAGCTCTGTGAAGACCAAACTTACAAACTGAACTTGGTCCAATAAACTATATTTGTATTTGGTGCCAACACAGTGATCACAGCTATCAAACTACATTGTTACTTAAAATAATAATCTGACACCTGTATATCTCTAGGTGCATGTGAATAATTAAAGGTAGAAGGTTGTGTGTGTGTGCGCGTGCGTGCGTGCGTGCGCGCAGTCCAACCAAAATAAAGCACATTTAAATCCCACTGTTGTCTTAGGCCTGAATCTTAGGCCTGGATAATTAAAAAAAAATCTTTTGCAGGTATACAGTAGTTTATTGATTTATATTGTGCCAGTGATGCAGATGGTGCTTTGCATCTATCTCTGGGTACACTGACCAGCTGTGGCTCTGGAGTTTTTGATGAGGAACTTTCCCTGCACCCCTGGAGTGGGTGGGCCTTAGTGGTTTGCTGTGTAATCAGCTGGGTCTGTGGTCATTCATGATCTCACAGAAATGGATTAGTCTTCCTAGCCTTGAAAGGAAGGCCAACCTATTTTGTGCAGAGCTGGCTTCTCTCAAACCTCATAACGAGGCTTTCATTGAGTAGTGAGTTTTATTCTTCTGAAAGGACTTTGTCATCCTCACTTGCATGGACCCACTTTTCATTCTTCATGTTTAGCTCACTAACAATTTGTTCTGGGTGTAAGCTTTATCTGAAGAAGTGTGCATGCACACGAAAGCTTATACCCAGAACAAACTTAGTTGGTCTTTAAGGTGCTACTGGACAATTTTTTTATACATAGCTCCAAGTTATTGACTTCCCCTGAGGACTTCCATTTCTATGCCAGTGCTCTGTTCATCTTCATGGAAGCTTTGCAGCTGGAGCTTCAGTCTCAGTTCTGTGATCTGACAGATCCATTGACTAATGTGGCTTTTCTTGTATTCCAGGTGGCTTGGATTGCTCAATCTCCTTTGTGTCCCAGGTGCTAGGGAAGGTATGCATGCATGGAAGACAAAGTGAGTGCTCTTTAAAGCTTGCAGTAAGCCATAACTTCCTTTCAACATGTCTGCTTTCAAAGCTGCTTTCTCTCTGCTCTGTCACTGGTTGAATCAAACTGCAGCGATTGATTATCACTTGATGTAATGATGCTTCAAAGAACTCCTGTGTAGGCTGGTTAGAGTATTGCAGCGGGTTGTGTGGTTCATATGAACATTTGAAGCAGCTTTATGCTGAGTCAGACCATCGGTTGATCTAGCTCTGCCTAGCAATCTGTCAGCAGCACTCCAAGGTCTCAGGCAGATTTTCCTCCCGCAGTCCTGTTACCTGAACTGAAGGTGCCGGGGATTGGACATGGGACCTTATGAGTACAGAGTATGTTCCCTACAACTGCTTCATGCACAGAGTCCCCAAGCTTGGCATATCGCAGGAGCTCATTTCACAAAAAACACTCACACTCATTCTGAAGATTTAAGTGTATGTGCCTAATGAAGTGTAAGAAATTACACCGTATCGTAAAAAGTATTTAGCTTCTTGAGTTACAACTCTATGAAGATTATTGTCTTATGAGGAGGTTGGAGTCTCTGGAACCTGGAAATATTAAGCAACTTGATAATAATAATAGTTAATAATAACAACAAATGATGGTTTTGGGCCACTAAGGAGAGAATTCCAAGAGAACTTTTAGCTTTACCAGATAACTTGATTTTCTGTTCCTGCCCTCTGCCCTCTGTCTTGCCCTCTTTTCCCTGCACCCCCACCCCATGGCTTGTGAAGTCATTGGGTGCTCTTGCACATCACAGTAAACCACGTGAGGAAGAGACAAGGAAAATCAGCTGGTATACATAATCAAGTTACCTGGTAAGGCTAAACCATGGTTTATTGTGGCGTGCATGAGCTGCAGTGAACCTTGGGTTCATGTGGTTCCTTCCCCCAGACTGGAGGTTAGCCACCTCTGCTATGATGAATTCTTAGAAACTGTCTAACCTATAAATGACCCGGACAGCCATGCTGGAAGAGGAACTGGATGCTGGATAAACAGGGAGCATTGGTTTGATAACCAGTTTTTCTTTTGTATTCTATGTCTCTCTTTAAATGACTTGATCTCAACAGACATGTTGAACACTTAAGACTGAGCGCTGCTTAAGAAAAGGCAGCTGCTATCGCTTTTGCAGCCACTAGGAGACAGACTTTTAAAGAACAATGTAATGGAAGGAATATATAATGCCACGGTTTACAGTGGCGAAGAACAATGTTATATGATGTGTGAAGGGCATTCTTATTAAAATGTTTTTAAAAGCTCTCCGTCTCGAAGAACAGCAGGAAAGAGCCCCCTCATCGCACCACCCAAATTATCTTAACTATTGGCCAAAAAAATAAATAAATAATGAAATAAAAAGGATGTTTGTTCTTCCCAGTGGCGTAGCGTGGGGGGTGCAGGGGGGGCCGCACCGGGCGCAACATCTGGGGTTAGGGCAAATCCATGGGTTAAGGGGCGCAAATCCACAGGTTAGGGGGCGCAAATCTACGGGTTAGGGGGCGCAAATTACTTGCCTTGCCCCGGGTGCTGACAACCCACGCTACGCCACTGGTTCTTCCCTTTCTGATTTCAAAGCAACTCCTTTTCTTCTTTTGGGATGCAGAAGAAATCCTGAATGTGTTGGTGTCCCATCTGACGGATCGTACCCAGTCTGACTGCATCTGGCAGAGGATATGCTGGCGACTGGTGGAGAGTGTGCCGGATCGCTGGGTGGAACCTGTGGTCTGCGGCTTTGTTCAGGCAGCATCAGGGTAAGCAGCCAAACCTCTGTGTGGAACGATGGGCGCATGTTATGCCTCCTTGTATCCTTGCAGCAGT
The DNA here is from genome assembly GCF_964188315.1 of Podarcis muralis. Lineage (NCBI taxonomy): Eukaryota > Metazoa > Chordata > Lepidosauria > Squamata > Lacertidae > Podarcis > Podarcis muralis. The sequence goes on from NC_135668.1 coordinate 39,241,028, forward strand.
TGAAAATGGTTCCCCCTGCGCTACAAATTAGATTTCCTTTCAGCCTGCTCAGCTGTTGAAGTTTGGAAAGGAGGAAGGCTTATTTATTTCATTTATTTATTTGTATGCCTCCTCATAAAACACAGCCCTTTGGGCAACTTACAATAAATGTCTCTTTAAAACAATCTGAATATAAAACCCTTAAAATATAAACTGAAATAACTACAAGAAAAACACAGGTCATAGCATCTCCAAGATGTAAAACACAGACTTAAAAACCGGAGAGAACCTAGCAATATAAGTTGTTTAGGTGGCCTGGGTAACGAGGAAGGTCTCTACCTGGCACTGAAAAGTCGACAGGGATGACACCAGGCAAGCCTTCCTGGGAAGGGAGTTCCATTACTAGGTGCCAGTACCAAAAAGGCCTTCTCTCTGGTGGTTGGCCATCTCTCTTTTGTCAGTGGGAGCACCCCAATACAGCACCTGAAAAGAATCTTAAAAGTTTGGTTAGGCAGAGGGTGGTCTTTCAGACATATTAGATTTGAGCAGAGAGACCTCTCTCTTGCTTTTATCTGCCCTTATAGGAGGGGAACTTGAATATTGCATATCTTGCTTTGCCAATACATTCCAGACTTCTGTTTGTGAATCATCTAGTCATGTAATCCAGTTGTGATTTTAAAACAGCACCGATTTAGAAGAAAGACATTCATGGTTGAAATGTTGTTTTGTCTGTATTGCTAGACCTGCCGTGCTGTCACAATTGTTGGGGAATTTGGTTGTCAAAAGCAAGAAGGCTCAATTTGTGATGACCCAGAAGATGCTGCTGCTTCAGTATAGCTACCCGGTGAGAGTCCTTGGATGTAATTAATCAGGAGGCAAGCATGTTTGTTGGGATGGCATTATATGCTATGTCTAAGATGGGTGACCTGTGTTTTTACAAGTTGTGATGTTGCGGTGCTTGTGCTCTTGGACTTGCAAGTACAAGTTTCAGGGTGCCCCTTCTGAGGCAGGTTTGGGGAAACGTGGGCCAGCAGCATCAGGAGGACATCACATTGGCTAACCCTGGTTTAAGGAAATAACCCTGCCATCCTGCTTTCTGACCATAAACCTGTAAATTGCATGCACCATTTTTCTTTTCTTCTAATTTTCTTTTACAATATCAACACAATGCATTTTGTAATGGTACCCTGAGCATATTTGTAAATTTTACAATTACAACAAATTGGTCCGCTATGAACATTCATTGTCAAGCTCATATTCCCATATAATGACCTGAACAGTAGGTCACCCGGTTTGCTTTATAGTTCATAGCTTACCGGAAGATATTGAGAGTGTTCCTTTCTCAAAGGGTCTGCCGTGATTTCCGTTGTTTGTCATGCGTATGAGCTCTGTGGTTTCATTAATACAGACTATGGTGCTCCAGAACCTCCTTGGATACCTAGCCCTGGACAACATGCGGCGTCTCTTACTGATCAAGGTAAGCAGGGGGACGGTTAGCAAAATATATTTCTATATATGTGTGAGAGAGATAACATGCAACTTGGTAAAGAGTTCATAGGAGTACCTTCCCAGCCCTGTTCTGTGTAATGTAATAAAAACACATCAGAACTAACTTAGAATGAAAGAGGAGTGACCCCAGAGCCACGGATCTTGCCAGCCTGTGTTTCACTCCTTTTCCGGGTGCTAGCAAACTAAAGGTTTAAAAGTGAGATAAATGGGTGGTCATTTCAGAGTAGCCTTTCTCTGTCAGTGGATGAGATCTTTTCATGAGGTTGGCTCTCCCACTCGTCACAAGATGCTGAATATCCTGTGCGAGAGAGGATTTTCTAGTTCTGGGGAATATTAGATGTTGATGGAGCACCATTGCACTGAAACCAAGTTGGGTTCTCCATCCTCACCTCTTCTGGTTTAGCTTGCTAGGGTGGGAAGAGGAGGCGATAATCACTAACCGGCTGAAAAAGTTGGTGGGATTGCAGATGCAGCCACGTGTTCCTTCCAGCAGATTGATGAGAATGTTGTGTTTTGGCTGCTCCAACTGGAGGGCAGGGGGGTTGTAGCTGGTACTGTTGCAAAGAAAGACACACACCCCTTTCTCCCAAGACATCCTGAGCCCTAGGAGCAAGGTCTGCACACACTGGTGGGACTGTCTCCCTGGAGCCCAACCCTTGAGAGGAGGCCTCAGATGGCAATTCAACCCAGATATGCAGGGCTAAGCTTTCTTAGTAAAGCACCAGGGCAGATGATCCAAAGACATTGAGAGTTTGTGCCTTGACTAAGAGGTTCTGTACATCTTACTCCTCCATGACCCTGCTGGTAATTGGGGAGTCTTCACACCCCCAAATTTTGCTTCTGGATAAAAAGGGGATGACGAGAGATCTTAACCAAGCTTTTAAGAGGCATAGGTCTGGTTCCAGCAGAAGACTTCCTCATACAAAGTGGAATTGGGTTCATTGGCACTTACTGCGAAGGTGCCTCTTCTGGTGGACGAAGGGAGTCGGTCACTGCTGGGTTATTATGCTAAGAGGCCCCAAAAGGAGGCTTGTGGGGACAGGGGCAGAATGACACGTTGAACCCGACACTTAGGTTTCTAACACAGGTTTTGAAAGAGCTGCTGGAGACCTGGGGAAGCAGCACTGCTGTGAAGCACTCCCCAGTGGAGCAGCAGCTGTACATCAGCAAGGCCATTCTGATCTGCCTCTCTCATCTGAAAGAAGCAGAAATACTGAACGACAGACAAGGTAAGGGAGAGAGAAAAGGACCAAGCTTGGGCCTCTGGGCCTCTGGGCCTCAAAATCTTCATGGTGGGAGCAGCAGCAATTGGTTGTATCCAGTGCCAGTCTTATTCAGTCTTATTCAGAGTATACTTATTGAAATGAAGAAGCCTAAGGTTGCCCTGTTCATTCTCTTCAGTGGGACTATTCTGCACAGGACCACCATTGGATAGAACCTATTATCTTGGTGTGAATGTCATAAAACTGCAGTTTATTGAGATGTGGTGAGATCAGTAGGATGTCTTGCCAATAGAGATCAACTGAGAAGTAACCCAACATAGGGTGTGATAGTCCACCTGTGGCAGCCTTCCCTAACCTTGAGACCTCCAGATGTTTTTGGCCTACAACTCCCATCAGACCCACCTAGCATGTGTGTGCTGGCCGGGGCTGATGGGAGTTGTAGGCCAAAGTATCCGAAGGGCTGTAGGTTGTTGAAGGATGTTCATGGGATGGTCATGTGCTTTGAGCTTGGAGTACTGGTGCAAAGTGTTGCTTATGATAAGTTATTAGTGATGGAAGATCACAGGCCTGTTAAGGATTTTAATTTTGACCCATGGGCAGAAACAGGCCTTTATCTGTGGATCATTGTGCAAATCAGCCAGTATGTACCGTGGATCAGTACCCAGCTGGGCTCTCCTGTTAACATTAAGGACTCTTTTTAAAAAAATAAAATGAGTGCAGATTGTGGGGTTGTCTTGTGTGGTACAGCAAGGTTCAAGAAAAGGCACCATATACATTGTTGAGTCTATGGAAAAGGAGAAAAGAAATGTATCTCATACTATTATGTTACATTGTATACTTCTTAAATATACAATTAAAATTCTTTATTTTTCTGTAAAAAACCAAAAAAGACTAGCACATTTATTATGAGTCTGCCTCATTAGATCCGTCATTCTTCGCAGTCCATAAAACGTTCAGAAGTAATACATTTTGTAGCCATTAAAGTGTTTTGTTTCTGTTTTAACCTGTGTTTAGTTGGCTACTCCTTTGAGTAGTGTACCCCCACCGCTAAAAGAAGAAGAAAAGGAAAGGTCAGCACTGTCTTCTTCTGCTTGCATTGGAAAGCCATAGCAGATGGTTCAAAAGATGCCGAAATATATATTTGCCCCGTTGTGGAAAGCACAACGCCTGCTTATCAGGTTTTAAATATGTCAGAGCTGGCTATTGTGCTTTTTGCTGAATTTGCCTGGTTGCCTTCTGCTTGTCCTTCCAGAGCTACTCACAGTCATGATGGAAGGGATGAAGTGTCACCTGGACAGCAACTTGCCAAAGATCCGCCATATGGGGATGGTTGTGGCCGAGTGCGTCAGTGCCAGGGTAATGTCTGAAGGCCCCGCTCTGAAATTTCAGGTGAGCCAGCCAAGTGAACTTTCTGTAGTGTTCTGTTGTGGCAGGGAAAAAATCCATTAAATATGCTAGTGGAATATACCTTTGGTATTGTGTCCCAGCTTCTGCCATTTAAAATTGTTGTGTGTATATGTTTGTGTGTGTGACGGAGAGAATGGTTCTGTTTAAATATAATGGGAAATCAGGATTTCCCACCATGTGAACAAGTCTGTAGGAGCCTTTGCCTCTAAGGAGGAGAGCGCAAACTTTTGCTTCTGCTTTTAGAAAGGCAACATCTCCTTGTTAGGTCCAAACTTGAGGGACTGGTTTGCAAGACTGTGGCTTCAGATCCTGGCTTTTTTTTCCTGAAACCACAGTTGAAACAAACCATGGTCTTTCAAATCAGGTTGTAATGGGCAACTGTGGATTGTTTCAAAAATGGAAGCAAAACCTTATGTCTCGTTGTGGTTGTACAAGAGGCCAGGAGGGAAAGTATGCAAGTGTGAGGCTTGTTCATTCATTTAGCACGAAACTGTGGTTTCCTGTTATGTCTGAATCCAACCAACATTTAGTCGAGTCTGGCCTTGCTTTTCAGCAGGCACCTGTCTCTTGTTACAAACCTTGCAGGTCAACCTGTTTCAACCATTTTCTGAGGTGAAACAACAAGCGCCATCCCAAGAATGGACTTAGTAAATCAAATTATGTCTGCTACTTGCCTTTATGCAAGAACCAACCTGTGTACTAGTCCCCTTATTCTATCTTAATGTTTTGCTTTGTTCTCAATGTGTTAGTATGAAGAAGATGATGAGATCAGAGATTTAAAGACCTTGCTGATTCAGAGGCCAGAGCAGATTCCTGAGAGTGATTCCCAGAGCATTGGGTAAGTTTTTTAGACTCCTTCAGCTTCAACTTGCACTGCCTGCTTCTTGTCATTGTTTTCTCTGCTGGAGACTTTGGCCTACTTAACACATAAAGCTAAACCATAGTCAAAATTAATCTGCGTTAATTTGTGTGGTGCTAAAATACACTTTGTTGAATAAGCCAGGATTATAAACTGGTTTGATCTAACCTTGTTCCAACAAAGCATGGTTTAAGCTAACCACAGTTTGTCCCTTTCAAATGTAATCATAAACTGTGTTTGATTTAAAATAGGAAGCAGGTGTTCCCAGACCTCTCACCATGGCTATGCCAGAGGAGGGGGGGAAAGGGAAAGATCACATGAGCCAAGAAGCTCTCTGCTGCACTAAAACATGATAACTAAAAACTAAAGCATTCTGTGCAAATAGGATCTTTTAGTCTACAGAACAGTTTTCTTATTTCTTTGTAGAACTTCAGGACATATCTTCTGACGTTTTTAGCACCCAGGCTAATTTGCAGCATGTTTGTATAATAGTTAGGTTTTCACTTGTTGTTGCACCTCTTTCCTGTTATCAGCATAAGCAAGACTTTTCCCTCAGTTGGTAGGAACTTTTTTTCTTTTCTTTTTTTGCTGCTGCAGGAACAGCAAACCAGCCATGACACCAGGCACTGTTCTGAAACCTAGTGTGAAACCACAGCCAAGTGCTTCTGAAGGACTGGACCAGGGGGATGACTCTGAGCTTGATAGGTATGTGGGAAAATGTTGTTGCCAAGCAAGAAGATAGATGCAATGTAGGATCTTCACACTGTATGCATGAATCGAAGCTCATTTGAGGAAGGATTTAAATTTGTTTCTTTTTCAGCGATGATGACCTCGTTCCGTATGACATGTCAGAGGACAAAGAACTGAAGAAGACCAAGGCTCCCACCTACATCCGAGACTGTATTGAAAGTAAGTGATAAGGGATAAGACTGTATGAAGTCCATAGCATTGTTCACATGACACACTAAACCATAGTTAGCGTGACAAGAGCAAGTAAGAATGAGCCGCAGTGAGCCATGGGCCTTCAGACTTCCCCTTCCCCTCCCCTCCTCTCATTTGACCAGGAGAAACAATTTGGAAGCATTTGTTTCCACTTTTGCTTAACTGCATTGTCCAGACCAGCAAACTGTGATTGACACGAACTGGATAGTTTCATTCAAGCAAACATCAAACCATAGTTACTGAAGCTGGCTTGTTTAAACTAACCATAGTTAAAATTAACGACTGTTTCTGGTCTGTACAGCATAGCAAGCTGTGGTTAATCAGATACAGAAGCAAAAGCTTTGGAACTCCTTGGAGGAAGAGAGGAAGTGTGCCATGTGGCTTTATCATGGTTGTTCAAGTTGTGCAAGCCTATGGTTTAGTGTGACATGTGACCTAGCTTTCTGGGATGTTTTGTTTGTTTCTATCCCACCTTTCATCCCAGAAACTGAGGACGCCGCAGTGGCTCTCAACATGTGTTGTGTTTCCTGGTTGAAGTAAACACATTTATTGCCTGTGAAACATCCTGTGGCTTTTCTGTTGGGCTGACACATTCTATGCCTTATTCAGAGCCTCCTGCACTTCTTTACTATCTCCTGTCTCCCAGACTAGGGCAAGTCAACATGGTGCCTAACTAATGGGGCTGGACTCCAATTCCCATCATCCCCTAACCATCGCTCATGGGCTGATGGGTGTTGGAGTCAAGCAAATTTTGGAAGGCACCTCATTGGCTACTTTTGTCCCAGACCTATCTGTGAAAGACCGCCACAATTATTTGCAAACCCAAATCTTTCAGTTTAAAGCATATGATTGCATGAACTTTCTGCATAACGTATATTCCTGATACAGCATTAACTTGACTGGATAACTAGGAAGTCAAATGCGAGCTTCCTTCTCCTCTTTTCTTTCTCTCAGTCCTGACTGGTCCCGAAGATCCGGACAAGTATGAAGCCACAATGAGCACCCTGGAGACTTTGATCCGAAGGAACGTGGCAGCTGCACGAGAAGTAAATGTGACCTGTGCCTCTTGGTTTGATCTTGATTCAGCTTTAGAGATAACCCATGAGAACTTGTTGGGGCTCAGGGGCTTGCCCTTGACGAGTGAGAAATACAGGAGGGTGGTCCCCTTTGCCATTGGAAGGCAATGACAGTTCTCTGTAGTTCTGGTGGCGGCAGTTGACTTCTTTGCTGTCCAAGGCAAAATAGCATATTTGGGGTGTGAGGGAGGAAGGCGCAGTTAGGACTTTAGATCATACATCCCCAAACTCGGCCCTCCAGATGTTTTGGGACTACAACTCCCATTATCCCTAGCTAACAGAACCAGTGGTCAGGGGCGATGGGAATTGTAGTCCCAAAACATCTGGAGGGCCGAGTTTGGGGGTGTATGCTTTAGATGATTTCCAGTTGCTCTGCACATTCGTTGAAGCTCCTTGGCAGCATAATCAGTCTAGGCAACCTTGGTGATCTCTTGAACACCCATCTTAGGGTGTCATGGTGGCAGCAAGAGATGGGGTATGGAACTGTCATCTCTTCCCTGCCTCCTGCAAACTTTTTATTACACACGATGAGACCAGCTGACTCTCAGCTTGACCTGCCTGAAACATCAAGCCTCTTGAACGGCTGAGACTTCAAAACACACACATACACTATGGTATTTTTGTGCAGGTGAGCGTGGAACTGGCAAAGGTCCTGCTGCATCTAGACGAGAAGAGCTACATAGAAGGCTTTGTGGGGCTTCGTCAAGGCGCTCTGGTGGCCATCGCTGTCACAGACCCAACGCCAGTGAGTCCTTGTGCTGTCTTTGGTTCTGACTGCAGGGGCTGAGGAGCTGCAGCTGGCCTTTCTTAGCCAGGCTCGGAGAGGGCCGTTTGAGAAGCTAGCTAAGGTGCTGGTAAGACGAGGAGATTGGTAAGGTGGCACTAGGTGGACAGGGAAAGCATCTTGCTAGGAAGGAGAAGGAAAGCCATGGGTGGAAGCACTGGAACAGGAGCGGTCTGTTCCTCTGCCCTCTTTCCTCTGCCCCTAGTTTGCCAAATTCATGGGGCAGCTTGTTAAGACTAAGGAGCCACAGAACAGCTCTAAACTCACCTTTGTTTCCTGTCGCCTAGGTGGCCCAATTTCTGACCTCTGAGTTCTACTCCCTGAACTATAGTCTCCGCCAGCGCATGGACATCCTGGATGTAAGTGGCCCTTTTCCAGCATATTATAAGCAAGCCTTGCAAGAGGTAGTGTTGCATTGCAGCTAAGAGACTGATTTACCTGTCGGAAGCTCCCCAGTTCATCCCTCACCTCTGCCATGAAGTTGTGTACATGTGAAGTGCTGACTCCCGCATCCCTTATTTTGCTATTGTAAATGGTTTATTGTAGTTTGAACGATGCTCTGTGTTTTATAGAGTAGAATGCACTGCACCTCCAGGCTAGAAGCACCTGACAGCTTCTTGTCTATTCACTCAGGTGCTGGCCAGAGCAGCCCAGGAACTCTCTCAGCCCTTTTCTCCTAAAGCAAAGCAACTTCCTAGTCTGAAACAGCCCAGCATCCAGATCCTGTCTAGCAACAGCTCTTCTCCAGATTGGCAAAAAGTTGTGGATGAAAGGATCCGAAGAAAGACCAGAAGGTTTGCAAAGGTGAAGCCAGGAAATGCAAAACTGCCTTGAGCTGCAGCAGGGTCACATCAGTGCAGACAGACGAGCTGGTCTTGTATTAAAGGGCTTAAGGGTCTCCCACTCCATCCAAAAATATGCTTTTCTGTTTAGTTCAGGCTTCCCAAACTTCTGGTAATGGGAGGGGCCATACATTCACCTACCCCATGTGGAGAGGAATTCTCTCTTTGTTCTGAAGGCCTTCATAGAAACTTCCTTTACTCAGCCCAGGAGAGACAGCAGCCCATGTTATTAGGGTCTTGTTTGGTCGGCTCTCCTCAGCTTTCAACCCCCACCCTCCATGTCTATAAGTTATAGACCTGTCCTTGATCTCTCCTGATAGGGCTACATTGGTGGAAGCACCTTGAGAGCTCTATCCCTGATCTGGTCAAAGTAACAATTAACAAATTAACAATTATATTAACTCCTGTGACCCGTGGCTCCTTCTTTACCACTACTCCAGCATAGAGATTGTTTGCCTTAAAGAACCAGTCAACACAGCTATGAAATGCTTAGCATACTTTTTATTTCAAAAGCACACCTTGTTCCAGGAAAAGAAAAGCTATAGCATATTCTTATTTTCATCCTGGGATGGGCCTCCTGCCTCTGACGGTCATCTCAAGAGAGGACAACTTTTCAGTCCTATCTCCCGTCTTTTATTGCCTCCATATTTCCTTCCCACGGATCTGTGCCATAGAAAGTGATGCAGTACAATCACATTCCACAATTTGGTCCTGCCCTCCACCACCAAACATCACCCCCCCCCCCGACATCACTTGTTTTTGAGTTAAGCTGATACCACCTGAAATTCAGAAATAGTTCAGCCTTTCTGTGGCTGAACTTGGTCATAAGATGTTGCATTGCTAACCACAAAGGTGCTTAAGCATTTCAAAGGAAACTTCCCCTTTCTTACTTATGGGCAAATGGCAACACATTTCATGTTTTAGACACCCAGTGCCCTTTAAAACTGATGCTAAGCTGATTAACTATGTTTCCAAGTAATCAAAGCATTACCGTGGATCTGGATTGGCATGTCTGAAATTCATAGAATCATAGAATTGAAAGGGACCCTAAGAGTCCTACAATGATCCCTCACAAGGAAAACAGATTGGTCTGTTTAAGGGGGAGTTGAACAAAACATTGCATCCATGAAGCCTCTTCTGGGGTCTTCGTCAAGTCTCACTTGCTAGTGACGGTTCTCCTGCCTGACCTTTCACTTTGTTTGGAACAGGGCCAGTCCCAAGCAAAGCCACCATCTGCCCCCAACAGATTTGGTCCAGTTGCTGGTCATTTCTTTTTCCCGCTGCTTCGGAACTTTGACAGGTGAGGCCATTTGCATTTGCATGTCCCTAGGGCTGTGTTGTGTTATCAGAGGCATGCATGGAATACATCTTGAATATCTCCTGCAACAGTACCCATTATATTCGTGGCTGAAATTTATCTCATTGCAAAAAAAGTAAGCTAGCAATCAACCAGGTGTGTGATTCAGGTTTGGTAGGTGCTGGGCTGTTTGTCTGTATTCCATGTTAATAAATGCACCAGGCATTTATATTTAAACAAACAAGTGGTTTAATTTAAACAGAGTACAGGACTTTTTCTGTCTTTTTATTTTGCCACTCCCAACAGCTCCAAGAGCCAGAACAGTCCAAACTCTTTAAAAAGACTAAACTGTAGTTCACCTTTTCATTTGCAGGAGTGCTGCAGCAAAAATGTCCAAAGGGTGCCTTTGCACCCAGGTCCTTGGCTCCTTTTGGAATAGCTGCATGTCTGTTTTTTTCTGAAAAAGAAGGCTCTGTCTTGGCTCCTGGAATTCGGTTCTCTTTAGCAATAGCAGAGGGTGCCTGGTGGAGAACAACTGTTCTCAGCTTTTTGTAAATAGCAATTAGGATAGGAGCTGGGAGCTGCAGTTTAAGACCAAGGCTTGCTGCTTCTTCTCCTTCTCTTTAATAATAATAGTAATAATACAGTAATAATAATAATAATAATAATATTTTTTAACAAATAGAACAAATTGCTGTCCCAGGAAAACGTGTATCTCAGGTGTCAGAAGTGTGTCTTCACACAAAGGAAACCAATGAAGGTTCCATATATACACCTGGGGGGGGGGAATTCCCCAACCTAGGAGCTGCCACAGAGAACGCCCTCTCCCACCTGGACCAACTCCCTTCCCAAAACTTTTGAAGGCAGTGGAACTACCAAGTGGCTCCCTTTGCTGATCTTAAAACCTGAGGGGGTTTGTAGGGAAGGATGCCATCTTTCAGAGCCAGTTAGAACATTCTCCCTCTCTCCTTTCCAGGCCACTGACCACCTTTGACCTTTTGGGAGATGATCACCTGGTTTTGGCCCGGCTGACACACACCCTGGCAATTCTGATGTACTTCGCTGTCAACACTGTGGTGAGGATACTAGATAGGCCCTTCCAAAGTACCTGAGAAGTGCACAGTTGCCTGTGTTTGGCTTTTGACATGCTGTGGCATCCCATCTTTTGCCAAAAGGAGCCAGTGAACATTTGCTTTGGCGGACAGGATGTGAGGGGGTGAAGCACATGGTGTATGCAGGGAGTTTTTGAAATTGTGTAGTCTGATTTTGCCTCTGAATTAGCAGAGACCCTTTGGTTTCAGGCAGAAGAAGCTGCTCACCTCTCCATGCTTCACTCTGTAACTACCACTGGCTCTGGGACTTTGCTTCCCTCTGCCCCTCTAAAATCAGGGTGGGAAAGTTGTGGCCTTCCAGATGTTGCTGGACTGTAGCTTCCATCTTCCCTGACCACTAGCCATGCTTGCTGGGGCTGGGAGCATCTGGAGGGCCACAGCTTCCCTGCCCCAACTCCAAAAGCCAGGTGCTCTCAGGATTCTACATAAGCTGCTTGGTTTCGGAACTGTAGCAATAGCCAGCAGACCTAGCGAATGAAGGTGGGTGGAACGTCCACTCTCGACACAGCTCTTAGTCACTGTTGCCTTCCCATTCTTCAAGCACTAACATACCCAATGGCCTCCCAAGATCGAGTCCTTTATCTTTGATTGGGTCACTTGTAATTTTAAAAAATAAATCCAGATTCCTTGGCCTTGCAAGCAACTCCATAATGTGTTCAATAGGGAGATATCCCGGTAAATACGTATCCCACAAAATAAAATAAAAAAACACAATTTGACAGTTTATTTAAACTTCAGATGTGATGCTCTTCAGTTTTTAAAATGGATGTCAATGTTTCTTAAATCAGTGCATGCCGAGTTTCCCCCACTATGCTCCACCTGCAGGATGTGGCGATTCCCCTGCCTCCGCCCCCAGGTACAAAGCAGTAGTGCCTTCGGTTGTGGATGAGCCACTGTTTCCATTCCTGGTCTCTTAATGTTTGAAGCCAGGGCAGACTTTCTGAGGGAGAGAGGAGGAGACTGCTGATCTCAAGCAATAGCCAGCAGTACCGTTAACAGATGGCAAATTGGCTTTTCAGTACAATTCTATACCTGCCTACAAAGGAGCAAGTCCCATTGAGTTTGGTGGGGCTTACTCCAAGGAAAGTGACTATGGGATTGCAGCCTTTGCTTACTGTATCTTTACCATTTGGATTTTCTGCCTCAGAAAGCAAAATACCCGAGGCTACCCATGCAATGCATCTTCCATGGATCCTGATTTGTGTGTCTTCTTCAGGTAGCATCTGCAATGGGGAAGGCACTGCTAGAGTTCGTCTGGACCCTGCGCTTCCATGCAGACACGTGAGTTCTTGTGAGCATTGTGGTGGCAGTGGTGGGGTCCCTCTGCACCCAAAGCCAGGCAACCCAATCAAGTGGGGGAAGGAGTTTGTTCTCTTCGTCCCATTCTCGCCCTTTGGGCCCCCCAGTAGTACCAAGATGCCAGAGCCAGGTGGGGAAGAGAAACAGCTACAAAAAGGGAAAGTCAGGTTGACTAAAACTGAGGCTAAGAGAGCGTTTCAAGTCACACTGCCCTCCTCAAGTTCTTGAACGAGTCAGCCATTTTCATAAGCAACTTTCCAATGTTTGAATGTGAATGTGACGCAATCTCAGGCATGAATATGTCATCGTTATTATTTTTATTAATATGTCCCCTATTTATTTAAACGAATTTAAATAAATAATTTGTTAGTTGCTTTTTCTTGCCCAAGGCAACTCCCAAGTAATCCACAACCAAACAAACACATGAACAAATCGTGTATAAACGTAGACGTACTATGGGCAAATTTAACAATATTTTGAATTCAGTTTTATAAACAAATGTATTAGGTTAAATGTAGGTTAACTACAGTGACAATCTTGTAATGTTTATAAGTTCTGGGTTTTTAAAATATTCCGTATGGGTGTTAGTCCCCCCCCCCCTTTTTCTTCTCCCACGTTTATGTCTTGTTTTGCCCTGTGCAGTCTCTCTCCCTCTCTCTCTCCACACAAAAAGAATAAATTTTAAAAACCCATGTAGATACATTAAAACCAAGGAGGGGAAGAGGAACATCCCACCCATACTCTAGGAAAGCAGCGTTAGCTACAGCTTTCTTGGTGCTGTTCTTTACGCTCCAAAGAGCAACTAGAAGCTGTGAGTGGGACAGAAATCTCCTGAGTTCAGCTCTGGGTAACTCTAGGTGCAATTCAGTTTGGTGACTCCAGCAGAAAAATGAAGCTAGCAAAGCAGAAGGCGGTGTCAAGGCCACCAGCTATCAGTTGGGTAGGGATGAGATTCCTTCCTGCTGGCTTTCACAAGGGCACTCCTTTTCCCTGCAGATATGTGCGCCAAGGGCTTTTGTCATCTGTCTCTTCCACACTCCTGAGTGTCCCTGCTGAGTGCCTTCTGGAGGACATGACGGAGGAGCTTTTAGAGACCCAAGCCTGGCTGGCAGGTGAGAAGTCACTGTGAGAGCAGGCCATTGGCAGGGGTTGTGTTGAGGTCAACCCTACTCTCACTCTCTGATATTGGCGAGAGTCAGAGAAGCTACATCCCAGGCTGGAATTTCTCTGTCCTTGTTCCCCGTGTGCCAGTTCGGTCATGTGAATGCGTCTGTCTTCCTGAGGGGTGTATGGAAGTGGGGAATTCCACTGGGCCATTTTTCTCAGTGCCCTCCCACCCCCACCCCCAAGCAAAGGAGGATACAACCAGCCTCCAGTCAGGAGAGGGCAGTTGAGCGTCTCCTGCGTGCCCAGAAATGCATGAGGATTGATGCAGCCTGACTCAGATTTCAATGCTGAAGGGGCGAGTTGCCAGGAATCAAGTGCCACATGTCCTAGATAAGCTCAGAAGCCTTCCCATTTCTGCCCTGGGTTGCTTTCCCTCACCATTTGGATCCTGAGAGTGAGCTTCCCACGGGAGCTGGAGAGGATGTGACACCAACACAGCTAGTCTTTGATCCCTGGACTGGCTGCTAGAAATCTGTGCCCTTAAAAGGGAAAAGGGCTGCCATGGAGCCTAAAGATTCCCTCTTTTCCCAGGCCGAGGTGTGTGTGGAGGAATAGGCTTTTGCTGTCCTTGAGCGTAGCCTGCTGAGCAATGAGTTGAGGCTAGCCTGAAAGGAGACGGGATGCATGGTCTTGGGCTGATAACGCTCAGGAGGGCAACTGGACAGGTGGAGAAGAGTCTTCCTGGGCTGGTGCTAAAATCCCATATCCTCCTAGGCAGATGGAAAGTATTGTGCAATGTGAATAGGGTAGGATTTGCATACGCAGTCAAGGTGCGGAGGGGCAGAGTCATCACATATTTAAACATCTCTCCAACCATGATGACTAGAAACTTTGGTTTTGTGGGTAACATGTTGCTTGGCTCATGAAGCGCTATAGGCATATGGAAAGGGAAGGCAAGAGCTAGTGGCTTAGAAAATTGGGATAGCACAGAGGTTTTGACTTTTATTTCTTCTACTGGGCTAGCCATCTGCTTCCACGGTGCACAATCTCTCGTTAAATGAGCCTTTGTTACGTTGGGGCAACTGCTGATGTTAATCGTTTTGGACCGCAGGCTGCCTTCAGAACTGTGTTCCATTCTGTCATTTTATAAATAGAGGGGGGCTATCTGAGTGAGTCATGTACCCAGACTGACCTAGTGCTAGGCTTCAAGCGCTTAGCTTGTGCGCACAGGATTTCCTCCCACAGACTCGCCACTCTTTCAGGCTCCCCTCTGCTCTGACATCCTGATTTCCACTTTGCAAGACTGTTAGAAATATAGAGCTGCCAGCCACCCCCTCCCTCCCCCTGGTACAGTGCCTATTAGCTGCCTAGCAAGCAGAAATTCAGTAGCTGAAATTTATTCTGCCCTGGCATCTGTGTGTCGGGGGGAGGGAATGATTCGCCTGCTGCATTTCTCAATTCTTAATATATCTGCAGCTGTTTAAGGTACAAAAACCTAGCCAGAACAAGACCGGCAAGCCGAGTTGATGGCCGTATAGCGCAGTGCTTAAGACAAGGAATGATGCAAGTGCCACACCAGATGCTAACTTTTCTGTATGGTATGAGGACTATTTGTCCTTCACAGTACAAAGAAGTGCATACCTCGTTTCATAAAGTTGCCAGCTGATAAAAATGCAGCTGTACAAAGTGGCTTATTGCTGCTCATGCATTGTGCAGTTGGAAGCATACCTCTGACTATGATGGCAGAAATTTCTTTCACACACGGATAGGTGCATGCCTGAAATGGCTTTGTGGAAGTCACCACTTCACATAAAGTTTTATGCAAAATGTGGATTTGTAAACTTGAGCTGGGTTTGTGTGGGAGTCAGGCTTTAAATTTGTCCTTTAAAACTAGTTTAGAGGTAAAGAATCTGAAATACTGAGCCAAAAAAGAGCACGTTCCAGTGTTCCCTCATTTACTCAGTGTTAATACTCCTCCAATCTTTACTTGGTCCTGTGGTTAAAGAAAACAGACAGCTGCTGCAACTTTATCTTGCCAGCACCTAGTGCTGAGATGTTTTGGTTACACGGGGTAACTGTGTAAAAAAGAAATGTTGCTAAATAAAGTTTGGTCTAAAATCAAACAAGCTGGATATTTGGAGAGCTGGGGTGGGGATAACTTCCTTTTATTGTTCCTTTACTGAAGCACACTTGACAGTTCAACTAGTGCTTTACAGGGATTTCCTCGAGCCATTCTTTCCTCTCCTCTTGTCTGTCTTTTCCTATTTTCTGCAGATGTTGCAGAGAAGGACCCAGATGGTGACTGCAGAAGTTTGGCACTGCAGAATCTGCTGCTGATGGAAAACCTGAAGAAAAAAACTCTTGAAACGTGAAGGAGGGCTTGATGATGGAGATGCCCTTTGCCTGCCCTCTGTCCAGCTGGTGGCTCAGAATCTGCCCTGTCTCTGCTTGGAGGACAGGAATGGAAGGAGGACACTGAGCTGTAAGCCATAGACAGGTAGCTTAACATCTGGGCTTGGTAGCAGAGGGTAGTTGAGTATACATTTGTTGTTGGTCTGTTGGTAGAGAGGTGTGCTGGTGGTGCTGCTTTTCTGCAAACACACACTTGTGTGTGCATAGGCTGACACTGTAGCCAGGACAGGAGCAAAGAGACTATTTACTCAGTGTTCTTGAACCAGGTTAATATGAGTATGCTGCAAAGGAAAGGATCTAAGCCAGCTCCTAGAACCTGTGTGTTGTTCGTCTCATCTGAGCTCTGGATAGAGCATGGGCTATTTTTGACTTTGGGTCCTTACTGGGTATCATGCATTAACTTCTGTTTGACTTTTGTGCATGACTGCAGTGGCCAATGGGACTCAACAGCAGGACTCTATTGACTGATCGGGTCTGATAAAATGGCTTGAAAGTGCTGTTAACTCAGCCTAAGATGTTCACTAAACAGAGGACTGGTGCACAGGTCATGTGGCTCATCTGCCAGGAGCAGATGAAGTCATTTCTCCTGGCACTATTTCACACACACTGCAAAAAGCGCACTCTTAACTTGCACTAAATGCGATTCATTTTCTGCAAAGTAACCAAGAGGAGAAGGGGGTGGGGTGAGGGAAAATGGAAGTCATGTTGGATGCTCTGTTTGATTACATCAGATTTTCAAACAATGTGTTATGATGCTTACATCAAGGTCTGTTTTGGCCCAAACCTCTTGGTCTCTTCTCAAGACATTTGTGTTTCCCAAAAATGTAATAAAAGTACTAAAATACCTGAAAGTGGGCTAAAAACAAAAATGGCTGTCTTAAACTATACATATGTTTACCACTACTAAGAGATGCACAAACCTCAACAATTGGGCAGTGCATTCCAACCATAACATCTTGGAAAAAGCCAAGCATACAATATAGCTTAGAAACTGGCTTTCCACCAGTCTATTTACCCCTAATAAAATGAGGCAAGGCAATCCTTTGGCTCTTTTCTAACAGTGCAGGAATAGAAGTTACCATCTTACAGGGACCAAGCTCAGAATGCTTAGGAAGCCTCTGCTTCATCAGCCACTTCGTCTTCCACCCCTTTCTCCTCCATGCTGTTGTGACGAACCCTCTCTGGGGCAGTGTTTCGGCTCAGAGGAATGCCCAGTCCCCTGTGGACTGCCTCCATAGTCTGTTGGCTCACATAGTAATTGAGGTTTACGCAGGGAATCTTTTTCCGCAACTCTTCTAGGTACCGGTAGGCCTAGGGAGAACAAAAGTATGTCCTAGTCAGGGGTTGTTCTCACATGAACAGAATGGTAAAACGAGCTAAAAAATCTACCTCCAGGTGACTGTGGCACAGACAAGCTATTTTAAGCTCAGACTGTAATCCGTTATCTGCTTATACTGGAACAGTGCAATCATAACCACAGATTTGAGTTGTCTTTGGGAAACCATATCCACAGGTTTTCAGCATTTGACTAAGGAGTTTTCTAATAGCTATACCAACAGCAGAAGGGTTGTGAGATGCTGGCTTTCATTAGCTGTATGAGTGATTCCCAAGGCTCCATAATATATAGAATTTGCATTCCTTCATGATCATATAGCTACAACCTGCATTAAAGGGCTGGAAGCCAAGAGACAGACTTTTTAAAGAAGTTACAGTGTATAGGTAGATGTTACAGAACTGTTAGCAGTACTAGTTGGGAAACCTGGCATTAGACGGCTAATAGTCCGGCAGGATCTGTCTGCAGAACAGATTTGCTGCCAGGCAGTGTCTTTTAATGCAGCCCATTTTTTGCTTGAATTCCACGTGACTAGAGAGCACCTGGCTGTTCCAGAGCAGCAGTTCCTTTTGCCCACAGCCAGTAATTCTGCCTTCCCTCTTTTACACTAGGTCATGTTGACACTTCCTGCTCTTAGCAAATGAATCACTGCATCTCCAGATGGTTCAACACAATTGTTTCCTCTGCTTGTCTGTGGCTCCCCCCTTCCTCCCCGCACACCAGGTGTTGGTAAGAGCAAAGAAATATCCCCTGATGATAATGCTTATAAATTATATTTGGAACTGCCACCTCCTGCCATCCAACTATATAATAATCTTATTCAGGACTGGTTTAGACATTACACTTCTAGTGAGTTATTTTTCATTTGTGCTTCTGAGAGCTGACCTACACATTCCTAAAAGAATCACTGGAGTAAGTGGAAGATCTGCATGCCTGAATATTCCCCATTCTCACAGGTAGAAAACTAGTACTTCAGGGAAGGGCTGCTCCCTGACATTCTGGCTCTCTGTGTGTAGGGAGTTCTAAAAATACATGCAAGAAAAAATTCAATTATGCTTCTGTCCTATTTTGCGTACAAAATAGTATAGTATGCAGAATTGTACCACCACATATTATCTGTGGTGATACAATCTCATGAGAACAACACTATGTGTGGTGCTGAATATTTTGAATGGGTCTGCCCATGTCTTATCAAGGAGGCTTGTCTCTATTGAAAGACCCTTGAAAGAGCCTAGACCACTCACCATCTGGAATTCTTGGACCTGTAGGTGGTGTTCTACCAGGAAGCTGAGAACATCTCCCAGACGGATGGCGCTGTCGATGTCTGGCTCACCCAGGAGTAGCTCACACTGCCTTACTGCCTCCTTGGGATCCTCTGAATAAAGCCTAGGAAGGGGAAACATCAGACACTAAGTGCTATGGGAGAAAAGCTTTTGTTACATCGTTAGCCTCTCAGTGGAAAAACTGTTTGATGCCTATCAGGTATAGAAATCTAAATACATGCATGCTCCAAGCAGTAGTATTTCCTTTCTCCCTGAATATTTTAGCAGGGACTAAGGAAAGAGCAGAAAACATAGATTGCAGGCAAATTGAAGCGCCAAGCAGCACACAAGTTTCCATCCCCAATCACAAACACCAGAGTTTTCATCATACACTGCCAAGACTCTGCCCTCACCCTTCTGTTCCTCACCAGGATTAAGAGCAGGGTTGTGTACAGTTCCGATTAGCTGGCTGCTGTGTCAATCGCAAAGCCAGCCTAAAGCAGACGTAGTGGGAGGGGGGACCACCCCCAGAGTCTAGTGAGTGACTAGCTCATCATTCACAACCACTTTCTGATTGAGCCTCCTGAACTGCAGAAGTTCAGGGTGCTTTTGACAAAGAATGTGCAGCATCCCCAATGCACAGAAGTCTTAGCTGTTTCCTCTCACCTCCGGGCCTGAATGAATCTCTTCACCAGGGCCATCTTGCTGTGGAGGAGTGCAAGTTTGCTCTCCTGCTCAACGGGGCTGCGTGTCTTCGCCTTTGACAAGCATTTGTACGCCTCGGTTAGGGCTCCCAGTGCCTTCTCATAGTTCTGGTACTCATCCACCTCCACCTGCAGAGAAAGTAAATGGGATGAACTTCACTTTCTCTTGTGCAACCCAAGCTCTGTGTCTGAGGAACACCTACGCACCTGAGCACAAGCATCGTAGAAACCAGCTAAGAGGTCAAGAGCCCTCCCTTTGGTGTAAAAGCTGATGATGTTCTTCATAATCTCCGGATCCTTGCGCCAGTCCAGGGACTGGAGATAGTTGGCAGCCATGATGTAAATCTCTCTCTGTCTGGAGACACCAGCAAAGAAGACAATCTTCTCTGTGTCTCCCGATTTGAGCAGGGCTCTCATTGCCTGCAAATGAAGGGGCAGAGTTGGTGAGGCTTGCGTTTGTCGCAAACAGCAGCAGCAAGCCAGGCAGAGCTAGGAAAGAAAGACCTGCAGAATTGCATGTTTCAGTCCAAAGTTTAGGACCCCACAAAAAAATCCCATCCCCACACTCTTAGGCTGAAGACAATCAGTACACAGGGTTTTTATCAGTGATAACTAGCACCTTAAATCAAGATAAGCTAACAGGAAGCAAGTGCAGAAGATCAAGGACTGGGAGTAATATGTTCCTGCCACCTCATTTCTAAGGTGACAGACGGCAACATACTGCATTATACTGTACATTACAGAAAACAAAAAAAGCATGGGTGACAGGGAGGAGAGGTTGTCCAAGCTCCAGGTTCAGAGGTGGTAACATTTGCTGGAGAACAACAGGCCTCTCTCCTTGCCCAGTTTGTGGGCTTCCCAAAGGCATCTTCCTAGGTCCTTCTCTGGTAACTTCACCAGGCAGAGTTAATAAAAGGTGCCCTTGGCCACCAGTGCTCAGACTTCCAGAAACCTTTTACTAGCATCAGCTCCTGCCAGCAGCCACAGCACTGCGGCACAACTTGCCTTCAGCTTGTTCCCTGACTGCGTGTACTTCTTAGTGGCCATGTGGTAATTGCCCTGCCGCATGCAGCAATCGGCAATTTGCTCCAGAAGTTCCCGTCGCAAGTCCTCTGGGACCTCTTTGGAGTCCTTTGAAATGGTCATCTTCTCAGCCATCTCCTCGGTGATGGTCAGATTCTGTGTCAGACAAAGCTGGAGAGCATCGTGGTACTGCAAGAGAGAACAAACAGAGTAAGATCTTGCAAGGTGAGTGGAGGTGGAGAGGGAGGGAAGGAAGGAGGACAATACAACTTGCCAAGCCCAAGCCCTAGGCTGAGAGCATCTTTTGAAGAGCACTTTCTAACTCTGAGGCTGAGCTCTTTTTTTTTTTTGGAATGTGCAGTGCTTCAAATGTGATTCCTAGCAACACAATGGAAAATAAGACATCACTGAAAGAGTAACCAAAGGGCTCAAGCCAAGCCATTACAAGCTTCAGGGTGTTAGGGCCAAAAAGAAACATGAAAGGAATGCACCAAGGCTCAATGCCGGGGGGGGGGGAGTGGAGAGAGGGAGGGAGATGGGAGTCAGATAAACTGTTTTAGCCACAAAATGGGCACTGCAGACAATCCTATATCATGACGTCAAAGGTCATCAACCTTGGGTCCTCTGACATTGTTGGATTCTCCCAGCCAGTCAGGGGTGATGGGAGCTGCAGTCCAGCAACATATGGGGAACCAAAGTTGAATAGCACTGTTCTAGGCAACTTGCAATCTGAAGAGGTGTTCAGAAGTTTACTCAACAGTTTCACCTGGCACTTTTTGGACACCTTTTGGGTCCTCCATCTCTTCCCTAAGAAAATGGAAGACAAATCATTTCCTCTGCCCAGCTACACAAGGCATTCAAAGTGATTCTGTTCTGTGTTATTGTGACAGAATTCAAGGCTTAAAAGGGTAGTTATCAATGTATGATCCCAATAAATTTCTAATGTCATGCCTCCAAAGAGTACAGATCCTCCCTAATCCTATTATACTTGAACCATTTTGCCTGCCAAACAAAGTTTTGGGCAAAGACCATGCAAAGCTTTAGTCCAGAGGAGATTTTGAGAATGATTCCTAAGAATGGTGGTTTACAGATTGCAAGGTCAAGAACTGAGGGCATAGAGGACAAGGTTGTCATTTTCTGAATGAAATGTCATATATACAGGTTACCTTTTTGGCAGCTAGCAAGAGTTCAACTGCCTTCTCATACTGGGCATGTTCAATGAAGAAGTCAGAGCAACGAGCCAGCAGGGCTGGGTCCGACTTCTCGTCCAAATCGTCAGCAATGAGCTGCAGGGCTCCAAACTGCTCTGTGGCAAAGGCTAGCTCCAGAGCCTTGGACAAGTGTCCTGCCTGTCAAAGGAGACACAAGGCTTTAGCTTCCAGATTTTTGTTATTTATAATCCACTTTTCAGAAAGATTTCTTCACAGAACGGTAAACACAAATATATGCATACTGAGCATACAACAATATAAAGACAAGGTGCTTGGACTGGTCAGGGCAACTGCTAAGTATGTCTCTGTTCTTGCCTCCCTGTGAGATGGGGTGGTGCCTGTCTGCTTGAAGGAAGCAGTGGTAAAACCACTCCTCAAGAATCCATCCCTGGATTTGGAAAATCTAAGTAACTACCAGGCAGTTGCTAATCTCCCCTCCTTCGGCAAGGTTCTTGAGTGGATGGTTGCAGACCAGAGCCAGGTGCCCTTGCAGGAAATTGATTTTCTAGATCCATTGCAATCAGGGTTTAGGCCCAGTTTTGGCACATAAAGCTGCTTTGGTATTATGTCCTCTGTTGGGAGAGGCACAGGGGAAATGTGTCTTTGTTAACTGTCCTCAACCTTTTAAACATGTTTGTGGTAGGGAAATTATTGGTTTGTTTTTGTTTTATTACTTTGTGTTCTCATTTTGTATTTTTATGATGTGAACTGCCCCGTGATCTTGAAGTGCAGTACACAAGTTTAATGAACAACACCACACAGTTTTAAAACAGCCATCATCACACAGTGTGTCTATGAAAACAGCATATAACTGGAATTAAAACAGCACCACAAAGCCACACACACATATATATGAAAACACATGTTTTCAAGGCCCACTTAAAAATGAGCAAGTCCACACGGCCACTGCAGTACAGAAGCCTGCCGATCAGCCACCAGGAAAGAATTTGCCTCCCACAGTAGTATTCATTTGATTTGAGAAAGGGTCTTTCCACAGAGACGGAAGTGCTTACCTTGTGATACAGCATCACTGCCCTGTCCATTTGTTCCCCCTTCCCTTCGTAATAACGGGCTGCTTCTATCATGTCTTCTGGTGAGCTGAGGAGAGCCAGGTTCATCAGCTGGTCATCCAGATTGTTCTCCTACTCCAAAAATATTTACTGTATTAGTTATGGTTGGACCTCCCACGAGGCACACTGAGGCAACCGCCTTAGGCAACTGATGCTGAGGGATGGCAGCAGCAACAGTGCCTAGCTGTTCCTCCAGAGTTTCCAGCCACTGTCAAATGTTGCCACTTGGCCTCTCCTGGGTCCCTTAATCTGACTTTATAATCTCTGGCATGATGAAGGATGCTATCCTATAACCAGTGCTGAAGTAAGATTCAACTGCTAGGCCAGCTTGCTCCTGGCAATGTAACTGGGGAGGTGCCATCTTGCCCTTCACCTCAGGCAGCCAGTTATGACCTCCCTTCTCTGGGTTCCATTGCTAATGTCCACAGTTAAAACTGAGAATACAAGATGAAAACCAGAAACCAAAGCATCTCATAGTTTCCAATGTTATGCAGTTCCTTTGAACTGAACAATTAAATTGCTTGTTTACTATCTTAATTTCCATGTATTCGGAGTTCTAAAGAGCCAGGCAGTTAAGAAATTTTAAATAATATTTATTCATTCCATTGCTAGCTTTATTATGTGAAAGGAACCCACAGAGGTTCCCGGGTGGCCTCCTTTCTAGGCACTGACTTGCCCCAGGACCGTTTAGCTTCAAGCAAGTGCCTTCAGACCAGACCCAGGAAATAATAGCAGCAGCTCTATCAGTTTTAGCTCACACAGATAGAATTCATTTGCGAGGAGACAAAGCACCCTTGTAACCCCTTTACATCTTTACAAGATGACACATACATCTTCCTTCCAAGTTGTACCTCCACTGCCGGAAAATTGCCTTTGTTCACTACACAAACCTCAAACTTGGAAAAAGGCGATTCTCTGGCCTGCTGGCACTACTGATACTTTAATCAAGAAAGTATGGAAGAATGTTGATGACATCACATTTCCATGACTTCTCTCTAGAATCCTCAGGTTGAATGTGCTGAACAGCATCCACAACACAGGGACAATAACAACTAGCAGGGATTTGTGCTTGAGAGTCTCTATACATTTTTTGGCCCTTGTGGCTGGCTTTTCCCATTATCGCCACAGCTGTGAGTCAAAGGGCTCTCTACGGTTTCATTTGGAAACTGATGTGATGGTGTGTGAATACTGCGTGTACCTTGCACAACCGAATGGCGTTGTTAAATGCTTGTGCTCTGGTGTAGAAGTGCACAGCCTGGCTGATGTCATCATTGCTCTCATAATGACGGGCGACATGATATGAAGCTGCCCAGTTCCCTGTTGCATTTGCTATTTCCGCTGCCTGAAATAAAAGGAGGGAGAAGAAAAACCATTATACTTATTTAAAGCATCAAATGGCTGCCAGTGCTAGAGAACTCACAGAAAGGAAGCTTAATAGTACTGAAAGAATGTATATACTGCCTTTCCTTTCTAGATGGAATAGTGAAGTGGTTCAAGCTTACCTTCTGGGTGTTACGCAGGAAACAGTGAATACGGACCATGGAAAAATAATCCTGAGCCAGTTCGTAGTATTTTAGAGCTGCATCCATGTCTGCCTGACCTTCCAGATATTGGGCCCACCACTTCCACAAGCCTCTGGAAAATGGAGAAAGGATGACTCAATTAACTGATTAAACAGTGTGCCCTACTAGATGCAGAACACAACACAGCTAGAGCACTAGCTTTGCAACAAAACAAGTGCTATGACTTCTGCACAGAGGGTGCACAATCTAGATGTGAGGGACAAGACGGGGTGGAGATGTCAGAGTCTGAAAATGAATCCCGAAGATGCTTCACCCAAGATATTGCCACTCTAGAACGCCAATGCAATAAGGCTGATCAAGTACAAGTGACGTATGATCACAGCCTCTGAAACAGAAGCCACTGGCATCTCATGTGGCATGAGAGATCATTGGAGGTTTTTAAGCAGAGGCTGGATGGCCACCTGTCATGGATGCTTTAGCTGAGATACCTGCATTATATGGGGTTGGACTAAATGACCCCCGAGTTCTCTTCCAACTCTACAATTCTATGATTTATATTCACTTGACAGCAGGCTGGGAAGGAGATGGCAGAACTACCAGAAGATCTTTGTCTGGCCAGCAAATAAGACCAGAATGATTTTGCCCTCTCTACTACAGTCACAGGGCAACTGGCAGCTGGAGCAGAGTTCAGTCTGGCATGGAGAGATCACACAAACACTCACTTGTCTTTCATCTTGTTGACGTAAGACTCCAAGGCCTGTAGATCTTCTGAAAGCATTCGAGGAACCTCAAACTTGTGCGTCTCTGACTTCTCATAGCTGTGCAGGAAAACAGCAGGTTTTCATTAGGTTTTCAGGGCCTAGATAGGGGCACAGGACTGGGAACGTGGCACTGCTATGCACTGTCCTACTGCGTCGACGGCAAGAACACAAAACAGGTGTATTAACTGAAAAAGTTGGCTGCTAGGTGCTCGCATGCCAAGAAAACCATACCACGACTAGGAATAGGATGCTGATGTAGCTCGGACTGCTCTAACACCAATCCTTTGCAGACACCCAGAGGACTGGAGGTTGCATCCAAAATGGTCATTTCCCCCTCCATTCCTCTTCCCTGGAGCACCATTGTGCACCCTCAAAATTGGCTTAAGAGGATTTGGGGTATCCACCAGAGCAGGGTTTTTTTTGGGGGGGTGCAAGGAGAGGAGAAGAATGGGAAGTCCTGTTGTGTGAGCCAAGCCCTCTGTGCACAGAGTTGGATGCAACTTTGGGTTGGGACTCTACTTAATACTTACTAGGTCAGTGCAAGATTGCGCTCGGCTATGGCTTCCAGGTGCTTTGCATAACTGTAGTAGGTGGTGCGCAGGTGGACGCGGTCGTGAACCTCGGCTACTTCTATGGCTTTGTCCCACTGATCTGAGGCCTGGTAGAACTTGTTCAAAAGGTCATAGCGCTTGCATTGCTTATACAGTTGCTCAGCATCTTCCTGGAATGGAGAGCAGACAGCTAAAGAATGAAGAGTGCTTTGGAAATTATGCAATTTTTATATGCATGCGCATATGCTTTGTACAAAAAAGGAAACGGGAATACAAAAGACAAAAATGCAACAATGAGAAATCAATTAAACAAAATCTGGATACACGAGAGGTGAGTGATTCAGAACGACAAAAAGTGCATTGCGCAAACAATATAATAATTATCTGATGAAAAGCAAACTAATGTGGGTGATAAAAAAAGAAAACGAGTATTTGACCAATAAAAATGTAAGCGATAAGGAACAAGAAGTCCAATAATCATTATCCAAAATGTTTAGTATAAAATAATATTTAGTTATGTCAAGAGTACATGTGTCTTTTTTGAATTTCTAAGTTTAAAAATAGGAATGACAATGTTGCAATTCTGAGCATTGTGAACTCCCCTGATATTTAGAAGAATGAAAGGAAGTAAAGTTTCAAATAAATAAATATGATATGGTACCCACACCATAAGTGATGAAAAGTACTCAACTAGCCAAACCGCCCCCCCATCTATAATGCAGCTGAACAAGTGAGCTGTCACTTGTAAATTACTAATAATTTTTATATTGTATTTCTCGTGAACTGCGGGCAGGTTGAGAGAGCAAAAAATACTGATCACATTTTTGCCATTTTCATTTTCCAGTTGGACGGTCCAGGCCCAGGCAGAGGAAAGGAGTTTGTCAGATTGCTCTCTGGTGTACAACAGACATATTCCTTGTGATTCAGTTGGAGTGTAATGGAAATGACCTATTTTTTCAAACTATGTTAAAGCTAGAAATGTGAGGAAAATTTTGCAATGCTGCCCTAAGAAGATTGGACTAAATGTATACATAAAAAAATAAGAGCAATAATGTGCAATTTCGAGACAGGCAACAACGCACTTCCAATATTGAGTAGTAGCAAGGGTTAATTAAAAGAGGAATTTGAAGAACTAATTGAGCCCACAAAGCCCAGAATAGAAGCATTATGACTGAGACAGGATGTTTAAATAAAAATAAGGAAAACGCTAAGCAATCCGACCTCTAGGTCACTTGGTGAGGGAGGCGGCCTCCACATGCTCCAGTCCAACAGGCTGAAAAAGTCTTGGCAATCTCTGAAGCAGTAGAAATAAATGGAGGCTTGGGAAATGCTGCCACTCTAGAGCAGACCTTGGACTTTTAGCAAAGTGTGAAAACTACAGAGCCTTAGATGTTGGCTCATGAATTTGGGTGGGTGTGGGTGAAGTTATCAGACAAAGATCAAAGCAACATAGACAGGACATAGCAAGTGTGGAGGAAGAGAGTGGGCAGCATTTGCTCTCAGCTGTCAAATAGAGCTTCTCTTTCAAAGGCAAGTTTGCAGCGCCTTTAAAGTTTACTTTTGGTATTAAACGAGAGGTGGCTAATGGATTTTAAGATGGACGGTTACATTTGCTGTTGACCAATTATCCGAGGGCTGCATGCCAGCGGAAGGTCAGGGGAAAGCAAAGCGGGTGCAAGAGGTCCCAATCTGCTTTAACCGCGCAGCCTGAGTTTCCCAGAATGACACAGAATCCTGCCCCAAAATAGTGGCAGTCCGGAAGTGTCTTTAGTCATCTTTTCAAAGTGCCTGTTTTTCCTGCTCCGACACAATTTGGGAACCATTCATGCTGTCCAAATGGCTTAATATGAAATGAAAGAGGGTTGCTTTGAAAAAAGACACCTGACCTACCAGCATACCCAGCTGAATTGCCAACATGGCTACCCTGGCTTCCAGCTCTGGCTCTTGCTCAGCCTCCCGCAGTGCCTTGGCTCCTCTAGCATGGCCCATATTCCCCAGGCAAACTCTGGCAACATCCAGCCTTTGTGTCTTCACACACATGCGGGCCATGTTCTCCCAGACGGATTCACTGCAGGAAACAAGAAGGGGTGAGATGCTGAGAGTTGTATTTTGCAAAGGAGGAACCAATCTTGGGAAGACACCGGGGCAGCTGAACATGCCCTCATACCAGTCCTGAGCGATTTATCAATGTATCGCCCAGGCCTATTGTTGAAGCTGCTCAGTTGAGGCACAGAGAGGTTTCTGGTGACTAAGTAGCTGGCATTGCTACAATATGTGAACCTGAACTTACATGTGCACTGCCAGCACGTATGTACATGTATATACACACTGCTGAGAGGTATAGGATCTTTTGCTGGAGTTATGACATGTACAGTGGTACCTCGGGTTACATACGCTTCAAGTTACATACGCTTCAGGTTACAGACTCCGCTAACCCAAAAATAGTACCTCGGGTTAAGAACTTTGCTTCAGGATGAGAACAGAAATCATGCTCTGGCGGCGTGGTAGCAGCAGGAGGCCCTATTAGCTAAAGTGGTGCTTCAGGTTAAGAACTGTTTCAGGTTAAGAACGAACCTCCGGAACGAATTAAGTACTTAACCCGAGGTACCACTGTATACTTACTGCCCGGGTTAAAGCATCAAATGGCTGCCAGTGCTAGAGAACTCACAGAAAGGAAGCTTAATAGTACTGAAAGACTGCCAAAATGCCTTTCAACAGGGGGCTGGGATCAGTCTTTTTCCAAAGTCACTGAAGCTAATCATGGAGGGTCTCATGTTATATGGGAGTTATGTCAATCCTATGCTCATGCCAAGATCTACAGAGATAAACCATATCATAAATTCAGATTAACACACACCTCCTTACAGCATCCCCTCCCCAGGCTTGTGCTCCGAGCAGCGGCAATGGAGGGGGCTTCAGCCCCAATATTTTTTTGCAGGGTGCAGGGCTACCCCCTGCTGCCGGCGGGCGCCCTCCACACATCCCAGCCTCTGCCCGGCAGCCCAGAAGCCAGGAAGCGGCTTGGACAAGCGTGGAGGGCGATCTCCATGCTTGCTCATCCCAGCTGCAGCTCGGCTCCTCGGCTGCGGCTGGGACATGCAAGCGCAGAGCCCTCCGCATGTCCCGCCCCTGCATGGTGCATGCCGTGACGCATCACATGACAGCGCCCCCTCAATGTGGGGGGCAAGTTGGTGCCCCTGGCTTCAAGCTGGACTGTTGCAGCAACAGTGTGACCACGCCTCCACCTAAAGTTAAGTACCCTTGCCTGACGGAGTGCATGCAAGCAACCTGCAACTTCTCCTACACGGAAGTTGTTGCTGTGTCTGCCTCTTCAAGCCCCTCCTGGTCCTTGGAGACAGTGGCAAAGAGGGTGGAGGGGATTCTACTGGCCCAGCCATCTCAGGAACAGTCTGCTCCTGGCTTGTCCTGCACCTCCTCCCCTGTCTCCAACTGCCTGGCCTCTTCCCCTTCCTTCAGCCACTGCTCCTGCCTCATGGGAGGCACAAAACCCCACAAATTGCTGACCCCTTCTCCTGGATCAGTCTCAGAGCCCCCCTGCCTCTGCCACACACACCTCAGAGCCCTGCCATCCCTGACACCAGATGGCATTTTGATTGAATCAAGTTGGCAGACCAAAACATCACTTTGGCATGACTTCGCCTGTTTTTTGACATTGCTTTGACCACCACTCAAGATATCGTTACCAAACTAGGCAAACTAGGTTCCCAAGGTTGGGGCGAGGGTCATCTTTGATGTTTGGGTGCCAGACACCATTTTGAATCAAAACGTGTATTGCAAAATTCAAAGGATAATTGTATTGCAGTCTCTGCATTCATCCAGGGAAGTAAATCAAGTTGGTTTACTAAAAATGCAGACTGATCCTTAAGCATCTCTGCTCTTCAGAAAATGCAATTAAGATGGCAACCTAAAGGAATTAGAAGGAATGTTAATGGGCAGAAGGCACAGACCTATAATCTTTTAAAATGTCTCATGGAATCTCCCTCTTGAAGGCTGCTTCTTTTTGTCAGTGCAGTCTATCAAATGCTGCTTCTTTTTCCTGCTGAATATTAAGCTCAGCACCCCAAACAAAACAGAGCAAAAGTCAAATAACAACCAACTCAGCCCCCCACAGCAGACTCTGAGAATTTCCTGAGTTTATCTTTGGAATGCTACCTCACATCTGCACTTCATCAGCTAGAGCAAGAGGTTCTAACAAAAACCAGATGCAGCAAGGGGAGAAGTGATGGATTACAATATTTCTCCCCTCATTTAAAGGGGCACATCCTCAGTTTTCCACCTGTAAAATGGGAGCACAAGCTGCCCGCTTCATAGAGTTGTGAGGATAAAAGCAAAACATACATTTTAAAAGTGTTATGAAATTATACATTTAATTATAACAACTCCAAACTCGGATGTTTTCTTGTCATTTGCTCTCCCCCCACACACTTTATTTGTATATCATTCATTCAAATCAAAAGGACAGAGCATCAATTAGAAGAAGTGATGTGGGACAATTCTGCTGAAAACAGAAACTGAAGTGAAAATTGATGATGTTTGATTATTTGTCCCATTTCCAGAATGAAAATTAAACCAGCAAACACGGTCAATATTGCTAAGGTTGCTGCTTTTAGCCCACAAATGATACATAATTGATTATGTTTTCTCCTATTTAAACTGTGTTTCCTTTGCATTGAAACGGATGGGGTGGAATAACATAATGGCAACATAATCTATGTCATTAAGGGATGCAGGTGGCGCTGTGGTCTAAACCACAGAGCCTAGGACTTGCTGATCAGAAGGTCAGCGGTTTGAATCCCCGCGACAGGGTGAGCTCCCGTTGCTCGGTCCCAGCTCCTGCCAACCTAGCAGTTTGAAAGCACGTTAAAATGCAAGTAGATAAATAGATACTGAAGGGACCCTGTCCCTTCAATACCGCTCCAGCGGGAAGGTAAACAGCGTTTCTGTGCACTGCTTTGGTTCACCAGAAGCGGCTTAGTCATGCTGGCCACATGACCCGGAAGCTGGCCACATACTGTACGCCGGCTCCCTCGGCCAATAAAGCGAGATGAGCGCCACAACTCCAGAGTCGGCCACGACTGGACCTAATGGTCAGGGGTCCCTTTACCTTTTAATCTATGTCATTAATTAACTAAATTACAGAAGTTTTGCCATAGCAAACAGCATGACAAATAATATGGATTTTGGAGGGAAATGAACTGCAGTGGAATGGAAACAGTGCTGGATGTAAAAAAACAAAGGGTGGAATGGAAAATGATGCCTTCTTACATTCCTACCTAGAAGTATAGGATATATTGCACCTTGTTCACAAAATCTCTCACTGATGTGATTGAGATGCTTTTCAGATTGGCAAGTGGACTAAAGACTGAAAAAAGGGGCATCCTGAATTACCTTGCGGAACAGCAACTCTCATCAGGCTTAAAAGTTATCTAAAACTGAGAACATTGCAGTACTTTAGTGACATATACAAAGTATGTAAAAATTGACAATCAACTTCACCACTAGATGTGGGAACTAAAGAATATGACCTAATTTTGCAAGGGCTATGATTGAGCATCCTTCAACTGTCCAACGGAACATATGCAGTTGTCTTATGCCAAGTCAGGCCATTGGTCCACCCAGATATACCACTGAGCTACAGCCCTTCTTGTTATGGACCTTGCAAGAGAAAGATACCTACTCAACAGAAGGCAGCAATGCCATGTTAACACTGCTAAAGTCACTTCCCATTGAATTAAAATAAATGGGGATAGCTTTGCTGCGGGTGGGGGAAGGAGAAAATTTATCTTTTGTAGGACAAATATGCTCCAACAGATTAGTGCACAGCCTCCAATGGCACAGAAGAACGTAATATTAAAGTGGGGGGGGGGGGAGAGACAACTGGCAATTGGTGGGGGATTAAAAAATGATAGGGGTAAAGGGGGGGGGGGTGACATGCCTGACAGTGATGACACTCAGCCACACTGACAGAAGTAGGAAGCCAAGGACTGCCATTTACCAGCAAGCTGGGTTAGTGACTTGAATGGTAATAAAACACTGATTCTCCATGCAATAGGAGCACGTGATGGGCTGGCTTTGTCTGGGTGACAGCTGTAAACAACTCCACAAACCCCAGGAAAACCACAGTATACGTAAATGCCTGATGACTAATTTCAGCGTTCTCATTGGAAAAAAGCAGCAACACAACACTAAATGTGAAGAACCCTAATGTGGAACAGTACAAACAACTTTGTCCCCTCTACCCAGCCCCACTTGCTTCCCTCCCCAGGAGGAGACAGGAACCAGAGAAGGAAAAGTATCATCCTGTCAAGTCCTCATCAGGATGGGAGCCATATTGAAGAACTATATAACTGAAATGGACCTCAAGATTTCCTGAGTTAAAAAAACACACCGTAGGCCGGGGCCAGGAAGAGAGCAAAGCACTATTCCCAGCTGGCTCACACTTCTCCCTCCCGCTTCCACTTTCAGAAGTAGAAACAGAAGGATGCCCAAGTCCCCAGAAACACCTTCCGCTCTGGGTTCCTCTACGGTTTGCTTCAAGCACACAAATGACAGCTGGAAATTATATGGAAGGGCCACTGTACAGCTTACTTCCATTTCTGGCGCATGTCACCAAACTCCTGCCGTACACTGGCTTCAGTCAACTTAACAGGGTGAAGTTTCTGCACGATACCTATAACAACAGGTAATAATTCCCTTAGGTTCTGTATTTGGGAAAAGCCAGGTCTTATAATGGGTTTATTTGCTGTTCACCCATGTATTTTAGCATTGCAGGAGCAAAAGCAAAGCAGATACCAAGTTATATTGGTTTTAGCTATCATGACATCCTGCAGAGAATCCTCATAGCTGTAGTTTGGTGCGGGTGCAGATCTCTGTTAGAGATCCCAAACAAGGCAGAATTTGCTGATGAAACAAATGACAGTTAAACCAATTCAGTTCTGTTGCGCAGTAAAGGTAAAGGTACCCCTGCCCGTATGGGCCAGTCGTGACCGACTCTAGGGTTGCGCGCTCATCTCGCTCAAGAGGCCAGGAGCCGGCGCCGTCCGAATACACTTCCGGGTCACGTGGCCAGCGTGACAAAGCTGCAACTGGCGAGCCTGCACCAGTGCCGCACACGGAAACGCCGTTTACTTTCCTGCTATAAAGCGCTACCTATTTATCTACTTGCACTTAGGGGTGCTTTCGAACTGCTAGGTGGGCAGGAGCAGGGACCGAACGACGGGAGCTCACCCCTCCGCGGGGATTCGAACCGCCGACCATACGATCGGCAAGTCCTAGGCACTGAGGTTTTACCCACAGCGCCACCCGCGTCCCCTTCTGTTGCGCAGACATCACCCCTTTCCCAGTCCATTCTACCGTCTACATATGTATGATTATTTTTTTATAAAAGAAAAAGATGGATATAAGCATGTGTTGTTTCCCAAAGAGAGCCAAGAACATCTGCAACTTGGGCTTAAAAAGATGTAATCATCACACATGTTTGGATTTAGTGCAGGCTACAACTAACACAAAAATTATGCAAAAAAGGAAGAAAGACACAGAGGGTTGTATCCAATGCTGGCCCTACTATTGAAATTAATGGACATACCTAACTTAGTTTCATTAATTTCAGTAGGCCTACTCTGAGAATAACTGAGATAGCTACAACCTTGAATATTCAAAAACTAAATAAAAGCAAAACACGTACTGATTTCAAGCTACAGTTACCTGCTAGTCTTATTTTAACATTCTTGTAGTTTGGTGGGGGGTGGGGGAGGCAGGTCTGTGACCCTCCAGATATTGCTCCAGATCTCCCACGGATCTCAAACCCTTGGTAAATTAAGAACTTTCCCTGCATGTGAAAACAGGCTCTGGTAAATTGAGCTGACAAGACCAACATTGTGCCCAATGGTAAAGAAGGTGGTTACTGCATGTGCTATAGAGGAAAGTTAGGGGCAGATGGGGCTTATCAACCTGGGAAGGTAGCCCATCTGGAAGAAACACTTTGATTCTAAACGTCCGCTGCCTTGAGGGATTATCTTCAGGAGAAGGCTAAGGAGTAAACCCTACACAAATCCAGAGTGGAGTCCCTAAGATGGACCTTGTACACACCTTCCAGCAACTCCTGCAGTCCAGCTGGTGTCAAATGTATTGCTGTACTTTCCTCTGGACCACATGAGAGATGCCAAGAAGTGGGTATTGTTGTCTGGGCAGCCTGGGACCTCCACACACACTGCCTAGGCTTGCACTCCAAGAAGGTCACTTCGGTGCTGTTAAGGCAGCATTTTGATTTCACCCCTGTAAATGTACTCCATTGTCTCTTGAGGCTGATGAATGCCATCATCTTTAAACATTAAGCCATGCTGGCTGGGGACGATGGGAGTTGGAGTCCAGCAGTATCTGGAGGGCAACAGATTGTCCACCACTGATTTAATGTTACCACTATATTAGGAACTGTGTATAGAAATATGATATGAATGAGGAGCACTAGTTGCACCTTTATTTATTTATTGCTCCAATTGCTAGGTTGTTGTTTTTTACTGGATACTTCTGCCACTGTTTGATATTATTCATATACATTTCTGCTTTTATTCTTTTTACATCTGCTGACTGTTTTTACAAGCATTTTACTGCTTTTTACTATAGTTTTATTTTGATTGAATACTTTCAGGTCATTAGCTGTTTTCAATTTTTTATGTGAAAGGCATATTTTAAAGTAAAATTAGCTTTTGCAAATAAAGGCAAGAGCTGTAGTAAAACACACACACACACACACACACACACACACGGGGAAAGAGTTGCTTGACCGTCCTTAGCACTCATCAACATGACAAATTTTTGTCCTGCAAATGGAATTACTCTCATAAAGTGCACATCAGCATGATGTGATGCTAAATTTGTCTTTGGAAGACAGATACTGCAAGAGAAACTCCCAAGTGACAATTTCCCCTCACATACTTTTGGTTATTTTTCCTGTCAGTAAGCAAATTGTTTTAAAAAAAATAAATCTCCAAACTTCTTGCTTTCATTGCCAGGATCTGAGAGTTTGATTTTTAATTTTGCTTGGGAAGAGGCCCAGATAACTCTAGTCCCTGAAAAGCCTTGATTTTCCCAGTCGGGTTTCATAATTGGCTCAAGCCCCAACAGCTGAATCTGGCACATAAAAGGACCTGTAAAACTAATCCTACTAACACAATATCACTGAACTGGTTACATTTTTCTGGGAAGCAAAGGAAGAGAGAGGGAGGAGAATACTGGAATGAGGGGGGAGGCTTATGGGGGGAGGGCAGGGGAGAGAGAGAGAGATTGGAACTTTAGAAGTCTCCCTTAGTCTTTTTCCTTTCAGGAAACACATCCTGTTCACATCTGACTGCTGTGGCAGTGGCTCTGTTTGTTGCAGCCGGCTACGCCCTGAGGCTCACCAAAAACAGCCACAAAAACAACCATTTCCTCTCCATTGAGAGATAGGAGGAAAAAACTTCCTTGCAGCAGAGGTTCTGCTATCCTGCTTCTACCTCACACAGCCCTGACATTTGCAGAAGAACAGGGGCAGCAGAACAGATTTCCTCGGAATACACCAGCTTTCCAGGGCTCCTTGGGGAATAAGTGTTGAATTTTTCCTCAGAATTTGTCTTGGTGTTAAGAATGAATTTCTACTGCGTCTGTGGGATGCTCTGAGTTTGGGGCAGCTGTGAAACGATTTAAGAGCTCTTGCTGCCTAACTCCTATGCAGATCTTAGTCTCCTCTCACAGCTGTGTTCCAGAAGGTTGAGGCACCCGGCACCGTTTGCAGGCATTTTAGCCTCCACTGTCCAAGAAGGCAGCACTTCCTACATCAACATTTTGCAAGTTGGTTCCAGAAAGAATGCACCTCATCTTTCAGCTCTTCACCAGCTTGGCTCTGCTCAAAGTGCAGGAAGGTGGATAAGGCACCGCTTGGGAAGACAGAACTCTGGAAGCCTCGCTTCTGTTCGTTATATGGATTGCCCCTCTCTGCCTAGTTGCTCTTTGTGCAATCAGAAACCCCCCAGGAGCTGACTTTGAGAATGAATGGTGATGTTCTCTAGCCATTCATAACTTCATCCTGCGCCTGCCTCCCATCTGCAGCCCCAATTAAATGTACTGCAGCTGATCGGGACTCTTGGATCTTCTACAAAGAGAGGCTGCCAGCGGTTGATGACAGTCAGATATGACTGTCCAGAAGCTGGTGGCCACAGCTGTGTTGGTAGCTCTGGTCTCACTTATTCTCAACAACGCCGCTGCCTTTACCCCCAACTGGGTGTATCAGACCTTGGAGGATGGGCGAAAGCGCAGTGTGGGGCTGTGGAAGATGTGCTGGCTGGCAGAGAAGGGAAGAGGAGGTGCAGGCACAGGTGCCAGGCATGGGCAAGGGGCAGAGCGTGAATGTGAATCCTTGGGCTGGGGTTCGGAGCCAGCTGGGTTCCAGGAATCTCGTAGCACTGTCAAACGTAAGTCTTGATTTTCGTCATCACTGTCTATCTTGTGTTATGTAGAGAGCACCTCTCGAGTCAGGTGTCAGCACTTCACACATGGGAAGACCTGGCTTTGAAGCACTTGCCATCTCACGGCTCAGCCAGAAAAGGGCTGCACACCTCAGAGAGGTTGTGGATTTCCAGCACCTCTTGAGTCTGAGCCCCAGTAAGTAAGAAAGAAACTAGAAGAGAGGGGGAAATAGAAAGCAAGTTTGGGTCATGACAATTGCACACCTGGTCTCTAGCAGGAGGCGCAAACTGGAAGTTTTGAGACACCATAAAAGTCAAACGCAAGTCTGAAACCAGGCCAAAGTGTGCACTTTTGTGGACAGGCACAACTCCAATGGGATGAGAAGCTCTCATTTGTGTCTTTGCTGTTAAATGCTTCATCTAGACCTTGCTGGTATACAATGAAGAAATAGCATAGGTAAAATTATAGCACAGAGGTAAGGAAGAAATACAGACCTGCAGACCCCGCGCTCAACCTTGAGTTAGAAATAAGGCCTCAGCAATGCCCAAAACAGGATTGAAGACTTCCTGCCAAAGTGGCATACATTTTCCCCTGTTGAGGAAGCTAAGAAGGATGGGAAAGCAATTTTAGGCAGAAGCCTGATGTAAGGGAAAGGGTTAAGCAGCCCCATCCTGTGCCCAGGTCTCATGTTGCAGATTACAGCCTCCCTGGTTGCACCTTATTTTATTTTATTTTATTTTTAAAAAAAGTAAAGAGAAAAACTACACATGACTTAGTGTCATGCGTGGTTTTCACCCTTTGTTGTGTGATTTCCAGCTCACTAGGTGGCAATACTTTGCTAGGTGTGGAGAGGGACAGTAGGCATTCAGGGATGGTGGCAGGATGATATGACCAATTAAAATGCAGCATACGAACCAGATACTGGGGCTGAGCCCCATGCTCCCAAATATTGAGGGAGCTGAAGCCCCCTCTGCCCCATATACTCAGCGCCACTGTGCCATTTGATGCTTTTCACTTGCGATGTCAAGGAAGGCACCTGGGATCTCCTGCATGAAAAGCATGTGTCTACAGCCTCTTTCAAATAGCCTTCTCCAAACTCAGAAGGGGGATTCAGAATGGCTTGAGAAAATGTACCTCTCAGAAGCCGCTCTCTAACTCAGCTTCCTTGAGGTGTATCCAGGCTGTCAGTATTTTGTGGGAGGGATCCAAGCGCATACCTGGAAATTTAGGTTTGTGCAACTGAAAGTGATTGTAGTGTTTTGTTGCCCTAGTGCAAACTGCCTTTTTGCTGTTCAGAAGATGACTTGAAAATACACTGAAAAGTGTGAGATGAAAGAATGATTAACAGGATGATGTGTAAATGCTCCACAAGCAAATCAGGATGAATGTTCATTTTCATATAACTCCCCGCAAAGAAATCAGAATGAATGTTCAGTAAAGATCAGATATTTCCAAACCTCCTTGTAAGCTTAGTACCAGCAAATCAGGATAAACCTGCAATAAACAGTTCATCTGGACACACCCTTATCTCAGGCAGGAGTGGGCAACTTTTGGTCCTCCAGTTGTTTCTGAACTACAGCTCTCATTCCCTGGTCACACTTGCTAGCACTGATGGGAGTTGTAGTTTGGCAACATCTGGAGGACCAAAAGTTCCCCACTCCTGTCTTATCTGACACAACACAATCAATTTGCCCATATTTTGCTCTTGTCAGTTAAGTTCTTATTCAATTGCTGTCACATATTGGTACCCATACGAGTAGGCATTCATCTCAAAATGTAAAATGGGCTTAAAAGTGGGACAAAAACAAGCTATGCATGTCCCCTTCCAAACTGAGCCAGTTATACCCACCCAGAAGTGTTATTGAGAAAGTGATGCCACTAAGAACTGCATTCAGTGAATGGAAAGTAAGCAAATCCAGTGAAGCAGGGTATGAGAGAGAAACAAAATTTTTCATACTCTGCACACACACCCTTTCACAAATCTGCATCCTAAATAACTCAAATTCTGCTACAGGTAAAGCTGAATGATGTGATCAGAATATACAAATCTGCATGCATTTGCTTTTTGTGCACACTGCATTCTCTCAATCTCCCCGAGTACTAGAAATCTGGCCCAGTCCTTCCCACTCCTGGCTTTTGAAATTTGACCAGATGTTTCCCACAAATAAGCCATGAAGACTAGAAACTTAAGTTGGGACACCAGCATGTGAAGGATGTTTGTCCCACCTTAGCGATGATACTGACAAAAATCCATCACACACCGCAATTAGTGATAGAAAGCTCTTGTTCTTAAGATGTTGAGTTCTGTGCCAAAAAAGCAATTGCTGGTGAGATGTGATTGTGGAATTAATTAAATCATGCAGCCCTGCAACTGACTCATGTTCCATTTCTGTTTTGTTCATGTAAATCTTACTAAATGGTTAAGACAAGATGGGGTGGTGGTGAGGGATAAAACATGCTTTGTTTCTAATGCTGACACAGTTTGCAGAAGAAGTGGCAGAGGAAAAATGCAAATGGTATGAGAGTCTACCAGCTCCAGAGCTTCCAGAGACTTGTTCTAGGATATCCTCTTTCCCCTTTCCTCTGAAGAGGTGCTACCCCAACATCTCAGCCTGCTTGTGACTGAGGAAACCACCCTCAGCAGAGTCTCACAACAATTTTGCCTGTAGTTGGCTGCTTATTTATTTTTCCTGGCCCAGATTATATCTTAGTCCAAGATGAAGACATCATATGAGATGCTCACAGAGGGACACTCCCCTTAACACTTCATCAAGAGCCAATCAGCTAAATGCCATCAGTTTAGAAGTCCACAGTCCATGTCAGGAGTGGCTGTTGTTGCTCCTGATCACAGGGTCTTGTTAGAATACTGAGAAGTCTGCATTTTACTTTTCTAAGAAAGAAAATTTTCTAGCACTCATGCTGGTACCGGCAGATACATTACTGTAACATTTTTTTCAGATGTGGTTTCCAGTGTTGAACAAAGCTGTCCAACCCTGACCCAGGCCTTCCTTCAGAAAGATCTGCCTATTAATTCTGTTCTATCCTGTATCCCCTTTGTTTTTGTTTAAACCAATTCACAAACCAATAACTTACACACCAGTAATGCACCATATGTTGTAGATATTACTGCAAATTCATTATGCTATTTTTGTGATATACCAATGACATGAGAAGACTTTGCCTATTTATTTGTATCATTTAATATTCCTAATAAAGAACCTAACAAAAGGTTATTCCACAGCAGAAAGATCTGCGGTTGTACTGCTGCAAAGATATGCTGTAACTCCTGTGTTAAACTGCTTCTGAAGTATAACACAGTAATTGTCTTGGGAGGCATCTGTGTCTTTGCCATACAACGTATCTGCAAACAGCCATCCAGACAACTACACTGGTTGGTTTGTGCTCTTGGACTAAATAGGGAACAAAATGATTTTAAGAACATCTGAGGTACCCTGCTAGATCAGACGAAAGGGCTATATCTAGCCCAGCATCCTCTTTCTCAAAGTGGCAAACCTGATGCCGCTGGGAAGCCCACAAGAAGGATGTGAGGGTTATAACCCTTTCGTGCTGTTGTTTTTCCTGCAACCAGCATTTACTGGCAAGTGGCCTTGGAACGTGGGGCTCCATGCAGTTATCATAGCCAACAATTGTCGATAAATCTCCATGCATTTCACTGATCCCCTGTTATGGCCATCACCGTGTTTTGTGGCAGTGAATTCCATACACCAATGCTGTGCAGATGACCCTTCTTTTTGCATGTTCTGAATCCACAGCCAAGCAATTTCACTGGATAACTACAAGTTCTAGGTATGCATGATTTTCTAAACTTCTATCATAACCACCCGCTGCACTTTGAGTCACTTTTTTTGTAAATTACCGCATTTTTTGCTCTATAAGACTCACCTTTCCCCTCCTAAAATGTAAGGGGAAATGTGTGTGCGTCTTATGGAGCGAATGCAGGCTGCGCAGCTATCCCAGAAGCCAGAACAGCAAGAGGGATTGCTGCTTTCACTGCGCAGCGATCCCTCTTGCTGTTCTGGCTTCTGAGATTCAGAATATTTTTTTTCTTGTTTTCCTCCTCCAAAAATTAGGTGCATCTTGTGGTCTGCTGCGTCTTATAGAGTGAAAAATACGGTATATAGCCCCAAATGGAAGGAGAAGCTTGGGTCTCCAGAAGACTACAATTCCCATCAGACCCAACAAGACTGGACAACAGTCAGGGATGACTACAGTTGCAGTCCAATAGTATCTGGATGGCCACAGATTCCCTATTCTTCCTTTCCCCTTTCCTTATTTTAACTGCCTTTTTAATGGGACAGAATTTAATATACTGTGGCGGCTATCAATCTTGAGCACCTCAAATAAGCCAGGTCTGCTACTTAATGCACAAGCATGAAAAGGGAGGACCATAAGGTACATTTTTTGCCTCTGAAAACCAGAACAGCGTGGCACAAGAAAATCTGGCAGTGACACCACCCCAGCACTCTCGGAAGCCTCATGTGTCAAAAAGCAGATGCTGCACAAAAAGTCCAGATCAGTCTAAAAGCTTTGGCACACAGCCAATGTTCAATGGATTT
This sequence comes from Podarcis muralis, assembly GCF_964188315.1. NCBI lineage: Eukaryota > Metazoa > Chordata > Lepidosauria > Squamata > Lacertidae > Podarcis > Podarcis muralis. The sequence goes on from NC_135668.1 coordinate 39,281,352, forward strand.
ACACACTGACACAGAGCAAGTGTTAACTAATACACCATGTTTCATATGATAGACAGAAACAGAACAGCTGACTTCTAACCTGATCTAGGTCCATTTCGTGCTAGAGCACTGGCAGAGGAAGAGGAGGGTGGGAGCGCACCGCTCCTGGCAGCGTGATCCCAGTGGGGTGCCATTGCGGCTGCTCGCCTACCCGCACTGGGCACCATGCCCCTGCAGGTGGCGTGCCACGCCCCCAGGACATACACCAGCCCCGTCACTGTGCTAGAGGAGAAGGGGGGGGGGGAAACTATGCGAGAAGGTAGCCAAATTCTGCAAACTCCAAAAAAATGCAACCCAAATTAGTCTAAGGTGTTTGCACCTTTCAGTTCCACTGTGGAAGAGAATGACAAAGAAGTTTCTAATATAGCTGTACTACTGTTAAGAAGCATACAGAGCTCAAATAGAGTACACAAAATTAACCAATTTGCATACAGCTGCTTCTTTCCACTAATTTATTCTGCTTCTGCTTTTCACAGTGGAAGATAAAGAGCTCCTCTTTTAGCTCAGGGCAAGGGAGGAAATATACACCACTGCCTCTGATCACTAGAAGGCCTCCAAAACCTCCTACTTGTCTTGTAACGTCTCATCAGACCTACATGGTTGTTGTTTTTTAATTAATCTAAACAGTTACATAGGTAACAGCCCTCCTTTAAAAAGAGAGCCAATATGGCATTACTTTTCAGGCACCAAATTCTTACATGTGTGGTGTGATCATATGCAGAATACAGTATACAGTATTCAGTATACAGTATATTTGGCCCTGTGTATAATCTACTTGAAGCAACAGAGACAAGCAGTAAAATGAGGTGCTAATAAGAGGTCTAAAAGACTACAGAGAGTAGAGAGGATCAAAGTGCAGAGGCGGATTTAGGGCAGTGTGACCCGTTCTGCTGCACTGGGCACCAAGCCTTAGGGTTGTTGCAGGACGCTGCAACTATAGCATAGTGAATTGAACAGAAGGCGAGGGGTGCATGTCCAAAATTTTGGCCTTGTACAGGGTGCCACTGAAATTTGAAAAACCAAAGTCCGCCCCTAGGATCAGCAGCAAACAGGCCCCATGATCAGCACTGATTACCTCAGGGATAGGTGAATCTGTCAATTTGGGTTTATCTAGGTTTCTCATTTTTCCCATCTCCACATTTCCACATCAGATTACAAAGGGGGGGGGGGGTTCCATAAAATTCATCAGCATTTTAGCGCAAATTTCTCCTAATCAACATTTGTTGTTTGTTGTTGTTTAGTCGTTTAGTCGTGTCCGACTCTTCGTGACCCCATGGACCAGAGCACACCAGGCACTTCTGTCTTCCACACAACATAATCAACATAGCTACCTGTTGCTGTTGTTGTTAAAATGCATATAATTTCTGCAAAATTTCAGGGAGCATTTAGAAGTGCTATGCCTCATTTTTGTTTGAAGTCCATTCTATCTCCTTGAGCTTGTACTACCTTGCTGATTCTCTGGATTTGAATGTTATCCAAATACTACAACCCATTAGAAGGTCCTCTCACACTGAACAAGTCTCCCATTCCTGCTCTGAAGAATTGCCTAAATCTCTTTAGATTTTTCTTTCTTTTAGAAAGCACTTGGCACTGGAGATGTTGAATGGGATGTGGGCTTCTTTGTCAAACAGCAATCATGGTGGTTATGAATGAGCTGTTGTTGCTGCCCAGAGAGCAGGATGCTTAGACGCTATTATAATGAGTGCTGTACTCAGACAGAGAGATCGTGTCTCTGGCTGTACTTGCAAAGGAATACTGTTTAGGCACTGCAGAGTCTAAAACCAATCATGGAAAGGAAATTAAATGAGGGGGGCAGGAACAGGGGACTTGGACGATTCTCAGGGATGTTGAAGACACAGGAAAGAGGCAAGTGATACGAAGCTTGTTTCTCAAAGACACACAGAGTAATGAAGCTATTTCCTTATTATAGCTCTTAGGGTCAAGCATGTCTAGGGGTGGGGAGTGGCCCAATATTGTGAGTGTCTACGTGACTCCCATGTTCGCTAGATATAAACATCTGTCTGTCCACAGGGTATGATTTATATAAAATACATTTTCACTATGAAATCCGGGGGGGGGGGGGGGTGGCAGCGAGGCCAGAGACACAGCTCTGTGTGGGAAAAAGAAACTGGAAAATGTTTATAGAGGCATCAAACCAGACAATCCCAGGGATCATTAGCCACGTCTCAGATATTTCTTCTTGGAAAACAGCCAGGCAGAAACCAGAAGATACCAAAAATAGAGTTTAGCTATGATGGGCCATATTACTGAGGCCTCCGTGGTATTTGAGTGCAAACCAAAAGGATGATACAGGCAGGGTCCCAATTATGTAAACCCACATTCTTTGAACAAATCCCATGTATTTTGCCACACGATTGTGTCCTAAGACAATCTGAGGCACTTTAAAACGCATCTAGCTGGTATCATCTTCACTGAAAAAGACTGGGATGCTGGTCTGTTCAAAAGAAGAGTGACGAGGGAGGATTTTTCAACCATTTCCAGCCTGCTCCTTGCTATTCTTTCCAATATTAGAAAATGCAAGTTGGGCAATATTTGCACAGCCCTGTGGTGGTTGTTTTTTTTGTGTGTGTGAAGGGTTATGTTCTGATTCAGGAGCTACATTTCAGCATCCGTGGCAAGTGGAGGTTGCAGTATGTGTACAGTGCAGCTTTGTTCTTCCCCCTGGAGCAAACTTCAGCAGGCAAACTAGATCAGGGAAATAATCATGCATTGAAGAAAGGCTTACACCCCCTCCCACAATGCTGCTTCTCCTATCTAATTTGGGAGCCCCTTTAGCTGCTTTGAACTACAAAAACACATCCAGTATCACTTCAGGTTTAGCATATGCGCACATGTGCACAAGATGGAAAAATGAAGTCATCATACTCTCTCAGTCACCTATGTAACCCCCCCCCCCCAACCTCTGCTCTTTCTTTCTGCCAATAATGGCAAAAAGAAACATTGCCAGGGCAGCTTGATTGCCAGGGCAGCTTCTCACTGGTATAGAAAGTCATAAAAATCTAGCCTTCTCCAATTCATATCACAGAGGCTCAACTTTGCGGGGGGGGGGGGGGGGGCGGAACCAAGAGAGAGACATGCTGCAATCAGTCAGGACTGTTGACAATCATGCTACATTTATGTCTGAAACAAATTTTGCTCAACAAATTTTATCTGAAAAGAGTAACAGAATGTACCCCAAAATCCTAGCTAGCTCTATCCAAAAGCAACCTTTCAGCAAATAATTCACAGTTCAGTTTTCAAGTTTTCAAGTAATTTCATCCACTGAAAGAGCAAACAAGAAGATAGAGATGTATGTTTAAATCCCAAGCAGAATGAGGTTTCTAAATGAGATCATTTTTATTTAATTACACCAGCAAATCACATACTATTGTCTAATCTGACTGTTATGCATTTACAGAGCACTAATGTCCCTGAGGACATCATTTAGCATAACCAAATAAAGCCTGTGTTCATAAGTATGGAAATTAAATTAACTGTACCTGCCTTGGTCTAGTCTGGATAATAGAAATGAAAACCTGAGATGGTTTTGGAACTTGAATGCACTGTCAACTAGACCTAATTGATTTCCACTTGGTGGCTGCAGCGCTATGTACATTTCCATGGAAGTAAGTCCTGTTAAATTCACTGGTGTTTACTTATGAGTAAACATGCATAGGATCAGACTGCACAAAACTAATTAAAAAACAGCAACATCTGCTGTACAAGGTACAGGTTTGAATCAGAGCTAGATGTTACAGGAGATGCATGGCTGCCACCCAAAATATATAATGCACTTCCCCCTCTGGCAGCATCTAGTAATGCAAAAGGCATGGCATGATGTTATTACACTAGACCAGGGGTCAGCAACCCACGGCTCCGGAGCCGCATGTGGCACCTTTGCCGCAGCTCCGAGGTGGATACTAGTGAGGGGAGGAGGCGCATTGTGCGCCCCAACACTCCCCACTGTGGCGGGCGCTGTACTGGCTGTGACGTCGCATGGGGGCGGTGCGTGCGTTAGTCACGCACCGTCCCGACATCACCTTCCCGCCCGCTGTCAGATCGGAGGGCAGCGGCGCGCATGCAATGGTTTTGCGGCTCCCAGTTTTTCCCCCCTTCGGAAACGGGTCCAAGTGGCTCTTTTTGTCTTAAAGGTTGCAGACCCCTGCACTAGACTTTTCCTGATCCCTGCTCTCTACTTCACTGTGGCATCATGTTATCTAGTGTTACCACAAGTTATGGGAGAACTATGAAGAAGAGGTGCAGGGCTGCTGTTTCTGGTGGAAGCCACACAGCTTTCTGTAACTGGAAATAGAGTGATTTGTATGTTTCCAGTCCGTATCAATTTTGCATGTGTCTGGCCACAAGTTTGTTCTAAACTAAACCACTTCAGGGAGGGACGAAGCTGGGCACAACATGGGCTCCTCCGTGTTCTGGGGTGTCCCATGCTCCCTTGGTGGCACAGAAAGCTCATATACTGCAGCTGCTCCCACATTGCCAGTGTAACTTAAGGTGTCCTAAACTGAGAATACACTCACTTAAATTAAAATTATGGGTAGCCTAATTAGGAGGCAAGCAGAAGACTCTTCAGTCTATTGAGCTTATCTCCTACCTTGGTAGCTAAGCAAGAAGCAACACAATTTCCCTTTATAGAATCAGTGTCGACTTGGCCCCTTGCCTGAAAACAAAGACCACCACAGCCAACCACAAATGAATAACCACACCATAGGCCAACCCCAACCTCTCTCACCACCAAAGGAACACAAGTGAACAACAAAGAACCTGCACAAGCAACGCTAACACCAAACCCTACATATAGTAAGTAAAATAGAAACATCGCCACCCAACCTCACCCCTCACCCACCTCCACCTCTTTGCCCCTTTTCTTCCTAATGTCTCAAATGAAACTGATTTGTAAAAATGTTACATGGGGGGGGGGGGAATACGAGAGAGAGAGAGAGAGAGAGAGAGAGAGAGATTGCACACACTTTTGTAAATCAAGAAAATCTTTAATAATAATAATAATAATAACTTGGCCCCTTGCCCTCTGCTCTTACCAGCAGTTAGGTGGTGCTTTTAGTGCAGGCCCACTGAAAGAATTGTAGCATCACAATGATTTGTGTGCAGAGCTGGACCAGGAAGAAAGTTGTATGAGACCAGATTTGAAGGGTGGCCAGGGGCCTGGCCTAGCCCCATAGAAGTCCAGTAAGTGTTGTGTAAAAAGATGTATTTATCAATGACACAACTTTTTAGGCTGCATCCAATGGAGTTTTCTTAAACTAGCCTGTCAAGAGTGCATCTTGAGAAATGTTAGGAACAAGATGTTGAAAGAGAACTAATCATGTGGATTTCAGAGAGGAGATGTCCTGACTCTGGAACAATGCCTGGAAGTTTGCCTTACAAGTGTCTCCTTTTCAAAATAAACAAAAGTATTACCCTTCTGATACTGCATTCTCATGCTTTTAAAAGTCGTGGGTGTGACTCCTCCAAGCACAGCTGCATTTTCTAAGAAGTAAAGTGGGAAAGTATACCTTACTGGCTTACCCTTGCTTCTGAAAAACAACACCATAGTTGCTGGAAATGAGCTGTTTGATGGGAGTGGTAGGCTGACCCAGAAAGATGGTTTGAAGTACAGATGGAAAGGCCCCGAACACACTGCAGCAGGGAAGACATAAAGTAGTCCAGAAAGGAGGTCTCTAGAGCACAGACAACAGAGCCAGGCTACCCAAGTCCAAGAACAGCTATACCTGGGAAGCCACAAGTACTGTATTCTCATAATATGAGCCTGTTCCTTCAAGGACACTGCAATCCCAGTCAGGCCATTCACCTAGTTCCCAAACCACCCACCTGCAGCACCTGTCTTATTAGCCTCAGCTTATTGCCCCTACTCAATCATTGCTGCCAGACATCAATCCAACACTTTTGCAGCCTCTTCTGATTCAGATGGAATGGAGAGACAGAGCTGTGTGTTATTGGGATATTAGCGCCTTAACACTCACTTAGTTATCAGAGCTTCTTGTATGGAAATCTTGATGTGGGAGTCAGGGGATCTGACATGGATCTTAAAGGAAGACTTTTCCAAATGGTCGATGCAAGAGGAATCAGGGGCTTATCAACAAAGTATCATGACATATGGGAAACCCATCAACAATTAGTTTTTAATGTAGAAGGCACAGCAGATTAAAAAATTCCAAAACAAGAAGGTGGGCCCCCTGAAATACTTTTGTCAGAGTGACAACACTGAACAATAGGTTGAGATGCTAATGATTACTGGCAATGCCACTGGTGATTGTGCAGAGCTTATACAAAGTCACAAGAAAAGAAAAGAAAAAAGAGTGTTTGCAATGGTTACAGGGATGCTGTTTGTTAAGTTCAGGGTTATTATAAATGTTGCAACAAAGCCAAAAGGAAATCATAAATGGGCAAAACAACCAGCCTTTAATGCAAAAATATTATATAACAGAGATGTAGATGAGGAGTAAACATGCAAGTTTGCAAGAGACACGTAGCAGCTATAACAATATAACAACAATTGTCTGGGACAAGAGAGAAGATATGATAACCATCTTCAAATATCTAAAAGGCTAGAGGATGGAGCAAAAAAAAATTCTCCTGCTCCAGAGGGTAGGACCAATGGATTTGAGTTACAAGAAAGGAGATTCCAACTAAAGATCAGGAAGAACTTTCTGATAGTAAGAGCTGTTTGACAGCAGAACAGACTCCCAAGAGATGGCCATCTGTCATGTACGATCTAGTTGAAATTCCTGCAATTCTATGATTCTATTATTCAAATGCAGTGTGCAGATACAATATCTTTAGAAAACTCAGGAACTTGTCTACTGCAAATCAAAGTGGAACTACACTTTAAAGAGTATATTTCATATCTTGAGAATATATAGCTCATTCCTAATCAGTGTTTTTGACTTCTAGAAATACATGTAAACCTTCAAGTTAGAAGGGATAAATTTTGGCTCTTTTCTGCTTTTACAATCTCATCTCTTGATTGCCTTTTATAATTGTAAGGGTTTTTGAAAGGTTTTAAAAGGTGAGGGTCCCAAAAAATTGTGGAGCCTTCTAACCCATTGCATCCTAAGATGTACATGTAGATCTATATCAGCTTCCCAGCCTCTAAAACAAGTTTTGCCCATTCTGCCTATATATATATATATATATATATATATATATATATTTGCTTTCGTAGATTTTCACGGGTACAGGAATGCAGGTTTTGGTGTCCTCGGGTGTCTTCCCGTGTAAAAGTTGGGGTGTCTAGGCGACGTTTCGACGAGGTCTCACTCGTCATCTTCAGGCTGGTGCTTTCGGCTTCTTGTTACTGGAACAGAGCAGGATCTCAGTGTTTGAGTTCCTATAAATACTGTTGAGGAGGTGTGTTGTATAGCCTCCTCTCTGCCCAGAACATTGGAGGCTATACAACACACCTCCTCAACAGTATTTATAGGAACTCAAACACTGAGATCCTGCTCTGTTCCAGTAACAAGAAGCCGAAAGCACCAGCCTGAAGATGACGAGTGAGACCTCGTTGAAACGTCGCCTAGACACCCCAACTTTTACACGGGAAGACACCCGAGGACACCAAAACCTGCATATATATATATATATATATATAATTCCCACCCTAACTGAAGCCCATGCTGGTTTCAACTGTGTGCAGAGCAGATAGCAGAGACTTTAGTTAGAGGTGTGTTTGTTGGAGTGCTGCATGGTAGGGGTTACCCCACCGCATTATAATATCTTCATACACAGGGAAGATTACTCACATTCTTATTGTTAATACAGGAAACTGTTTCACTTCAGGTCAGACAAATTGTCCATCCAGGCCAATATTACGTACTCTATCTGCTCGCAGCTCTCCAGGTTGTTGGGTTGGAAAGGGCAAATCTGTCAAGTTTGATTTCATAATTTTCTCATTTTTCTAATATTAAGCTCAGTTTTCTGCATGTCCATATCACTTGCATTTTTAAAAAGTTCTCATGAAAATTCATCAGTGGATTTCTTCTATTATGCCCATTTTGCAAGCACTTTTCACGCCCGTAATACATCTTTATATGTTATTTTCACTATTATATGGATTTTGATGCACACTTTACCCTAATATATGCATTTTACACACATTACTTGGCTGGACACCTGCACTGTAAAAGGAAGGAAAGAAAAGTGCAATTTTTTGAAGAATGGCTACATTTTTATTCTCGTATTATCTCAGAAAATTTGAATTGGTTAGGTTCGCTTTTAAATGCAAACTGAACTGAATTTCTACCCCATTCATAGTCTCAGAGATATCTCCCATTATTTGCTACATGGTCCCTTCTAAACATATGGAATCAGTTTGACAAAAACAAATTTTGGATGCTTTAAAATTCTAGTTTAAGTGGTTGACCAACAATTCCACTGTACAGGAGCATTTTATAAAACAAAACTCTGATTTTGGTTCTAGAAATGTTTCCCTTCAAGTGCAGCCATTTGTACGGCAAGAAAATTCTACCTCATACCAGCAGGAAGCTAGGATGTTGCGCTGACACAGTGGTGCTTATGAATCCTAGAGGGAGAGGAAGGAAAAGGATGAAAACAGGAAATCTACCAATGAAAAGAAAATAAGGAAAAAATGTAGACCTTTTCAGCAAATGCTAATCCAGTGTAAAGTATTTCCTTTTAAATAGCCACCATGGATATAGCTACATGCATAAAAGATAAATGCACAATGTAAATACAAAAGTCAAGTATAAAACACTATAATAATTATAATGGCAACAGCAACCATCTCTTCTTAAAAAAAATACCTGCATGTATAGTGGTAATATTCATAAAGATCAAGCGTGATGGTTTTTCTAACAAATTGTGATACACTACATCAGTCAGTGAGTCTGTTTATTAATGAGTAGCGTTTTATTTTTTTAATTTTATATATATATAATATTTATTAAAGATTTTAGACATTATCACCAATCACATATAGACCCATCCCCAAAATACAATAGACAAAAAGAAAAGAAAAAAGAAACAGACAAAAATGACATACAACGTCAAAATCAACTTCTTGATAACCATACTTTCTTCACCTTTTTGGACTTCCTCACGTCCCTCGTTCCAAATTTATAAAGTTCTAGACAGCAAATTATCCCCTTTTTTTCAATTCTTATTTTGTATTTTTCCAATATTATGTCTCTAGTATAAATTACTTTAACCAAAAGCTTAAATATATAATTTAGACACAATATTAACCCAAAATTTAATTTTTTCTCAAATTTCACCTGTTCTCATATTCCTTTCAACTAGCTTACTGGTGCCATGTTGTTTTCGTTCTTGCATCTTTCTTAACATTCATACAGTTTACAATGTTTTTGTAGGTAGTCCTTGAATTTCTTCCAATCCTCTTCCACTGCTTCTTCTCCCAGGTCGCGGATTCTGCCAGTCATTTCTGCTAATTCCATATAGTCTATGAGTAGTGTTTTAATCCTGATCTTCCACAGGAACTCAGAACACCAGACTCCCTTTCCCATCTTTAAAACAACACACTTTTGTGATATTTATGTTAATCTCTTTGTCCTAACTTGCGAAGAAGTACGAGTTAAGAAATCTGGGAGCACACAAGATTTTTCAGAAGGGACTAGAAATGGTTGGCTTCTCAAGCCTTTCACATTCATGCTAATGAACTAATGCCCTTTTGCCTTTTGTTTCCCCACAGTGCAGTTTGACATGATGCGAGCCTGTAACATGATTGCCACGGTGGCTCTGACAGCTGGCCAACTCCTCTTTGTGTTGGGATTGGTAGAACTGCCCATTATCTCCCAGGATACCCAGTGGTGGGAAGAAGCCATAGCCGCGGTGTTTCAGCTTGCCAGTAAGTAATTTCTTTTTTTCAAGTGCTAACTTATTAGAGTGAAATTTAACAATAAAATGTTCACAGTTCCACTCTCTTTTATTCCCTGTGCACACTCAGTCCATATAGCTTGAATTCACAAGTACCTAGGCTCAAACCCACACAAAACCCTCCCTCCCACTACGTCTATTGCTGTTTCAATGCTCTGTAATATGGCTGAGCAAGTGCTGGTGCCATTATCAGTGAAAAGCAAAAACACTACTGCCACCCCAGTGCCTGAGCCTGTCTGTGGACTTCTTGTTCATTTCTTTTTAAAAATAGCATTGGTTGTGCACTCAATCCAGTTGCACTAAATCTTCTCACTGCCCCACATTATAAAGACCAAGTAGGTACATGTGAAACGGTGTCACTGAACTTTTAAAAATACTCAGATCTGTGCAAGCATGGTAAATCCAACTCAATCCTGATGCTTTCTTGGCATCTGGAGATCCTAGCTCTAGGCTACGATTTCTGCATTAAGAGCTACTTGTGAGCCTCCTCCTTGAGGTGGATGCAGCTCTTTTCACGTTAACTCTTGCTCAGATCTCTCCTTTAATACTTCTTAGTCTGAAAGCGTTGAGTTAATAATTTGGTAGAGGAGTTGAATTTAAAAGAGAGATATATAATGAAGATGGTCCCTGAAAACTGTATGATCTATGGGGAATCATGTTAATCAGTTGAGTAAAAATTTAATTTGTGTAAGTTTGTGTTGATTAAGGAGGGTTGTTATGCAATCTTCTCAGCTTCCCCAGGTAAGCTCAACCAACCAGACCCCCCAGAGCAGATTTTGGGGGCATGCAGGAGAGAGGAGAGAAACTGGATGCCCTGTTGTCCAAGTTCAAAGAGGGAGACATCATTAGATGTTGGCCCTAGTCATTTAGGACTAAGAAAAAGGTGCTTTTCTCACTTACTATAGGTGTTAAATCAGTGATAGACAAAGATAGGAAGATAATGCTTATTACTAATTACTGTGTTCATGAATTGCCATTATGATTTTCTCTTATCTATTGAACCTTTACATAGGAGTTATATGGGCTGACTCTTGCAATTTCATAGCTTTTCCACCCTGCTGTGTTCAATTTTTTTCCTATGTGTCCGTCTATAAAGCAAAAATAAACATCATGCATCTGGTGAGCTCTAGTCCCCCAAAGTGGATACCACAATTAATCTAAGACACGAAAAGATGCCTTTCCTTTTTCCTCTAACAATTCTACAGGCATTCCTTCCACACTTCAACCACTTCAAATGGTTACAGCCTAGTGTTATCTATGGTGTGTGTGTGTGTGCATTTTAAAATTTGATTTCTGACCCCTCCCAACTGCAGTAGAAAGCAACTGTAGCAGCATTTTCTTTAAGCGGAGTACAAACAACCATTTTCAGAACTTGTGTGTGTTTAATGAAAAAGCATCCTGTTTGCATGTTATAAGGACACAAAAAGTTGCCTTATACCAGGTTAGACTCTCCTTTAATCTAGCCCACTACTGTCTGACTGGCAGCAACTCTCCAGGGTCTCAGTCTTTTCTATCAGATTCTATCTTGCCCTTTTAACTTGAGATACCAGGGGTTGAATCTGGTACCTTCTGCAGGCAAAGCAGGATAATTTCTGGATTGTATTGTGGTTTGTGTCTTAAGTAGGTGCTTCATTCATTTGCTTTTGTAAACCACATGGTAAGGAAAGCTTTCCTAACAGGCAGGATATACATTAAATAAAGAAATCCCTGTGCTCATCATATGATGAATGAGGAGGGGGTAATTTACACTGCCACCAGTGTGCTGGGCTTTTTTGTTGCTGTCACAAAAATCAGAGGGGAGTGGGGAACAGAATAAAAATGCTGGGCGCTGCATCGTCGCTATTTCCTAAATTAATTTAATAAAATATTTTACTATAAACCAATCAGATAAAAATATATAAGTAGATAAAAATATACATAATAATTTATATATTGTTTTGATTTGTGAGTCGCTTTATTTGGTCCATTCCAAACTGACTTACAACCAACTAAACAAATAAGACACCCAACAGCATAACAGAAAAAAGAGAAGCCGCAAAACCAAAATTAAACCTTCCCCAAGGGCCAAACTGATACTCAGTTATAGCCCAAGCCCAAATTATGCTGAAATAACAGCATCTTGATTTGGTGGCAGGCAGGCAGGGAAATGACTAGATATTACAGGGCAAACAATTCCAGAAAGTGAGTACCACCACCAAGAAGACCCTGTTCTGTGTAGCTATCTGCCATCATATTATTATTATTAATTATTATTATTATTATTATTATTATTATTATTATTATTATTAAAACTGTTAGCTACCTTATACAAGGCAGCCTCTAGGCAACTTCTCAGCTATCTTAACCAGCAGCAGGACACAGAGAAGAGCGCACAATGAAGATTTAAGTGTGAAAGTTCGTAGGGGAGAAGGCAGTCCTTAAATATACTCAGGTCCTCAAAACCAGCACTTTGGGCTGGTGTCAGGAAATGATTGGCAGCCAGTGATGATGATACTATTCATTTTTCTATGATCAAAATGGTGACTGCTTGTAAATTATACGGGACAGTATGCTTAGCACAATGGTGCACAGAAGACAAGCCAGTGGCAGAGAAAGGTGAGGGCCAGGAGACACCATAAACTACCGTATTTGTCGCCCCATAGGACGCACTGGCCCATAGGACGCACCTAGTTTTGGAGGGGGGGAATAAAGGGGGGGGGAATTATTATTATTTTTTCCCAGGCGCGGGGCCCCCAGAACAGGCAGCTCTCCACAAGCCTTGGGAGACCGGTGCGACTTCCCGCCGGGCTCCCATGCCTTGCGGATATCTGCCAGCCTCCAAACCAGGTCAGCTTGTGGGGCTGGCGGCGGGGAGAAGCGCGCTTCTCCCTGCCGCCAGCCTCCAAACCAGGTCGGGGAACCGAAGCCCGGGGCGTGCCCCTGGCTTCAACATGCAGGCTGCTATCCGCAAGCCTAAGGAGCCCAACGGGAACTCCCGCGGGCTCCCAAGGCTTGCGGAGAGCTTCCTGAAGCCTGGAGAGCGAGAGGGGTCGGTGCGCACTGCATTCGCCCCATAGGACGGCTGCATTCGCCCCATAGGACGCACACACATTTCCCATTCATTTTTGGAGGGGAAAAAGTGCGTCCTATAGGGTGAAAAATACGGTATATACAGGAAGCACAGGACAGCAAAGGATAGATCCAAAACCCAAAATTCCACCCCTGAGGTTTAGGATACATAACAGTGGTTCTCCAATCTGTGCAAGCCGCCTACTATTCTGGATAAGTTAAACTGCTTGGAAACCTTTCAGCTATTCCCAAACCTCATCCCCCACACTCCCTTTAAAAGCAGCCTGAAGCTCTCTTCCCCATTGCTCCATCCTCCTGCTGTCCAAACTACCCTCCTCCTTTTTTTTTCCATGAAAAGGAAATGCATTCTGGCCCTGTTTAGATTTGTTGTTTCATTGACAAACAGTACAGAGGACAGCCGTGTGCCTTTCTTCTATCAAGGCTGCTAATTTTAGATTAGGCTGCTTTCCCCCTCTGTGCTACAGTCTGTTTTAAACACAGTCAGAGAGAGACTGAAGGGCGCCAGGATATCCCGGCACAGGAGAAGGAAATGCCTGCTGTTACCTGTTATGCAAGCTGAACCTTGAAATCCTCAGTACTGGGAGGGAAAAGGAGAGAGAGAGAGAGGAGCCAGAATCAGAATGTTCAATGCAAGGCTGCTAAGACAGACTCAAACAAGCACTGCAATTTTGATTCTTGAGCTCAAGGTGTGAAAAGCACAATTTGGCAGCCAATAGAGTTGGGAATATCAAACTGCACTACTCCAATGCCTCTGTTTTGCAAAGATGATGCAATTTGTCCCATGAGAGGATGGAAAGAGGAGGAACATAATGCCGGCCATCAGATGCACCAATCTCCACTAGATGGGCTTCTATATTATCTACCTATTCATGATGCTTAAAAATAAATAAATGTTCCCATTCAGGAAGGAATTGATTTTGTTATTTATAACAATAGCAGAAAGAAGATGAAAGCTACAAGTAGAAAAACTGTAAAATAGTAATAAAAAAGATTTTCCACAATAGTCTTGTAATAAGTTACATGAAACACTTTAAAAAGTCTCATTAGCTTAACATAAGCCTGCACTGAAAATAAATTATTCTAGACATTCAGACGATTTGGCTGACAAATGTTGGTGCAGAACACATTTGGATACAGAGCAAAGGAGGGATGAAACCTCTGGTATGTTCATCTCAAATTCGGCCTCTTGGCATTCATTTTCTCTGTTCAGATGGGACAGATGTTGGAAGGTTAGTTTGTTTGTACAGTGGCCACATGCAGGATAGAGTTCCCTGACTGAACAGAGGAAAAACTAATGTGTTCCTTATGCTGGATAGATTAAATGGATTTTAACAAAAGCTTTAATTGTTGAGTTAAATAACCAGAACTAAAAGTTCTGGGTTAGCATATTAGCTTGCTCTTGATCTAAGGGAAGCAATATAAGGCCCACAGTCATGTCTGGCCCACACTGTCCAATGCATCATACACCATGATGCACAACAGACAAGCATATGTGCTGCCTTGGTCTGCAACTTCTATTTCTATTTTGACAGGGGACGGCTGTCTGAAATAGCATGCAGTCTAAAAGGCAAACAGTGTTAAGAACTTCTGAGAAAGAAGTATTTATGAAGGCTTCAATATTATTCACAGGATTAGCTTATCTTTGTTATTGGACACCAGGCTGGTATTTCACGGAACGCGCCCCACTGATTCTTCAATATTTTCTATCATAATCTCTAGCTTGGAGGTCCAACAATTTGCATGCGAAAAACTGGAGTAACAATTCAGAAGACCCTTTGTGAATTAGCCATTCCCTGCTCTCCATGCTTTAGCTTTTTCTTTTATAGGGACGTGGGTGGCACTGTGGGTTAAACCACAGAGCCTAGGACTTGCCGATCAGAAGGTCGGCGGTTCGAATCCTTGCAACGGGGTGAGCTCCCGTTGCTCGGTCCCTGCTCCTGCCAACCTAGCAGTTCGAAAGCACGTCAAAGTGCAAGTAGATAAATAGGTACCGCTCTGGCAGGAAGGTAAACGCCGTTTCCGTGGACTGCTCTGGTTCGCCAGAAGCGGCTTAGTCATGCTGGCCAGATGACCTGTACGCCAGCTCCCTCGGCCAATAAAGCGAGATGAGCAACACAACCCCAGAGTCGGTCACGACTGGACCTAATGGTCAGGGGTCCCTTTACCTTTATGGTAATTTTGATGGATGCCATTCAGGGAGGACTGACAGAGAGGGAGTGTGATTATTCCTCAGGGGCACCTATATTATGCATTATATAAAGTAATCACAAAAATACTCTTAAATGTTATTGCTTTTGCCATTTAAACTTAAATATATCACTTACAAGATGGCGTCGTCGTTAGTAGTAGCGTCGACTTGAACTCCGCATCAGTTGATGCTGTTTTTATTATTTTTATCAGTTTCTACTAGCTTTTTTATCAGTTTTTATTAGCTTTTATCAGCCTCAGTTCTTTATTTTTGTTAGTTGGCAGCTATTAATTTACAAAGCTTAGGTCAAGGGCCTGAGTTACAGAAAGTCTAGAAAGCCCTAATTAGCTCCAGCCCAGCAGGAGTGGAGATTAGACGCCCTATCGTGGGTAGACGCCGAGCTTCCTGATTTACAGCAGAAGCTGCTCTGATTTACAGCGGCTCTATCCCTGGAAAATGACTAGGAAAAAGAAACGACCGGCCTCATCTCCAGAAGGGAGCCCACAGAAGAGAAAGCAGAGCAAAATGGATGATTTTGTAAAAGCACAGAACTCAGAACCTACCACACCAAACAGAACTCATTCCCAGGTAGGTGGGGATGCTTTATTGGGCGGAGATCGCCCAGGGGAGAATGCTGAGATGAGCGCTCATGAATTATCCCATGAACTACCATCTGAGGGGGCACCGCTCTATGCAGAAATACTCGCGGACCACTGTCTGCTGACTGCAAGAACAGTGGAGGAAATTAACATCAAATTACAAAAGGTAACGTCTCTCCTGGCGGAGTTGGTGCTCCTGACAGCCAAAAATAGCCAACTCAGTACTAAAGAGACCGACCATAGCGTTGCCCTCCCTCTAGACCATCATGTACAGGGGTGCAACCGGCCCAGACTTGATAACCAAGAGACTACAAATACTAAAAACAACAAAAGCGAAAGTAGGGACCTGATCCTACAAAGTACTCAAGTAGCTCTGGACATATATCCTTTTAATGGTATCCTGCCTTACTGGAAATCAATCGACAGTGTGAAGAGAAACTTTAAGCTTTTACTAAATATCCATTGCAACACTCTGATCGCGATAAACTTGCTTTGCACGGACCCCCAGCACACTAGACTCACGCTGACATTTTCTGACTCAGCTACCCCTAAAATGCTATTGAAATATAGGGCCATTTTACAGGACTATAATATTGTTTTGAGGCGTGTTTTTAAAGACACAGAACGAAAACAACTACTGCCAAACTTGTCATATAGCCGGACCAACTCCAAGCAATCAGCACCCTCTCTGCCGAAGGGCTTTCGCCACAGGGCCATGATTCATTCGGAAGGGCCGTCAAAGATGAATATGTGCGGTGAACCCAGCTGCAACACTCACTTGGAGAGGAAAACATCAGACCAAAAAGGTCAAACACACAAAGAACGCCAGCCCAAGCTAGATAATTCAAAGATAGGACTCTCCATTACGCCTTTGGCAGATCCAGAATTTCACCACCCTCTATCCCAACTGGAATCTGATCAGCCAATGCCAAGTGACGACCCTCCCAAGGGAAATGGGACACATAGAAAGCCAGAGACAGATTTAATTATCTTTGACGAAGACCCCCCGATGGCACCAGCAATCCAAATAACACCGTCGATGCCAGGAAATCGGGAAAATGCTGCAAATCAACCCCGAGAACAACAACACCGTGCATACCCTAAAAACGGTTGCATCATTACCGAACCAGTGGGAGAGCTGATAACAATTTCCCCACCACAATGAAGCCAAGCCAGTTATGGAACGAGCAGCTTTAACATTATCTCATGGAACATAGCGGGTTGGGCTAACAAACTTGGGGACGAGCCATTTCGTGATTATATAATGGGTTTTGACATAATAATGCTGCAGGAAACTTGGGCAACTGATAACATAGCTCTTGACGGTTACGACGTCTATGAAATCAAGGCCTCTAAACCGCTTGGAAGGGGACGACCGAGGGGGGGCCTAGTAACTCTGGTTTCCACTCAATTGACGTCACAAGTTATTGAGTGCTCAGTTTTCGAGCAGCTGGCACTGGGGATCACCTTGCATATGGAATCCAAGAGTATTATTTTTGTTTCAGTGTATATTCCACCATATACAGTGCAAACACAGATAGAGAGCACGTGGCGTAAAATCCATAGTTTCCTTTATTCCCTACAAATTAGGTACCCTGGCTCACCATTTTACCTAATGGGAGATATGAATGCCAGAATAGGCTCAAATGATGATAGCCTGGAAATAAAATTCCCAATATTAAGAGATCTAAAGGAAAATAGCGCCCTCTTGCTAAACCCACCCCCACGTAGACATTCGAAAGATTGCCAAATCAACTATGCTGGATTCTGCCTGGCTTTTTTACAAATAAGTCTGGATCTGATCATTGCTAATGGGGCATTCCCCGGGGACAGAGAAGGCGAGTACACATTCATAAATTCAAATGGGGCCAGCACAGTAGACTACTGTCTCACTAACAGACAGGCCTTCGAATCAATTAAAAAATTCACAATAGATAATAGGACTGAAAGTGACCACTTACCTCTTATCATCTCCATTACCGGCCAAAATTCAATTCAGCACTCTCACATAGAACATGAGGACATAGACAAAGCAAATGATCCAGCATTGCGTAGGAAAAAATGGACACCTGAGATAGCAATTGCAGTTGAGAACAGATTGAATTCACAAACTGCATTTAAGTTAAGATCAATTATAATAAACAATTTATCAATAGACTCCTCCCTGACAGCCTACGAAAATCTCATTGAGTCCTTGCAGGATGTGGTCTCGGTTAACATAAACTCAGCCGGCAAGCCACGCACTGCGAAAGGGCGCAGTTGGTTTGACCAAGAGTGCCACACAAAGAAGGAAGCCCTAAGGAACGCCTATTTGGCCTATAGAAACGCTGGATTAAGCTACTTACCTCAATCTTATTTCAAAATCAAAAAAGAATACAAAGCCCTTTTGGCCTCAAAAAAAAGGCAGTCCGAACAAAATTCCTGGTCCCTACTATTGAATGCCTCACTAAACAATGAAACTAAACTCTTTTGGCAACTGGTCTCCGACTCAATGAGAAATAGCTCCTCAGCCCCCAGCTGTGTCATTCCAGCTCAGGTTTGGGAGAACCACTTCAGAAATATATTTATGGAAAGTCCAAACCTCCCTTCCAGTTCACAGGAGGATGACAGGGTACAATTGTCACTGCTCCCTAATTGGAGGCCGGTAACTGTGGAGGAAGTCCATACATTAATTGGGAAGCTGAAGAGCGGAAAGGCTCCGGGGAAAGACTTTATCCCAGCTGAGGTGATTACATCAAACCAGCACTGGTGGGCCCCGCTTCTGGCAGCACTCTTTACGGTAGTAAATAACTCTGGTAAGGTACCATATAGCTGGAAACATGCTATAGTAGTCCCAATCTTTAAGAGAGGCCACCCAAATGTACCTTCCAATTATAGGCCTATTAGCCTGCTCTCAATAATTGGGAAACTATATGCCCATTTCCTCAGTAGCAAATTGACAACTTTTCTAAATGAACATAATATACTATCTGAAGCCCAGGCAGCTTTCCGTGAGAATCATTCAACAACAGACCACTGTCTAATGCTGTCCTTCCTAGCTGAGAAGTATACCAGACACCTACAGGGTAAACTCTTCGTGGCCTTTATGGACCTGAAATCAGCATTTGACTCCATCCCCAGATCCCAGCTATGGTCCAAATTGAGTCTGATCTTGCAGGACAAACGACTTCTCTTTCTTATAAAAGCCCTGTACAATGGAACCAAACTGCAGGTCCGATGCGGTCGACAGGGACAGCTATCGAACAGCATCGAGATGACTAGGGGGGTGAGACAGGGTTGTATTTTGGCCCCCACATTGTTCTGCCTATTCCTAAATGACCTAGAAGAGAACTTAATGGACCCAGATGGACACATTCCAAAAATAGGAATGAGAAGGACCCCTTTGTTGTTGTATGCTGATGACGCAGCCATCATCTCGCGTTCCAGGCCGGGCTTAAATTATCTGTTGAGGAAATTTTCTGATTACTGTTCTGGAAATGGTTTATCCATTAATTATGAAAAATCTAAAATCTTAGTCTTCGAAAGAAGATTCTCCCAGTCTAAATGGGTGCTGGATGGCCATAACCTCGAACAGGTAAAATACTTCAGCTACCTAGGGCTCACATTCCATCATACAAGATCTTGGAAGCACCATTGGCAAACCTCCCTTCAAAAGGCGGAGATTACAAAGCTAGCCATACATAAATTCTTCTTCACAAAGGGCGGCAAATATGTTCCAGCAGCCTTAAGGGTTTTCAACGCAAAGCCCGTTTCCCAACTCCTGTATGCAGCAAATGTCTGGCATAATGGGGACCTGCCAAAGCTAGATGGCTTTCAGGCAAAATTTATACGATCTCTGCTGCAGGTACCTAACTGCGTCCCCAACTCCGTACTTCTGTTGGAAGCTGGTGAATGCCCAATTTCAGCTAGAGCATGGTGGGCTGTCCTAAGACATTGGCTCAGGATTTCAGTGTTTAATCTAGGGAAGGGTCTGTACCAACATATCACCAATGAGGAATTTGTCAGCAAATGGCAGAAAACCATGGCTAAAAAAGCCACCTCTATTGGTCTGTCTCCCCCCCAACTGTATTACCTGGGCTATGAAGGCGCCCAAAAGGCTTTAAAGCAAAGATTATGGGACAATGCACACAGTGACTTGCGATCTCGGTCACACGCAGTCTGTAGTCCACTGGCAGCAGGAGTTCAATATGGGTATGTCTTTGAGTTAACACCTTACATCAAAAACCTGACAGTACCTAACTATCGAAGCCTTTTCACCAAGGCCAGACTGAATGTCTTCCCCTCTGCAGTGCTGGATGGTAGGTTGAGAGGAGTTCCCTACCAGGACAGACTTTGCTCGTGTGCTCAAGACATCGAGTCCATAAATCATATTTTGTTACATTGTGCGAAGTATGAGCAGGCCAGGGCTGAACTGATACTACCCTTGCTGGTGCCTTTCCCGGGAAAGTCAGAGGCTCACTATGTCAGGTTCCTACTGGAAGACCGGACAAAAGCTAGAACTTTGGCAGTGGCAAAGTTTTTATCGGTGGTTGAAAGAACAAATGAGCCCTATATTCCAAACAAAGTGCTTGATTAACCTGGGGGTAGGCTGTATGAATTCTGTATTGATTTGTAATGTTTTGTTGGTCTCTGGAC
The DNA here is from genome assembly GCF_964188315.1 of Podarcis muralis. Classification (NCBI taxonomy): domain Eukaryota; kingdom Metazoa; phylum Chordata; class Lepidosauria; order Squamata; family Lacertidae; genus Podarcis; species Podarcis muralis. Next base: position 39,301,767 of record NC_135668.1, read on the forward strand.
CGTAATAAAGATTGTTTGTTTGTTAAATATATCAAAGTGTAATCCTTTGATTTACTTTGACTCTTGCTTGCATCCACCAACTTCCCCATCCACCCCCAAATCATGAAACAGTACCCATGGGCTGGAGATAGGAGGAATATCTGGATAGGGGAAGTGCTGTAGTTGAGTAATAGAGGAGTCTTGGACATCTCATGAGAGACCGCTGCCTGAAATCCTGAAGCTCTGCTGCCAGTCTACTGAGTTAGATGGATCAATGGTCAAAGTCAGTATCCCATAGCTTCCTATGTGCCTATGACCAAACTGTATTCTGGAACATAGGAAGCTATTTCAGCTTCCCATTCATTCAGCTTGTCCTCTTCCATACTAGCCTTGTCAAAAATTCTATGAAAATCTCGATTGTGAAAGGAGACTACAGTGGAACCTCGTGTTACGAACGGGATCCGTTTCGGAGGCCTGTCCGTAACATGGAACTGACGCAAGCCGAAGCGCCGCATCTGCGCATGCGCGAGCGGCGAAACCCAGAAGTAACCTGTTCTGGTACTTCTAGGTTGCCATGGGACGCAACATGAAAGCACGTAACCTGAAGCAGATGCAACATGAGGTATGACTGTATACATAAAAATAAATACGTACATTTTAAGGCAAGATTTATGAATGAACACACAAATGGTAGGTTTTCTCTGATAGATTACGTCCTTATTGATGCCACACTGAATGGGAAGAGAAGCAGGGTAAAGGTAAAGGTAAAGGTACCCCTGCCCGTACGGGCCAGTCTTGACAGACTCTGGGGTTGTGCGCCCATCTCACTCAAGAGGCCGGGGGCCAGCGCTGTCCGAAGACACTTCCGGGTCACGTGGCCAGCGTGACATCGCTGCTCTGGCAAGCCAGAGCCGCACACGGAAACGCCGTTTACCTTCGCGCTAGTAAGCAGTCCCTATTTATCTACTTGCACCCGGGAGTGCTTTCGAACTGCTAGGTTGGCAGGCGCTGGGACTGAACAACGGGAGCGCACCCCGCCGCGGGGATTCAAACCGCCGACCTTTCGATCGGCAAGCCCTAGGCGCTGAGGCTTTTACCCACAGCGCCACCCGCGTCCCGAGAAGCAGGGTACACTCTCATAAAAGGCTTGAGAAAAATGCTGGCATAAAGCAGTAATCTCAAAGCTTCTTCAGACATAGCACCAACACAGAACTACAATTTGAAACATTGGGACCCGCTTTTTAAAAACAAAACTAAAAAAAACCCCACCATGCGTTACCAACTTCTTGTTTCTTTCTTTAGGGTGACCAGATGCATCCTGTACCCTTTAGTACTTGTACAGAAGAGAGAACTTTGGAAGGCGTTGCATGTCACGCAGGTGTGTGCCTGCTAAAATTCTTTTATACGCTGTGGGTAAAACCTCAGTGCCTAGGACTTGCTGATCATAATGTCGGCAGTTCGAATCCCCACGGAGGGGTGAGCTCCCGTCGTTCGGTCCCAGCTTCTGCCCACCTAGCAGTTCGAAAGCACCCCTAAATGCAAGTAGATAAATAGGGACCGCTTTATAGCAGGAAGGTAAACGGTGTTTCCATGTGCGGCACTGGTGCTGGCTCGCCAGATGCAGCTTCGTCACGCTGGCCACGTGACCTGGAAGTGTCTTTGGACAGCGCCGGCTCCTGGCCTCTTGAGCGAGATGAACACGCAACCCTAGAGTCGGTCACGACTGGCCCTGTCGGGCAGGGGTACCTTTACCTTTACCTTTATTAAAAGATACAGGAGGCTTCAACTCTGGTCACCCGTCTTCTTTAAGAAACCAAACCAAAACTAAAGGATGGAATTGTGTCAATGCCGCTGCAGCGGTACACCTTAGGTCAGGGCATGACCAACAGTGTAGACTACACAAAATCCAAGCCAGTATCTTATTTTCATCCTATCTTCATAGTCTGCAAACCATACAGCAGTTTCCCAATCATCACACTGAAGAGAAGTCACACTTCAGAGAGAGTTGAGTATTTCAGTCATACCTCAAATACCCCAAACATAATAATGACCTTGGCAAGCACACAGTCACTCGTCAACACTCACCACACCGACGCTTACGATGGCTCCTAGCCCTGCATCATTTTTACTTCAGCCACCTGCGTGTGTCCTTGATAGAAGTGCATCCTTTTTTCTTTTTCTTTTTAAAAAATCTAACAAAATACAACCTTAGGAAGCAGAGAGGAAGGAAAGAGTAGAGGAAGTGGTATTGCTCTGGCGGCTGCACATGGATTCACACACAGTTCCAGAACTGTGCAGCCTCACACCTTACAGGAAAGAATTGTTTGCTTTGGAAAAGCACTGTGGTGAAAATGGAAGCAGTTTTGTGCACAGAGGGTTTTGAGTAAAAGCTCATAAATTTTACTTTAGAGGCTTTTCTTTATAGAGACAGGATTTTGAATAGCTTCTATGTTCTTCAAGTAGACAAGCTTTGCCTTTTACACTTGTTAATAAGCGAAAAGCCCCTGCAAATTCTGCTATCATGTACAATCAGCTTTGCTTTGTAAAAAATGTTCAGGAAATTTGAAGAAGTCAGCCTCACACCACTCAAATAGTCTCCCATCAGCAAACATCCTTCCAATTCCCTCCCCCCAAGCAGTTTTGCAATTAAATGAAACTTTGAAAAATTAAATGGGAGGGGGGCAGGAGTCGGGGTCATATGTATGCAGAAACACATTTATATCCATAAAAGAGATACACATACAACAACCCACCCACCCCGGTAGCTGTTTCGATAAACATAAACATATGCATGGGCAGGAAAAAGTAGACCAAGAAAGAAGTTTTTCTCCATCTCTCAAAATGCACCCCCTACCCAGGTCAGGGTCATTCAGTGAAGATAAATGGTGAGAAATCAAAGAGAGGCAGTGGTTTAGGAACCTCAGCAAGAGAGGGCTGTTGTCTTTATATTCTGCTTGTGGGCTTCCCATACGCATCTAGCTGGCCACTGTGGAAAGCAGGGTATCAGATTAGATGGGCCACTGGTCTGATCCAGCATTGCACTTCTTATATTTTATATGTGTTTATTGAATAATCAAGCTACAGTGGAAGAAGGCTTCATTATAAAAAATATGTTTTGATGTGTTCCCCCCCCCCCAAACCAGGGGGGGAAAGAATGACTTAGATGTGTTTTAAGCCAGTGATGTGGACAGAGTCCGAGGTCAAGTGAAGTTTCCATTCCAAAGAGTTTGTATTGAGCAGAGCTAATCATTATATAGCTAGCCAAATAAGTAAGAACAGGCTTCCTCAACCTCAGCCCTCCAGATGTTTTGAGACTACAATTCCCAGCATCCTTGACCACTGGTCCTGCTAGCTAGGGATCATGGGAGTTGTAGGCCAAAAAACATCTGGAGGACCAAGGTTGAGGAAGCCTGAGTAAGACAATCCTGTGTTGCAAGGAGAAAAGGGATTCTGCTTGAGGCAAGGTTGCCAGGATGGACCTGCTGGCAACATGTATTTATTTCTATTCCACCTTTCTTCCAAGGAGCTCAAGGTGGCATATATTGTTCTCCCCTCCCTGTTTTACCCTTACAACAATCTGGTGAGGTACGTGAGACTGGCTCAAGGTCGGACTGTATTAGGATTTGATCCCTGGCCCTCAGGTTCTCATCCTGCACACTGGCTCTCATTTTCAGTCCTTATGTTATACCATGATATCATTTTATTATTTAACACAAGCACGACTCTGTAGAAACAAATGAAGATAAGCTTTGAAACTGAAGTTGGCTTTCTGCCAGAATGATTCAAACAGGAAGCTCATTATTCTGATCCAAAATGTAAGTTCACAGAGCAACGTTCCCCTTCCTACTTTGCCTGCCCAACTACTGACACCATCCCCTGCAGGATTCTTCTTAACAAATCCATTATCTATTTCCTTTCCCAGTAGAAAGGCACCCTCCACCCCCACTTAATGCTGACTCGTTTTCGCCAATTAACTCTTTTGGAGACAACAAAACACAAAACAAATAACGGACAATTTTTACTGAACAGTGGGACAAGAACTTAGCAGGTTTTCTACACAATAAATATGCACAGATTGATTGGCCACTGTAGGATTTTTTAATAAGTGATTCTGTATTCTTCAAACTTCCCTCCAGCAGACATTTTATCCTGCTGAGAGTCTTTAGAATAGGTGTTTCAAAAGCTTGACTTTACCCAAGAATGGAAGAAGAGGTGGTCAGATGCAAAATTGCCAGCTGGATTATTCTTAGGACAGCAGCCATTCAAAAGAAGATGTTGCTTTAGGTGTCTCCCCCTCTAGGTTCTCCCAGCTGCTCCAATGATGTTGTTAGAAATAATGCTCAGCAGGAGAAGGATCACATGTAAGCCCAGACCACAGGTGCCAACTTATGAGGAAGTCCGAGGGGGCAACTGACGTTGTGCATGACATCACGTCAGGCAGAGCTAAATGTAGCAGCAATGTGGCTTCAATGGCAGACAGCTCCTCCTCCTGCCGCTGCCACCACTGGCAGGAGATTGCATCCCACCTCCTTCCTCTCCATGGCAGCAGGAGGAGGACCTGGCCACTGAATCCGTGCCACGTTTGGCTCCATGCTTTGCTTCCCCTGCCCCCTGATGTTTTGGACAGGTGGGAGTTGGCGCTGTTGGCCCAGACACAGGTCAAGTCCACAATGCTGGTTCAGAAGTGACATCATCAAAGTTTCAGATATAAATTAATTCCTAGAATTCCAGCCTGGAAACCAGATTGTGAAAAAAGGGAGCTTATGGCTACTGTTGGCCTCCATTAATTTATCTAATCCCCTTTTAAAATCATCAAAACTGTTGACTACAATGTCTTATGGAAGTGCATTCCCTAAGTTATCATGGCTAATATTTAAATGGGATCTCTGTGTTCAGAGTCCCACACTCTTTTTTTTATATAATAGTTTTTATTCATTTTCCAAACATTTTTATACAATCAACACATTTTTTATCACTCATTTAACAATTTTTGACTTCCCTCAGTTTCTCTGCCAATCTTTCGTAAAGTTTCTATTATTAACGCATTTCTGAACTTAATATTGCCTTTAAAAACTCCTTTTCCCTTATACACTCTTTTTTACAATATTTCTTAATTTTTCACAGAGTCTCTTCAAAACCAACAAGCGTTGTCTGTACATCACATATGCTTTTCAGATATTCTGTAAATCTCCCCCAGTCCTCGATAAATTTTTGGTCTTTCTGGTATCGAATCTTCCCTGTCAATTTGTCCAGTTCTGCATCAGAGTCCCACACTCGCTCTGAATAAGGGGGATTGAGGAGAAATGAGTTAGCTATCACTTTTGTGCTCTCCATTTGAGCTTCTAGAACCTAATGGATGGCAGCTGTGGGATGGGGAACCTGTGACCCTCACATTTTTGTTGCTGTCCCATCAGTCACAATCAGCAGCTCTACCTGTTTCTTAACCGCGGTGTTTGTCTAGCACAGTTTTGGCATGCCAAACCAAACCTATATGCATCACTTTAAAATATTCTGGTGACATAAGTAACTTTTAGACCTTCCCCACCTGCCTGGGACTTGCCATGAAATCTGAAGAGAAGAAAAGGGTGGCGTGTCATTCATTCACTGCTGTTCAGAGTTAGAGTTCAAGCAAAGGTCCTGTGAAGGGAAACAGCCTTGCTAACACAAGTGGTTTTATTTTGAGCAACACAAGGAAGTTTGGTAGCTTTCTGTGATGAATAATTAGTCCCTTACATAAAAGATGAGGAACTTGGAGAGTGCTGGCTTACGTTAGGCCAAACTTTGGTGGCTTACATAGCAAGCGTGGGAGTGGGCTAGGATGAAAATGATTGGGGGGACGGACAGAAATAGAACACAGGATTTCCATTAGAGATGTACAATTCTGTCATTTTCTGTTTCATGACAGTTTTCACACTTACATATGTGCCTCACACAAACACATAGGACAGTAATGCAGAAACTACAGTCACTTTTATCTAGTATACAAAGAAACTAATAAAAATCATTTCTGCCACTGTTTTCCTCTGCTGATAAAACCTGAGACCCGTGCTTAACCAGACTCCTGGCGACTGGTGGAAATGGACCCCCCACTCGATCTGTTCACTTGGAGTTGGAACTCTTTTTACAGAATTGTATCTGAGCACTTCATCACATACCTCTGCTTCAACATCTTGAGACATTTGAGGCCCATTTCTTCTGCATTTTATTTCCCCTAATTCCTGCAACACAGCTTAGGTCAGGAAAAGGAGACTGGCCTTTGGCCAGTGGAATAAACACAGCCTAGCCCTGTTGCCGCCACACGTTACCTCTGATAACATTTGTACAGCATACTGCTTTTTGAAAAGGCAAACACAGGCCACTTTGCTATTTATATATTTGAAGGTACCCCCCTTTGCTTACTGAAGATATAAGTGAAATATAGCTGTGCCTTCACACTATAATACTAATATGCTTGAATTGCTGCATGATTGCTGCATCTCTAGAAATCATTCATCACCAAATTACTTAAAGATCACAGCAAAGATTATGTGTATTTGTTCTACATTTAGATACAGAAACATAGGGTTGGAGAGGACCAGTAATTCCAGGTTTCAGAGCAAGGCCTATAGAAATCTAGAACCAGTTCTCTAATCCCTGCACCATTATGTCAGTTGACTAGGAGAGAGAAGTACAAGGGTTCATGCTTGCTGATGAATTGCCAATAGGTGGACATTTCTTGAACTAAGGAGTCAATCAAGACTAGCCATTCTCACACATCTTCTTTGTATCTCAACCCTGGGCCAAGCCAATATCAGACACCATACCCTTCAACATTTCTTCAATGAAAATAGAGACGTCCCATTTCATAATGATAATTTTACTATTTATAACTCACACATCTTACTGGGTTGCCCCAGTCACTCTGAGCAGCTTCCAACATATATAAAAATATAATAAAACATTAAACATAAAAAACCTTTCCCTTTACAGGATTGCCTTCAGATGGCTCAGGGGTTGGATAACTCCATACCCTCCACCATTTCTCCAATGAAAATAGGGACATCCTAAGGAAAAGTGGGACATTCCTGGATCAAATCAGAAACTGGGACAGCTCCTCTAAATCAGGGACGTCCCTGGAAAATAGGGACACTTGGAGGGTCTGAGACATTGCTGCTGTTCTGGGCTTCTCTTTCTGATTATTATCTCCTTCAACTCCAGTCATCATTTTAACAAAACTCTCGTGTTTTGCTTCAAGTCAGTAGAATCACACACACAAATTGAAGCCAAAATTGTGGCAGTTGAGCTGTAAGTTGCCTGTTATATGACAGCTCTTTAAGCAACATCTAGATACCACTAACAGCCAGCCTATGCTTGTTCAAGCTTTGTCCTTTTTTACAAGTCCCTGTCCTTTTTTTAAAAAGCAAACTAGCAAAAATACAATTTTATTGAAATTCTCCAAGTCCTGTGCTTTAATTTGAGTTAGACTGCAATCCTATCCGCAGTTTCCTGGGAATAAACCAAAGAAACTCAGTGGGACTTACTTCTGAGTAGACATATGTAGGACTGTACTGCAAGTGCCCTACAATGACATCCCAACAGGGAAGAGTAAGTGAAAATGTGAGGAAGGGCTATAGCTCTGAGGCAGAGCATCTATTTCACATGCAGAAGGTCACAGACTCATTCCCCCAGTAATAGTGAGCTAGATGGATTGGATTAGTGGCCTGGCTCTGTATAACACAACGTCCTGTGTTCCTATCTTTCAATTTTTAAAGTACACAGGACAGCACACAAAAAATGTTGTTTCTGCAAGAGCATTTTCAGTAAAACTAGTCCGAGGGAGCAAAAGGCACCGTAAAGGACATTAGATCCAAAGGATTTAACCCATACTATACAGAAACTTAACTGTGAATGAAAGCTGGAGGTGGGTGGGAACCTGCTACTCCTCAGAACCATCCCTTTATTTCTGGCTATTTACCAAACAAAACCAGAAAGGCTTAAACGATTTTTATAAGGCTCTATAAAAATATAACACAATGGATTTTTTGGAACTTTTGTGAAAGGATAATTTGTACTGGACGGCACTGAAACTCAGCAAGTTTGCACATGGAAATCTAGTTCTAGTCATCCCGCCCTCCCCAGCTGTCATATTCAAACCCAAGAATGTCTTGGTCAGCAGCTCAATTTACAGGTGGACTAATCTGAGAAGTGAATGAAGGGTGGGGATAAGCTACCACCACGTTCTCCAAAGTCAAGTGCCACCAAGTCCTAATAACATAATTGCCACATCCTCTAATCAGTTTTCTTGCCTTCAGGGGAGAAGTGGCTGGTATCTTCAGGGTGCTGAATTTGGCTGAAGGGCCTCTAGTTGCTGACCCCTTCAGAAGACTCACTATAGAAGAAAACAAACCATCAAGCTCCCTTGTAGCCATTTTTTAGGATGCAGTCACATACAATGGTCATATTGTAAGAGATGTGCAAGCAATGCCAGTAATTCACAGAAAGCAGAGAGAGATCACCTTCTTCATGTCTGACCTGTCCTTGCCCACAAACCTAACGGAAATGGTATCTGCAGATCTTTATGTCTGTTTACGGGCCTTTGTTTATTCTAGTCTCCCTTTGCAAAGGGGCCCTTTTGTCTATGTGAATTCCTTCTGTTATGGTGGTGGTTAAGGAAGTGTTTATGGGAGTAGGGGAAGCTGATTTTTTTCCTATTATGTGAGACACATTTGCCTCTTTGTATATTGTTATTGTCAGGCTAATTAGATCTATAAATTACTTCCATCAAAAGTTAATAACTAGACCTGCGAGGGTGGAGGAGGGAAAGAGAAAATAGAACGCTGCAGTGAAGTTCGTCAAGAAATAGGGCACTGCTTTAAAGGGAAGGAGGTTTTGCAATTGCATACACAACATCTTGGGGTCAGATGTTCTGGGTTCTACTGCTGACCCCATGACAGATTTCCTGCATGGCTAGACAAGTCTCCTCACCTCAGCTTCCTCATCTCTGAAACTATGAATAACCGGATATTTAGGATACATATGAAGCGGGAAGCCGCAGTGGGATTCTTTGTGTTCATAAAGATCTTCAAGAGCAGTGGGATAACGTGCTGCAGAAAGGCAAAATACTATTGCACTTTAAGATTAGATGTTTTCCTACCATTTCACAGGAGATTCCTAGATAAAGGAATTTCCCAGAGGAAAAAATTATTTTCCTTCTTCACAATATCCGTGTTTATATAACTCTTCATTGAAAGCATGTGAATCCTTGTTCATGGCCTCTTGAACTAGTACCACATAGAGCCAACTCCATATGGAAAGCCACTGGTGTGAGTGGCTCTTTCTGTGACTCGGGCGATTTTTAACTCTGTAAGAACAGTTTCCTAGAGAGGATCAGCTGCACTGACATTGTTTAAATTCATGTGCAACACGAAACACCAAGACAGCCTGCACAATCAATCTACTAAGTAGAGATGGGTCCACACATCAAAAGAGGTAACTCGTACAGGTGACTGCTTGTATTAATTGGACCCAGTACTGTCCATTGGTTTTAAAAACCTGCATAGCTGAGCTTAGAGTTTGAAGACCTTTCTACACATGATTGTTTGCCAATATGTATGGCACATCCTGGATATGTGAGTTTTCAATAGGGAACATCAGATTTTCTGAGTAGCCAAGGCACAGTATTTAGTATGAGTGGGGAAATGCCAGGCTTTGGAGTGCAAAGAAAATTCTGCTGACCTTGCTGCTGATTTCTTATGGTAGTTTTGTACATTTCATTGGTACTTTAAGTGGGGTTCTTATTATTACCTTTTTTGTATCGCTATGACGTGGCAACTACTATGCATTCCCGCTGGAAGGAATGACAAGAGTATAAAATGGAAATAAATAAATTAGAGTAATAGCTCAGTTGGTTAGGGTTAACCAGAGTGTGGTGCTGATAATGCAAAGTTGGCAGGTTTGATCCCCATATGGGACAGCTGCATATTCCTTTATTGCAGTGGGCTGGGGCAAGGTGATTTTCAGGGTCCCTTCCAATCCTACAATTCTATGATAAAGGCCACAACTGGTGCTAGCTCAGTAACAGAGGCAAAATTCAGAACACAGCTTTTAAATTTAAAAACAAGGTTTCAGCACTGAAAGAATTTGAAAACCAGTGACCAGTACAGTATCTGCTAATGGCTCAGAGAAAGCGAAAGTGGTTGAATGGATTTCCTTTGTGCATCTAGAAATGCACAGATTCAAACTGGTTTCCAGTCTCCTTTTCCTACTCATTTATGTAACCTTGGTTCCAAAGTTTTACGTGTCCCTTGGCCTAATAGAACTAAACAGAAAATTTACATTGAGTGGTATTCAATGGTATTCAATGCCAAGTTTTACTCAGAGTACACCCATCAAAATTAATGGGCCTAATTTATTCATGCTCACTAATTTCAATGGGTCTAAAGGTAAAGGTAAAGGTAAAGGTACCCCTGCCCGTACGGGCCAGTCTTGACAGACTCTGGGGTTGTGCGCCCATCTCACTCAAGAGGCCGGGGGCCAGCGCTGTCCGGAGACACTTCCGGGTCACGTGGCCAGCGTGACAAGCTGCATCTGGCAAGCCAGCGCAGCACACGGAACGCCGTTTACCTTCCCGCTACTAAGCGGTCCCTATTTATCTACTTGCACCCGGGGGTGCTTTCGAACTGCTAGGTTGGCAGGCGCTGGGACCGAACAACGGGAGCGCACCCCGCCGCGGGGATTCGAACCGCCAACCTTTTGATCGGCAAGCCCTAGGCGCTGAGGCTTTTACCCACAGCGCCACCCGTCCCTACTTCAATGGGTCTACTTTTGATTAAAACATAGTTAAATATCACTCATTATGTTTTATGATAACAATATTTAACTACTCTAGTGCCAAAATCTGGAGATGCGCATTACTGGGCAAGATACAAAGTTCTTCTGCAACAAGTGTTTTTTCTAGAATGTCAGGTTCTAAATACATTACTCACATCTGGCATTCTATTCTGTACCTTTCTTTCAGGTTTCGTTCTGGTCATTGGGTTGGTGACCTTCTATCGTATTGGACCCTATACCAGCCTGTCCTGGTCTTGCTACCTGAACATTGGGGCTTGTCTTCTGGCCACACTGGCTGCTGCCATTCTCATATGGAACATCCTTCACCGACGGGAGGACTGCATGGCACCCAGAGTCATCGTTATCAGTCGTACCCTGACTGCTCGCTTCCGACGTGGGCTGGAGAATGACTATGTTGAGTCACCATGTTGAGAATATGTGGGTAAAAGGGGCAGACTCTTCAGAGAAGACGACATACAAAATGGACTGCTTTCTATGAAATATGCCATGTAATTTAAACATTGAAGGAAATCACTAAGTTCACTTTTCAATTAAAGAAGCCCAACGTTATTACTTGGATGGGCTACATCTATATACATGTGTACATTATACACCATCTCTCCTCTCTGATGTACAGTGTAAAATATTAACAGCTTAACTATCCTGATGGAACTTCAGTCAAAAGTCAGGGATATTAACGGTGGCGGCTTATGTACCCAAACCCAGGAAATGCATCACAAAAAAGAGGACAAAACGGGACAGAGATTTAAATAAATGTGCGCCTGCTAATTTAAATGTACTGTCGCAAATTTAGAAGCAATTGCTATAATTAAATAGAAACACTATTTCACCATGGTGGGGAACAAGATGGTAACCTGTGTGTCTGCGCAATCTGCTGTCCAGGTGCTAACTGTTGATGGACAGCAACTTATAAAGCCCTCCCTGTTTTCTTTCCTTATGGTTCTTTAACTTTAAACCAGGCATGAAGTAGAACGCCCTTCAAATGGAGGATGACTTTATAATCTGAGAAGTAGGGCCCGTGGCCATTCTAGGCAGATTTGAGATGTGGCAGATCTACCCAAGATGAGTTTTGTAGGACTGTGGAAAGGGGGAAAGATAACCCAATATTCCAAGCTTGAAACTTGGTTCAGAGAAAGTTATCCCGCATCCATTTTTTGGATCCAATAACATAAAGCACATGAAAGAGGAAAGGAAAACTTGTTCCATGTTACATTTTCATCAACATCATACAATTAATAATGCTTGTGTAACACATACGTTATATTAAAGAGTCAACCATCCATAATGTTAAGTGCATCCAATCTGGTAGGAACCATTATTTGTATTTCAAAATTTACAAACCAAAAAGCTACTGACATAATAGTAGAATTTATAAAGAATGTCAGCATTTTTTTTAAGGAATGAAAGTTGAAGGTCTCAAGCTTTTAAAGCAAATGTTTCAGAAAGCTTCACATGCCATTAATCGATGATAAAGAAGTACACCCAAAAAACCCAACACCTTGTAATGTGATCCATTTATATAGTTATGTTAATAACCACAGTCCCTCTTTTCATCACCCTAAACAGTTACCCAGTTCAAATTTTACTACTGGGCATTTTCATATTTGGTGCTGATTTGAAAGATTCACTACTGGGTATGTAAGATGCCATGTCAAAAATTGAGGTCAGAGGCGGATTTAAGACTGTGCAACCAGTTCCGCCACACTGGACACCAAGCCTAGGGGATGCTGCAGGGCATCACAACTATGGTGTAGTGAATTAAGAACGGAAGGCAAGAGGCAGGGGGGTGCTGAATTTTGGCCTCACACAGGGCGCCGCTGAAAATTTGATAGACCAAAGTCCACCCCAGTTGAGAGACAAACTACAGACGCTATCAGGAGGCGCAGAGTAGGGTAGAGTTTGAGTTGAGTTTACTAGAGATGAAAGTTACTCCTAATTTATCTAATGGGAGTGCAAAAATATTGCCTTCCAACAAGCCTCATAATTCTGTTTGGCATAGCACTGAAATTATTGTAAAACGGCCAGGTCCAAAACACATGGAAGAAAGAAAGGTGGGAAAAGCAGGAAGTGACATGTGTGTCACATAAAACTGAAGATGCTACAATTTTGCTATAGGCATAGCCACTGAGACAGAGAGGTCAGGATGACAGAGCTGTGAACTTATATATTTGCTGTCTCTTTCTCAGAGACTTGTGTAGTATATATCTTTAAATCTGTGCTTTGATTTTTGGCGTCACCAGCTCATCTTCTCCACCCCACTCCACTCCCACCCCAATTTCATTTTCTTCACAAAGAAAATAATCAAGCTGGCTCTTGAATTTCATTACAATGCAATTTGGATGCCAAATAAGGGAGAAAGCCAAGTTTGTCACTTAAGCCGCAGCACTGCAGGACAAATTAGCGCCCATAGCACACATACAGTTATTGAGGAACTATAGTAAGTGCAGAATACACACTAACCATTCTTGGGTGTCTCTAGTACTATGAAACTTCATACATAAAATTATTCAAGACAATTAAAGTTAATAGTTCTGTGGACACTTACCTGAACACACTGGGTCTTGCTGTTGAATAGGACTGTACTGTACCTATACTGTTGTATAGGATTGTACTGTAAATAATGCAAGTTGGAACCATGAAATGAAAATTGTGTGGGCACACAACTATGTGTTGAAACAAATTGTCCTTTCCTGCTCTTAATTTCCCACCACACTCCACGGCCAGCCTCCAGAATTTAACACAGACTTGTAAGGCCATCTTCCTAAGACTGCACTGAATGATCACATAATCAAAAACTGGATTTTATTTTAAAATTTGCCTGGCTTGCTTTCTGGAAAAGCTCTGTATGCTAAAAATTAAATGTGCTCTAATTAACTACCTTTAATAAAATAAAATAAAATATTGGAATATTTAAGACATGTTATTTCTGCTAATATTGCAATAGCCATACTATAATAATGTGAAATTAAAAACAAATGGTGGCTCTGTGGCCAGTTCTACTGTTATATTTTTGAGTCATTGTGTTTGTTGTAGAGGAATAAATAAAGTAGCCAATGTGGTTGCCTTCAAGGGAAAAAAATTCCAAGAACTGACCAAGAGGGTTTATGATCTGCTAAAGGAGCAGACAAAGCATTCCAATGACATATCTCAAACTACTTTTGAAACTTTTGAAAAAAGGATAATAATTGGGAGCTGCATTACAAGAAATATAAGCCCAAAAGTTCCATGGGCATCTGGATTTACTTACACACCTCTTTGGATCCTAGCCAGCACATACACAAATCTTGTAAAAACCAAATCAAGTTAGTATCCCTACCTTTTGATGAGCTTGATGGATTTGAAGGCCTCATCCATATCCCCAATGGTGAGATAGAAGCTGAAGTTAAGCATAGCATCACATGTGGCCTTGTCACACTCTTCCAACCCAATGAAGTCGCGCAATGGCTTTCTGGCTACCATTTGATAGTGTGCTACCCCACTAGGCTCTGCCTCATCTTTATCAGCTTCCGGCTGAAAGGAAAACACAAGTCATATGACGAGCAGAATATCATTAGTTTTTCCCATGAAAAGAAATTCCTATATGATTTTAAAGCCTGGGACAGCAGCTAGATTCTTATCCAAAACAGTTCTTAGATTTTGAAGACAGTGAAAGCCTCATATTAGCACTATACTTATTATTTTTTACTAATCTAAAAAAAGTCTTTAAAAGGAATGCTACATGACAAAAGGGATAAACAAATCCAAAATATTTTCACAATATTTAAGGAGTACAAATAGCAACTTGCAAGCCCAACCACTTCTACTTTCTGAAGCTTTCACCCTTTGGGAAAAATTAAGAGTTGAGCTATTTGGAGCAATCTCTGGGACAAGTGACTCTCGTACAACAGCAATGTGGAAGCTTTTTAAATGGTCTGCAACACAGTGACTTTGTAATATGAGAATTCTCCTACTTCCATTCATCTTTACAGCTCACAAGATGATGGAAATTGTACGCTGCTTTAGAGGCCTTCGGCAGAAAAATGGTTTGTATGTATAAACAAATAATGCAGCTCATGCACTGCCAAATTTAAATAAATAGATACAAATGAACTGCAGGAGTTAATAGAAGACACAACACAACACAACACATATAGGGAAATCCTATGGTGACTCCAAATGCAACAAAGTAATTGAGAATTCCAGTGGTGCACACCTTGATTTCACCAATAAGTATTCTTCTCTTTTCATCAACTGCCATTAGGTAATGTGTTTACATGGGTGAATCAGGGTATGCATCAACTAGTATCAACAGAAAGGCCCTGCCATATTAAATGTCACAAAAGATATCACAGCATCAGATATGTGGGGGGAAATAGACAGTGAATCCTGAGTTTACTGGGCCATTGCAAGCACTTGTGAGTTGCAATTAAGGGAAGGCACTCACACATAGACTTGAAGTACAGGTTAAGTACTTAATTCGTTCCAGAGGTCTGTTCTTAACCTGAAACTGTTCTTAACCTGAAGCACCACTTTAGCTAATGGGGCCTCCTGCTGCTGCCGCCACGCCGCCAGAGCATGATTTCTGTTCTCATCCTGAAGCAAAGTTCTCAACCCGAGGTACTATTTCTGTAACCTGAAGCGTATGTAATCTGAAGCGTATGTAACCTGAGGTACCACTGTATTTCATTTTCTCTCATGCTGCCCACCTCACTGACATCAAACCTACTTTTCTAAGTCTTCTAGGACCTTGTGCATAATTTTTAAGTGACAGGAACTGAAACAATGAAATCCGGGTGGGGGAGGCAAATTCATTAAATAAAGGCCAGCGAATGATACTTACGTAAGGTTTATAGACAGAGCCTCTCCAAAACAACAACTATTGGCCAGCAGCAATGAAAAAGAAACAGAATGATAGGAGTAGCATTTTTTTTATTAAAAAAAAGTATGTAGACAGAGTGAAGAATAAAACAGACAAAGCAGAAATAGTGACAGAAAATGCAATGAAACAGACAAGCTGCCTCTGTTACATGAGAGTATATAAACCTCAGGCATGGCAAGTATCTAAACTGCAGCTATTGAGGTCTTTCTTCTGTAATCTAGATGTGCTGTTTCACCCCAGTTATGTATAAGGAATATGTTATCACAGATATTCTTGCCGAAACGGGATTTAATTTTTCTCCATTTCCAAAATGCCAATGCTCTGGGTCTTGCTCTCAATTGTAATGAAGATGGGGATCAACTGCATATCCAGTATGAGTGGTGCTCTGTGTGTCACTGTGGCAGCATGGCATTGCTCAGCGTCACATCATCATTACTTTGTCACCGTGGTTCACTAAGACTTCCAGTTCAGTGTTAAAAAGGCAAACCAATAAGATGGGAAGCATGTTGGTGGACTATGAACAGATTATACCATATGGAATTGGACTGATCATGCTGCTTTTTTCTGCTACTTCGAGTGTCATTCTATGCACATTTGAAGAGCCCCAAATGATAGAACAGTGCAAACAAATCAAATCGCTTGTAATTTCTAGCGATTTCTTATTTGCATTGCTACTAAATTACCTCTGCTGCTATTGGATGGAAGATCCAAAGGATTTCATCTGCCCCCCCACCTACCTACTCTAAGGTCCAAAGAGAGGACATTTATATTGTTGTTCTTCCTGGAGCCTTTATCAGTCACCCCTGAAACCAGAGAGTGGCTGGAAATTCAGACTATCCAACTGTCCAGATGGTGAAATGTCCCAGTCCTTGGAGGGGGGGGTTAACATCTGGTGCTACCTGGCAGCAGTTGGCAGGTAGCACATTTTGAAGTGGGAGAAGCTATCATCTCCTACGGTCAACATGAAACCATAAAGGAGAAGTAGTTGGAACAGCCACCACAGAAACATCAAGGACTGCACAGTTAAATTACTGTCCTGTCCCTCCACAGCCTTCATTAGTTACCACTGTCTTAACAAAAAAAAACAGGACTTCATGTTTTATGTAACTTTGAACTGGAGGCTGAATTTGCTTGTTTTCCTATTCTCTTCCTATCTCTTTATACTTTTGTATCATGTGTACAAAACTGCAAGGCCGCATGTGTATTAGATTGTAAGTCTGCTGCAATATTTGTACAGCACCCAGGAAGACATTAGGTGCTTTATAAATAATAACAGGCAAGTCTCAGTTTACCTTAACCTGGTCCAGAGAACAAAATGTTTCCTGCATGGAGATAAGGGGGAAGCTTTCAAGGATCAACTCTTTATAAACTCTTTGACCACGTACCTTTTTGGCAAAATAGTAATGTGGCACCTCCATGCCCAAAAGAGACCGGTAGGCTGATGGCAACGGAAAGCGATCATGGAGCAAAAGCCCATGCTCTTCAGTACTGAAGAAGGATACGATCAAAACATCCACCTGGAAGGGGAAATTGAACACTATTTGGGTTTTATGCAGCAATATCATTTTTACGGTTTGTTTTTATTTTCCATTTTCACTTGGCAGAGTTCTCAGTTAAACAACAGAGCACACACCTGCTACGGATGGCCAAGTTACAGGGATCCTCTCTAAACTGATCATAAAGTCACACCACAAATCAGCCTGTACTCCAGAAAGACAGTAACAAAGCGTCCTGTATTTCAGGAACAAACCACCTCTTCACTCAACAGGGAAAGCCCCTGCAAACATTTATGTTGACGTAAGCCAACCACTTTGCTAAAGAGGAGCTACAAAAACAAAACAGAGCTATATATTAGACTGCAGAACAGAGGAAACGGCTTATACCAAGTTAAATCATTAGTGCATCTAGCTCTGTTTATACATGGGATGAGGAACATTATTTCTCCTGAGGGCCACATTCCTTCAGGGTAATTTGCCACAGGCTGAATTTTTGCTGGTGGGAGGGGCTGCAGCTGGCAGTGGGTGGGGCTATAGCCCAAAGTGGGCAAGGCTATCCACAGGCATCTGTAATCACTCAGAGATAATGGAATTCTACACATGCACAGAGGTTATCCCCCTTTTAGACACTCTGCAGGTAAAGAGGTGAAAAATACCTGAATCCTGGAAGTGAGACGAGGCTCCTGGCTGAACCCTTCCTTATTATCAAACCTTGACAATCATTTACGCTAAACAACATGTGAACTGCTACTGTCACAAGATTTCATACAGTCAGCCTTTTTTATTTTAAGTTTCAAGACCTTCAAGAAGGATTCCTCATGGCAACCAACTGAAGCATTCTAGCTAAACCCCCGAGCACAGAGTTAACATCAACAACCAATCCCTACAGTGCAACAAGCCAGAGGAGAATAGGAGAAAGACATACTGGGTTTTCTTCTGATTGCTGATTCTTGTCCAGGGACTGCTGACTTGGGTTCCGATCTGTTTCACACACAAAAAGCCTTGGTTCGCTTTGATCCCAAAAGTGACTAGTAGGAATACGATCACTCAGCTCTGGATATTCAGAGGTGTTTCTCCTACATGGACAACGCAAGTATAAATCCAGAACACAACTACTTGTAAAACACATTCATAATTAGTAATCAAAATATAGGGTGATTTTTTGGGGGGTGGGGTGAGGTGGGGGGACAAACAAGCAAGAACCAGACGACTGTATATGCTGGATTTGAAAGAGTAAGAATCAGATAGGTGAGCTCCAGCTAATGCTACATGTGATAGATGCCATCAAAGACCTATTACTGACAACTGACAGTTCAGTTAGTTTTATTAAGGTAGAATGTACAGCAAATTTGCAATCTAACAAAAGAACCAGGACACAGAAAGAACTCTTCTCCCCGGCAA
This sequence comes from Podarcis muralis, assembly GCF_964188315.1. Taxonomy (NCBI): domain Eukaryota; kingdom Metazoa; phylum Chordata; class Lepidosauria; order Squamata; family Lacertidae; genus Podarcis; species Podarcis muralis. The sequence continues at coordinate 39,320,331 of NC_135668.1, forward strand.
ATCCCACCCAGCATGTATCATGTACACAGCATCTTGGGCTCCATTGAGAAAATGTGGGATATATATGCAATAATGAACAAGCAAATATAATGTCTAGGCCCAATTCACAGTTCAAGTCCATTGGATCAGGGGATCTTGAGCCAGGGATCCATGAAGCCTGAGCTGGGACCTGCACAATCCATACCCTGAGATTCTGCACCCACTGGGGATCTGAATCAGGACTTCTGTCCCAGGAATCCACATCCCCATTTCAACCTGTCAAAGCAGGCAATGTGCTTGGAGAGACTTTTCAGGAAGGAGGCGGCATGCTAGGCTCTATTGCCACTTCTGAAGGAAGGGTGAACTGGTCCTGAAGGCGTAAATGGCTTTAGTCCATTCTTAAGACTCAAGGGCTGAAAGCTGCTCACCTGTAGCTCTCCATGGTGCTGCAACTAACAGCCTCCCTTGCCCCATGGGCATCTTTGTTGAGGACAGGACAGCCCGATGCTAACTCATGAAGAGTGTAAGCACTTACAATTAAATGATAGAACCACAGCAATAAATGCATATTCCAGAGGGAGAAAAGAAATAAGCCAACATGTAGGGCCACCTTATTTAATCAACTCTCTCCAGAAACTCATGAGAACATGAGGCCCACCAAATTCCAATTGGGGTTAGTGTGTACAGATGAGAAAGACTGGATGGGAACACACCTCCCCTATAAACACTATGAAAATGATGCTGAATATTAGTTAAACAGGAGATCCAGTTTTACAGTGACCCCTGGTGGACTGTTTAAATGTTTATAAACTACATTTCCGTTTAAAACCATAATCAAAAGCAGCACTGAAAGCAATTCTAAAATCATAGTGATTGATATAAAAGAAAATAAAAACTAAAATTATAGATAAAGCCAACTATCAGCAACAAAACAAGTGCCAATAAAAACTTGACTAGCTGCAGATTTCTGTGCAGTTTTTTTAAAGAACAGAGTAATGCAGAAACAGGACATAATGATCTTATAGGTGAACATATGTGAAAGTGAAACTGATTCATCCATCCATACATGGCACGAAAATCAAACACTATAGATTGTTGTTCATAGCAGCTTATTCTTGTGTGAGGCAGCTTTAAGTTCCCTCCACTGGGTGAGTATAGCAGCAGTGCTATAATGCAAAACAATAAGCCAAATAAGGCAGACTCCAAATCCAATTAAATAATTAGGAATTTTGGTGGTTCTAGCTGATGATACTTACGTAAGGTTTATAGACAGATCCTCTCCCAAACAACAACTACTGGCCAGCAGAAATGAAAACAAACAAACAAACAAACAAACGGAATGACAGGAGCAGTAAAAAAAAATAAATAATTTAGGGAGGGAGGGAACCAGTGCACACATTAATACAGGTAAAGTAGAAATAATGACAGAAAATGCAGCATGTCTTCCATGAATGGTACTGTGTACACCACCCTAAAAGAATGGCAGCATGGCATTCTTCCTTGCCACATCATTGCTACTTTATCATGGTGCTTCCCAGAGACTTCCAGTTCTGTATTGTAGTGCCAAGCCAAGAGGAAGGGAAGCATGCCAGTGGACTGGGAACAGAATATAATGCACAGAGCTGGGCTGGTACTGCTGCTTTTTCTTAGAAATATTAAGTCCCCCTTTGTGGCAGTTACCCCTGCCATTGGGAAGAGAGAAGTGCTACAGTTACCTCTATAAGGTGATGCTCCACCCTTAGCAACCAAAGCAACTGGTACCATGGGAAGAAGACATGGAGCTTAGCATTAATTGATAAACTGAACTGATTATGCCCAGCTGCATAACAGTAAATATTGTGAGGCTTTTCAAAAGACTAGGACCCTTTATCCCTTTTGTGGGGAAAAATATTAGTGCTGTTCTGTGAATTCTTGCACAAGAGCTAGCAGAAGACTTCTCACAGAGCTATTCCACAAGGGGTTGTGTTTAGTATAGTATAGTAAAGTATAGTATAGTATGTGAGCATATGTATGTGTGTGTGCGCGCGAGCGCACACACACACACACATGCTATAATATATCAAAGAGTAAATAAGAAATATACAGGCTGTACTGTGTAACTTCTAAGTGGTCTATAAAGCAGTCTTCAGGTGAGCTTGTGCAAATAATTAATGTTTTTTCCACTCTCATTAATTAATTCACATCAATAATCTCTCCCTCCACCTCAGGCTCAAAAAGCATTCTCACCCTTCAGCCTCCTGTCCAATGGAGATCATCTCCCTGGCATCCTTCTGTTGCCCAGATTGGAAATCAAACAGAGTGACTGTGTCCATTTCAATGTCATAGAAACAGATCTTGGAGTCAAGACTCCCATCAGCCTACAGAAGTATAAATAAGAGAAGTTGAACAGGAAAAGACAGCCTAATTGTCTCATTCTAGTCACTATGGTTCATAAAACTGAAGATTAATAAAAAAAACAATCTGGGATGGAAGAAACAGAGCAAGAAGAAAGAAATTTACAAAGCAGTCAAGATGGTTCTCTAGGTGTTCTCAGACTTGGTCAAGTAGTTCCTCAAATCACATTGATTCTTGAATTACCATTGTTTTAAGGTGCATAATGCACAAATTTATTTGATTTGATTTACCCATTATAATATATGCTTGTGATATGTGTGTGTGCATATCTATCTATTTAACTAGACAGTGGAGTTTATTTGAAAAGTCAAACCCATTTTAACACCAGCTTTTGGTTTCTGCCTGTACCTCCAGCATCTACAGAACTGGCGGAGTTGAAGAAATAATCCAAAGAAACATTGTACTTTGCAATCCAGAATGGCATGGCATGGGAGAAATCTATTCTATAACATTCTGGACTCCATGTAGAAGCTTGCACTGAAATCACACTAGTTTGAAGTATGGAACCTGTAGCTGTTTGTCCTGCAGTGTGATACTGGCAATCTAGTGCAGATGGCTGCATTTTGGTAAAGTTGGTTCAGATGTGGTGCCAAGTCATGGCTGAGTGTTATGTGAATTAACTTTTGTGTTTGCCTGCTCCCTCAATCCCTTGTGTGTTCCATTTCTCCTGGTTTAGTGTTAGTCCTGGTTTGCAGGCAAATAGAATAGAATAGAATAGAATAGAATAGAATAGATTCTTTATTGTCATTACACAAGTGCAACATTGCACAAGTGCAACGAAATTGGATGCCATCCCTTAAAACAACAAAAGCAAAACAACAACAACAACCAAACAAACCACATTCCAGCCACACCCACACCAACACCCATCAAACTCCCAGGTCACACTATCGAGTTACAGCATTCAAAAAGGCCACAGCTCTTGGATAGAAACTGTTTTTCAGTCTATTTGTCTTTGACTTGATGTTTCTATATCTCCTGCCAGAAGGCAGTAGTGCAAACAGACTGTGTCCCGGGTGAGATGAATCCTGCAGGATGTTATTTGCTTTCCTAAGACAACGGGAAATCATGGTTTCCCAATAAATCAGCTGAGAAATCAGAACACGAATGCACATAGGTAGTTCACAGAGCATCAAGCTATGGCTTGAACGCAGTCTGTAATAAACTGATCACAGATTTGTCCCAACAAGAGATTCATCGTTGGCCTAGCCATTCCATGCCCCATTCAGGTTTTAGTCATAGGCAAGGGACAGTCCAGACTCACCTTGTTGATGAGGATGCTAACTTTGTTGCCACTTGCGTTACACTTTACAGATGCAATCCCACTAGCGCCTGGAACCAGATCACCCAGGGCCTTGCTACTCGAGTGTGCTTTTGCCTCCCTGTGGGGAAGATGAGGCAGTTAGGGCAGTCTGCTCAACAAGAGCAAGCTCTTCACCAAAATTATGGGAATATGTGCATCATAATAAAATCCTCCTAGTAATCCAATTTGGTCTTAAGATAGCTGCTTTTTTGGTAACCACAAGAGTCATTTCTGGCTCATTTGTGAGTCATTTCATATATTAATTTCTCACACGACCCTCGCTTCTTTGTAAGAAGCCAGCGTGTATCCTCATGTGCAATGACTTTTTTTTGCCCTGCACACACAGAGAAAAGTTCGCTGAGGCTAACTGCAAGTTCCCATTGTGCCAATACTTGGCAAAACATATAACGTGCATTTATGAGAAGCATTGGCATATGTCCCATTCTCCTACAAAGCAATGATATCCACATGGTAAGTAATCTTTGAGGAGCAATCCAGAGTGAGGAAGAAAATGGCTCATTATGCTATTAGTCAATACCATACCAGATGGAATTACAAGTTCTTTCCTTCCCACACAAACTCTGCATGCCTGCTCTATGCTAGCAAGCGCACCCATGTCAACTTCTGCACTACAAGTATAAAAGAGATAGCACAGAACACACCAAAAAGTATGTGACAGAACCAGTACTGTGCCTGACATACCTTAGAAGTTTCAAAAACTTCAATATCTACAAAAGTTCTACATGTTGAATCATGAAAAGAAATTATATTTGAGCCATATTTTAATACAAACAGAATGATCATGATCATGATCATGTCTGAAGCCTCTTGCAAATTCTGAGTCAGTACAGGTCATCTCTGCTACACAATTGTACTTCTTAAGAAATTCAGTTTATATTCATTACATAAATCTATAAAACAGCAAAAATCTACCCCTCATATTTTAATGTCAAGAATAATGTTTCAATGAACCTTAAATTTAAAAAGGAACCAAAAGTTATATAATCAAGTTCCATTAATTGTTTATTTGTACCTGCGAGAAAGATCAAAGATTTTAAAGTGAGCCAGGTCTGTTCCCACAGTCAAGAAATTTCCACAGACACTCAGGAGGCATGGATTCCCTTCAGATTCAGAGAACACCAGCAGCTGCTTTACAGTGCCCTAGCAGAGAAAAGGCAGTGAGAGATTTTACTTTCTTGGGCTCCATGATCACTGCAGATGGTGACAGCAGTCACAAAATTAAAAGACGCCTGCTCCTTGGGAGAAAGGCGATGGCAAACCTAGACAGCATCTTAAAAAGCAGAGACATCACCTTGCCAACAAAGGTCCGTATAGTTAAAGCCATGGTTTTCCCAGTAGTGATGTATGGAAGTGAGAGCTGGACCATAAAGAAGGCTGATCGCCGAAGAATTGATGCTTTTGAATTATGGTGCTGGAGGAGACTCTTGAGAGTCCCATGGACTGCAAGAAGATCAAACGTATCCATTCTTAAGGAAATCAGCCCTGAGTGGTCACTGGAAGGACAGATCATGAAGCTGAGGCTCCAATACTTTGGCCACCTCAGGAGAAGAGAAGACTCCCTGGAAAAGACCCTGATGTTGGGAAAGATTGAGGGCACAAGGAGAAGGGGACGACAGAGGACGAGATGGTTGGACAGTGTTCTCGAAGCCACAAACATGAGTCTGACCAACTGCGGGAGGCAGTGGAAGACAGGAGTGCCTGGTGTGCTCTGGTCCATGGGGTCACGAAGAGTCGGACACGACTAAACGACTAAACAACAACAACAACAGCAGCAGAGAAAAAGAGCAGCAATTTTAAAACCATCACTTTCCTTTCATTGATAGATTACCAGAAAAGACCATTTTGACTCATTACCAAGTAGACCCACAGCACCATATCTAACAAAGACATCAAAATGTTTGAAAAGAAAAATTACCCTCCACAACTGTCCAGTTCTACCAATCTGAAACTTTAACATCACATATTAACTGTAGGATCTATCTATCTAAATATTTGGGGTCACAGTTTCCAAAATAGATGTCTGAATGTTATGTGTCATCAGCACACACACTCACAGGAAAGGAACAACAAATTATGAAGTATTCCACTGTCCCAGCATGGGAGTCTGGCACTTAACTTCTTCCGGTACAGTAGGGATGGGGAAGCTGACGCCTTTAAGATGTCACTGAACTACAACTCCCTTACATTTTATTTATTCGAGTTATATCCTGCCCTTCCTCCTAATGGAGCCCTGACCACTGGCCATGCCTGTTGTGATAGATGGGAATTGGAGTCCAAGAAAATTTGGAGGTTTCCTACCTCCGTTCTACAGGGAACCATAGCACACAAATGAAATTAAATTGGGGGGGGGGGGGAGACAGGAAAAATTAGATAGTTCTTCCCCTCAATGTATTTTCTCCAATTGAGGAAAAATGGGAGGGGAAAGTGCATGTTGGATAGGGCAGAGATCAAGGGGAAAGGCCATTTTTAATTAATTTTCGTGGTCCTCTCTGTCTCTACACAGGATTAGGCTGTCAAGTGCGCCTTTCTGATCTAATCATCACCACTTTTATGTAAGCAGGTTTGGCAGGAAGAATAAACAATGACATTACTGTTAACTGGCCTGATTGTATTGGTAAGACTGCCTTTGGTGCTGCTATCAAATGTTGCCCTGCCACCCTTCTTCATGAGGCAGCCACCTGCAATCATCCTCACATAAAAATTGGCATGCTTACCTGCCAGGTGCGAACTTGAACACGATTTGGCTCAACTGTGTAAAGATTTTCTTCATGCATAGCCAGCACGGGGGAATCACAAGGGAAAGAACCTGGAACCACATAAGAGAGAACTTCTCCATTACAATCACAACCTATTGAAAGGAACAGTTAAGAGTTCCATCCAGATGGTCCATAAAATATGTGTAATTTCCAATTAATCATCATCACATTCTTCCATCAATCAGTGTAGCACTCAGCAAAATTATCACTACTTTTCCCCTACCTTGTCTTTCATGGATTAATTTTATCCAAGATCAAATGTAAAAATGTAAATAAGGCTATATTTTTAAGTACAGCAAACTGCACTACAGAAAGTCTTTCCAGATACTTCCTCGGCACCATATTAAATAAGGCTCCTAAGGTAGCATGGGCGGGAAAGAATATTGGATTTTACTGCACCTACTTGACTTCAATACTATTCAGAGTTTATAAAACATACAATGCCTGCTTTTTAACCGGATCCAATAAAAAGAGCACCAGGGACGCAGCCTCCTGAACATAGTGAATTCATGTGCTCAGTCTTTGGTAATTATATTCTGCATACTTTTATGACTCTGCTGACTCTCTAGGCCACCATTTATATTGTGCAAACTGGTAATAAATAAAAGAAGACTAATATATATAATATATAATATATAATATATAATATATAATATATAATATATAATATATAATATATATAAAAGAAGAAGAGGTACTGAGTCTGGATGTGGGAAATCTCCACTCATCACTAAGTAGTCTTGGAAAAAGCACTACTTTCCAGCACAGCCTATATCACAAGGCAAAAAACCCCCCAACAAACACCATAGAGGAAGGATGGATTGTAAATATATATACATACATACATATATACATACATACATACTTTGGCTGTATAAACATCCTCAGGGTACTATGCATCCAACATCTACACTCACAAGTTACTCTGAAGTCCCTTCATCTTACCTGAATTTCGTGCAGTGGCAGCTGAGAGTTCGAAGATAGCAACTTGCTTTCCATTCCAGAATGCTACAGCGTCCTAAGGTTTGCCACAGAATTTTTAAAAAATGCATCTTAAAACTTGTGCTTTGCAAACAGAAAATACATAAGACCAGTTTTTGCTAAATGCTACCACCCTTTACTACTAGCAACCCAGGACTAATTTATCAATAAATTGCAGTGTTATGGCAATTAATTTGTTTGAATGGCAGGCCTATTTTCTATTACATATATTTTGTTCTATAAGCAATGGAAATTCAGGAGATGACTCTATGGGGAATTAAAACCAGAATTTTTTCTAAAAAGAATATTTCATGGAAGATTCTTATACTATTATGAGAGAGAGATGGGGGGGGGGAGTTTTATACCAGATTAATCTGACAGTAAATATGTAAAATGAATACAAATGAGCTTCTTCAGACTAAGACAGTAAGAAAGCAGTGAAGGTGTTCTGCGTCTTGTTGCTAGGAAAGGATGTTACACCCATACAGACAAGATTTTGCTCTGAACTGCTAGACTTGTTTAGATGTCATGAAACAGCAGCAAAGATTCAAATCCACTCCCCTCTGCACCCATGTAAATATTTATGTTAACATCAGGGGGCTAGGAAAACCCTATGGTAATTTTCCTCCCTACAGGCAACAGCAGGAGGAGGTTGGGATTTGGAGGGTGGAAAAGCCTTGCTATAGCAGTTGACTGTCATATGTTCCTTCTCTCTTGAGGAAAACCTTGTAATTTTGTTTTTGCACAAAAGATGATAACAGAGTGCTGTCTGCACCTATATGAACTTGCCAAACAGCTGAGATGATAATTAGAGTCCCTCCTCCAGGTATCCTTGCTTGCAGAATTATCAGAGTAGCTACCAAAGAGAGGGCCTTTCCTGGGCTTCTAACCCAACTGTGGGAACCCCAAGGAAGGTCTGCCTGAAACATTTGTAGTTATCCTTTAGGTCTGTCCTTTCTACTCTAAGTTTTGGTAGTTCACTCTGGTGGCTTCATCTCATGTATTGTGTTTTTGTTTAGTTGTACTTGCCTGCACAGTACAGTGGTGCCTCCCTAGACGAAAAGAATCCGTTCCGCGAGTCTCTTCGTCTTGCGGTTTTTTCGTCTTGCGAAGCAAGCCCATTAGCGGCTTAGCGGATTAGCGCTATTAGCGGCTTAGCGGGCTTAGCGGATCAGCTGATAAGCGGCTTAGCGGCTTAGCGGATCAGCTGTTAAGCGGCTTAGCGGATCAGCTGATAAGCGGCTTAGCGGATCAGCTGATAAGCGGCTTAGCGATCAGCTGTTAAGCGGCTTAGCGGATCAGCTGTTAAGCGGCTTAGCGGATCAGCTGTTAAGTGGCTTAGCGGATCAGCTGTTAAGCGGCTTAGCGGCTTGGGAAAAAGGGGGGGAGGGGAAAAACCCTGCAGGAACTCGCAAGACATTTTCGTCTTGCGAAGCAAGCCCATATGAAATTCGTTTTGCGAAGCACCTCCAAAACGGAAAACCCTTTCGTCTAGCGGGTTTTCCGTCTTGCGAGGCATTCGTCTTGCGGGGCACCACTGTATGTGCTTTACTGGTTGCTGCATCCATTATCACTGCTGCTCGGCATCCATTTTTTAAAAATAAACAAACAACATATTTTCCATCCCCCCACAAAGAACCCCAACCTGACAAGAAAATCTATTGGCAGTGATGCAAGTTACCTTAGTGCAACACACTCCATTGACGTGCATGTCGATGCGAAGGTTGTCAGTCATTCCTGTGCTGAATGAGGTAATGTTGAATAGGTTTGGCGAAATTTGCACCACTGCCACTTGCTGGTGAAAGTGTGACAACATTGCCTGTTCATTAAGGATTGCTACAGAGCTGCCTGTGTTTACAGCCAACAAATTTTTTTTGGATCCCCACTAGAGACAATATGAAGAAAGAGAGATTAAGCACAACAAGTAACTCATTTTAAATTCGAAAATTAACACAATGCATTTGAACTACAGCATTAGATTCTAAAAAAAGCATGAGCAAAAAGCGAATACCACTTACATTATTTCTTTTTTAAAATGTTAACTCAGTGAAGTTCAAAATTCTATAGCAGTTTTCATGCTTGTGGATTTGGAATGGAATGGGAATTGGCTTCTGGGCCAGGCCCAGGATCACCTAACCAACTGGAAACACTGATACAAGAAGAGCCTGTCCTGCCACTACCCCTCTGGCCCACCCAAGGATGTCACATGGCCCTTCTTTGACTTAGGGGATTCCTGAGTGAAGTCCTAGCACAATTGCAGTCTCCTCTGCTTCATGAGAGTCAATGGGTGCTAAAGCAGGTTGGACCCCTTTAAATCAAGAGGCCCCTCTCAACAAAAGAAGAGCTAGCTATTGAGATAGAGCTGTAGTTCCTATTTAAAGCTTGGTCTGAGAATGACTGCTGCTGAAGCAACATCTGTACCCATGGAGTCATTTTTTTAAAATGTTTGATCTTTTATCATGTTTTTAATATTCTGTTGGGAGCTGCCCAGAGTGGCTGGGGAAACCCAGCCAGGTGGACGAGGTATAAATAATAAACAAACAAATTAACTCATGGCCCTCTAGACATCCTACTCCCATCAGTGCCAGACAGCATAGTCAATGTTCAGGGATGATGGGAGTCGTAGTTCAGAAACATCTGGAGAGACACAGGTTCCCCGCTATCTAGTAGTATGGAGGGACTCTCTTTTACAGCTCATACTCAAGGCAGCATGACTGGGCAAGACTGGTTAATACTGTAACTTCTGATATGACAGAGTGTATAGAAATTTTGAAAGCAGTTCCCAAATTGTTTTAATTTTACCTCTGAATGATGTGACTTCTACAGCTTACAAAACTCCTCTTATGTGGAAGGCTATATCCAATGGAATTTTGATGAAAAACTAGTTGTCAGCTCATGAAATCTTGTCAGATACAAAAATTTGTCATGGTTTTGTCCTCTGTGAAATAATTTTTAAAGACAGTTGGGGAGGACTGGGAAATGTACAGATGTTTCCTTTTGCAAGTGATTCAGGAACCATGAGTCAAGTGAAACCAATGTGCCAAATAGATCGGGAGGGGAAACCAGCAAGATTCATAAAAGTTACAGAAATCAGAGGCACACATCTGCTCAATGAGAGTCCAGCCCTACACTACTATAATTGGACATGCAATCAAATATATGCATACCTACTTAAAATAGGGGTTGGGAAAGAAGAGCAAGGAGGAAGGGTGGCAGCAACCTGTTTCAGGCAGTTTAATCTGTGCACCAAACCTGCTTACTGTTGAACGCATCCTCCATGGTACACACTATTACACCTAAATAAACAAAAAAAGTAGAAAGGAATATATTCACTGCTTTACCTGCATTTGAATTATATTCCCCTCAAGCTCAGTAGGTGCTTGAAGCTTCCAGCTGTCCTTGGCTTCCTGTGAGCAAGTGCTTTGGGCAGGGGATGCCACTTTCCTCCACATAGCTATCTTCCCTCTGTCAGTGCCAGCTGATAGGAGACCTGCAAAATATACCACACTCTTCTGATCAGGTCAACACCATCATCATTTATATTGGACTATATAAAACCCAACAATCTATCATGCTCTAGTCTAAGCAATCAAGTCTGTATAACACAACTTGCGTTTGGGAAGGGATGGGAACCCTGTGGCTCTCAAGAGGTTGTTGGATTATGACTCCCATCATCCTGTTCATGCTGTCTGACACTGATGGGAGTTGTGAGTTCCAACAACACCTGGGGGGGGGCACAAGTTCCCCACCGCCATGTAAACCTTTGCCTAGTGTATGCACTGTAAGAAGAATCCCCAAGAAAAGTAATCAGCTTTTCTCTACAGATGTGGCAATGGCAAGGAAGCTAGCAATGAGTTGTAAAAATGAAAGGTGTATATAGAGGAGCTAGACAAGGACAACAGGGTAATAAAGTCCTAGAGTGAGACGTGGGGTGATGAAAAGAGGAAAGGATTGAGGGAGATATCGGAAGGAGGTAGAGCTTAGAGGAAAAAGGTAGGAGAAGTAGAGAAACCGGAAGAAAGGATTTCAGTTTTAACATTGAAGGAGACAAGAGTGGCAGCCACACATAATACTAAGCTAGCCAAATTTGATTTAGTAAGTCATACACTGTACAAATAACTTGAATCTGTATGCAGGACTAAGAACACTCCATAGCTCTTGGTAAAACTTGAATGTTTGGCAAACAGCACAAATGCTGTCTCCAACAGTGGCTTGGGATGTTAGGGGGAAATTGATCAGTGAAGTGTATTAAAATTATCTGTACCTCCTACTGCCTTTCAGTTCTCCCCACTGCTCAGCACCTATCTCTGGCTTCTTTGCCAGCCTGGCCATATATTTCTTCCAGATTCTGACCAGCATTCAGTGTCCAAATGGCACAAAATAAAGTTTAATGGTAGCAGTAATGTACTGCTGCCCTGTCACCTGCACCGAGCCTTTAGAAGTGGAAGGCCAAGGAATAATCTATGTGTGAAGGCGCGTGTCCTACCTAATACCTGTTAAAATTCCTCTTACAATTCATATGTTTATTTTCCAAGCTCCTTCATTCTGTTAGGGATTATTATTCCAGTAGCACAGTTCTCCAGTCACATTTATACTACATATAAGCAAGTTACATTTAAATTTCATAGCAATTTCAATAGATACTTTCAACCAAGCAGAGTGTAATTGAATGAATACCATGGGACTGCAAATTTGAATAACTGGGTCATCAGAAGTCAATGAAAGAAGTTCTTCCTCACCTTTAGCATTGCAAAAGGAAACACAGTTGAGGCACTCTCCTATTTCAAACCCAAGCTGCTCATCCAGATCCAGTACATAGTTCTCACCTTTCTCCAAGTCCCAGAACCTACAGAGAAAGTACAGAGGAGGGTAGATAAGAAGTCACCTTGTCAACAAGCTGGCCACAGGCACAGATTCTTCCCTCAGCTTTTCTCCCCCTCATTTGCCTTTTTGGTGTAGCTTCTGCTCTTTTGTAGCAACCTTTACGCACAATGAAGTCCTCCTTGTCTCACTGCTCCAGGGAAGTAACAGCTAATGGTAGAACACACTATAATGGCATACTGTGCCTTATCCTGGATTGCTATGCCTTATCCTGGGACTCTCCACATTTGGCGGGGCGGGGGGCTAATGCAATTCTCACCATCCTTATCCATTGCCATGGCGTGTCAGAGACCAGGCTGAGGAGTACAACTCTGATGAGGAATGGTCGGAGCCTACCCTTACCCCTGCTCATGGCCAGGATCCTGCAACTCCACAGGAGCAGTGGAGGAGTGTTGATTTGGAACAGTGGTTTGCTGAGGGTCACAGTTTGGAAGATAATAGTTGGGCAGAACAGTAATAAGAAGAAAGGGAAGAGAGTGAGATAGCAGACTCTCTCTCACTGGAAGAAGTCTCAGTCCCAAGGCTAGGAGATTAGATAAGGTGGCTTCGCAAAAGGCTCAATGGCTGAGAAATTAGGTTGCTAGGAGACGAGAGGATGGAAGTGACTAGAGGGAAGTGGGAGGAACCTTAATTAGGAGCACCTGCACTCTGAGAAGAGTGGCTTGTTCTTTTGCTGCATTCATTAAGCATTTCTGTTACTGGTAAGAGACTGCTTTCTCTTTGTACTGCTTATCTACGGGCCAAGGGGGGAGGAAGCCAAGCTCCCAAAGCCTGACATGGTGACTGGAGCTGATGGGAATTGTAATCCAACATCTGGAGTGCACCAGGTTGGGAGGTCTGCTATAATCCTTTGAACAACAACACTACACAGCATTTTCATAGCACATTCCAAATGTTCGAAGGCCTTCACATACATTCTCCCAGTAACCCTTATGACAAATTCACAAGCTAGAACAGCATTATTATTCACATATTTGGGGGCAGAGGTTGAAGCTAAGAGGCTTTCCTAAAGCCATCTAGCAAGTGTGTGGCATAGGCAAGATTTGTTGAGTCTGCAGCTCACATTCTTATTGGCCCTCAATATGGCGACCCTTTAAAATGGGGGCAAATGGTTCACAATCAGGCTAAAGACACTGTTCAATGAAATTTATATGAAAAATGACATACTATCTAAACAGCAACACAGCCCACAACCTGGTACTAAGCCAAGCCCCCCTTGCCAGTTTTCTTACCTAAGAACTGTTTCACCTGTTGCTGCTATAAGAAGGCTACGGTCAATCAAAATGATATCAGCGGAATGACCCATTCTTCCACTCAGCTTCACCTGATAATAAGTTATGCAAGGAGACAGTATTGAAAACACAAGATACTCTCTTTGTATTACTTGGCAGCAATGGGTTTGGGGTGGAATCATGGCAAATAATGAGGTTACTTCTCAGATAGCTCATGTTTTTAAGGCTTGAATGTATGTTTTTAGGTATCAGTGTCGGCTTGCTTACAGTTGTCAGATGATTGTACAAGAAAGAATCTTACAGTGCTGTAAAAACTAACAAATTTATTACAGGATGCATCTGACAAAGTAGACTCTAGTTCACAAAAACATATGCAGCAATAAGTATCTTTAGTCCTCATGGAACCACAAGACTTTGTTTTTCCTGTGACAGATTAAGACAGCTATTATCTTCATAACAATCCTTCCTATGAAAGTCAGCAATTGCTGTCATTTCACAACTACGGGTATAAGGGTGAGAAAAACCCTGCCCAAATCACACAGAGCTTCCTTGTAAGCAGATGATTCCTCATTTGCTTCACTGTCAGGGACAGTTCTACACTTGCAGAAGCAAGTGGGGACATCCTCCTGTTGCTCCAATTTAGGGTAAGTGTTTCGTTGACAGCTACACACTGAACGTTTTATGGTGTCTTAATATGGAGTTGGACCATTGGTCCCAATTAGGCCAATGTCTTCTCTGACTGGTAGCAGCTCAGTCTAACAGGGGTCTTTCCTAGCCCTGCTACCCCACCAAGGAGCATTCTTCATGTAAAACATTCACCGTACTACTAAGTGTCCTCTCTTAAAGTTCATGGCCAGCTGAAATACATGGCTCCAACCTAGTGCAGTGTAGCTCAGCGGACTCACTGTTTTAAGCAAGAATGTTCAAATGCTCAACTAGCTTCTGGAATCCTGATTTCCACAATGTACAATAAGTTGCCTTCAAGATTCTTTTGTGCAGCCTGCAGACTAGTCAGAAAACCAAAGAATCAATTTTCTCTTTTAAATGATGTTAATCATACAGCCCACGGTGCCTACCTTCAAGACCTCCTCTGCTTCTCCTTCAAGAGAAATTTTGTGAAGAGATAAGAGGAGAGTCTCCGTTATTACTACCAATATATCTTTTTCCATGAAAAGCAGCTTTTGGACTGAACTCTCTGTGGTCAATGCCTGGCTTGTTTTCCCCCTCTCGTTCACATAATGCACAGTTCCTGCAATGAAATCAAGGTTGTTTCATTCTTGTACATTATAATATTACTACAGCTTAAATAAAAAGTAATCAAGCTTATTTTGCTCAGTATCCATATTGCCACAGACTTATAATACAGTACTGTATTACAAAACAGGCTTCTCCCTTGGTTTTAGTATAGCCAGGTCATTTCAAGAGAACACTAAGTAAGTCCTAACAGATATTGACTATTGCAAGTTCTTGAAATGCATCACACCAATTTACCAGAATGGAGGATAGGGGGGGGGGGCAACAACAGTACAATAGGAATTGCTTTTCTGTGCTGGTCAAGATCCAAAGCTCTTAAAGCAGGCTAGCACTGCTTTAGCATTAATGCCACCTGTCTTTTTCCTACCTGTATAATCTACTTTGCTATGCTTGCAAGCAAAAGAAAAGTAGAAAAGGTACCCAATAATGCCTACTGTTTGGGAAAGTGTGAACCATTATTATGTTCTTGCCAAACATTATTATAAGGCACTTGTCAAAGGTTGGTTCATGCATTACACAAAGGGAAATCAGAATTTATTATCAAGTGAACAACAGGGAGCTATAACCATTCACATCTTCCTGTAGGATACACATATCTACAAAAACATTTCTATCCACAGCTTACTACAATTTTATTTTATTTTATTTTATTTTACAAATGTACAGCTAAGGAATTTTAAGGGCATATCTAAAATGTATTACTATTACTACTATTGGGGGTTTTTCATCCTAAGGACCTGGGTGGGTTATAATAGTTAAACATAATGCTTAAAACAGTTTAAAAGCATATGTGTTCCTCATATGTTAACTGCTTTAGTTAAGGTATCTGAAGAAGTGTGCATGCACACAAAAGCTTATACCCAGAACAAACCTAGTTGGTCTCTAAGGTGCTACTGGACATTTTTTTAATTTTTTAATTTATTTTGACTGCTTTAGTTAAGGAATATCAAAGCACCTTGCAAACAGGTTTTAAAAGAACCATGTACGTCAGGAAATTGTTATTTTTTAAAATATTTGTTTACTTCTTCACAATTTGACACCAGAAAGGGTTCTGAAGCTAAATGGTTCTTGAAAAGGATTAAAAAGAAATCTCAAAATAAACAAAGGGAACAACTATACTTTTTGTACCCTTAACACAACAACCCAGAGAAAACATTTACAAGCAAAATTCTAAATGCAAAGTAATTCCCAGTATTGATGGCCAGTTCTTACAACTACAGAGTGCCCCCCCCTTGCATAAAGCTCCTATAGAGAGATTTAAAGCTTTTAATCAGAGATCTAAAAAACAAAAAACAAAAAAAGGCAATTAAAATGACTGAAAAGCCTAGGTGAGTGGAGCACCATTGTAAAAGCTTTAATTTGATTAGGATTCCAGGACTTTCAGGCTTGGTTTGTTTGAAAGTTCTAAGTGGCCAGGATACTGCAATACAAAGTGCTGAATATCGTTATGCAAGACCACCCACTGTTTCAAGATCCTTTATTAGTATAGAGGTATGGGCTGTTTGGGGCTTTTCATTGCCCTGTAGATAAAGCTTTCACTGCAGAACCACACAAAGGCTCACCTGGAAAGTTTACAAGAGCTGTGCTAATATGAGGACAAAACTTATATAGGGTCTGAAAGCAAAAGGCAGCAAAAAATTAATGCACCATAAAGAGATGGTAGGATAGTGTTGAAATTGGTATTTCTCACTTTCAATATCAACAGCGTAAATGGTGGGAGACCAACATGTAGATTTTAGAGAAGTGAAATAGCTCTCCCTTACCCCCCAAGAGGCAGCTGCCCCTTATAACACAAATCTGTGGACATCCAGTGAAGCTGAATGTTGGAAGATTCAGAACAGATAAAAGGAAACATTTATTCACACAGTGCAGTTAAATTAGGGAACTCGCCTCCCACAAGAGGAAGTGATGGCCACTAATGTGGATGGCTTTAAAAAAGGATTGGATATATTCACTGAGAAGGCTAACAATGGCTATTGGCCATGATGCCTAAGCTCTGTCTCCACAGTCAGAGGCAGTAATGCTGCTGAAAACCTGTTGCAGAAAACCACAAGAAGGCAGAGTGCACTTATGTTCGGGTCCTGTTTGAAGGTTTCCCATAGATGGGTGGGCATTGTGAGAAGAGGATGCTGAACTAGATGGGCTATTTTCTTCTGTCCTTTACCTTGTTTCAGCCCACAAAAGGTATGGGAAAAGGCAAAACTTGTATGATTTAAAGCTATACGGTACCTCTACTGCTTACCACTAGGTGGGGCTGTGCACCTACAAACTAAGAGACTATAAGAGAAGGTAGATGCAACAATATTGGTTTTGTCAAAAAGAAAAAAAGAAAAAGAAAAAAGAGTGCTATTCTCATTTGGCATGCAGCAATAAGATGTAGACAAAACCAATATTGTGGCATCTTGTATCTCTTACAGGGGCTAATTGGAAAGCGGAAAGCAGTACAAGTGTGTTTTTAAATCATGCAAGATTTAGAGGCCCCTTTTTACGACGTCCTTTTCTTCTTCAGAAAGGAAATAACAGAATACAGTATGGTAAAGTTAAGTTAAGCGAGTCTGAGGAAAGTACTTTACTGGCAGGGGTGTGACACTTTCACCTTGTTAGTATTCTCATGCAAACCTGTGCTGTACTGCACCTTTAATCACAATTTTACTACTACTGTATTCTTAAGAAATCAAGTTTGATACAGTTTAACTAATACAGTCAATAAATTCAGTCACATAGTCTGTTTCCACAAATGATCTTTGTCTAAGAAAATAGAACTTGGAAAAAGGAGGATCTACTGATATCTTTCACCATAAGAATGGAGAGAATTGGACTGGAAAGATCATCCAAACCATTCCTTTCAGATTTATTTATTTTTTTACCTCCTCACAATGTATAGGCAAAGAAAGCCTCAATAAAGTGACTTTTCCCAACAGGCTACAGCAGTTTCCGTACCATCTGTCACACTGATGAAGAAGGACAGCCCTTCTTGCGGTCCCATTTTCAGAGGCATTCCCATCCCAGATTTTCTCCAGTTAAACATGTCCAGGGCCTTCTCATCTCCACTGACTGCAGCTTTTGCTAGCTGTACCAAGTCCCTGCAGGCAACAACACAGCATGTTATTTTTGGCTCCTTTCTTGGAGGAACTGTCAGAAGCAGCCATCGCTTATGACAAAGGGGAAAGCCTCACTCCAGGCCTAGAGCAGAATCCCTCAAACTACTGCAAACATGATTTCCAGTATTAGCTCTTTTCCAGTATTAGCTTGTTTCTGGACATTGTAATTAAAGAAAGTACTGAAGGTGTTATGTGGCAATTTAATTTTGTGCTAGTGGTGTGCTGAAAGTTTAATGTTCAAAAACAGAGGCTTTACTCCCTGCCCTTCTCTTTGCTTCTGTTTTTTCTTTTTGTTTCTGTGACAAGCAGCACTTTTAATCTGCTCCATGGCCATTTCACCTCCTGCCCCACCCCGCAATGACACTGGGGAAGGGTCAGTGTCATGGCCAGCATGGCATAGTGTCCTTCCAGGGTCACTGCCAAGGATAAAAAGATGCCTGTGGGGTTAGATTACTGTACAGTGGTACCTCGGGTTAAGTACTTAATTCGTTCCAGAGGTCCGTTCTTAACCTGAAACTGTTCTTAACCTGAAGCACCACTTTAGCTAATGGGACCTCCTGTTGCTGCCGTGCTGCCAGAGCATGATTTCTCTTCTTATCCTGAAGCAAAGTTCTTAACCTGAAGCACTATTTCTGGGTTAGCGAAGTCTGTAACCTGAAGCGTATGTAACCCGAGGTACCACTGTAATGTGTTTCGCAAAGGGCTGTTTTTGAAAATCAATCAGAAACCTCAGTTATTTCAGAATATGGCAATTTCAACAGGTCTAACCTGAGTAAAACTTAGTTGAATACCACCCCCTGGTTACCAACAAGATCTCACCACAACAAAAGAGATTTTGCTTGCTGTATGTTGACAAATCTACACTGCATTCAGAAACAATTCTCTCAGGTCTTTCATAGCTTTTGTTGCTGCTTTTTGGTATTTGTTGTTATTTTTCTTGGTTTTATTTTGCTTTTACTAAAATTTAAGTAAGACACTTTTAATGGTAAATGCAGGAAATAAATTTTCCAGATAAATAAGAACAGAAATGGAGATTCAAAAGCTACTAACATGAGATAGGATGTTGTCAGTTGCAGGTAATGATGAACTATATCTGGACAGAGAGCAGGAGTGCAGCCAGAATAGAACTGGTGATGGGACCATGAAAGCAGAATAGAAAAGCAGGTTCATAAGAAGGCAAAGGACCTGGGCATGGCACTGAAAAAGTAGATTAATTCCAATAGAGGATTTAGGAGGAAGGCAGACAACAGTAAGAAGCAAGGTCAATGAGAAGATGGAATAGAAGCTTTAATGAACATAGATGGTGGGAGTATATGAGTTACAAAAACACTCAAAATAAGAGGAGGTCTGATCCAACATAAATACTATTGACTGCACACTGAGGAAGTCAGCAGGTCCAAATCCACCTGACCGTTTTCTATTGCCTATCAGAAGTCTGGCCAGAGTATGCTACTTACTCGCCAGGAGGGGGTGGTCGGAAGATGCAGTAATTGAGATGCTTTCCATATTCATGCTTAAGCAGAGGGGGGCCCTGAACTCTACCCCGCTGGTCCATCCTCCATAAGACAAGGACACCAAGCTATAAAGGTTACAAGAAAAATTAAGATAGTTGACACAATGCTTTTATTACTGGCATTTTGTACTGAGAATTGTGGCGTTGTTTTAGGATTGTTTGATAAAAGCTGGAAATAAGCAAGTAAAGATAGAAAATACATTCAGAGGGGGGCGGAGGGCAGACGGGGGCAGGGGGGCACATGCCTCGGGGGCGTGGCATGCCGCCTGTGGGGGCATGGTGCCCAGCGCGGGCAGGGGGCAGCTGCGATGGCACCCCACCGGGATCGCGCTGCTGGGGGCGCTGCGCTCCCCCCCACCCCTCTTCCTCCACCAGTGGATCCAGCGCATTGTAGCACATGACATCAGCATACACATGACAACATTAGTCTCTGATAGCCAGTGCTAGAAAATAAACATGAACAGATTGAAAATTGCAGCTGCCATGTCGTATGAGCGTCATGAATAGACCCAAAAGTTTTTCATTTCCAATTCCATTTTTTTAAAGTAGCCAAGCAAAAGCCCTCTGTTCATCTACAATGCACTGACCATTCTACATCTATGCTCAGTTTGCTAATGCATCCTCTTGGAACATGGGTGGAGTGGGCTTACAGGTACCTGCAATCTCCACGCATACCCCAAGTACTAACTTCCAAACAGGAAACAGACAATTTTAATAATAAAATTTTAAACCTCTGGAGCCAAAGCCACCTCCGCAAGCTACTATTAATGTTGTTGGATTTTTTAAAAACCCAGAAGATCCTGATGACAGGTCTCTCATATCACCTGATTTGACCCTCATGCTGCTCTCTTTTTCATTTTGCAGACACACAGCAGATAAATATCACTTTAATGTTGACAAAACAGAACAAGCTGTGGAAACATACACTGGGCTTTTTGCTTTTCAACAATACCGTATATTCCTGTCTGTTCAGGACCTTCCTGCACTCTTATTTTGATATCCTTGCCTTAAACAAGGAAGAGGTAACACAGCTCTTGAAAAAGCAGACAGAACGTGGTGCATGAGACACAATGTGCTGTCACTTCAGTTGGCCACGCACAACATGCTACACATTGGCAACAGAATTCGTCACATCAACAAACCAGTCGAAATGGCAAAGACTAAATGAGTCCTCTGGGGATTGTATAGCTCAGACATGCTAAAACAACATAGACAACACCAAAAGACTGTAGGGTTGTGTCTTGAGGGGCTCCTACACTATAAAGGGACTTTTCTATTCATTTCCATATCATAGATAACTCCCAGCATTCCCACAGCAAACACAGGCCAATGGAGGTTTAGAGCTAGACAACTGTACTGTCTGCACTCTCAGAAGTCAATATAGTACGCTAGAAAAGTAGTCCTAGGTAACATTAAGTCCTATGGATTCTGGCACTGCATTCCCAATATTGGCCTCCTACTTTGTTTCCCGGTCCTTTAGAATGCCTCTTCCTATTCTTGTCCCAGGACACTGTTGCCACCTCCGCATTTCTTTCAGTTTATTATACAGCTGCATGTCTGCAGTACCTATTAAAACTATGTTCATCAAAGAACCATTTTGATTTTGCTACTTACTTTGTCGCCAGAAACTAGTCGGGTGCCATTAGTACTCCAGTTTAGAACTGTAATATCAGCATTATGGTTGGAGGGTACCGCATGATGTTCCTTGTCCTGCTTGTTCACCACCACCACGTCCCCCATCTCACAGCCCACTGCCAGTATCAGTTTGGTTGGATGCCAACTGAGGCATGTGGCCTGGAAGCTTCTTTCCAAGTGTGCATCACGCACATACTCTCCCTGCAAGGAACACGGCACAGATCTTTTTTACATTCCTTCTTTTCAGCCTTCTGAAAAGTCAAGCATTCTGCATTCTCCAAATAAACTTGTGTTCTACCTCCAGAGGTCATTCTAGCTTTTATCATGTGTGATACAAGAAGCACTCCTTTTCTACCTTCCACTGGACTAATTATGTTTAAAAGAAAGTTAAAACTACGCTGTAAGCTGAATTTTGTTGCTGGGAAGAATGTAGAAAAAAGGCATATTGTTTTGCTCTGCAGTGCATAAACACACTAGGAAAAGGGTTTGCATTGGGGTGGCCCTCCAGATATTGTTGAACTTCCTTCCAACTCCCATCAGTCGCAGGAAAGATGCTTTCTTCCTCCTACAAGTTGGGCTTTTGTAATTATTTTTAATGCTTTCTGTAAAAGTCTAACTGAAAAAACAACCAAAAAAAGGCCTCCTCGTTCTTCTCAATTGAGAAAACAAAGGGTAGGTTCTTCTCTCTCTCTCCAGGTCTTGCAAAAGGTAGCACAGAGGTTCTGGTGCTTTCTCTAAAGGCCCAACTTGGAAGAGGGGAAACCCTCTGTTTCCCTTTCCCAAGACAGGGTGGAAAGGAAAAGTGTTTTATATCACGTCTAATCAGAAGCCTGTGGGCAGAGTGTGTGTTCTTAAAATATTTGCACAGCACTTATAAACATTAGACATAATAACAGCAAAGTAATAAATCCTGAGGTAATTCAATGGATTTAAAGTGAACTAGGACACTGTGTTTATATAACACATAAAAAACTGAGTTTAACAAAACTGAACTTCTGTATCTTTACAGATGCAGCAGTGTTCAAAGCTAGTGCAAAAAAAGAAAAAAGAAAGGGTTTTAGAATGCTCACCTGTTCTAGAAAAATATCCACACTGCCACCAGAGTTTATATTAATAGATGCGACAGCCAAAAATGGCTGCTGAGGGTGCCAAGCTATGTGAG
Source organism: Podarcis muralis (assembly GCF_964188315.1). NCBI lineage: Eukaryota > Metazoa > Chordata > Lepidosauria > Squamata > Lacertidae > Podarcis > Podarcis muralis. The sequence continues at coordinate 39,342,543 of NC_135668.1, forward strand.
AATGGCGTCCACGGGACTCGAGAGCTTCTATACGATGATCAACGTACACAGCCATGATAAAGAGCTACAACACAAACAAGTATTTAGAGACAAACTAACTGTAAAATAAGTCCTGAGCATCAATAGGAAATGTGATCTAATCTACATATTTAAAAGATATATAAAATTAAATATGTTTGCATTCCATTATAGTGCAAACACAAGGAATTTAAATTTATACTTTTTAAACAGTAGCCCTTCTCTCCTGCACCCTACCAGGGTGAGAAGTGGAGGGGGAAATGCAGCATACGTCTACCAAAGCTCATCAGTGGCATTATTTCTGCCACCCACCAGCAGGTCAGAAAAACCCTTTACTCCAGCCAGGAGCTGGGAGATGTGATGTCCCCTACAAGGCACTGGATCCTGCAGGTCAATAGGTCAATCTGGTCCAGATTCATTGAGAGTAGGCTTCCCATAATGGTCCTCACAATACCTGCAGTCATCACCTACTGCGTTACAGAGTGACAGAACTCACCTTAATGTAGTCTTATTTCATTGTATTCACCTGGCATGAGGAGTGAAATACGAACTGTATAAATAACCCAGGCCAGAATGCAGATAAAACATACACTAAACCATTATTTACTTCTAGAAAGTAATGGCCAGAACAAGTAGCTGTTCTATACAGAATACTAAAAGAAGAATTTTACGGTAATATCCTAACTTAGCCAGCTTTCTTCCTGAAGGGCTGAAGAACATTGGCGCTAAAGGAGGGGAGCTTCTGAGTCCATGTCAAATGTGGCCACCATACACACTTGGGGCAAGCATGGGAATGAATACACTCCAAGAGGAGAGAGGGAGATGGCTGTTGTGTCTTAGCATTTCCTTTTTCTTTTTGCGATTCATCTTTATTGGTTTTTTATAACAGAAATGCTTACTTAACATAAGATCGCAATATGAAGTTTCAACTTCTTGTTATACAAATATTTCCAATTCATAATAAAGAAAAAAACAAAAACATATTCTTTGCCATTCAACTTATTGATGTTCTAATTACCTCTGACTTCCCTTCCGTTCTTACTTGGTTCTTTTAAAGTTCTTGGTTGGGATGCCTATCATTGTGTATCTAGATCAGGGTTTCCCAAGCTTGGGTCTCCAGCTGTCTGTGGACTACAATTCCCATCACCCCTGACCACTGGCTCTGCTAGCTATGGATGATGGGAGTTGTAGTCCAAAAACAGCTGAAGACCCAAGTTTGGGAAACCCTGATCTAGATTGTTGGTAACCAACTTATCCCCTCACTTTTTGATGTTTCTCATTACAAGAGTTAATCTAAACCGGTCAAAATTTTACCATTTCCAGCAAGCATTGGATCCTTTCTTATACAGTACATCTTGACGAGTTTGCTCGGTGTTAGAGATAACATCTGTGGAGCATTTTAAATTCCTGCCTGGGTCTCACAGGTGTTAAAAAGGCAACCCAAAAGGAAGTGAGAAGCCTGAGCCACAATATCAAGCACACACAGAGAGAGAGATGCTGAAGAGACATGATGGCCCTCACATCAACTCATCCCCAACCTGAGTGCGCACGAAAGTTACGTTTCCCTCCCTTCGCCCATGACAGGGCCGGCCCCAGAGGCGCCAGTTCGGGCCACGGCCTTCGCGAGCAGCAACCCCCACCCCCGAGGAGCTTATCGAAAGAAGCGAGTCCAAGTTGAATCCCAGCCTGCCCCCAGCCCCACCTCGAGTTTGTCGCTTACCGGCTCACAGCGCCACCTCAGCCCGAGAGAGAGGCCTGCCGGGCCTCAAGCCCGACTCAACGAGATGCTGAGGCGTTGTTACCCTTGACAACGGCGGCCGTTACGGAAACACCCGAACACGGAGCCGAAGGAACGCGAAGTTTTCCGAAGGGGAACGCTTCGCGGAAATCTTCACGGAAACCCCCGAGCTCTCAACTCGCTGCCCCTTAGGTCAGTTGTGTTTCTGTAGGAGCAAGGGCGCTAGTTCCAGCTTACTTGTAAGTAGTTTAAGTTCCTGGTGGTTTAAAAAGCTCCCTCTTCCTTAAGGCAAAGGAGAGTTGAGCCTCCCTTTCACTTTCTCTTCATGTGTGCGAAGAATGCGGGGGCTTCGGAGGGGGGGCACATGGTTTGCATGCATGTATAAGGTCTCAGGTTCAGTATCCGCCATCCACAGGTAAATAGAAAAATCCCAGTGAAAAACGAGAGAGGCGCTGCCGGGAGCGCAGGCAAGACTGGTGTTTATTTTTATGTTGCAAATATACACACAACCTGCAGACTGAAGCGGTATACTCAAAGGAATTCTTATCGCTAAGAGTCTCGTTATAAATACTGTATGGAAATAAATTCTGCTGGATGCATAAACTGGCTCCTTTAACGCGCCCACGGATCCGAAATAATTCTGCAGTGAGCAGAAAACCACAGGAATGGCTCACAACGGGCTGGAGTTACCATGGTTTGCAAGGCAATAGGTATGATAATTTCATCTTTTTAAAAACAGTTTTCCACGTCGCTTCCAGCTACATCAGCAAAGAATCTGTGGGCATCTTCAATAATAGCCGAGTATTTACGTTCTAAGGTTTCCTGAACCACAACACTGAATTTCACCAGGTGCCATAATAAAGATGCCATAATAAAGCAGCTGCCTTTTAAGATGCCTCCAATTAAGCAGAGCATGCCTCTGATGAGGGAGGCTCTAATAATCTATCAAAGCTGACTGCATGCAAAACAGTTTTAATACTCTACTACAAGACCCTTTGTTAATGCAGCAAAACTCAACAGGCCTCCCCCTATAAAAAAAAATCCCACCGGCTATGTATTCCATTACCACCTGCCAGTCAAACAGGAAACTAGCCAATGGAAATGCTAGCAGATGACACGGGCCCTTCCCCTTTACGATCGGCGCGCGTCTATTCCCTTCTAGCCAACGAGAATCTGGTTCTAACGCTTCGGCCCCTCTCCCGCCCTCTTTGCTCTTCCCTCGAATCTCGCCTCCTAACTCCCGCCTCGCCATTGGCCCAGTTCTGGTCCGGTGTCATCAGCCGCGCGCGGCGCTTCGATTGGTCACCTTTACCACCGCAGCCTCAGGTTCCGCCTTCCTGCTAGCTTCGGCCGGCCAATGAAGCGATTTGTTTGGGGTCCGTGGGGGCGTGGCTGTCTGCGCGCTCAGCCGGGCCCGTTGGGTGCTTTTCACCAGCCCTTTGCTTCCCGCCCCTTTGCTGAGCGCGGAGGCAACGCGGAAGCGGAAGGGGACCTTATCAGTCTCCAGTGTACGGGCAAGGCGTAAGGGTGGGAGTAACAATCCAAGGGGCTGGGGAGATTTGGGCACCGGAGCGGGACCTTTCAAGATCGGCCTTTAGGCTGCAGGGATCCGGTACCGGCGTCGCATCCATGCAGCAGGTAGGACTTGGGCCCAAATGCTATTCCTTGAAGATCGGTTCTTCCCTTTCCAGGATGTGTATCGAGAAGACTTCAAATGCAACCCTAAGCTCGCGTGTTAGCTAGAGAGTAAAATGCAGTGGGACTGACTTCTGGAGAAATGTGTATCGGATTGTAGCCTCGGAGCCCCGGCTGTCGGAAGTGAGATTAGTAAAGGGCTCACTTCCTTAGAGCGGGTCTGGAGGGAAGAGATTCGTTTCCTTGGGGCGGATCTGGAGCGGTAAAGGGGGCGGGGGGACGATTTAGGAGACGGCAGAAATCATTGACGTTAAACTCCTGCCCCAAAGAGAACGGGAAGGAGTGAAATCGATTGGGGATTAACAAGGAATGATTGAGAACTTTGGGAAGCTAAATTGTCCTTTGTAAAAATCAACGAAGTTTGACAGGAGTGACGTGGGACCTCAAGTTGAAACTGGAAGCAGGGGGAATAATGTGGGTGGAATACTTTGCATTCGGGATGAAGCCAGGAGGCACTGGACACTATTTGGGGAGAGGACGGGAGAATGGGTTGGGTATGTTGGCGTTAGTAACGTTCAAACAGACTAGAAGATCCAGCCTCTTTACATAATTGGGCCCTCATCCTGGATGTTGGACGTTCATTTATTTAATCATCCCTTGTGTGGAACTGAATGCTGTAAATCTTTGGTCTTTCAGTAGCACAGAATAATGAAAAAAAATCAAAGTCTATCAAATGTCAAGTGATCATCATTGCCTTTCTGGCTAGTCCTGCCTTGTTTATGAAATTTAGATACCTATTGTGTGTAAAAAAGATGACTTTTAATTCCACATTAAATTTTATGGATTTTTTAAAATTGTGTAAACTACTGACACAACATAGAATAGCCCAAAACAATTAAAAAGTGTTCCAAGAATGTAAACTTGAAGGCATGGGTTCCAGCTGATGCTTTCTAACAAATATGCTTCACAAAAAATTTTTGGGGGAAAGAGAGATTACTTCCATATATGTTTTGGGTTTGAGGCAGAGAGGAGTGATTGATAGTCATATGTAATGAAACCATTATGAAACAACTGCATATCCCTTTGTAAAACGTGTAATACTGATGTTCATTTCAATGAGTGCCACACTTTTAGCCTGAAATCTGGGATTATTTTTGTTGGTTATTATATTTTTGGTGGTGGTGCTTGAATTTTGATTTTTGTTGTGGGAAGGAAATTGCATTTTATATAGTGCAACATGATCCTATGTCTATTTGCTCATAAGTATGTCACACTGAATTCAGTGGGACTTACTTCCAAGGAAGTGTGCATAGTTTTGTAGTGTTATTGTCCTCTCTTGTACTCTTGAATTATTACTTTTTTGAAAGTTGTTTTGGCTTTACCGTGCTTTCAAGCACTTTGCAATTTTGTCAAAGTTCACTAGTTTAATCTGCATGTGCATTGTGTGTGTGTGTGTGAGACAGAGAGAGAGAGAGAGAGAAAGAAAGAGAAATACAGAAAATGTGTTGTGGGTCACAGCAGAATATGCTGACATAGCATTGGGTAAACACTGAACTCAGTAATGTGAAAGTAGTAATAAAGATTTCAGTAGCATCTGAGCACATTTGTTAAACCCTCTGTGACTATTGGGCAAACTGGCTGGTCACGTATGTCTTAAGGGTGGGGAACTGTTTTGAAACTGGTTTGAGTTTAGCTGAGGTTATTCCAAATGCTATAAAACCCATGCTATAAGAAAGCAACAACAACAAAAACTAAAAGAGAAAGAATGTCTTTAGGAAACCATAGCTCTTTCTTTAGCTATTTGAAGTGAAACCCTTAAATAACTCCCTCGTTTTCAAATGCAAAACTTAAAAAAAATGGCGTGCAAGTGGTGCGTTTTGGGTTTGTGTTGGTTTTTTTGTTTGTTTTGTTTTTAAAAACAACAAGCTAATGTTTTAGTTGTTGGGTTGGCTTGGCGAGGAAAATAAACCTGGCACTCTTCTGGATTGGAGAGGAGAAAAGTCGCCGTATTTAAGGGCGATTCGGAAAGGTGCTGAGCGATTGGGAAGTGGGTGTGTGGGGAGTTGGAAATCTTTGTAGCCTTGGCCAGTCCCAGTCCTAGAGAGACAGACACACACACACATACTCGCACACACACACTCTCGCTCTCTCGCTCACACACACACATACGAGAGAGAGAGAAAGAGAGAGAGGGAGGAAGGAGGCGGCAGCGAAGCTGCTTGCTGCATCTAGGAATATGAATTTCCCCCCTCAGTAGGTCGGATCGCTTCGGCTCCATGGTGAGGAGAAAGAAGAGCCCCCCTGGCCCAGAAGACCCACACAATGGGTAGGATGGGGTGGGGGAGAGTCACTTTTCAGGGGACATTTCTCTCTCTATCTCTCTCTCATATTTTCCCCTCTCTCTTTTTGCTGGCCTCTCTCCCCTTGTGCCGACGAGGGTGCTTCACCCCCCCCCGGCTCCTCCTTTCCGTGGCTGCCGAACGCTTTCCCCCCCAAACGCCCGAGTTTGCCTCGGCGGTTTTCCCTGCCAAAGGCGCCCTTAACCTTCCCGGCGAGGGGGCTGGGGGCTGCCCGGCGGCGCTGGCTACCCTTTGGAGGGGTTCCTGGCCTCCTTCCCCCCCTCCTCTCGCTTCCCCACCACCGGCACAGGTTGTTGGGTCGGGACAAGCCAACGAAAGGGGATTTAGTAACAAACAACGGCGGCCATGTTGAGAGGAATTTCTGCAGCTAAACTTCTCCCCTCTGAAGGCAGGCTGTGTGTGTTATGTGTGTTTGCGCGTTGTGGGTTTGCATTGTGCTTCGGGGTGTTTTATATTTTTTCCTTGTTCCTCTGAAGGGGTCTCTTGGTTGACTTTGTGCCCCCTCCCCACTTTGTCTCTGTCTCCTTCTCCTTCTCCTCCCCCCTTCCTCTTCTTCCTCCACATAGGATGACAGTGAAGCTGGGCGAAAGCAGCAGCAGCAGCAACACCAGCACGACTACTACTGAGGAAGGCTTGAGGAAGCTGGGCAAGCGAGCAGGTGAAGAAGAGTCCCTGGAAGAAGGAGCAGGCGAAGGAGGAGAGGCAGCTCCCAGCACCAGCAGCACAAAGGAAGAAGAGGCGATCACTCAAAGCAACACTAACCGGGGGCCCTTCTTGGCAACCTCCACTTTGCCCCAAGCCCCGTCGTCGTCCTCCTCATCCTCCTCCTCCGTCCAGCCTGCCCACAGCAACGACCAGCATCATTTCCTCAGGTCCAGTGTCAGACCTCAGAGCAAGAGGTTAAGGAAGGATTCTCAGGCATCCTGCGCAGTTGGAGGTGGCAGCAGCAGCAGCAATGCAACCGCTGCAGCAGCAGCAGCAAAAGGAAAAGGTACAGTATTGACCTCGCACCCCTCCTAAAACACACATGCCACGGGGAGGAAGGTGCCGTTGCCTGTTTTGTCCCTTTGACGCCTTGCTTGGTTGATTGTTCTTGCTTTGCATATCTGCCACTGCTTTCGTGCATCCCAAGGTTATTCGCTTGATAAATCTGTAGTTTTGTTTATTCCCCATATGCATAGAAAAGGGACCAGGAGCCTGTTACTAAAGGACATTTTTTAAAAAATCCCTGGAGGGGGTAGCATTGCTGCTGCAGCAAAAACAACCAAGTCTTGTGGTGCCTTAAAGACTTGCACATTTATTATAAAATCACATTTGTGGACCAGAGTCCACTTCAGCAGATACATCTGATGAATTTGACTCTAGTTCACAAAAGATTATGTGTTAATCAGTTCGTGAATCTTTAAGGCATCACAATACTTTGCTTTTGCTCTAACTAGCTGTGGTCAGCTTTAAAAGCCATGGTCAGTTGATTGGGGTGGGGCTATTAAGTTAGAATTGAGCTAGAGGTTTGACTCCCTGATTCCATCCTGAGTAGCTAGCATTTGGCTTTTTTGTCATTTCAGTTGTTACCAAATAACCAAGTCGTATTTATTGTCCTTGTCAAAAGTTTATTTGTGAAACTAGTTGTGATAAAAGATTTAATTCTGGGGCATGTTTGGTTGTGTATGACACTAAGCCATGGTTTATTGAACATTGGTTTGTTAAACCACAGTTTGTTTGATCAACCATGCCCTCTCTAGAGGCTTCACTAGGCTTTGATTACTTCCATTGAACTGCATTCTGAAGCTTAGGAACCTTGATTGTTTTAACTATTGCTTGATGCTGTATACAAACTCAGCACCTTCCTTAACCATGGTTGGTTTGTTCACTCCTACCTTAACCACTAATTAAGTCACGAAGGCATGAGGCAAGAGCATCTTGAAAACAAACCAAGCTTTTACAAAGTACAGTGGTACCTCAGGTTACATACGCTTCAGGTTACATACGCTTCAGGTTACAGACTCCGCTAACCCAGAAATAGTACCTCGGGTTAAGAACTTTGCTTCAGGATGAGAACAGAAATCGGGCTCCGGCGACGCGGCAGCAGCAGGAAGCCCCATTAGCTAAAGTGGTGCTTCAGGTTAAGAACAGTTTCAGATTAAGTACGGACCTCCGGAACGAATTAAGTACTTAACCTGAGGTACCACTGTAAGCCATGGCTTGCTGGTTGTCTGTGGGACAACACCTGGTTTGATAAATAGACCCTGGCTTGGCATTGCTGCATAAGTATCATTACCCATGCTGCTTTATGCTCTTGATCAGTGAACCTTTTATGTGTTTGTGTTAAGCATGGTGGATAGCTGAACAAATTCTTGTTCTTGAGGATATACAGCCCTTATTCATTGCCATCTAACTCCTTATTGTGTTGGTTGGTTGGAAGGCATTTTAGGTAATCCCCAGTAACAATATTTAACTAAGGCAGGCATAGGCAAACTCTGCAACTCCCATCATCCCTAGCTAATAGGACCAGCGGTCAGGAATGATGGGAATTGTAGTCTCAAAACATATGGAGGGCCGAGTTTGCCTATGCCTGGACTAAGGTTTCATTATAAAGAACTTTCTACATCCCAGGATTTATTTTATTATCGAATTGCCTTTATAGGAAAAAATTAAAAATATAAGACTTTTTTAAAAAACAACAACACAAAAATTGTAATGAGCAGCTTTATCTGTTAAAAAATAAATCCGCCCAACATATATTGGATGCTGAGAGACCTATTTTTTAACAATAACAATAATAATAACAATAATAATGCTGAACAGAAGCACATTTCATAAGATGCTGCCTATTTATGCAAACCATCTAAATGCTGGAAGATTTCTTTTAAATAAGAATTGCAGCACCCTTTATATAAATATGTATTATAGAAGTCATTAATGAAGATATTGTTGAGAAGTCTGGTGTCAGATCATATTCCCAAAGTCCAGAGGATTGATCTCAATATTTTCTCATCACACAATTGGTTCTGTTTTAACTTACTATCAGGGCATCGAGTATAAAAGCTTGTGGATTCATTGGGGAAATAGACATTTTGACTGCAAACCCAGTAAAAGGGAAAAACGATTCCATCACATTGTGCAGAAATCCCATTTTGATTGCTTAGTGTATTTCTCCCTTACACTATTTCTTAAATATGCATCCATACACCAGCCCCATGAAATCTTTAGCCCCAATCCAGTGCTAGTCACACTAGTAGCCCCTTACATAGATGCTCAGTCCCATCTACAGCAAAAGACACACCTATCCATATTAGTGGTGTCTAGATAAGCATCTCATAGCATATTTGCATTTTCTGTTTGTGTGCAGGCTTATCCTCCATTGGCACTCTATTGTTGAATTGGGGCATTTTCCTTTAAAAGAAGGTTTTGATAATCTGAAGTTGATCTAATTTTTATTTTATTGTTTACAATTAATGAAAACATATAGGATTCAGCAATATGCAAGCTGATCTGATTATTAGTAATAATTAGGAACATAGGAAGCTGCCTTTTCTGACATTAGATGTCCAAATAGACCAGTATTGTCCACTCTGACTGGCAATGTCTCCCAGCATCTTCAAAAGAGGTATTTCACATCACCTGCTACCTGATCCTTCTAACTGAAGATGTCAGGGATAGAACCTTGGAATTCTGTGTTCTTCCGCTATGCTATGGTCTGTCTCCAGTGTTTTTTTAATTGCATTGGGCAACTTTTACCCCTTTTCTACAGAATCCACATTGAAATGTATGGCAGTTCTGAAGAAGTGCAACCATGTTCTTGTGTAGTTTGTGTAGAGCTTTGCCACATGCTGTGTGTTTTTGCAGCCTTAGGAAAACTGTGCACATAGGCTCTGGAAAGCAAACAGATAGATATACAGGAAACCATTGGTTTGCATCTTGTTTTGCTTTTGCAGTCCTGTTGCTGAAGAGACAAGCTTCTTTTCAACTTACCTCTTCAGCGGTGGGAAAAATCTCAAGTAAAATTTTCTGTTTGTCGTTCAGTGTGTGAGTCCATGAGTTAGTGAATTCTGAATCCTAAATTTAAAAACTGACATATTGGCTAATCTTTAAGCCTAAATTTCAATATTGCAGATGTTGATGGGTGTGATTTCCATATATGTGTCTGTGTGTGATATATCTTATAAATTACTGATACCTGTGTGAAATTCACGAACTAGACTCTCAGGCAGGCATGTTTTAATACAGGGGTCGGCAAGGTTTACCTCACCTGGGCTGGTTCACTCCAGTGGAGATCCCTCCGTAGGCCGGATCGCACGTGCACCCACAATTTTCGGCGTCTGCACGGACGCGATTTCCTGCGTCGCGGAAGCGAGTCCCCACACCGCACTGCGCTGGTTTAGTGCAGAGTGTGGGGACTCGCCGAGCGGGTGGCTTGGTTTGGGGGTGGCTCATAGTCCGTTTAAACGACTCCCGTGGGCCGCTTGTGGCCCATGGGCCTTAGGTTGCCGGTCCTTGTTTTAATGGTTCCTACATTATATTTATCCATGTAAAGCTATCTGTATCTGCAAAAGTGCATCATTTTAAAGCCCCTAACAGTCTTTGGACTTTCTTTCAATCATGTAATGAAGCACCAATAAGCATTCTTTAGAAAACCCAACTTGGGTAGCTTTTTCTGTCAATATCTTGGAGCTTTGTTTTGGCTTGATCTGATTCTACCTGTATGCAACAATAGTGGCTCCTCACGGGAATGCACATTCCCCTTAAAAAGGACTTCTCTAGCCAGGACAGTGAGTCAGGATGAGCCTGTGATGAGGATGCATATCCAGAGGTGCTTCAGTTGTGTGTGTTCAAGCCCACTTTTGCACACTAATTTCCCTTGCCGAAACGGTGTGCGTTAACTATTTTATCTTTCAGAATTTTAGCATATAGATCTGTGGGATGCTTTCAAAATTCAGCATATGTGCTTACTTCAACTATGGTATACCTGACATCACCAGATTATTATTATTATTATTTTATAGCTGAGAGAGAAAAAAAAATGAATTGATATTCTGCAGTTTTATTGAAGTGTCATGGGGCACTTCTATCTGCCTTCAACTTGCCCGTTTCTTTTCTAAAATGCACTTCTTAGTTATCAATTTGTAGATCTCAAACAGGTTTTCCCTCTATTTCTGGATTTGTTCACAGCATCAGTGCAAGTTGCAGGCAAGGTAGAACTGCATGGCCTCCACTAGAGCTGTCCTTCAGAATCCTTGCTTTGCCCTTGTGTTCTAGTGGAATTAGAAGCCATTCTTATGTTGATTTAGCAGACAAATTCTTCAGGAAGATAATTTCACATTGTTTTTCAGGGAGTGCTCCTTTCAAAATCCATATATATGTCTTCTGGGAATGTTCAAGAGAGGTGTCAGGAGAGAACTAACGACATGCTCATTAAACCTAGTGTTTAATTTTAAGTGGTTGCTAGCTGTATCCCATTGGTTTGAGCTTGATTGTGTCTTAGTAATGAACAACCCTTAAGTGATGTGTTCTTGTGATATTTATATTTAGAGCAACCTCTGATAGGTTTGATAGCCGATTGTAAGTTTTAGAAAGTGCTAGGTTACAGTATTATTTTTATTTCAAGTATTTATATTCTGCTTTTCATCAGAAATGATTTGCAAAGCAGTTTGCAAAGTAAACTCAAAATGAGATAATGTGATACAATATATAAAACAATAGAATATAATTAGGATTCCACTTGCTCAATGCACTTCTACTCATTGCCCACAAAAAAATCCACATTCATCTTTCAATCAACCTACACACATTCACCTACTAATGCACACTCCTTCAGTTTCAACTATTATGATAAAATAGAGTTAAATGAAGAAAAATGTGGAGTACTCTATGGGATGGGGGTGAGAACTGCATCCCTGTTCAATCTTTACATATTTCCTGCTGATCAAATTTTATTCACTGTTCTCCTTGTCAGCCATGGCTTTTCAGTAAGTTTTTTCTACTCCTTTAACTCTGATTCTGTTCACATGTATTGCTAAAATTACTGTAGTGTGTGATAACAGCAGCCCCCCCAAAGGAAAATTCTATAAATATTTCAGAACCAGTAGTCAAGTATCTTTTAAAATTTTAAATTTTTGGACATGAATTGTGAACATTTTTATCAGCATAATTTACTGTGTTTTCTGTGGTCAGGAATTGTTTCGGATCATAACCCTTCCCATCTCTGATTCGTAGTTGCAAGAGATCGCTACAGATACTCATCTTGGTGTGAAGCAGGGGTGAGGAATTTGTAACCCTCCAGATGCTGGACTCCAGCTTCCATCAGACTCAACCTGCATGGCCAATGGTCATGGATGATGGGTGTTGTAGTCCACAACATCAGGAGAGCACCATGTTGGCAACCCCTAGATTAGCCCTTGGCTGAATTGTTCTTATGCCTTATTTTACAGTAGTTGTGGAATGCTATTTCAGACATTTAGAATGGCTTGAAGCACAAGATGTACTGCTTTGTGAAAAAAATGGCTGACAACTCACTTGGGGTGTGTTCTCAGGGGGCATTTCACTGCTGCTGAGTTCTGTTTTAGTGCTACATTTTGTACAGCTGTCTTGCCACTTTCTCTGTGTGGGTTACAAAGGCTACATCGTGCCTAACATGTAGCATGTGAAGGCACAGATTTTGTGGTGCCCTAATAGACAGCTATTCAGTGCATCTGTACAAAAGTATCCTAGCAGTAATCTAACCTTTATGTTTACAATTCTTTGGGGCCAGAATCCGAAAAAAACATCAGGCTGATGAAATTCCATTTAGTCAGCATTAAGTATTCCATGTATAGGATGCAGTCTTGACTTATAAAGAAAATGATACCCATTGAGTCTGTGGATTGTAAATCTCAACCTTTTAGAATTACATAACTTTTCTGCTTCATAGTTTTGAACAGGCAATGGTATAAAGCAGTGTCATCTCAGATGTATTCATATTCATTGCTAAGACCATTAGAAACCAAGATTACCTACTGATTAAGGGAGCTTTACACACACACTGTTCCAAAGTGGAAATTTTCAGGATTCTGATAGAAATCAGCAAGGTAATCATGTGCATGCCAAAGAGGTGAGTGTTGCTCACCTCTCTTTAGCACGATGTGCAGCTCCACCCCCACCCACTCAAAAGAAATTGCAAGATGCAAAGTTTAGATGCTTTAAAAGGGGCAATGGTTAATTGCAGAAACAGAAAAGGAATTATCCAGGAAGTTTTTTTTCCAGAAGTCTGAGAGTATCTGTTGTCCCTTTGTTGTTGCTGGTGTTCATTTGCTTTAAAGCGACCTGATCTTTATCTTCAAATGTTAAAAAGCAAGTTTGTCTCCTGGCTCTTAGATTTCAGTACCCACTGAAACTGGCATATAGTTATGACAGAATATCTTATTTTTAACACGTCTTCCCCTGGAAACTATCCAGGTTTTAGGTGTTCTTGAGTTGCTTTAACTGTTGTTTGTTCAAACCTCCTCTCTACTCAGCTGAATTCTTTCATTATATTGATAGTCTCCCCTCATTGCTTTATCTCTTTCTCTATCCGCCACCCTCACCCCCCCCCCAATATCTTGCAAATTATACTTCATTAATTCAACATAAAATGACATTTCCCTCTTGGCATTCTTGCACTATGTTAGAAGGTGATACCTGTGTATTTTTAATGTGTGGCTCTATTCTTTCCTGTGTGATATGTTCTACATTTTTCATTGTTGTTTTCGGTTTGAATGACTAAACTGAATCACTGCTGGTATATACACCAGTAGACCAACAGAAATAATGATGTGGTGGTGCTGTAACAGTGATTGCACCAGATACTAATTATTTACGAGCTGGACCAGTTCTTTCTACCAGTAGGTGTTGGGCCTGGCATGGTATATATCTCGATATAGCACTTTTAAATTCCACCCCACCCCCCAGTCAGTGCTGCATTATGAAATCAGTGTTGTATTATGAAAGTAACGGCTCTAGGCCTAGCTACTAAGAATGTCCCCTCTAACTGATGGAAAAACCAGTTTTATGAAAATCATGAGCCCCAGGTGAGCATGTTAACCTGTTCAATAAATTTAGTACTCGTCAAAATGGGCATGATCTTCATTGTTTGAAGAAAGATAAGTCAAGTGCAGGTCTTTGTGCAGAGCTCATAGATATCACTCGTTGAGAATCTCTGGTGAGCAATTTGTGAGAAAGTTATTTCTGATGAATGTGTAGCATAGCTACCTTGCGGAAATTTTAGCTTCCCACCCACCCTCTTAGAAGTGTCGTGAGACACCTGGCAGGAAATGCGGCAGTTTGATTCCCTGTCACATCCTCTTGTGACCAAGAAACTTCTCTGGCGAAGCTGTAATTCTGGTCCAGTGGTGGCTTCCCTTAGGATGCCACTGCATTGTGACATGTAGATGGAGACTTCTACCAGAAGTGGGCAAGTCTACTCTTTTGAGAGCCCCACCCTCCTTGGACATCACATTCAATGCATCTTGCATGCCACAGTAATGCCAAAGAGAAGTGGCATTGGGCCTACAGCCAATCTGCCATTGCATGCATTTACTTATTTTTTATTTTATTTAAAAACATTGTTACCCACCCTTCATTGATACTGATAAATTATAAATATCTCTTTCTATAAAACAGCATGCTTTAAAAAACCCAAAAAACAGAGGCAGCTAAAACAGTCACCCTTTCAGACCTAAAATGAGTAAACAGGTGTTTGGCACCCAAATGACAACAATGTTGCTGATTGTCTTGCCTGTAAGAGGAGCGCATTCAACATACTGGGCTCCACCACAGAGAAGGCTCTGTGAAACTTGCTAGCACTTTCCTCCCCAACATCCCTTGTAGCTTTGGAAACTGAACATTTTGGTGAGAAAGTACCTTTCTAGTAGGGGGATTTGTACATGCCCAAAGGGAGGATGCATGAGAGTTCCCTCTTTAGAAAGGTCTGTTGCTTTAAGAGTGCTAGAAATGGGCTTAATGCATTTCAACCTCCTTACTCAGTTTTGTTATCCCAGCCCATTAACCAGCCATCACTTTTCCTGAATTCCTTCATAGTAACATTTGGAATCTACATAATTTCTTACCTTTATGAGATAGAAAATACAGGAATTTGCAGGAATATAATTATGGGGTAAATAACAAAGGTTTCCACTTCAAAATGTACCATAATTTGTAGTGTCTTATGAGTAGATATGGTTAGGATTGCACAGTGCGTCCTATTGAATCCCAGGTAAGTGGGGTTAGGATTGCAGCCTTAGTCAGCAATTGACTTAGTCAACAATAGAAGACCCTTGGGGTTCCTTACAATTCTATGAACGTTTTTTTAAAAAATTAATATATATTTTTAACAGAATGAAACTGAACACAAAAATTCTGTAGTTGTAAAAATAATTCTTTTTTTAAAAAAGATTTATACTCTTGCTTTTCAATCATTGGTTTTTGAAACTCTCAAATTTTCATTAATTCTGCAGTGCTACGAAGTGTTGCTTGTGAATTACATGGTGTCTCCTTTAACTGAGAATGTGTGTTGTGGTGGTCTTATTTACTACAGGTGCAGATAATGGCGGGACTTCCTCTGGCAATTCATCAGGAATCTCTTCCAGCACCCCAGCTGGTAGCTCAAAATCTACTGCAAGAAACCTGGGCTCATCAGCGGGAGAAAAGGAAGAAGGCAAGAAGGTTAGACGTCAGTGGGAATCATGGAGCACCGAGGATAAGAATACTTTCTTTGAAGGCCTCTATGAGGTGGGTGTCCTCAAGCGATGTGTTTCGAAGATCAAAACTGGATGCTATGTATCATTCAAAGGTTGAATACTTGAGTGCTATGTCAAAACAAGCAGGGCTCTCAATATTACCACGGGTTCTTCTCCTGTTTGGGGTTCCAGCCCTGCCGAATTCTAAACTACTCTATTTTATTCCTCACCCTGTTTACCATATTCCCCTCCCAAAGCAGACACTTAGCATTCTGTGGCTACTTAGCATGTTCAGTTCCCATTGGGTGGGGGTATCTTCCATGAACCTAGTAGTTTTCCCTAGTCTTCTTATCCTCTTGTGTGCTATTTTGGCTACATAAGGATTGACATCCAGGCAGTGAAATAGCTTTTAGTTGTTGTTGGTTTTTTTACTGAGGATAGTATAAATAATTTTCCCCCAAGTTACTTGAAACTATTATTCTCCTTTTAAGCCAATATCCCAGTCTCTCTGTGTACCTTATACCCATGCGTCTATGGTGTTGTCTATATCTTCAAATGCTTATTCTGGGAAAGGTCATTGGACCATGATAGAGAAGATCTAGAACATGCATTTAAAGCTCATCCAATGCACATTTAAAGCATGTGACTCCCCCGCCCCGAGCTATCATTCCTAGCATCCCTAACTGCAGATCCCAGTATATTGGACACTTTTGTAAAAATGCTTTCATAATCTGTTAGCTTCTGCAGATTGCCTAGTGGGTGTGTCTGTAACTGTGAAATCCACACATCTCTGATAAATCATCTGCAACAAACGGAATAATAATTTGGACGGCTAGTTGCCCGATTTTTACATTCTGTAGGAAAGTATTGGTATATTTGCTTTTTCAGCACGGAAAAGATTTTGAAGCAATTCAGAACAACATTGCCCTGAAGTATAAGAAGAAAAGCAAGCCAGCAAACATGGTGAAGAACAAGGAACAGGTTCGGCACTTCTACTACCGCACCTGGCACAAGATTTCCAAATACATTGACTTTGATAATGGTGAGCATACTGTTAGGTTTGGTTCTGCGGTTGATACAACCAGACTGTACTATATTGTCTATAAACAACTTGTAGAATTGGGGAGGGTGGGGGGAACCCGCTAAGGTTATGTACCTATGCATGGTTTTCATGCTGAAGCTGAGGAGGTTTCATCCTGGTTAGTGCCTAGAGGGGAGACTAGCCGGGGATCCCATGAACATTACCTCAAGTTCCATGCTGAAAGAAAGGTGGAATATAAAATTAATGAAATGTTCTTGAATAAATGTTTGAGCAGGGGGACTCTGCTTGGATTCAGTGTATCAAATTATTGTGTGACACATAGCATCTTCATATCCCTATAGTGGGCTGGATGTTGCAGACCAGGAGTCCTACAGGCACCACAGTCCTGCAGAGGTGGAGTAAATCAGTAAAGGCTGGGGAACCTGTAGACTCGGCTCCCATTAGCCATTTGCCAGGGATTATGGGAGTTGTAGTCCAGAAGGATCTGGAGGGACACAGTTTTCCCTTCCCTGCATTAAAGCTGGGCAGCATGGTGCTCCCCACCCCTTTTCCAGGGCTCCTTATTACACTTGAGGTTTTGCACTGAAGTGTTAGACTGAAATTGAGGGAGGCAGGCATGCACTATGACAGCTTTCATCAACTTGGTGCCCTCCAGATGTTTTGGATTACATCAGATCCATGCTCACATCAGACTGGAAACATCTGGAAGGCACAAGGTTGACAAAGCTGCCCTAAGACCACCAACACGTTAGGGAAGTTTTCAGCTGTATGGGAAGTGCCAGCACTGTGGCAGTATGTTTCATTAAAATGACATTGCACTTCCTTTTTTTCTATAAATGTAAGGCATTTACAATAAATTGGAACATCAGAAAAAAATCAGCAAAACACACTAAAATAGCCTAGTCCTTCAACAGTCTGCACCAGGATGACTAATGGCAGACCTTGAATGAGAAGTGTATAGCCTGGTCTGTGGGCTAAAATAGTAAAAGCCCTGCCATTGTACCATTTTGCCCTAACCTCCTTCATAGAGGCCAACTTGCTGGATATACCCAATTTTTGAGCACTGAATCCACCTTGAATACACAAATCATGAACTACTGGGATTTGAGGAGTGTGTGTGTGTGTGTGTGTGTGTGTGAGAGAGAGAGAGAGAGAGAGAGAGAGAGAGAGAGAGTTGTATGTGTATAAAATATGAATATTTTGGAGACATCATTCCCATTAACCTGTGATTTCAAATGTGAAATCTGGTACTAGAATAGACTAGTAATTATGACGGCCCTTTTAAGTTGGTTTTTGCCCAGGTCGTTAAAATACTGGAAGAGGTGATATCTGTTCGTTAGCACATTCCGTCCTAAAATCCAGCTGCAAAATAAATAGGATCTTTACATTACAGCACACTTGTTGCTGTATACCAATTATACCAGTTAACTTTTGTATATATTTAGTTTGTCTCAGGACCTAAGAATTCTTAGATAAGGGAGTGTTTAGTATCTGCTGGCTTAATCATTCTCGTAAGTGAATAGTGTTTTTCTTTTCCCTTAACACCTGTGGTTTTCTTTCTTTGCAGTGTTTTCTCAAGGGCTGAAAAAATCCTCCCTGGAGCTCTATGGCTTAATTTGTTATGGGGAGCTAAGGAAGAAGATTGGGGGCTGTAAGTACACAACATTTTAGTGCCATGAAATTAGAAAGTGTTTGGGTTTTTTTCTGTGCTGCCATGGAAGACTCCTTTCCAACTCTCCTCCCCGGATGTTTCTGGTGCCCTTATTTTTCATTATAGCTTTCTTCGAGTATTTTTCTGTGTGTCAATACTGCTTCAGAGGGAGATTTCTGAGCATAATCTTTTAGTTTGCTCTTTCATGCAGAGTACAAAACAGTAAAACATAAAATATACAAGGACACAAAAAGAAAATACAGAAGGAAGCTTCTGTTGTTTTCTGGGTGTAATTCACATACAGTGAGAGATCTTCTTGTCCCTGCATAACAGAAAGATAATGAATGACATGTATATACGACACAGCTTCCTTCAAAATCGAAAACCTGGGGTGATGTCTGTCTTCAGATTTGGGATATAAAAATGAAATACCTTCTGAGCATCCCATTTTGGTTTTAGCTCTGTCAGCAACAGACTATAATTTTGTCTAGGCTATACAATTTTTTGTTTTTTATTCGATTTTTCTATATACTCTGGCCATACTTAACTGGCGTATCATAGAAGCTAAAATCATTGCCTTGTTTAACCTTTTAGGTAATGAAGTTTACTTTGGACAAATCAAAAGTTAAATCAGTGGTGGGAAATGTGTGGCCCTCCTGTTATTGTTGGACTCAAACTCTCCACAGGCCTCAAAGGTCGGTGCAAAGGCTCCCTGGGATTGCACTTGCAAAGGCTTGTGGGAATTGCTAGATGCTGTTTTCGCTCCATTTTTGCTGTATTTGTGCTCTTCTTAGGGCCGTTTTTGCCCCTTTTCGTGCCACTTCTGGGTTTGCAGGAATGCGTGCGTGCGCCGTCGCACGTGCCTTGAATGCACATAAATAGGGAGTTGCTTGTATATCGTTCTCTTCCATGTACTGGCTTTCTCCACCTTCATTTTATCCTCATTGCCTAGCCGATGAGCTAGGCTAGCCTAAAAGTAGTGCCTGACCGAAGATCACCTACTGAGTTTCATGACTGTATGAGGGTTTGAACCTGGCTTTCCCCAATACTAATCCAGCACCATAACGACTGCACCACACAGATTTCAATACACACACACATCCTCTTGTGTGTTCAGAATACTGTAATAAGCTTGCATTCATCCCTTAGCCCAAGCCATCCATCTAAAGGTGTATATTCAGAGCAAAGCAATAAAAAGTGTGCATTTCTCTTACAGCAGAGAACAATCCTTCCTCTAGCACACACCGTTTCTTTGGTGTCTCCTGCTCAGTGACTTTCTGAACTCCCAGTTTCTTTCTTTCATAAGTATTCACATTTTGTCAGCAGGCTCTCCTGCAACAAGACTTGTAAAGGCTGCAAGCTTTCCATAATACTGTGCTGCCTTGGTAACGGATTTGGTGCACATAAGACAGTTGCTTTTGCATACTGGCTTTGTTCAGATGACATAATAAATCATGGAACATGTCTAGGTGAGCGTCAGGCTCTTCTACCCCCTTCCTTTGGCACGGCTACAAGGAGATCAGCTTTTTCTATCTTTTTTGATTAACCACAGATTGTCATGTCATCCCAACAACCCGTGGTTAATCTTAACCATGGTTTGTAAAGCTGGCTTCTTTAATCAAAACTTTAGTTAAAAATAACGACTCTTTAAGGCAGTGTTTCCCAACCGGTGTTCCGCGGCACACTAGTGTGCCGCCAGACGTTGCCTGGTGTGCCGTGGGAGGGAGGCGGGCGAGTCGGGCGGCGAGAGGCGGGGCGGCGGCGGCGAGGAGAGGCCGCCCAGCGCGGGGCTCTCGCCGTCTGCCTGCCTGGCTGCCTGCCTGACGCGCAAACCCCCGGCGCAGGCGCCCCGCTTGTTGACACGGGAGGGGAGAGGGGAGAGGAAACGCTGCTGGTGCCGCTGCTCCTCGGCGGCGGCTCCTCCTCTCAGCCCGCCCTGCCTATATTTGCGCCAATCCCCGTCCACTAAAGCATTCGCGCCTCCCAATGGGAAGCCTTGCCGGGCGGCGGGCGCTGCTGCCTGAGAGTTCTGAAGCCACGCCCACTTTCCCAGAGACTGGCGCTTCTGAGGGATCCAGGGCAGGGCCGGCGCGCGCGCGCGCTTCTTGCTGCCCGGGCGCTTGCTCTAATCCCGCCTTCCCTGGGAGGGAGGGACGGCGGTGGCCGCGAGCGTCCGGGGTGGGGGGCGCGCTGGCTCTCCCTGGCGGCCCCCGTGCCTGGCGTTCTATCAGTGCGCCTCCTCTCTCTTTCCCCACCCATCCTCCACGTGCTGCGCTCTAACCCAGAGTTAGAAGCGAATTAGAACACGCCCCCCGTGTGTGGTGTTTTTTTTTTTTGCTGCTCCTCTTTTTTTAGGGCTTTTTGGCGGCTTTTGGGACGGCGTCGAGGGGTGGCGCCCACGCTCCTTGTGCGCCCGCCCCGGAGGCTCGCCCGCGCGGTAGTGCCAGAGGAGGAGAGAGGTGGGCATGGCGGCTGTTTTGGAGCTGTTGCTGCAGGACGAAGTGGCAGCCAGCGCTGTCGTGCGGTGGCTGAAGGCGAGCCAGAGCCCCTGCGCCGTGGAGGTAAAACGCGCAGCGCCGCCCTTGCTTCACCCAGCCCTCGGTTCGAGCGGGAAGTATCCGGGAAAACGGAGTTGATGCCGGCCTTCAAAACTCTGCGCTCCAAAAGGGAGGCGGGAGGGGGAAAAAACAGGTCGACCACTTGAGGTTTCCTCCTCTGGCGGGATGCTAAGTGGGAAGCTGCAGCCTTCAGGCCTGCGCTATGTGAACTCCTGAAGGGCTCTTGCGGTAGCTTTTCGGGAGCCCAGGTGTATATATGTGCCCCCCTGAGGGAGCCCTTCACTGAACCTGAGAACCCTGCTGTGGAGTTGGTGGGACTGAGTTGCTGTGCGCCCTTACGAATCCTTCCCAAATGCAGCTTTAATGATTCAGAAACAAGACCTACAGAATTCGTTGGAAGTTACTATTTTTTTATTTTTTTTTTACATAAGTAAAAAGTGACCTTTCCCCATCTGGCATGGTGGTGTGCCTCGAGATTTTTTTCATGAAACAAGTGTGCCTTTGCCCAAAAAAGGTTGGGAAACACTGCTTTAAGGCTCAGTCATGACACGTAACTGGTTAATTGAAATTGGGAGCAAAAGCATCTATTCTCATGACAGCTATACTAAAGGAGGTGTTAAGAGTGCAGAAACCTAGGCTTCTTCCTGTCACAGTAAACCATGGCTCGTGTCCAAACACAGCAAGTGGAGCCAGCCTCACGGGGGAAATTATAGCTTCTGTATTGGTAAATGCCTGACACTTTATCCCATGTGATCCCCTTCTGTCTCCCTTCCAGTCTCCAACTCTTTCCTTTAACCTTTATGCATATATCAACCCACCATTTCCCCTTTCTCCTGCTAATCATTACTCCTCCTTTCAGAACACCTTCCTCTCACTTTCAGAAGAGGAAATGCTTTTTAAAAAATGAATTCTTATTCAAAGAGTCATGGATTCATGTTTTTTTCAGAGCTCTGTGGGATGGTAGGAATATTATGTTTGTAGTTCTAAAAAAAATTTTTTTTACTGTTTTGATGTACATGTATGTGTGTGTATACATTCTTTAGAATAGCTTCAAACCTCTTTGTTAGATGTTAGTCAAAATGACCTGCTTGATCTGTTTTTGTTTTGCACTTAAAGGTATGGATGACAAAAATGCAGCTAAACTCAATGAGCTTATTCAAGTTGGGTATGTTTTTTCTTTGCTTTTTAGCATTATCACTGTACAATGTCTAGATTTTGAGGTGCATTATTATCTCAGGTTGTGAAGCTACTCTGAACATGTCCGGCCTGAAAAGCACGATGCACACAGATGCTGTTATTATTCCATCCCAGAGCTCTAAGGCAGCGATGGGGACTCCGTGGTCCTCCCAATGTTGTTTGACTCCAACTCACATCAGCCTTAGCCAGAAAGAATAATGTTTGAGAATGATGGAAATTGTAGACCAGCAGCATCTGGAGGACTACAAGTTCTCCACTGCTCAAAGGAAATGATTTTACTACTTTAGGTGTGTTATAAAATTGCTTTATAAGAGCAGGGAGAACTGACTAGTTTTAAAGAGTTTGCTGCTGTTGCTTTGACCTTCTGAAACTACAGTTCAGAAGAAATCACTATGCTAAACGTAAGATGCCATTTTCACTTAATGAAGAACAATAAAAGCATTACATTCTCTTGTATCCTGAAAGAAAAGTTATAAGTCCTTCAAAGGTGCTTTAACATAATTGAAGATTTAAAGCACACACACACACTAGATAGACACATTACAAGTTATTGGGGTCTTTCTCACAGAGCAGCAGGTGGTAGATATCCTTATTGGCGAGGGCAATTCAGCTGGAGCAGGATTGGGTTCGTGGCATTGTCTGCCTTCTTCCCTCTCCTCCTGGGATCTTTCCCCAGGGGCAGTTGATGGTAGTTAGCCCAGTGGTAGTGAGGAGGCAGTCTAGCTGGAGTAGACTGGTGGTGATTTCTTTGCCTGTCCTTCTCACTCTGATACGTATAGGCAATTTTTCTTGCTCAGATTGTTAATAGTGCAGCCTTCATTCTCTACAAACAGCAGGAGAAGAATAGCCCCCAAGCAACCATACTGTGCTAAGAACAAGACATCACAGTAAAAGAAAGCTCACGTGGCTGGATCTCTCCATCTGTAGCGAGTTGAATCTCCCACCCACACCCTTAGTTGGATGCAGCATGAAGTACAGCTTCTATTTCTGCTGCTCGCCATGTTGCAACATTGTTCTGCATGGCATTTGAAAGAGTACTCTCTGCAAGCGCTAATTATGTTTTCTGAAGGATCAGCACAGATGCCATATGGGTTTCACAGTGTCCCAATATGCTGAATCAGATTAGTGGACCCTGGTAATTGGTGACAAGGTGCAGAAAAATAATAGCACTGACTACAGTGCTCTGTAGGTTACTGTGGCGTTTTCTGTGGCTTCAAAACCACGGATAGTGTGATTCCTTAGTAAATCTCCCAGAAACAAGTATTCAAGTCACATTCAGAGTTGCCATGCATGCTTCTGGTGCCCTCAATTGTCCCATTCTTTTAACATTTCTAGGGCTACAACTGTACGCTACAAAGGGAGGAATCTTCGCATCAAAGCCCCAATGTGCAGGGCTCTGAAGAAACTCTGTGATCCAGATGGTATGTAAGAGGCTCTGGGAGAGAAAGAGGGTTGAAACAGATCACCAAGGGAGAGACCCAGTGTTAGAAACTGATATGTAAAGGCTAGTAGCTAAATGGCAACTTAAACCTAGGTTATGGGCACAACAACGGAATGTCTAGGCACACTTTTTTATAACAAGAATACAAAGCTGAAAATGAATGAACTGCAGCTAAAATATTATGCTCATTTTTCACATGGTCTAGTTCTTCTCCTGCCCACCCCTGTAAGAGTGTTAAGAGGGTCTCTTCTCCAGTCTTCAGAGAGTAGCTGGAAGTGAGGAGGTAGAAGTTTTAACCGGAAATCTTAGGCGCAATACTGCGCCCAGAGCTCAGAAACTGCTTGCGCTAATGAAATTCCCTGTCACAAAATGCACCTAGAACAATGGGAGTTTAGGACACTGGAGAGATCCAACTATCTCTCCAGGTCAATTCACAAAGCAAAATGTGTATTGAACTGCCCTGAGACCTCTGGATAAAGTGTGGTATATAAATTCAATAATTGTGGCTTGAGTGGACCCATGGAGGGTTTGGTGCATGCTCTAGGGGTCGTGTGACTCCTTGAGGTGTGAGAAGGGTGTGATTCCTAGTTTCTACATACACTTATGCTTTCATAAGTGGCTTGAGAGGTGACAACAAATAAATGGGCTTTGAGCTTTGTGAGGAATCCTGCATTTGTTTTTGCATCTGGATCCACAAATGCCAGTTTGGTTATACAAACTGGTCTTCGGTGACAATAGAATTGTTTAGGAAAGTGACTTTATTAATACATCTAATAAAACTCCATTGTGTAAAACATGGTATCGATGTTTCTCAGCCTCCTTTATGTAGTCCATTTTGTTGATGATAACGACCACTCCTTTGTCTGCCTTCTTAATTATGATGCCAGTATTGTTTCTGAGGCTGTGGGTGGCCTCACACTCTGTACAGCTCAGATTGTGCAGTATATTTTGCTGATAACTTCAGCGTGGGTGCGACAGCAGAAGCACCTTACGTGAAAAACTAACCCAGTGTTCCAGGCATATGGAGTGGCAGCCCAAGCAGAATTCTTCTTCCTGTGGCGTTAAGAAGTATTGTTGTGTTTCAGTGAGCTCTCCACAGGCATGTTGAGAAGATGGTAGAATTGTATTGATGCACTGCTTGATGTCATGGCAGAAACATTTCTTGGGTCATGGATGAAAGGGTCAAAGGTTTTCTCTGACTAATTATTCAGTTTTAGTTCATGTACGACTAAAACCCTTTTTTTATTATTAGTGTTTCTGTTAGAAAATCATCTCCCCACTCCCACTCATCCCAAGAATACTCTTACGGATAATTTCCTATGCTCTCTGGTGAATGTCAGGTGATAGGATAGCCACCTCTTATTTGTGGGAATAATTCAGGAATTTTCACTGCTTCTTCCCTCAGGCATCAGTGATGAGGAGGATCAGAAGCCAGTGCGTCTTCCACTGAAGGTCCCCGTGGAGCTGCAGCCACGGAATAATCATGCATGGGCCCGTGTGCAGAGCCTGGCCCAGAATCCACGTCTCAGGTTTGTGTGTGTGTTGTGCATAACTAAAGCTTGAGAGCTGAATTTTGAATATCATTGGCACAACCTATAGACTACTTTAGCCACTGCTAGCAAACAAGTGACTCCATCTCCTGGATACCTGTTACTGTTTTGTATACGATGACTTGTTCATTAATGCGAATAGAGCCTGCCTTTGCACATCACAGCAAACCATAGAATGGTTTATGGTGAATGTGGAGATCACTTCTGCTTTGCTCCTCCCCTATCACGATACCTGGCACTGCATTGCATGTGAACCTGGGGATCATAGTTACTTTTGCTCCAGACACACCAACACTAGGAACAAAACCTGTCTAGCCTCATCAAGGATTGTTTGGAGCAAAGCAAACCATGATCCCCAATTCGGACATAACACTAAGCCAGGAATGGTGGCTTGATGTTCTCACAGTAGGAAAGGAGAAAAGTGGGGGGCATCTGTACATTCATAGTTAACCGTTAGCTGTGGTGGGAATGCAGCTGGTATTCTTTCCCCCTTGCTCCAATGAATGGGAAATTAGGGAGTACATGCCCACCTGCAGAGAGAGGGAGTCTGTGCTTTACTTAGCTTGTACTGTGACTTCTATACTACAGTGTTCGTGGGGCATCATTTGCTGACTCCTCTGTGTGTTTTTTGTCTTCCATGGCTTGCCAGGATGATTGTAGAGTTGCATCGTAAGGTATCTAGCCTCATTGAGTTCCTGAAACAGAAATGGGCTCTCCATGAGGTGCGCATTGTATCCTTTTTCTTGCTCAGAAATTTGTTTTGCCTTTTGATTTTGTGTTCTGGGGACAGCGCTCGACATAACTAGCCTTCGAGTTCTTGAAAGCCATTACTCTTCATTAGACCCTTACTGTATTTATGAGACAGGGTGCAGGATCCCAGGCCCTTGAGACCCTCTATTGGTAGGAGACTTCCCCAGGTCATGCCCCTCACCACCCCTGCTCCGCACCCTTCCTAAGCACTCTTGTCTGGCTGGAATGTATCACTGAACATTGACAATGCTTCCTACTTACCTAGATGGTGGATGGAGAGGTGTGGGGCTGGTGTATGTGTGTTGGGGAGAAATCTCAGGGCTTTCTGTGAATAGAATGTAGACTACTGTATCACACATTTCTTGTTATGCTTGCTTTTGTCCTCTGGCCCCACCCTGCACTGGCATGCAGCCCCTAGAATGTCATCCATAGGGGAATGTGGCCCTTTAGCTGAAAAAGGTTTCCTGCCTATGTTATAAAATATTTCTTTCCCACTTGGGTCTGTGGGTGTGTGGACTGTAGAGAGAATGTCTCTCCTCTTTTAAGTGTTGCTGTGTTCCTTAATGGCCTGTATTTAGCGTAAAACACTAGCAGAAAGGCAACTACAAGACTCCAGGGATCCTGAAGCAAGTGGCAGCTATTCGGAAGAGAAAGTGATGCTCCATCTCTTCCCAGGAGAGAACTGTACGCTTACACCCCTCCCTGGGGTTGCCAGGGTTGTACACTCCAAAGCTTTCTGTACAGTGCATTGGCAGGAATCCGGCCGATGCAAGCAGAATACAAAAGACTCCCTCTTGCTGCCGCCTGCCCAAATTCTAGGCATACAGAGCGGTCAGGGGACAGCCAGAGGGCAAGTGAAATACCCTCGGGGAACAGAAGGCAAGGGTGGGACCAGGGCCGAGAGCACTACAGAAGCAAGTAGAAACACTCAGTCCACATTTGAGGCAACTGCAAACGCTGAGGACTGCTCCTCAGAGGCTGGGCTTACCGAAGGAGCATCCCTGTGTCTCAGTGTTGCACATAGTCTTGATAAGCCACTGTCCGGGCTTCAAGATCTGAGTGGGAGTCTTGAAAAGCCGGTTCCCACAACCCATTGTGCTGAGGGTAGAGAGGCACCAGCCGTTGCACTGGTGTCTGGGTCATCTTCTGGCAGCGCGAACTGTGACTGCGGCAGCATCCCCCCTGATTTGGAGGAGCTCTCTCTGCTTGACCCATTTCCTCGGTACATGAAATCTTGCCAGGACCTTATTGTCCCAGAGAAGTGTCTTTGCACAGATAGACTGAATGGGAAAGATATTGCCTTGGCAGGGCACTCCCCTCCTGGGAGGCTCTCGTCTGGGAGCACAGAGGCTGGCAGTCTCAGTCCTGCACAGCTGGCAAGAGGTGGGGTGGCATTGCCCAGCTGCGGCCCATCCAGAACTGAAACTCAAGCCCTCCAGTGCTGCGGACCACAAACGGAAATGTGTGCTAAGGAGCTATCGGACGTAGTAATGGAGGACTCTCAGGAGAAGCCCAGCACCTCACTGCCGCCGCCGCCACCACCTCAGGGACAATTGGCCGCAAAGTCTCTCAAGGATGACCCTAGCCGCCTTGTGCAACAGGTCAGAGAGGAGGGATGGAGCCTGCGGACCTCTGAGAGCCTTACCTTGGCTGAAGTCTACCTCATGATGGGCAAACCGAACAAGCTACAGCTAGAGTACGATTGGCTGTCTGTCTTGGGGCCGGAAACCCAGGATCCTGGGGAGCAGATGCCTGAACCTAAATCTGTTTCTCCATCAGCCACCTGTCACAAACAGAAACTCCTCAACTGCCTCTTAAAACTCATCTCCACTGAAGTTAACCCCAAACCAGTAAGTATAATTTGCATTGATGCTAAGAACCACCGTCTTCCAGTTTGCACAGTTTTTGGTCCTCAAAAAGGCACAAAGGGGTTAACTTCAGGAAGAAGGCAAGGGATAAGGGGGTCTTTGGGTACACCCTGGAGAGACCTTCCCGTTTTTTATTTCTGCCTTATAGAGAACAGCAGGGTAACTGCTGCTCTTCAGCTACTTTTTGGGAGTAGCTTATAGACATTAAGCCTCATAGCAAAAATTAAGAGTGGTTTTTAGAGTACTTTCCAATGTGGTAGTGCCCATAGTTCTGTGGAGCTCTGATTCATATGGCCGCCTGCCCCTCATCTGGTGTTCTGTTTCCTCTTTTGACTGCCTTCAGGGTGCTTTAGAGAAGGAAGAGACCACATCCACCCTTCCAACCCCACTGTATCTCTCTGCTGCTGGTCAGCTAACAGCTTGGGAAAGGGAGCCCAGCTCTGTGCCCAACAAAGGGACTAGCAGGCCACATTCTGCAAAAAAGTCCCTCAGCAAGGGGACATGGAGGGACTGGAAGTTCCATTGCACTGTGCTGCAGCCTCCATTGGAGGGACCTCTACCATTGCCCTCCAGCAGCCATAGGGTGCTGGGAAATGTCCTCTGCACGACTATGAAAGAGAATATGAGAATGAGTGCTTTGTGTTTGCTTGACACAAGACTGGAGGAGATAAAATTTTCAGAATACATAATTTTTTCTACTATAATGTTAATGGCTGCTTATGTTTTTATTGTTTCTTAGCTGCTGCTCCTCATAAACTGACAAACCCCAAGAGATGCTAAGTTGCTTATAGTGCAGCAGAATTAGCTCCATTTGCAGCAAATTTTACAAAAAAAATCTAAATTGTAATTACTGTCTACATAAAATCTGTACTTCTAATTACCAAAAGTGGTAATTTTATGGCAACCCAAATTATGCATGATACATTTTATGTTCCTAAAATAACAAAGTGGTTTTCAATCTGTAAAGAGTGTGAAAAAGAATCATTGCCTGTTTCTCTGTTTCCCCCACAATTTCTGTCTCCTCCCCCCACCAAAAAAAGAGAAAAAGATTCCCACCCTCTTGACCATGGTTTCAAAATTTCCAGAAATTTTACAGGTAGGATAACGTGAAAAGGAGTGGTGGGTCTTTTTGATGTTGCTGGATTGCAGTTTCCATCATCCCTGACCATGGGCCATGCTGTCTCCTTGCTGATGTGAGCTGGAATCCAACAACATCAGCAAGACCACATGTTCCCCACCCCGGTTTGCATAGACACACTACCCATATCTATGGCAACGTCCTCCTCCTCCCCCCACTTTCTTCCAGCATGCAGCTGTTGGGATTCAACCATTTTCTCTTTCTTTTCAGATCCCTGAAATGAACTCTGTTGCAACATCTCCCATAAAGCCCACTCAAGAGGAGCATGCTCTGACCCCTCCTGGCAAGGTTATTGCCGTCAGCACCCGGAGTCCAGGCTGTGCACGCAATCAGCCTGCCCTTCACAAGAAAACCTTTCCCCCCAGTATCACCTCCAGTTCCTCAGGTGAGTCAGTTGTTGAGATGAATTGGTTCTGTGTAGCCCTAAGACAAAGTATTAGTTTTCAGCATTTCTACCATTCAGGAAAGCATTGGTCTGCCATGGAGTCCTGACACATCTGTCACAGAATCTCTCTGTTTGCAGAGGACTCCAGAAATGTTCTAGGCTGCATGCTTACTTCACTCAGAGTACAGGTTTGGGTGTGATTGGCTGTTGTCCTGCATAAACATAGAAAGCATTCTGACCCCATACCCTGCTGCTGCTCGTGATGGATGAATATTGGAAAAGTTGGACAAGTTGTCTTTCAGGGAAGTTTCTCTTCTTTTACTGATCTTTTTTTCGAGGAACCTTGTTAAGCTTCTGGGGATTTTTCTGCAGAAAAATTGCAGAATATAGTTGAGAATGTCTGTACTTGAAGCTGTGCTTGCTTGATTTGTTTTTCTGATGTTGATGGAGATAGAGGCTATTTGGCCAAGGCCAGATTACCAGCCTAACAAGGCCCTAGCTTAGGACCCATGATTTTCATTATATAATACTGCTTCAGTCTATTTATATTTCACTTTTAAACCATCAGTTATAAAGGGGCTCTTCTCAGTGACCTGGCCCATGATTTTCATAATACAGTGCTGCTTTATTGAACAGGAAAAAAGCATGTGATCCACAGGGATCCCAATAGCCCCTGTGTATCCATTGAGCTGTAGGTCTGTACTCTGAGGGAAGACAACTGATTTTATCTCAGAGATGAGGTAGGAATAGTGTGGTGGGGTTTTTGCGCAGGCGGTCCCTTCCAACTCTGTAGTTCTGTGATTCCTCAGCTGTTTGTTCCATGAAACGTCATGATAAGGCTACTCAGTTCCTGATTAATTTGGCTCACCCTCCCTAACAACAAATGTGGATTGGTGGAAGAATTCTTTGCCTCAAAGATTTCTAATTGGAAATTGCACTTGACTAATTCCCATGAATGCTTGTATTTTTATTGACCCTACCAGGTTTGAGAAATCACTCTGGACCTCTCTTGGTGGCTGGTCCTTCAGGTTCCACGAGTGCAGATGCAGATGGTGGCCTCTTTGCTGTTCCCACAACTCTCCCACCCAACAGCAGGCACGGGAAGCTTTTCTTGCAAAGTAAAGAAGCAGAGCTAACCTTCCGGCAGCGCTTGGATACAATCAGTGTAAGTTTTCTTTATTTATTACGTTTTATGTTGAACTGTAAGGTGTGCAGATGTGATCAAGGTGCTCATAAGGAATAAATACAGCTGCCCCCAAAACTTGCAGATCAAGAGAGAATTTATTCCATGCCACAAACCAAGTCACCCTGTTCTACAGCATTTCGATTTTGGAAATGCTTTATCTTCCTAATCTGTTTTAGAAGGCCCTGGCGTTAGGCTGATCTGTGTTTGGTAAAAAGCTTGGTTGTAGGGACACAACGCGGGTTTCAGCCTAGAAGGGGACTAACCCATTCCATGGTGCTCTCTTGCTTAACTGTTTCTTTATAAATGGGGTTGAAATGCTCAAGTCCTCCTACATACTCCACAGGCAGAAGCATTCAGCTTTCAATGAGCTGCCTCTGGTGTGGGGAGCCCCCACTACCCTAGAGTTCTGCCCTGCCTCATGTGCAGCAACAGGGTCTGCACTGTCTGCTGCCTTTGGTTCAGGCACCTTCAACCTGAACTTCCCTTCCCTAGATTACCTGCATAGGATGGGTGGAGAGCCATGGGGAAGCAGGTGTTCAAGAGTAAAGAGAAGGTGCATTAACACAATGTATCCCTGCCAATCTAGGCTGCACTTTTTAGGTGGCTAACAAAGCCTCAAGGCTCATGCCTGATGAGCAAAATGATGTGTGTTACAAGTTCCCTTTGTTTCTCTTCAGATGCAATCTGATTTCTTCTTGCCAAAGCCGAGGAAACTGCATAACAGACATCTGCGAAAACCACTGGTAGTACAGGTCAGAGGAAAGACTAATTGAAATGTATCTCTTGCATGTCGGGTAGTTTCATCTAGTAGTTTTCATATGACCTTTTCTCTCCATCCACATGGACAGTTCCTACTATTTCCTGCTATTCAATGGTCTGCTTTTTATTGTGCAAACATTGCCAGAGACTCTCAACTAGTGCTAGCTGTTTCAGTATGTGTTTCAAATGGGACTCGTGTGAATACTTGCAAGGAAATGTTGGGAAACCAGAGAAAGGCATTTCTTTATCATGTCAGATGGGTCAGTGTGAGAGACCTGCATCTTCTCAGAGCTCATTGCTGGTGTTTGATTCTGACATCGTAAAGGCATGCGTCTTTGACCATCCTCTAGTGCAAGAATGAGGAACCTTTTCCTACCCAAGAGCCCCATTCCCCTTTGGGCAGCCATGCACAAACTACATGCCAGTGGTGAGTGAGACCAGAGGCAAAAGTGGGCAGAGTCTAGTGTGTGATGGAAAAAATTAATGTTGGTAGCACCCCTGAAGCATCATAAATGTACCATGTGATGCTTTTCCCTGTGGTCATGTGGGAGCTATCCAGGATACCTGTCCTAGCCCCACCCCAACCTAGGAGATAGAGGGAAACATGGTCTAGGATCCTAAAATGTTGCCTGCATGACCAGCAGAGGATCATTCATGGTAAGTTGCCAGTGCTGCATTTCCTAAGTTGTTCTTTTTAAAGGTGTCTTGCCTTGCCTTTTTCAGAGAACGCTGCTTCCCAGGCCATCTGGAAATTCCTCCCAGCACGTCTGTTCCTTCTCCATCTTATCAAACTCTTCTGCAACAGGTGAGCTTCAACTGTACATACTCCAAACAGGGTGTTTAGTTTACTCTATGAAAGACTAGTGAAATACTCTTCCACTAGTTTCAGCCCCTCCCTCCCTACCAGTGAACCCTTCTATCCATGGAGTATTTTACAGCCCTTTCTGTGTTTTACCACCCCAACAGCCCTGCGAGGTAGGACACTATTTTACTTGCTGCTGCATGTGAATGCAACCTCCTCTCTGAGGAACCTAGAATAGCAAGCACACTTGCAGGGAAGTAAGCCCCATGGAAATCTGTGGATCCTGTTTCTCAGCAAATTCTGCACCATTAACACCTCTGTGAAGTGTGTAAAGATTAGAGGTTCATAAGACTTGAATATTTTGAGGGTGGAAGCTTGTGTTCCTCCTATTTCTTGCCTATAGTTCCACTTAATTTCACAGAGTTCTTCCTCTCATGCAGAAGGACAATATTGTCAGTAAAAACATTGAAATGGAAGCTGGATTTGGTTTGACAGTAGACATGACATGTTGTGGACTCTCCTTTGCTGGAGGTTTTTAAGCAGAAGTTGGATGGCCACTTGTCATGGATGCTTCAGTTGAGATTCCCTGCATTGCAGGGCGTTGGACTTTATGACTCAGGATCTCTTCCAATGCTACAATTCTATGATTATTGTAGGTGCCATTTGCAGTAAATGGTCCTGTCTTCTGTATGTCCCACTGGGGAGAGAATGAGAACTGGCCATAAGGAGGGGCGTAGCTCTTTGGCTGTCTATGACAATGTTTCCCACGTTTAAAAAAATTCATGCTTTTACTTCGTTTTTAGGAAGGGGATCTTTTCGGCCGATCCAGTCTTCACTTACGAAAGCAGCTGTGTCCCGTCCCATTGTTCCCAAGGTCCTTCCAGCTCAAGCCACCAACCATCTGTCCAGTAGGTTTCTCCTTGGAAGGTGGTGGTTCGGGGAGGGCAGGTTTAGCAGGAATGTTATGGTAGCTATAATGACAGAAGCGACTACTCTTAATCATTTTACATCCATGAATTTTGTCTTCTCTCCCCTTCTCTGATTTCCTGTTGCACTCAATAAGTACAAGTTGAGATTTTCAACTAGAACGTAGATGTTTTCATCTAGCAGAAGCAGGAGTACCTTGCCCTGAGAGGCTGAGCCGCAACAATAACCTTCTAGCAGTCAGGTCATTGGGTTGTATCCAGTACTAGTTCTCCTTGGATTAGACCCATTGAAAATAATGGAAATGGCTAACTTGGGTCCATTAATTTCCATGGGTCTACTCTGGGACGCGGGTGGCACTGTGGGTAAATCCTCAGCGCCTAGGGCTTGCCGATCGCATGGGCGGCGGTTTGAATCCCCGCGGCGGGGTGAGCTCCCGTCTTTCGGTCCCAGCTCCTGCCCACCTAGCAGTTCGAAAGCACCCTTAAGTGCAAGTAGATAAATAGGTACCGCTTTATAGCGGGAAGGTAAACGGCATTCCGTGTGCTGCTCTGGTGCAGGCTCACCAGAGCAGCAATGTCACACTGGCCACATGACCCGGAAATGTCTGCAGACGGCGCCAGCTCCTGGCCTCTAGAGTGAGATGAGCGCACAAACCTAGAGTCTGTCAAGACTGGCCCATACGGGCAGGGGTACCTTTACCTTTTTACTCTGAGTAAAACCAAGTTGGATACACACAACTGCTATTCCTCTCACAGAACTACAATTCACAGAGTGGTTTAATAACCAATCCGTCTTTCCAGGGAACTCTTGAGAACTGTAGCTCCTGGAAGGGGAATAGGGGTCTCCTAACAACTCTCAACTCCCTTAACAAATGCCATTCCCAGGATTCTTTGTGGAGAAGTGGAACAGCCATTGGAAGTGGAACAATACTGCTTTAAATGTCTAGTGCAGATGGGGCCATCTGATTTTTTTGTTTGAGGAGGCATTTAGATGGCAGAGGTGTGGATGATGGCTCCA
The DNA here is from genome assembly GCF_964188315.1 of Podarcis muralis. Classification (NCBI taxonomy): domain Eukaryota; kingdom Metazoa; phylum Chordata; class Lepidosauria; order Squamata; family Lacertidae; genus Podarcis; species Podarcis muralis. The sequence goes on from NC_135668.1 coordinate 39,376,254, forward strand.
GATTTTGTAGAGCAACCACCCACAACAATGTACCACCGGATTGCTTTCCTTGCGTGCTACATAGTTATTGAATATAGTACATACATATTCATTCTCACAGGATATGCCTCCCTAGATGATAGTGGATAAGATTGTATCCTTTAAATTTAATAACACTCCTTTCAAGCTGCTGGAATTCATACCAGTACAGACCTCAGAACTAATAAGACCAAAGGCATAATTACCTGCAAGATATATCAAGTTGAAAACCAAAGGGAACACTGAAATCTTTGCTCCTATATGTTGAACTGAAAATTTGAGATAAAAGGCGCTGAATTGGTGATCTATATTAATAATTCAGTGTCAGAAAGAACTACTAAAAATAACTTTGGCACATATCAACTCCTACAGAAAAGCTGTTAAGACCTATTGCCCATGTATAAGACAGCAGTTTGACTTCGTGGATTGCTGAAAGAAGACTTCTCTTAGCTTTCTGTTCTTTGTTCAAAGGTGCTATTGACTTAGCGGCCCAAAGTGCCGGTATTATTCCTGGCAGTCCTTTGCCTGTTCTGGATACTGAAGGCCTGTCGGGCGTATCCCCACTGTCACCGGATGCAGTGACCACGGTGGTTTCAGGGCAAGATTCAACAGCGGCACATCACAACGGAGGCTCCATCGTTGCGGTCAGTTTTCTTTTCTGTTAAGGCCTACAAAGGTTTAATTCTTGTAGAACTGATTCTAGGCTACTGCTGGATAGAACCTTGCAATGTGCATGATAGACTAACATGGCCAAAAGCCCAGCGATGTCACCCAACATGGCTGTGATGGCTTGTCTATTATTTTCTCCCTCCCTTGAACCTGCAGTCAAAGAGTTTGGTGCTTATTTAAAATCAAAGTGTGAAATTCAGCATTTCACTCCCTCCTCTTACTGCTTTATTCTGTAATTTTCTAGACTGTTCAGCATTAACAATAACAAAAAGCATGAGCAGTACACAAAATTTTGTGAAACAAAACATAACATATAAATGGTATAGAAACAATAAAATATAACAGAAGTACAAAAAACTTCAACCTTAGGGGTAAAGAAAGGATGAAATGGCTCAAGATAATAAGTTTCCTCCAAGAATGTGCAGCTAAACTCTCATTACCCTCAGAAAGAGGGCATTTTCAACTGGACAATATTTGTCAAGTAGCTTAGGGTCCTCTGCAGCGTACAGTTACCTTCATTGTGTACATTCCTAGTCAACAACATGTTGCCCCTTTGGGGAACCTGTAGCACTCTGGATAACGTTGGACTACAGCTCCCATTATCCCTTACCATTGACCATACTGACTAGGGCTCATGGCCGTGATGTCACCTGATGGGCTGGATTAAATCCTGTGTTAACTGCACGTGCCTGTTCCCAACAGGAACACAAAGTCAAACTGAGGAGGATTTCACTCCACTTATCCTGCTCAGTTGAGCTTGCAAACCGCTTCCTTTGTTCAGCAGCACCTGACATCAGGTTATAAGTGGCTGGCCTGTGTGCCTGTCAGATTTGGCCCGTGGAGCCAAAAAGGTTCCCCAACCCTCCTGCAAACCATGCATTCCCCTCCTTCCATGCCATTCAGTGTCTTGGATTTTCCCAGCGTGTTCTAAAATTCTGGCAGGAAAATCCTCATGGGGCGAGCGTGTTACAAATGATACGTAAAACTGTTTCAGCAAATCTAAATTCTGAATTTGGATTTCTTTGGCAAGGTGGATTTTGCTGGGGCAGGAACTGAATAAATCTAGTCCCCATGAGAGCAGTGGAACAGGCACATTACAGCCTGCCCTTGTTAAATATGTATTCTCCATCCCCTGAAAGTCTGATTTGGTCATTCTTGGTTGCACTTTCCAGGGCTCAAGCAACGAGTGTCAGGTTCCATTTCTTGGCCTACCACCATGCTCTGAGCAGGAGGCAATCCCGGATGGCTTCCAGGTAAAATACAAGCTTTTCGATTGACAACTACTTGACCTTCAGGGTGACAAACACCTTTTTCTTTTCTGCTGCATATTAATGCTTTATGTGAAACCCAGAGTTGAGCTTCCTGGGGTATGTTTATTAAAGGTCAGAGTCCATCACACTTTCGCTGCGTGAGAATTGTATGTAGGCACCTTGTTAGAAGCTTTCGTCCATTTAGCAGAGTTTCTGGGAAGCAGTGGTCAGCAGTTGAAGTTACACTTTGAGATGAAACACTCACAGATGCTGTACAACTCAGTCAAGTGATATTGCTTGACCGGTCATAAGTTAATCACGGTGGCACTATTTACAATCTTTATAGCAATAGCTGTAATGGCATACTTAAGTTTCAGTCCCATTTTCTCTTTAGCAATGACGTACGCAATGACACAGTCCATCACAATGTTTTCCTGAATATGAATTGTCGTTGTGGAAGCTGTTGCAGTCAAAAAGTGGAGACACGTCAGCCTGGCGTCCACTGACCTGCCTCCTGCTTGGTTCCACACTTCGCAATAAGGAGCTTTGTTTCTGAATGCTGTCCCTTTGCTCTCTTATAGGAGGACAGGGACATGAAACAGCCAGGCAGATGGCTCATTCCAATCTACCATCCTATACTTGGAAATCCTTGCAGGCAGTTATAGAAGGGCAGCACAAAACTTCAATAGCCATAGGGACACTAGTTTTAATCCCAAACATGATTTCCTCTCTGCTTTCAATGTGCTTTAGAAACATAATATTTGTCGACTGATTTAAGTGCTCTCACTGCATGTAGGTATGTACGTACATACATACATATGTACGTGTACACACACACACACACACACACACACACACACACACGTGCATATATACATATACACATGCAAGGTGGTAGTGATGGAGAGTGTAAACAATGATACCCAAAGGCCATCTGTCATGTTATGCAGAGCTCGTGTGTGTGTGTGTGTGTGTGTGTGTGTGTGTGTAGAGCATAGTGACTGCTGCAGCACTAGCAATTGGCAATAACTCTAGCAGTGTGAGATTCCAGGGGTCTTGGCACTTAACCCAGATTTGTGCTTCCTTTGGAATAAGGAACAGTGGAAGCTATGGTGTCTTTATGATGCATGGTTTTATTTACACACATATATAACCTGAGCCTACAGTGGTGGGATTTCCAGCATTCACATCTCAAGAGGGACTTGCTTCCTACAGAAGCACAGCATTGGATTCAAAGGCAGCCAAACAGCCATCTCTTATGTCTCTTTCTCAGCGTTTTCTAGCCAGCCAGCCAAGAGTTCTGGGAGATCTGATTTCCGCCATAACCACCACCATCAAGAGTGTTTTGTTGGCAATGTTCACTTTTTGTTGCCCTGACCCCAGTTTTGTGTGGCTTTCTGATCCATAGGTATCAGTTTTCCCATCTGTAAAATCAGAAGTTACAGTGACAAGATGTCTGTGCCAGATTGGAAAGAGGGGCATAGATGGGCAGTTTACCATGCCAATAGCTCATTGGTTGGCCACACACTTTGCATGCACCATGTTCAGTCCCTGGCATCTGCAGGTAGACGGTGCTAAATAAGGTGGACCAATTCTATCCTTCAATTTTAGGAAGCTTTCTGTGTTCAAAGAAATATAGGCAGAATTGCTAACTCCTAGTTTGATTGATTCCTATGCCTTTAAAAGCAAAGTAGCAGTGCAACCATTTCAGAAAATGTATACAAATAATGACTTAGAAATATTATTATATCTGCTTGCTGCCACAGGGAGCACCTGTCCTTTCTCTGCCAGAACTGCCAAAAACCTCTCTCCAGAATGGTCTCGCCACTCCTCCGCTTCCCTCATCTGATGCTTCTGGTACCCATTTGTCTCCTCCCAATGTCTCTGCTTTATTGGATATCTCTCTTCCTGGACCCCCTGAGGATGTTCTGTCTCAAGGAGAACCTGCTACTCAGATCAGTGACTCTATCATTGAAATAGCAATCAGCTCTGGTCAATATGGTAAGAGATGAAACTAATCTAAATAGCTGATCAGTGGTTAAGCATCCAAAAAAATTTTTACAGCTCTGATTCTGTCAGGATTTTTAGTAGAGGAATGTTCTCTTGAAAGTCGGCTGTGCATTTTTACACATACTTCTGTGTCTCTGGCAGAGCTGTTTTTTAACTCTTTGGATTTAACTCAGCAGATGTTCTTGACAGAATTCCATCTTAATTTTGACAGTAGATCATGGAAGTATTTCCTTTGAACCCTCCCTGAGTCAAGGAGAATAGCACTTGTTTAGGCCTCTTAAAATTGGGCCTCTCACTATTGCCCCATTTAGATTCAAAGCCAGGCAGATCAAGGGACAAGTTTTTGTAAGTTCTGCAGTAGGGAGTTGTGTTGACTATTGTTGCTGCTCTGCTATGGTTGGGAGGGGGTAATTTGGACGTCTTGTCTCCTGTGTGGCCCACATCAAGCATTTGTTTGGATTAAGTCAGGAAGGAAGTCATATCTGTGTGCAGTGCCCACGCTTCCTTAAGGACGCAGTCTCCAACTGTTTGTCATACAGAATTGGTCACTTTCTTTTAATAGGCGAGAATGTTCCTCTGTCCCCAGCAAAGCTGAATGGCAGTGACGGCTCGAAAAGTCTTCCATCCCCTTCCTGCAGCCCCCAGCAGAACTGGATTGCCTCTCCTAGTCATGATCCACAGTGGTACCCCAACGATTCCACAGACTCTTCCCTCAGCAGCTTATTTTGTGAGTAGTACTGCACAGGGGATTACATTGGTTGTAATCTGGACTTTTTTACTGGACTTGCAATTCTGCCCCCCCCCCCTTCTTTCTCTTGAGGGTAGGGGTTGTTAGCTTTGTTCATTGCCAAAGCTCATGCTCTAGACGACCCAGCTTAAATAAATGTAGTGAAAAACGTCAACATACATTTTCATGAACATGGGTGAAAGTCACACGGGGATTGTGCCAGTCCATGTGGTAGGCTAGGGGAATGGCAGGAGCAATGGTACCAGTGACACAATCCAAGCCCAGCATTGCTATGAGACTGTTGCAAACGACTGTAACTTTGTACACCTTTCCTCCATTGCCTCTACTACTACTGTTTCCCTCATTGTATTTATAAAATTATTTATTGAAACAGAGTATTGTGGAGTTGGAAGGGACCTCGGGGGTCATCTAGTCCAACCCCCTGCAATGCAGGAATCGTTCACCCAACATAGGGCTTCATCCCATGGCCCTGAAATTAAGAGTCTCATGCTTTACCAACTGAGCTAACCCTGTCCTACTATTCACAAAAGAATTTTACAACAATTGTACATAAAACCATATGAAAGTTTAAAATTAGAGGTCAGTTAACTATTACAAAATGATATTTTCTTAACTGTCAGCACAGAAAAGTTTTGAACAGGCGCTTAAAGGTTGAAACAGAAGGCACCTGCTGAATATTAGCAGAGCATTCTGAAGTACTAGGGTAACGACACTAGAAACTCAATTTCTTGTTGCTGTCAATGAGCCTCACTAACTTGGGGAACAACTAATGGTGCTCTTGCAGGTGATCTCAGTGATTGAGTTGGGATAGAAGGATTTAAACCAGTGGTGGCCAAACTTGGCCATCCAGCTGTTTTGGGATTACAACTCCCATCATCCCTAATTAACAGGACCAGTGGTCAGGGATGATGGAAATTGTAGTCCCAAAACACCTGGAGGGCCAAGTTTGGCCATCACTGATAAGGTAATCTGGACCTAAGTAGTTCAGGGCTTTATAAATTAATTTAAGGACCTTGCACCTGTCTCAGTAGTAGAAGAGCAGCCAAGTACATATGTTTTAACAATTGTGTCACATGTTCTTGGCTAGATGCCCCCATCAGGAATCTGGCTGCCACATTCTGCACCAGCAGAAGCTTCCAAATCATGACCAAGGGCAGCCCCATATAGAGCTTATTGAAGTAATCCAGCTTCAAGGTTACCAACACAAGGACTATCCATGTCAAGCTATCCATGTCCAGGAATAGCCGTTGTTGGCAAAACAGACAAAGCTGGCAAAAGGCATTCCAAGCCACAAAGGACACTTGGCCCTCTAGTGATGGAGATGTACCCAGGAATGCCCTCAAACTATGCACCTCCTCCTTCAAATGGAGTGCAATCCCATCCAAAATGGGTGGTTTGCCTCTCCCACGCAAAGAGCACTCATCTTCTCAGGATTCAAATACAGCTTATTGGCTCTTATCCATGAATTTTTATTTCATTATTGATTATTACTGTTTAATTGCATATTTAGCAGTGCCTGTACCTACCATCCAAATGCAGTCTTTAAATGAACGAAGAGAGTCACAACCAGCCCATAAATATTACTCCCTCAGAATCCTGAAAATGCCAGTTCTGAAAGCTGAGCACATTGGCACTTATTTGTCTTGCCAGAAACTTGAAGGTTTGCTTGGTTGGTTTTTCCTAATCAAAAATTGTGTTATTTACAGTATCAAGTAATGTATTATATGAGGTACATAATATTATACCAATGATGTGCATATTGATATTCTAGTATATGTCCAAAAGATTCTGCATCCCTTGCTGTTAAGGAAGTAATATTTTTTTAGGGTTTTGCCCAGTTAAATCGGGTACACACATCTTGATTATATGTTGGAAAGTGGGTAAATAGCTTGTAGGAAGCTCTTTGTACCTCCCCCATCCCTCAAACCTAGCAATTAAAATACTGACTGGCTGACTTTATCATTTTGTTTTTACAGCAAGCTTCCTTTCCCCAGAAAAGGGACGGAAAATGCTGCCAACCTCTACTAGTAGTAACACAAGCAGCACCTCCTTATTGGGACCGAGTCTGCTGGATGGAAACTCGCGGGACTCTTTTGTGTCCCGGTCCCTGGCAGATGTAGCTGAGGTATGTCCATACTTAATTGGTGCGATGCTGTGCCAGCCTTCAGCTAAAAGGGGGGATAGTAGTCTTGTGACACTTAGCGTAGAAGTATTTTTTCCAGACTTCCCCCTTTCCAGGTGATCAGTCAAAGCATGTGCTATAATTGCATTTTAACCTTTGAAGGGTAAAATCCACAAATCCTGATGCAAAGCCAGCATCTCCTATGTACATAATGGAAGAGATGGTATTTCCCAGCAGCAAAATACTGTTTTTGAGTGCAATAGTGGAACAATGCAGTAACTGCTGCAACAGAAGTTCCATCTGCTTCAGGGAAAACCTCCGGATCTTGCACAATAAATTAGCAATCCAGCTAATTTGTTCTGTTGGAAATGGCTAAGGAGAGGAATTTCCCCATCACCACCACCATTTAATAATAGGACCAAGGCTGGTGACACAGGATTGCTAAACTGCAGTTGCTTCCCTTTTTAGTTGCTGGAGAGTGCACTGAACGGATGAATGGATGTGCGGGTTTGGCATGTGACTCAGCCTTTCCTATTTAGTATTTAACACAAAACTGAGAATTCCAGTAATCTCTGTATTCTTTTTTTTATCTCCTCTAGTGGAGGAAGGCATCCTCCCACTTGCTTTAATTTGCAAGGTTTATTAGATTTGGAATCCTCATAACTGTTTGGCATAGAAATAATGGCCTTTTTCTCTTCTGGCCATACCTGTTCTGCAGCGGCAGGACTTAGGACGAGCTCTGCTGTCATTTCCCAATTAATGTTCATTTATTTCACATATTTGTAAGCCACCGTTCAAGACTATAGGCTTCCTGAGGCAAATTACATCAATAACTTTAGAATGCTCCCCAATGCACAGCATCACCACCAACCCACATACAAACACAGCTCCCTCAGGGAGAAGAGTTCTAGTCCTCCACTTTGTGGGTTCTTTTGTGCATTCGGGGAGCTTTTGACTTAGCAGGATTTCCAAAGCTGTGAGCTGCTCACCTGAACTCTACCCTAGTACTATAATTTATTTATCTGTTTGATTTCTTGCCTGCCACTCACCTTGTTACAATGATTTTAAAATACAGTATTTAAAACAGTTAAAACAGATTACAGTCAAGGCAGTGGGGTGGGTCCTAAAATGAAAATCTCGGGTGTCAAAGGCCAGGTTATAGAGGTGCATCTTCAACATGGTATGAAAACTACGTAATGCATATGTCAAACACAGCAGGGAGGGAGTTCCACAGCTTAGGGATGGCCTTTTTTCCTGAACATGTGGGTCGCCCCCTGCTGGAACATAATAAAATGCACAAATCTGCAGATTCTTCTCGTGTCCCACTGTACGTCTTGCTCTCCAGAGTCTCTAAACTCGAGCATTATAGGCAGAGTAATTTGCAGAGTGTAGTCATAGCACAGATTTTGGATGTGCTCAGTGCAACACCTGGGATTTACTTTTCCCTGCTGAGTACACCCAACCTGGCCTATGTTCAGTCTAGCTTCTCCAGGCTTTCTGATATGGCCAAGCAAAAGTGGCAAGACCTAAACTGTAAATAACCTACCCTCTCTTTTCTCCCCCATCCCTTCTTTGCTTCTAGATAGTAGATTCTCAGCTGGCTTGCATGATGAATGAGAACAGTATAGATTACATATCTCGTTTCAACGACCTTGCCCAGGAGCTGTCAATACCTGAGCCAAACCGCCGAGAGATCCACTTTGATGGAGGAAGTGATGGCCCTCCCATTGGTGACCTCTCTCAGTGAGCACATTCACCCAGCTGGCTGGTGGAAACCATTGAACTAGCTATGTAACCTGGAGAGAAGTGATGTCATAGCTATGCAGTGGATACTTTTGTTGTCCTGACTAGAGCATGCCTCATAAGAAGATCAGTGTTGTCTTCAACAGTCTACAGTTCCTGGAATGTGCAATATGCTAGGAACAATACAACTGGGAGCAGTATTATAGGAAATGACATGTGTAAGCTGATTACAGTACTAGTGGAGTTTACAAGACAGCCCTGGATTTATGCTCTGGGCAAGAAATCCCACAAGCTATGTTTTTATACAGTAAACCAAACCCTTGTTGTCATATCCGCATTTAAGCTGGAGGGTGGGGGTTATAAGATGGTATGCTATTTTTTTAATCTTTTTTTTAAAAAAAATAAATGAATAAATATACTCCTCTCTTGGTCTATCACAATTGGCATTGTTGACCAGTCAGTCAGATTGATAATTCCTTGCACTTTCCTGTCAGGCAGCAGTTAATACCACTTTGCTTTTACCAGAATTCTTTTTGATTCACTCACATTCATCAACATTCCAGCATGGCATGAAAAGCGCTGTGTCTGTTCCTACTTTAAAAATAAAAACTGGAGTAGGATCTGAGAGCCCCTTAAGAATGCTCCCTTCCTTATTCTTGTAGATGGGTGTGGTGTGCCTGTGCACGTGTGTGCACACGAATATACGCACACCACCTTAACCAGCATCCCTTTGACTGATTCTGCTTGCTTGCTTTTAGTTTTTATTTCTTTCAGCAAACACTTCCTGATGCAAAGGTGGTCTTACTCCCCAAGGGCTCTTATATTCCATTTTTTCTCTTGAGGACTAGAAACTTTTTCAGGAGGCTCTCTAACCTCACTCCCAATTCATTCTCTTTCCCCTTGTTAACTTCTCTGCATATTTTCCTCCTTCCCTTTTAAATAATTGCTTGCTTTATCTAATGAATTCTACAAGAAGAAAGCATTTTACAGTACTCTTTCTTGTGACAGTAGAAAGGTAATGCTTTTACTTTGTCCAGCAAATGAGGTGAGAAAGCTGCTATTCCACTTTTGTAAAGTTAATTCCCACATGGCAGTTCAGGTTGTTCAGCTCCTTCATGAAAGCCTATATAAATTGCATTCTTTAGGATATGCTATTCACTTGTGGGTAATGGGAAACCTTTAATCAATACTAGTGTGAAATTAAGCAGATTTTAAAAAAATACTAGCTGGAACTCTGCTTTGCAAAGATGCTCTGTTCTCTGGTGATAACCCCTCACCCTTTACTGTCTTTATCAAGCATTAGATGGGAAGGTGACTTTGGAAGCCTGCCCACAGTGGTGAGGTGGTCTCACCAGAATGACTTTCCCTGGCAAAGGGACCTAAAAGTCACTGCCAATCTCCAATGGTTCCTGCATTTCTGGGACCGGAATCGGGACCCCTTTTCTGAAACTGTTCCTGAATCATTCTATCTTCAAGGGCAGTCAAGCAGCCTGCTGGTATATCTCCAAGCCCTGCCTATTTGTAGAACTGGAGAGGCTGTCCTAGGTTTAAAGACTTAATTTGTGTTATATTTGTGTTCATCTCTTGAATGGCTGAGCTCATCACCTGAACAGGAAACTGCCCACAACTTCAGTTTTCGTTGGAGAATATCAGAATCATGTATACTTTCGTGGGATTATCATAGCATTGTCCTTCCCTGACATCACTGTCGTTTTTTTGGAAATCATCCCTCTTTCTAGGATTCTGCCATGGTTACTTAGGAGCACACATTTGTAATACTTCAGGGCAAAAGCATTCTTGCCATCCCCTGTTACTAATTATCAGACTAGTGGTCCAGCAGTTTTGAAAGCCCCATACAGAGCTCTTTGTGTGCTGGGGCTTGCTTATTCTCTTCTAAAAGCAGACAGAATGTTTTGTAAAATGCAATGATGCATTCATGTGAGTGTGTGAAGGCTTTTCATTATAGAAGAAAATTTGGACTCTTTGTGTATGGTGATTTCTGATTATGCATTTAGCAACATGGCCTAGATACCGCTGTGCCAAAACATGTTTATTCTACCTGTCTGCATTTTTTTTGCAGGAGCATTTCAGGCAGAGCCCATTTTCTGATCCGTCCTTGAAATGTTATCAGTTCTATCGTCCATAAAAGGCCTTTATTCATATGAGACATTGCCTGTGGACATTTACGTTAATTCGTTATAGGTCTGCAGATGTGGGTGGGTTGGTTTTTTAATGAAATCATTCTTAACATTCTGTTTCTGATGTAGGGAGCCATTGGCCCTCCAGGTGTTGCTGAACTGCAATTCCCATCACCCCTATCCATTGGCCATACTTGTTGGGACTGATGGGGGTATAGTTCAGAAACAGCTGTTCTTTTTGATTATAGTCTCTTATGCCCCACCATTTCCATTCCTCCTATTACTAAAAGGATGGATTTGTAGCAAGCTTATGAATCCCTCCATGTGCCCAGATTATTTACCAGCCTTACAGCTTAATGGGATCTGCAAATTTGTCCCTTGTGTGCTGACAGATTTACCTTCTGCCGCCAGCTTCCTCCGGTTGAGAAAAGATAGAATGTTGTGTCATAGCTATTTTTATCAATGACGAGGCCTGCAGATTTTAATATCCTTTGTTGCCTGAAACAGAACCAGAGCATCAGAAAAGTAGACAGAACAAGGAGCCAATTGTCCAATTCTAAACAGTTATGTAGTAAAATTTCTATATCAACTCCTCTTTCTCCCAAAGTATTTTTCCCATGCAAATTCAGTTTCCAAATTCTTGCTAATCACCTTTCCAGTTTCTAAAGATAGAAGTCCATAGAGATTATAAACACTGGCCATTTGGCCTTTTATCTTGCATATAAAATTACATGAATTGTGCACTTGAAATAAAAAACCAATAATAATGTTTAACTTCCAGTCAGTAACTGCTGCTACTCTCAATGAAGCATTAGTAATGTGTCCATTTTGGAGCTTTCTGGTGTTGAGTTACCAAAGCATCCATACATTTGAGACACAACATTGATTCTAGGGCTGCCACTGACTTTTTGAATGCAGGAGTTGGTTTTGAATTGTACTGTTTCAGCCCCTTTGAACTAATAATGAACTTTTACTTAGTTTGTCTCAGAATGCATTTCAGCAAGTTTCAAACAATCTGCAAACCCAACTACTTTGAAGGTGAATTGTCCTCTTGCCTTACCTTCACATTTGCCTGAGGCATTGAGAGAAGGTTGTTCTGTGGATATAGCTGGTTTCCATTCATGAGTGAGATTCCTAAAAAACTATATGCTTCAGTTTTTTTCTGCTATCACATGGTTTGTTAACAGGTGTATGATAAATTGGTCTACTTCCTAGTATATATGCAGTGAAGAAAAATATGTCTTGTAGACCAGGGATAGGGAATCTCTGGCCTTCCAGATGTTGCTGGACGCCATCTGACATCATCCCTGACCATTCATTGGCCATGCTACCTGGGCTGGTGTGAGTTGGAATCTGATAACATCTGGAGGGCCACAGCTTCCCCATCACTATTGTAGATCCACAGAATAGGGCATTGGGAATCAGATATTAATATTCCTAGCCTGAATTTTTTTTTAAGAAGAATACAACCTAATTTATTGGCCAGATTCTGAGTGCCTATATTGCTTCTGCATTGCATTTTGATAGGCCAGTTAACTCCTCTGAATATTTTTCTGTAATCACTAGCATAGAACTTAACAGTAACTTCATTCCACAAAGCCCATTGAAATTAACAAAAATTTTGGAGGAGCAAATTCCCTATGAATTGTGTCCAAACAACACAGTGGTTGTTTTTTTAAAGCAAAGTTGTTTGAAGTTGGCATTACACAACCTTTTTCATTATCTCCTATCTTTAATGCTTTCCAGCCAGCAACTTAGGTCAAATCATATCAGCCAAGATGTCTTGTCCACTGACTTTTTGACTTGACAGTTGGATTTTAGTATTTCATTTTGGGTTTACTTTTTTAATCACATGCACGCATATGCACACACACAAAGAAGTTGGATACATTTGTAAGGAAAATACTGCACTTTTGAGTTACCGAGCCCTTTTAAAAACTCAATTCTCCAGACCCCCCAGTGATCTGTAAATGCTAAACAAATGAAAACGTTTGCAAGCACTACAGCAGTAAGTTATCATTAGTTGCCAAAATGTGATAACTGGCTTTAGAGCTTGTGGGTTTGACAGCAGACTTTGTTGCTGTATATTTTAATAATAGTTAAGCCATATCATCTAAAGGTTTTCTGTCTTGTTTTGAGATGTGAATTTGTTTTATAGATAATAAATATACATATATAGTGTATGTATAAAGCAAGAATGCCTGTCCTTAACTGATTATTTTTTTGTACCATATTGTAAATTATATTATTTATTCTTTACCAATTTTTGGAAAAGGAAAAGGTGTTTGGGTTATTTAATATAATATACAAAAGCTGTTAACTTCTTCTGTTTTCAATTTTCAATTCAACTTGTAAAGTTGTTTTTATGATTGTGCATAAATACATACTAATCCTTGGTCTAAGTCATGTGTTTGCTGTCATTTTTACCCTAAGCACTGATAGATTTTCTTCTAACTGGGAATATGACTTGAACTGCTACCTCAGTGGAACAGGGGGGAAATAAGTCCTCTAAATGTTATGTACTTAGATCTGTGTAATGGAGAACACCCATCCTTAGATTTTACAGGCCCTTCAAGTTACCCTACCTATTTTTATGTTTGGGGCTGAGCTCCAATACTTACATAGCCAAAATGGCACCACCCATGCACGGTGTATTTGGAGGGTTCCCAAGGTTTGCAGAAGAACAATAATTCTTTTGGAGGAGAAAAATTCTTTGGGGTTCCCCAAAAACAGCCTGATGAGGACCAAGAATGCACAGTGCCCACAGAATGCTGATTGAAGAGAAACCAATAAATCAGGGGAAATAGAGCATCCTGTACAAGGGGCCATGGCTCGCTGAAGGGAATCCTGAACAGGAGTTTCACTGAACACCATTTTGTTACAATTCAGTTTTAAATTTTATGGCACTCAAGGCTGGATTATTGACAACAGCAAGAAATATCTGCAGCTTGAGGAAAATAGGGTGATGGGGGAGCATATTGTATAGTATACGGTAATCTGTGTTGCACATCCAAACTGTTAGCAGTGCACTATCATCTGCACTTGCAATCAAAATTATTCAACCCCCATTACAAATCAGGTTTATTATCAAAATGTACAGTCTTTCAGCTGTTTGCAATGAGCAAATCATACAAAAGCAATTTAAATAGCTCAACATAATGATGGATGCTTCAAGTGGTTTCCCCAAATTCAGCTGAAATTGCAACACAGACTTCTCCAGTCTCACTATTATTCAACCCCCTGAACAGAATCCCACCCAAAAGCACAAATACAACAGGTGTTGTCTCAAGGGCTTCATTGTTTGTATCCGTAGTGTTGAGCTTTTTACTTGCTTTTGTTTGATTTGCTCATTGCAAACAGCTGAAAGTGTGTAGATTTTGATAATAAAACCGATTTGCAATGGGGGTCGAATAATTTCGATTGCAACTACCTTCCCTCAAAACCCCACGGTTGCATCTAAAGGCTCTACAAAGGACTGACAAAGGGCATAAATACTATGGCTAACTGGTCATCTGGATAGTTTGATTTGCAGTATATAACTACGTTAGGTCCATTATTTTCAGTAGGTCTGCTCTGAATTAAACTTAGTTGAATACCACTCTGTATATGGGGTGGTTTCTTGCAAGCCGCTTGAGTTTCATACAAAGAAAAGCAATGTATATGTTTTAAAATACACAAATAAAGGAATCCTAATAAGTGAATCTCTTAACAGTAACTTAGCCTGTAGCCTTTTCATTTACACTCCTGCCCCAAGGTAGCAAATGCTGAGAAGCTGACCAGGGCTCTTTAAACCTTAAAGGCCATTGCCATTTGCTGCCTTCTTCCAGACCAATGAGTGCCGGAGATATATGGAATGGCAGTCTTCTTTGGTGATCACTCGTAGCCAAGTAAGATTGTCTTCCATAAACACGGTTTTAACAATGAGTCCGTAAGTGACTGGAGGCCAATTCTGGACCCACACGTCCTTCCACAGTGGGGACATTTGTTTCCAGACGGGAGTTGATCTCGGTGTGGATTTGCCAAGTGTGCCTTCCTTTTAGCACATTTCTCCCTTGCGTCCTGAGTTCAAGTGTCTTCAAACCCCATGACACCTTTGGTAAAGGCTGTTCTCCAATTGGAGCGCTCACAGGCAAGTGTATCCCAATTGTTGGTGTTTATACTACATTTTTTTAGATTTGCCTCGAGAGAGTCTTTACGCCTCTTTTGTTGACCACCAGCATTACACTTTCAATTTTTAAGTTCGGAATAGAATAGTTGCTTTGGAAGAAGATAATCCGCACAACATGACCAGTCCAACGAAGTTGATGTTGAAGAATCATTGCTTCAACACTGGTGATCTTTGCTTCTGGTATTAGTTCTTCCCAAGTGATGTGTAACAATTTTCAGAGACACCGTTGATGGAATCTTTTGAGGAGTTAGAGATGGTGTTTATAAGTGGTCCATGTTTCACAAGCATATAGTAAGGTGGTAGTACAATAGCTTTGTAAACAAGCATTTTGGTTTCCCTGCGAATGTCCCGGTCCTCAAACACTTCAATTCACTCCGCCCGCGCTTGAGGCATCTCACCCCTTCTTCCCGCCCCCAACCTTGTATTGCGCTCATTGGGCACAGATCACCGAGTCGTCGGTTGGTTGGCTGGCCGTGAGCGGCGGCTCCAACGGCCAATCGGCTTTTAAAGACCGCCCGGGAGCCCTGCCTGAGGAAATCACAAGCGCGGGGCTCCAGCTCCGCTCGCAGTTGAGGAGCGCGTTGCTTAGCATCCGCTAGGCCGTTGGTCGCCGCCGTTCCCGCCACCATGTTTCAGGGACCCGAGACCGACTCGGCGAAACCCAGCTCCAGGTAAATGTGCTCGTTCCTCTGAGGAAGAGCGGCCTTCGCTTGGGGGAGGGGAGGGGCGGGGAGGAGACGCCAGACGCCGGACGCCGGGGTCCCTCGCTCCGTTTCCCGCCCTTGTGGCTGAGGGGAGGCTTCTCAGGGGCGGAAGCTGGTGACTTGGCGGAGCCACCTCGCTGCAAACGAGGCGGGGGGCAGAGAACGCCGTTTTTTAAAGGCATGTTGTGGGTTGTAAAAGCAGACCGAGGGGGACGCTTTCGATTCGAATTAAAGCCGTGCATTTCCAGTTCGGCCTCGCTGCGCTTTGAGAGTGGGGGTGGGGGTGTGGCAATATGCCGGTTCAGGTAGGAGGCCTTCTGGTGCCGTCGGAAACCGGATTTCTTACCTAGCGCTGAGGCTGCATTATTTTGCAGGCATACATGGGAGTAACCCTGATGAAACTGCCTGGCTTGCTTCTGAGTAAAATACATCTGTAAGGGGTGTGGCGGAGGTTTGGGGGTTTTTTTCGTTTTGTTTTAAAGAGAACAAAAGCTTTTATGGTGCCCGCCCTTTTCACTAGCCTGCTCAAGCAAAATAAAGGAAGGTTATACTTATATTTTTGGGTGGTGTTTTATTTTTAAAAAATGTCTTGCCTGTCTCTTTCCCCCCAGCAGAAAAACTTAAGGTGACTGACGAAAGTTTTAAATACGGAATCTGAATACACCAAATCAAGGCAACAATGCTGATCCACATTGTTTGGCAGTCATAAGGATTCTAGTGATAATGTATGGTGCTGTTTCTGAACTCCCCTCTGAAATGGTATACTGTATACGTAGATGGAAACTTAATGCGTTCGCACCCAAAATGCTGTATTAAACATCCCAAGGCCTGTCTGAGAAAGAAAGTATAGCACTGATGCCTAGAATTAGCTTTGTTGTGGTTGCAACTGGAGTATTCGTGATAAGGTGTCCTGCCTTTCTTCTGCTTCCTCTGGCCATGCCCGTGTGTGGGTGGAATGAGTTGGTTTTGATTTTGCCTATTCTTGGAGTCGATAAATGGATTTGTCCTTGTCTGGAGCATGTATTGCATATAAATGAAATTGATTCAGGTTACCGGGAGAGAAGAAACCAACTGCACTGAGTTAGACCTCTTACTACTTCCACTGGATCTCCTTTTTACCTGTGTCTAGTATAGTAATCGGGACGCGGGTGGCGCTGTGGGTTAAACCACAGAGCCGAGGATTTGCCGATCAGAAGGTCAGCAGTTCGAATCCCCGCGACGGGGTGAGCTCCCGTTGCTTGGTCCCTGCTCCTGCCAACCTAGCAGTTCGAAAGCACGTCAGAGTGCAAGTAGATAAATAGGTACCGCTCCGGCGGGAAGGTAAACGGCATTTCCGTGTGCTGCTCTGGTTCTCCAGAAGTGGCTTAGTCATGCTGGCCACATGACCCGGAAGCTGTACACCGGCTCCCTCGGCCAATAAAGCGAGATGAGCGCCGCAACCCCAGAGTCGGTCACGACTGGACCTAATGGTCAGGGGTCCCTTTACCTTTACCTAGTATAGTAATCACTTGGATTGCTTTGAATGCTGAACTTCCTTTGTGAATTAACCACCCCATGTGTGTGTGTGAGAGAGAGTGTGTTATGCTCATTTGACAATTCATTTATATGTCACATTTATTGTGCAAGAATCACACAGCTTTTATTGGTAGGTCCCTATAATTTCTGTCTGTCCTCACCTAAGAGACTTGGGAGTTGCTGAAACCTGGCTGCTGATAGGCTTCTATTCAGTTCATGCAAAATGTTTTCCTAAGAGAAGCCTGTTTGCCACATAACTCAGTATATGATGCAATATGGCCTAGATGATGCCAGATGTACTGACTGCCCTACCCAGGTCTTCCAAATAAATACTAACTCTCTACTAGACCACACTGGGTCTTCTCTGAACTTTGTTTGCTGTGTCTGTCCATGTGCATTGCTTTGTATGCAGAACACTTTGGTGCCTATAAGTTGGAAGTGTCTTGGGACTCGAACACTGGTTTCTATAATGGCAGTGGAACTATTGTAGCAGAGATTGTTTTACATGCTAAGGTAACCTTCCCCAGGAATCTAGTCAAGAGTTGTAGTCTAAAACATCTGGTGGGTGCCAGTTAAGGGAAGGCTGCTGTAGGGTGTGCATTCAATTAGTGGCTCCAGTGTCCAACCCCAAGTACCACCAACTCTATTCATATCAGTAGCTATGCTAGAAGGTACAGAGTTGTATGTATGGAAGAAGTAATGCCTTTAGGTATATGATTTGCTGGCATTTAGTGTGTGTGTGTGTGTGTGTGTGTGTGTGTGAGAGAGAGAGAGAGAGAGAGAGAGAGGGGCTAGTTTCCTACTTCACAATTACTTAATCTCAAAGTGGTCCTGATAGATTGCTGACCTAAACTTCAATGCAGCTGCTTAATCTCCAAAATAAACATTGAATATTTTAATTGTACATGGACTGGCGATTAGAATTGTAAGTACCTATATATTTCTACTATTGCCATGATACGTAACTTCATGGATGTGGATCAGTCTGTTGAGATTTGAATAACAGACTCATTAGCACTCCTCCTCCTCCTTTTGGAGCCCTTTGGGGTTTAATAATTCATGCCACCCAGTGTTTCAGAATAGATTTTTGCTGTAGGAGGTGGCTGCTGTGCTTAAAGGGCACCAGACCGCACTGTCTGGTATGATTTTTTTTCAGGAAGGCTCAGTTGTGACACCAGGCTCTGTTTTCCAGAAGCCAAAACTCACTTTGAAGTCAACATCTTGCTGCGTTCCTCTACCTTTATAGAGTTTTGCTTCTTACCAGAGACATAAAATATTAATTCTAAAACTGCCTATTAATCTCTGCTTCAACCAACCCAACCTAGAGTTCTTGACTTTTCCCATGAAGCAATAACCTTGGAGAAAGCCTGGATCCTGTCTCTCCTCTCCTCCTCCATCCCCATAACTTAGATTAGCATATGTAGACAGACTTTGATAACAAAGGATTACTTAAATCAAATCTTGCCACCTGAACACACACTAGTTAGAAAGTAGTGCAGTGTTTCCCAACCGGTGTTCCGCGGCACACTAGTGTGCCGCGAGACGTTGCCTGGTGTGCCGTGGGAGGGAGGCGGGCGAGTCGGGCGGCGAGAGGCGGGGCGGCGGCGGCGAGGAGAGGCCGCCCAGCGCGGGGCTCTCGCCGTCTGCCTGCCTGGCTGCCTGCGTGGCGCTGACGTCACGGGGCTGTAACGTGCCCCACATAGGCACACGTGGCGGCGAGCGAGCTCCCTCCCACATCCCATCGCCGCTCGCTTTGGCCGGCCTACTGGGCTGTCGCAGGCGGAAGGCCTGCGCATGCGCGAGGTTTTCGCGCCTTCGGGATTCCCTTCACGCCTTCCTCCTCCCGGGTCCTTGAGAGCGCGGGAAGCGGCAGCACGAGACCGGCCTTGAGCCTGGTAGGTATTGCGCTTGCCAAGGCAGTCATTTGGGAAATGAAAACTTGCAAAGCAAGCAACCAGTTCAATCTGAAGTACGTGTATGCTTAATATCCTGTATCTGAAACCTGTTCTGCCCCCTCCCCCACACTTGGTGCCATTTTCATCTACACATGCAGCAGAGTAAGTTGACCCAGAATAGTACCAATTCAGATGGCAGATGGGAGAATGACAGTGCTGAATGCTTTCCCATGTAGAACAGTCCCTGCAAATAAAAACCCAGCATATTTGGAAGAGGGCCTAACCATTACCTTCTAAGCTGTTACTATTATTATTTTTTTTTTTACATAAGTAAAAGTTTATATATAGTCAATATAGGCACAGAGTTAATTTTTTAAACATTTTCTAATGGTGGTGTGCCTCGAGATTTTTTTCATGAAACAAGTGTGCCTTTGCCCAAAAAAGGTTGGGAAACACTGAAGTAGTGTATCATTTGAGTGACATCATTATTTTGGATATCAGTGATTATTTTTTTAAAAAATTGTCTATATGTTCTTTTGCACAAGGTGACTCATCATAATGTAACAATATATGCATACTGTATTGGTGTCAGGAAGAATTTTGAAATTTAGTGGATTTTTTACATTATCAATGCTCAAGGAACTTACTCTTGGTGTTTGCAATACTATGAGGACATCATGCTTATTGAAAGCACAAGGGATTGGGATTGAATTTTCTGACTCAGAGGTCAGCTCTGGAATACATGAGGTAAGAGATTCAAGAAGAGCCTGCTGGATCAGGGCAGCGGCCGACCAGATGCCTGTGGGAAACTCACAAGCAGAATTTAAGCACACAAGAACTCTCCTCTCCTGTGAGTTTCCTGCAATGGATATTCAAAAGCGTTGCTGCCTCCAAGTGTAGAGGCAGAGCATAGCCATCATGGCAACTAGCCCTTGATAGCCCTCACCTACATGAATTTCTCCAATCCTTCAAAGCTACCTAGGTTGATGGCCATCACTGGCTCCTATGGGAGCAATGGCTGTAGTTTAACTGTTGTGAATCTTCCAACATTAAGCTTCATTAGATGTCCATGAGAAAATATTGTCTCTAGTCACTTTCTCCATGCCATGCATAATTTTATAAACTTTTATTGTATTACCTCTTACCGTATTTTTCCATGTATAAGACTATATTTTTTCCTAAATTTTTAAAAAATTTTAAAATTTTTAAAATAAAAAGTTTAAAATAATGGGTCGTCTTATACATGGATAATGCATTTTCTTAATTTTGAGTCCCCCAAAATAGGGGGCATCTTATAAATGGAAAAATATGGCACTTGCCTTTTTTCTGAACTAAAAATTCCTTGGATCATTTTGGTTGCTGTTTTCTGAACCTTTTAGAGGTGAGGTGACCAGAACTGTGCACAGTATTCCAAATGCAATCACACCATAGATTTGTGTAAGGGCATTATGATTTTGGTAGCTTATTTAAAATTCCTTTCCTAATACTCTCTAGCATAAAATTCACCTTTTTCACTGCTGCTGTTCACTGGGGTGACATTTTCATTGAACTATCTATTACAACCCCAATATGTCATTTTGGGCCCATTACTGCCAGTTCAGACCATATGCATGTATATGTGTAAATAAGATCCCCCCCAAAACATGCACCACTTTAATCTAGCTTACCCGGAATTGCATTTGCCATTTTACTGCCCATTCAATCAGTTTGGAAAAGTTATTTTGGAGCTCTTCATAATCTGTCTTTCTTCCATTGGCCCTGAATGATTTAGTATACACTTGGCCACTTCACTTCTCACTCTCAACTCTAGGTTGTTTACGAACATGTTAAAAAGCACAGGTTGCAATACCAATCCTTGGGGGACTCCACTTTCTGCATCTTTGCTTTGTCCAATTTTAAAAATTTGTGGTCCACAAGAGGATCCCTCCCCTTATTCCTTGATGGCTAAGCTTCCTGAGGAGACCTTAGTGAGGTACTGGTTCAGGCACTGGGATCTGCCCTATTCTGTTGTGAAGACACAGGCAAATAATTCATTCAACTTCTCCATATCCTCCTTTCACATTCCTTTTACTACCTTGTCATCCAAGGTTCGAACTGTCTTCCTAGATGGTTTCCTGATATGAATTTATTTAAAGAACTCCTTGTTGGTCTTAATATTTTTAGCAGTACATTCCTCAGAATTTTTTTTAAGCATTCCTTGCTTGCACTTTTTTGCTCAAGTTTTTGTTCCTTTTTGTTCTCTTCAGAATTGTGTATGCAGTAGCATTTCCAGCTAAAGAGGAACAGTCTGCCACTACCTTCATAGGATATGGCAAAGAAAAATAATGGGTTCTATATGCAATACAATAATCATATCAATGAAACTTTAGATGTAAAAAAAATCACTAAAATTGGCAGTCATTAAAGAGCAGCAGAGTTCTGTATTAAAAGTCTGTTTAAAATGAAAATATTTCAGCCTGGGAGACAGTATGAGACCTTGTCTCCCCATAGACTATTGGATGGAACAGCAGTCTCCCAGCATCACCTTCTGGGACTGATCTTCCAAGAATGTAAGGAGTCACTGTAAAACAATATGCCAGTCTTCCCAGCTTCCTCAGCAAGATACTGTTTCATCACTAAGGTGACTAAGGCACTTTCCGTTCCAAGGAGAAACCTTGTACAGAGTGATATTTCCTAATGGTTACCTGGATCTAAACCTTACTACTTCAGGAGGGAATTCATTGCAGCCTCTTTCCAGGACTGTAGGAACCACCCCATTTCCTCAAGCAATTTGGGATTTGTGTGTCAACTAGTGTCAAACAGCCTATATTTCTGAAAGGACTTGTGCTCATTGTATGATGCTTTCTTTCTGAATTTGTTTCTGCTTCTTGAAAATATTCATGCAGAATTTGCAATGAAAACCCTCTCTGTTGTGTATACAATGTGTATCTTCAGTCAGGCACACTCATGTTACTGTTGCAATGCTTGGAACTGTGGTGTTGGAACAGTGCCTAAATGTGTAGTTCACTGATCTCAGATATGATACTGACGCTTTTAATCAGACAGCCTTTTGTGGTCCAAAATGCAATCTTCAAGTATTTATTTTCATTTATTTTGTTTTTGCATTTATATCCAATGTTTCCTCTAGGGAGGTTAGGGGGGCTTATTTGGTTCTCCCACTCCCTATTTTATTCTTTCAACAAGCCTGTGAGGCTGAGAGATGGTGATTGACCCAAGGTTCCCTTGTGAACTCAAATAATAGTGAGGATTACATACGCTTCAGGTTACATACGCTTCAGGTTACAGACTCCGCTAACCCAGAAATAGTGCTTCAGGTTGAGAACTTTGCTTCAGGATGAGAACAGAAATCAGGCTCCGGTGGTGCGGCAGCAGCAGGAGGCCCCATTAGCTAAAGTGGTGCTTCAGGTTAAGAACAGTTTCAGGTTAAGTACGGACCTCCGGAACGAATTAAGTACTTAACCTGAGGTACCACCATATTGTGAAATTGCTTCAAGAGTGCAAATGTTTGCATAGATATTGACTATTTATATGGAACCAGCTTGATACTTAAGCCAGCAATATAGGGTCAAAACTTGTAGTTTCGTTGTGCATGTATTGTACTGAGTTGCTGTCCTAGCTACCTCTTATCTGGTCATTTACAATGCATTCTTTAATGTCATTTGCATTCCATTCCCTGCAAACCTTGGCCTTGTTCTGGAATGTTTCTTTCCACAGAAAGCTGAATAGCAGATTGCAACAGTCTTAACAATATGTGTATATGCTGCTGTGCTAGTCACGTAACACCACCAGGCAATAGAAGTACTGGTGTTGGACTGGTGTAAATTAAGATTTTCTGTTTCTTGAGATGCCCTTATTTTGGCTGGTGAGATCTGGGCTTTATTTGTTTTTTGGTCTCTGTGTCACATTCAGATTTTGAACTCCATATCTCTTAGCAACGTTTGAGAAATCTAAGCCAATACAAAACCCTAATCTGTTATAATATAACTGTTCCTTTTCCCAAATGCAGCAGTCAAATATCTCATATTTTGATTAAAAATGCTTGTGGATGGAGATAATAATAATCCAGTAAACTAATAACAAAAATACACTTCATATACATCTTGGCATACTGCTGTGAAGTAGACTTCAAAATGGAAAGAATTTTAATAAGCCTATAAAAGGGTGTGGACAAGTTTGTAAGGAGTAAATGCATTCACTCTTGTTCAGTTTGAATTTGGGTGTGGTAATGACCTCACCCAACAATGGGGAAATATCCATCAAGAAGCATCAAGCCAAACTGCTTATTGGTGCCTGATATGCTATTCACAGACCTAGTTTGCGGATTCCCACCCCCCTTTTTTTATCGAGAAGTATGTACATTTATAAATTATTTGCCCTCTTTAAACTTATCCTGATCACCATATTCTTTATGCATTTAAGCTATGGGTAGGCAACCTAAGGCCCATGGGCCACAAGCGACATGGGGGTTGTTTAACCGGCCCACGAGCTGCCCCCAAACTGAGCCGCCTGCTCAGTGAGTCCCCGTGTGCTGCGCTAAACCAGCGTGGCGTGGGGACTCGCTTTCGTGGCACCGGAAATTGCGTCTGCACAGGTGCCGGAAATCGTGTATGCTCAGGCACCAAAAATTGCGCAGGCGCTCACAATCCAGCCCACGGAGGGATCTCTGCTGGAGTGAACTGGCCCAGGCGAGGTAAACCTTGCAGACCCCTAATTTAAGCAAAACATTTAAGCAAAGTTTAATTTTGTAGAGACGAAGTTAATAGGATGTGTAGGCTGACGGTATGCAACATTTGAACCATTAAGGTTTCTGCTTCCTACTAACAGAGAGTTATTTCTTTCCCCTCTCTCATAACCTTTGGATAAATCTCTCCATAGACTTGTCTGGTTTCACATTGCCTGTTTTCACTTATATAATTCAGACTGGACACTATCTGTGCTCTTGGCTGACTATCATTTATTTTCTGTAAACAGGGTCCTGCAACCTCCTGGAGGAAGTTCCAGCAATCTCTTTGGAAGCCCAGAAGAAGTCAACTCCTCTTTCAGGCCGCACAGAATGACATCTAACATATTTGGAGGAGCTGAAGAAACTTCAAACGTTTCAAAGAGAACAAACCCTCCAGGTGAGAGTCATCTTCCTGAGGAACTCTATGTAAGGGAGTGGCAGGTTTGGCTTTGCCTGCGAATACATAACCTATACTTTGTCTACCTCTATTCTAGCAGAGTTTTACCATATTGTATCGCCATTGAAAGCCTCTGTATATTTCAGACTATCCTTGTTAATCAAAGAAGTGCTTAGGTTGTGTTCGGCCAATATTTTGCATGCAAGAGATGAATTGCACTGCTTTGCTAACTGATGTAATTCAGCCTGACAAACAGATGTTTTATCAGTTTGCACAATCTTGCCGCATAGATTGCATCTTACAAATGGAGATTGCAAGTGTGTGCTTTGGCAGATGGGGACCAAACCAGTAATTCAACCCTGGAAAGGTTGCATAATAAAACTTGATGAAAATGATCATTTAAATATGGTGGCAACAGATTGCAGTGCATACCACCCTCACCCAAATACCACTGTTGTGCCAAGGATGTGGTAAGATATGGTGTTTGATCTCATACCACCTAGGCTGGCTGATACTAAAAGCACAGGTTTATAATTGATATTGGACTTCTAAACGTTGAGGTGTGTGGGATGTAGGACTCAAGCTTTCTGTTTATGGTAGTAACATATCATCTTTCAGCTGTGGTATTTAGACAGTGCTGCATTAAATGGTGGCTTAGGCAGAAGCAGTTCTTGGCACTCTCCCAGTGAACAAAGAGGCTACTTTTTAATAAATTGTATAAAGCAATTTGAACAATGGGCTTCAGTTTTAGAGCATGAAGGTGAGTCAAAATATTTCTAGAAGCTTGTCCATGCATGTTCATTTCCATACTGCTGGCGTCTGCATCCACTTGCAAACATTGTTGCAGCATATAGCTGTTCTTATTGCAGTATTGTGTGACATTGGAAATCAAGTGGAATAAACTTTCCTGGAATGATCTCACGCATAACAAATGCTACAGTCAGTGCTAGCTGGGCAGCTTGTCTAGCAGTGGAACCTTTTACACATTAGACATCTTCAAATCATCTTTTGGTTGATTCCCAGCCTATTAGGTTAATAGTCAGTGCACATTGCACAGGGAAACTAAATTGAATCCATTGAAAATACAAACAGTGCTGATAATGGACTGACTCCTGGAGCTTATCATGAGCTACTTGGAAGAATCTGAAGGAGAAGTTCTTAGTAACTTCCACTAGTACTGCTGTCTTGCAGGTGGGAAGGACAGTGGAATATTTGAGGACCATAAACCTAATCCTTCTCGTCATCTTGCAAATCCACCTGGTGGAAAAACAAGCAATATTTTTGGGTCTCCACAGCCTGTCGACATTGTCAAAGCTCACCCAAACAAACCCAAGGTAACTGTATTGTAGATTTTGCCCATTTCCTTTTCCTTTTTTCTTTTTAATAAAGCCACAGGAGAACTCAGATCAGATCATAGGAAGAACGATCTGTGTAAATGAAGCAGCCATGCATTCATTTGTATCATTGAGGTTGCTGAATCTCAGGGCCCCTGGGTATGGAATTGAGAAGCTTTTGATTCATTGCATTCATTCCTGATCATGCTGACCCAGCCTTCTGTCCACTGCAAAGTGTTGAATTAGATTGCACATCTATCTAGAAGAAACGTTGACCACTGTGAGATGAGGATGCTGGACTAGATGAGCCAGTGGCCTGCTCCAGCAGTCTCTTAAGTTCTTATAATAAGCAGAATCCCTTCTGCCTCATGTGTGGAAGACAACCCTGCAGAAATGCAAGCTACGTGCTAGAAGTTCTGCCCTTAAAAAGAGAGAATGGTAGCAGAAATTGCTTGCCTTTCTTGCTTGAAGGAAGGCTAAGCAAACCTAGAGTTGCTTTTTTTAAAGGGGCAATACATTCCCAAAGAACTTGGTTTTTTAAAAGTGGTTTTCCCCTTACAGGATCATGCTGTTATCCTGAATGACAGAGGGGATGTGCCACAAGAACTAAAACCAAAAGGTAAGTGGAACAAGTTTTCTGGGAAGCAGATTTCCAAAGCATGGGTTATCTTTTAAAACTAGTATGAAATCAAAACAGAATGAAAAGCTAAGAGCAGAATGAAAAACATTTTCATACATATAAAAGTCAGGTGTAACACATCCGATCCACTGAAAGACGCCAAAAATATCTAAATCTCTCCAGACTAAGGGACAAAAGCCAGGGTATAAAGAAACATTCTTATCTGGTGCCTGAAAGTAAATAGTGATAGTGTCAGGCTGTAGGTCACTTTGTGACACTCCTCTGTGTGTCAAAAGTAACAAATAATAATAGTGTGTGCAAGCAAGACTTCTGTGGCTGATCTTGAGGCCCCAGGAAGCTCGTAATTGTAGGCATTCTGTCAACTGCAGATGCCTAATACAGCTTGTGGGTGGCTATAGGGAGATAGAATCTAGACAAACATTGAGGACTTAACCTATCTCTTCAGTATATGTGGGATGAACAAAATTCCCGGAAGGCTTGTTAAAATGAGATTTATCAGAATCCACAAAAAACACTTTTAGGTTGAAGAGGGTTTTTTTTATTTTCCAAAGAAACCAATCTTTGGTATGTTAACTTTCTAATGGGAAAATGACTTGGTCAGCTGCTGGCTCTGTCAGCAGCTTCTTAGATGCTACTTACCCACAGTTACAGCATTCAGTGCCATAAGTAGAAAAGCAAGAAGCTCTTTGGAATGAACTAAGAGTCCTTTAAAGGCTTCAGCAAAATAGTCAAAGATTCTTCAGAAATCTTCAGCTTCACAACAGCTTGAATTTGAGCTGAAATATTACTGAGAATTTTTTATTTCTGTTACAAGAAATTGAATATGAAAATGCACCTCTGACTGCAATTTTTTAATATATGGATGTGATGTACAAGGTGCCATATATTGCCTGGCTATTATCTTGAAGGGTAGTTCTTCTAGATTTGAACAGTTTGACCAAATGACTTAGAAACTCAAAGTTAATCTAGATCCCTTAAGGGATGTCTCCCATTTTCCCTATGTAGGTAAAAATCCCATCAGAAGCAGATGCATTCAATAAATTGACATGCTTGCATTGTTTTCAACTTTGCTTACCAATAATTCCTTACTAATTTGGTTGAGGATCTTTTAAAATGTGGAGAGTGAAATGGATTTGCTTGGCTTATTTTGTGTGTGGGTACAGTACAACCTCAACTTACCACTGCCCCTACTTGCGGACAATCCAACTCGTAACCGCAGCAAACCCGGAAGTAAATACTGGGTTTGCTGCAATTCGTGCACATGCAGAAGCAGCTGCCGCTGTCTGCACATGTGCAGAACGGCACTGCCGCTGAATGCGCACACACAGAACGGCACTTCTCCCAGCGACCCGGATCGACTCACGAATGGACCTTTAGAACGGATTCCGTACGTGAGTAGAGACTCCACTGTACCTGTAAAGAGTTACAATTTGAAGAGATCCCTGCATCTGAATTTCCTTTAAAAAAACAACCCTGTATCTTCTGAATTTTATAAAAAGCATTCAGTGCATCTTCTAAAAGTACAGAATAGATTCTCCACAATTCAGTCTTCCTATAACTATATGAGAATATTCTGGAATGGGTTGCTGTTCCGCTGGATGCCAGAGCTAAGCCTGATACAAATAATATGTATCTGATCTGAGCTTCTGTCTACCAGTGTGTATTACCATCTCCTGCTAAGCTAAATGTCTGAGATTACTACTTCTTAATTGCTGATTATTATACAGTCGGTAGCACTAACCTTGTGCTAAGTCATTCCCTCTGCCATGAATTCATGGCTTAAGCTATACTTTCTCCTGGATATGGCTTACCACTAAGAAGTAGATGAGCATAGTTCTTGATGAGCTGCACAGGGCTCGGGGACCACTCTGTAGGTGACAGATTGTTCACCGGTTGTTTCTATAGGCATTCCAGTATGGATGAGTCAAGGGCAGTATCCAATTTTTATTTGAAGAACTGATTTTTTCTGGGGGTTTGTTTGTTTGTTATATTCAATATTTGACACAGCTATTATTATTCCAGATCAATAAACCTAAATGAAAAGACTTGTGGAGAGAGGAATATAAGCCACAAGTATTTAGTGTGTGTCTATCTGCAGTTGTGTCAGTATCTGTTCCTTAAAGGCCTGGGAATGGCCTTCACACACTTTCATAATACTTTTTTTGTCCCCATTATAGTGGCCTGCTTGGTGGGCTGATTTAATACATTTTTTAAAGGCGTTTGTGTGTGTGCATGTGTTCAGTACTGGGTGCCTTTCCATGCTCCTTGTAAAGCTTTTTTAGCAGAGTATTCTTGGGGAGCAGCATTTCACAATGCTTCCGCAGCATACATGACACAACTATCACCTTGTTAACATGGAAATAAAGTGCTAACGGGGGGCTGAACGAAGTGCAGCTGGGTAAAATACATGTAATGCAATCTATAATTGTCATAAGACTGGGTGAATATTCTGGCATGGCCACCTGACAACATATCTTAATTTACAATTACAGAAGACCAAAGACCACAGGTGGAAGATACAAGTGAAAAGAGAGAGCCACAGAAGAAGGAGAGCACCAAAGAGCCTGGACCCAAAATGGATGATCATGAGCCCAGGCTAGGGCCACGGCCACGATCACACAACAAAGTCCTCAACCCTCCTGGGGGCAAATCCAGCATTGCCTTCTATTAAGGAAAGTGTTCTCTTCCCTCCCCCCTCCCCACAATGGAGTCAGCACAGAAACAGTTTTCAAGGTTTGAACCAGAAGTTTAGCCTCCTGCTGCTTGAAGAAAGAGCCACTTAGTGGTTTGGCATATTCAGTATGTGGCAGAAGTTAGCTTGAGCTTCTCTGGCTTTTAAAGTTGCAGAACAGACTTCTGAGAGTACCCTGAGCTCATGCACTTCTGAGGCAGAATATTGTTTCCTTGATGCACAGATTAGGTAATATAGCCCTGAAGGGATTTTATTTGTGCTAGATAAGGAGAAAGGATGGTCTAAACTCTGACTAAAGATCTTCCTGTGGACTAGAACTGCCCTTCATCATCTTGTAAAAGAGGGAGAACCTTACTAAGCAAGCAGATCCTCTTCTGGAGAGTAATTGTAGTCAAAATGTATTGTGCAAGAATTCATTTTTTGAACTCTTGAAAGTCTTCAACCTTTTGGCTAGTTAAGGAAGGTGCAAGTTGAATGACAATATATTTGCAGTTGTGGATGGCACAGAATGATCTGAAAATTCAGCCAAACCACTCTTGTCTATAATCAGACCTTGAATCTTGCCCAATGAGATGGTTAAGAATATAGTGTTCTACCCCATAATTAGCCTCCAACAGAAGCTGTTTGTACTCAAGGTTCTTTCTGCCCTATAAGGGTCTAGTCTTATCTAATTCTGTGCTGACTCTGTTAGACTATTTGCCTTCCCTCCTTATTGACCACTTCGTCCTATAATTTGGGTAGTTTTCAACTCCTCTTCCCCAGAGACAGCACCTTTAGCTATGCTGAGTGAGGCTGCAGCTGCTGTGCTGCCCACCCTATTTTTCTAGTTCTCCCCACCTTGTCCACCACCAGTACTTCAGAATTGAAAGTCCTGATTGTAGCAGGCAGAGGAGAACCTGGAGAAAGGCTGCAGAGGCTGGAGCCCTGGTTATTGCAGTTAAAAGTATAAATAACGTATTGGTGACCCCATCTGGAAGCACGGACTATCCCACCTGGTTACTTCTTTGCATTGTAGCTGCCTTGAGACTTCTGTTTGTCTCTTTCACTCACTCCATCCAATTGGGGATGGTTCCTGGATTTTTGCAATACAATACTCCTGGTGCACAGACTTCAGATTTTTTTTGCAATATCTTTGTATTGTTTTCTGGAATTTTATTATGTGGGTTTAGGGGGTGGGAGGGGCTCTTAAACTTCATGTATTTAGATTCCTGACCAGCTGTACTTTAAGACTTGTTCTTTTTTTAAAAACATCAAGTGCAGTGGCTTGCCTTTAGAACTCCCATTATATATAGAAGTTCATCAGGCTTGCCAAAGAACTAGTGGCCTTTCATGCAAAATGGCTCTAGGTACCAGCAGAAAACATTTTGCAAATGGGTTCTGAGAAACAAGCTCTGTGCCAGATATTAAAAGTAGCTTGGAGTTCTGTCCAAGTTATTGTTTTGACTAAAAAGTCACCTCTACTGGGGAAGAAAAATTATTCATCGCCATTCTTCAAAAATGTGTAGCACCTCAAAAGAAAAAGAGGGAAACCCCACAGTAGAACAGGGAATAAGAGTTTGGTGTGGGGTGGATGATGAGCTTTGTGGTGGATTTGTTCTAAAAAGGTGCAACATGGGAAGAATTGGCTCAAACTTGCTTCTCTGGCAGTATTTGCATTGTGTTATGGACTTCCTCTTGTCTAAAGCATCAAGCTTTACCTGGGGCTGAAGTATTAAAAGGTGCATTTTCACCAGTGCCTCTGTTTTGGATAGCAGTTTTCCAGCAAAGCCTTAAATTATTACTGATTTAATTATACCTGTGCCATTATTTTTCTCAAGGGGTGCCTGGGGAGTACACTATGTATCCAGAAAGGATACTTTTATTATTAAAAAAAGGTGGGGTTAATGAAAATTCAGAATGTGTTGAATCATGTACTACTCAATAAACAGCTGCATTTTGTCACTTCATTATCGTGTGCCAAGGCTGTGAGTCCTAATAGTGTTCTTTTGTGTCTTAAATCACCTTGTGTGTTTAAATCACCAATACTGAGACATGTGGACTACCAAATGTCCCATTAAAATAACTCTGGTGGACATATTTATATAGTGCCATCCATCTGTACTGTACTGGGTAATTTTAAGCAGAAAGTAAATACAATTCCCTGTCCTGACAAGTTTGTAATGAAATTATGGATGAATGCATCCATTTCTTGGCAGAGAATAAAATTCAAATATTGTTTGAAATAGAAAGTATCTTAATTCAGAATCAAGAGATTCAGGTGTCTGTCTGTACAATCAACACTTGCAAGGAGGGCCTTTTCTAGTTGGAAGTTGCCACACCTGTGGTTCATAGCTCAAATTCATGCTACCATTCTTCTAAATGACATTTCTCTGTCCCTTCAAAACCATCCTCTCAAAAAATCCATCTCTTCTGTGAAGCATGTTTGGCACAACCTCTTCAATTCCTACTGTGCCTTAGCCCCAAATACTTGCAACTGAATGAACTGCATATCATTTGTTTACCTCATCCCCATCCTTCTTCAGTTTCCCCTTTGTCAACTTTGTAAGCATCTTAGAAAAGGGACCTATCCTTTTGTACTCAGTGAAGCACCATCCAATTTGGCTATGCAAGTTATCAGAAGAGTTCCCCATGCTTTGCTGTGTAAATTCACTGATGCCAGTACTATTGCAAGAAAAAGTAAATAGAATACGCAGAACTTTATTTTGTGTGTTATTGGCCAGTGAAGTGGTATTGTCATTAGCTATGCTACAGTGACCTGAAACCTTTTACTGACTAGTTTTCACCTTAATCCCTACCTCAACATCTTTGTAGCAGGTTACAGTATAAATAGTCCATTTTCTAAATATATATACTCTCTATGCAAGGAGGGGAATGTTTTTCTACCTCCTTCACTTTTTAATATTGCTAACAGAATGTTTCTTTTGCAGTAAAATACCTTAAGGCTGACTCAGTCTTCAATCACTAGGAAAGAAGCGTTAACTTTATTGGATTCATTTCTGTACCATCTGTTCTGTCCTCACATTAGCTGAAGATAGTAGCTGCCTTTCAATACAATTCTCTGGTTGCCTGCAGATGGTTCCTAATTTGACCTCTCAGCAACATTAAGCAATACTCCAGTACTTGAAAATGAGCAGTGTTGTCATTAAGTTAATCAACTTGTGCTAGTGATTTAATACTGGTGTGCTCACACAACTTCAAGGAAATTATTTAAGAAATATTAAAAATCTTTTAATTCCTTTCTCCTAGTGGCATTAGCAAGCCAAAATCAGCATTCTGTTAATGTTGTTGCAGTATAGCGTAGAAATTCATGTACATAATTGCTAGGTGTAAAAAGAGATACTGTGGCAAAGGGGGAAAGACTGGAAGTTGTTCTGGGTAGAGTACTACATTTTTAACTTGTGTTATTAATCTGACAAGCCTCCTTGAGGCTTCTAAGAAACAAAGTACTGCCCTGCTTCAGATTTTTCTGTAGCCTTATGACCAAAAGTATGACCTACACTTTTGCTATAAAGTTACTAGAGTTACTAAACTCTAGTACCAAAGCAGGATAATGCTGGTAATAGCTGCCACCTTACCCATTGCTGGAGTAGGAATATTTAGTGATGTACATTATTCCTTTTGGAAGACTTGGAAGTATTTTCTCCGTAACAGTCCTGTGTTAGTAATACTGATGTGGTGTGTGCTGGAAAGCTACATGAGCACAAAACCCCCAAACTCTTTGGACATCAGCAGAGCAAGAACTTCATAGGAGGTATGGAAAAAATACTTTACTCCAAACACGGTATTGTTGGTGGAAGCTCTCTGCATATGGGCATTTGCAGACTGGGCAAGGCCCAAATTCATGCAATAGGTAAGACCCACTAGGTGAAAACTTATTAAACTGAGGGCATTCGTCAAATGCAGCTTTCTAAACAATTTTTACTGCAGAGCAGAGATAACTAACCTGTAGTATTCCATATATTGTTGAATTCTCATAAGCCCCCAGCCAGAATGGCTAGTAGTTGGGCATAATGGAAGCTGTTATCCACCAATAATCTAGACAGCCACAGATTCTACCACTCCTGGTATTATATGTTATTCAAATAGCTCACAGCCAACATTATCCATGTAAAAAGCCTGGGATGAAAGCCAAGAAGTTGTTTTTCCAGTACATGTTGTGTTGCTGGCTCCACACCCAGCTCTTGAATGTAATCATGGATAAGTTTTGGCAAGATTTAATAGCCTGAAGGAAGGTGCTAGCATTTCACAGAATTATAGAACTGTAGAGTTGGAAGGGAGCCCAAGGGTCATCTAGTCCAACCGCCAGCAATGCAAGAATGTAGGAATTTGCAGGCAGGCAACCAACTCACTGAAAACTTCTCCATTGGGGATCCTGATCAATTTGCACTTACGTTTGTCAAGAATTCTAAAACCATCGAATAAGTAAAGTATTTCTTTTCATCCACTGCATGCTCCTATTTGTTATTTTGGCTAACATCAAGGAATCATTGTGCATACACACAAAGTTTTGTTTGGGGCCTCTGCCATAGAAAACGGATTAGGTCAAGACATGGGCATGAACCAGCATGAAATAATATTGACTCCTATTCATTCCATAGCTTTTTGAGGTTCACGTTCGCCAAGAGATTGTGCTACATTTGAAGGGGATGTCCACACTACCTGCAAACATAATAACAGGATAGATACCTAGGCCTGCAGCAGAGATTCTTAGAAGACATGTTCTGAATATCCCAATGCTTAAGTGGGTCTTGTATGATAAAGATGTAACTTGCAAATTTACTCACTGAATTCCCATTGATTTCAGTAGGATTTGACTTCCATTAGTGATGCTTCTGTGCTTTTCAAACTACAACATGCAGAAAAATTCTGCCTGTACTGGAGAGCCATGAGCTGGAAATAACTGTCCTCTTGTTGAAGTCTTCTTCTATGACAGCAGTTAAACAGCTCCAGTGCCCAAGAGGCAGTATTACAGGCTTTCTTGGCACATGGCAGATTTGTAGAACCTCGTAGTGTAAGATTTCCCTTTCGTTCCTAACATAAGCCCAACTTACATGTATACGAGGGCCTAAAAAGGGCCCTTACATGTATACGAG
The DNA here is from genome assembly GCF_964188315.1 of Podarcis muralis. Lineage (NCBI taxonomy): Eukaryota > Metazoa > Chordata > Lepidosauria > Squamata > Lacertidae > Podarcis > Podarcis muralis. The sequence continues at coordinate 39,410,113 of NC_135668.1, forward strand.
GGCCTAAAAAGGTACTGTAAGTTGGACTTATGTTTAGATTCCTTAATGAAATATTAGACAGTAGCCCACAGAGGGCTTCCTAGTTGATGGATCCTTCATCTTCCACCTCACTGAGGAGTGGGGCCGTGTCTACAGGCTGCCTAGCAGGCTCCTCTGTTGATGAGTGCTTTGTTGAACGGTTCAATGTTCCACCCTAGAAAAAGAAGTCAGGAAAATGAAACTGGGCATTTTAGGGTTTGGAATCTCGCTGTCAGCTGGGGTGCTAGACTATGATTTTTCCAAACCCTATTTCACCACCATATAAAGCAGGAATCACATTCTATCAGGTCTGCCTGAGAAGTGTTACCTCCTGGTCATAATTACACCCTAGTGGCCTTATTCAGGGAAGTTGGTCGCAATGACAGCAGCAGCAGAGAACTGGGGAGAAGTTTTAACATCATATATGCCACCACCCACACCAATTTTGGTTACACCTAGCAACAAGAGGTAAAGGCTGCAAGCTCCTCATCTCTATTTTAAATAAAGTAAGTAAAGGTAAAGGGACCCCTGACCATTAGGTCCAGTTGTGGCGCTCATCTCGCTTTACTGGCCGAGGGAGCCGGCGTACAGCTTCCGTGTCATGTGGCCAGCATGAATAAGCCGCTTCTGGTGAACCAGAGCAGCACACAGAAACACTGTTTACCTTCCCGCTGGAGCCGTACCTATTTATCTACTTGCACTTTGACGTGCTTTCAAACTGCTAGGTTGGCAGGAGCAGCGACCGAGCAACGGGAGCTCACCCCGTCGTGGAGATTCGAACCACCAACCTTTTGATCGGCAAGTCCTGGGCTCTGTGGTTTAACCCACAGCGCCACCCGCGCCCCTTTAAATAAAGTAATTAGCAGTAATAACTGGAGTCAGGCTGGGTCTGTCTAATGTTAAGACTCATTTGTTTAGCGACCTGCTTCCTCTCTTGCTCTACAGTTCTCTCATGAAAAAAGTGCTTTAGAACTGAAACCAACTCCCTAAAACATTTATTTCTTACTAGAAAAAGCAGTAAGACAAAATCCTCCATTTCTGGATACAGTGTGGAACCTTGTGGCTTTGCATAAAGTCATTCAATGTTTTCTTAATTAGCAACAACTGAATTTTTAAAAACCAACGTGGAGTGATATTGTTTTGCTAGGATTTCGGGCTACCTGCACAACAGCATCTTTGCTAGGGGAAACTGACTTCTTAGCGTATGGCATAAAGAATGAGAGAGGACCAAAAATCAAAAGAAATGGGCAGAACTCTGCTGCCACCACCAGTCTTCTTAATGGCCCAGTTTGGGGTTCTGAAATTTTAGCCAATCTTGGCTGTGCATTATGATGCTTTCCTTAGGAAATCTTTGGGACATAACCTCTTTTTTTATTTAAAAAGGAAAGATATTATCAGGCAGGAACGTGGAGCAGAATTAGGCTTCTTTATGGCAAATGCCCCAAATACTGATCCTTACCTGCTTCTTGTCCACTATGTTGAGGCTGATGGAGGCAACAATGCAAGCAATGGTGTTTGCCAGCATGAAGACCATCATCTGTTGCCATCGCCACAATGGGATCTTTAACTCACTGCAAGGTAAATAGTAATAAATGTACATATGGCAAACAAGACAGCCAATTGCTTGAGAATTTACATCCCCTTATGTAGTAGGGTTGCCATATCTCAAGAAGTGAAAATCTGGAATTATTAATTTTTGGCCAAAGTTGTGGGCTGCTTTTTTTTTCTTTTCAAAATCTTCCCCCACCCAAAATTGAAGTTTTTTGGAAATTCGCCAAAAATTCAACACTTCCGATGTGGGCTGCCATATGCTTGGGTTTCCCCAGACATTTTAACTGGTTTCCGAAAATTCAACCCAGATGCCATTTTTGACAGACGAATCACGGAAATATGGCAGCCTAATCATGTAAAGTGGGACGCGGGTGGCGCTGTGGGTTAAAGCCTCAGCACCTAGGACTTGCCGATCGAAAGGTCGGCGGTTCGAATCCCCGCGGCGGGGTGCGCTCCCGTTGCTCGGTCCCAGCGCCTGCCAACCTAGCAGTTCGAAAGCACCCCTGGGTGCAAGTAGATAAATAGGGACCGCTTACTAGCGGGAAGGTAAACGGCGTTTCCGTGTGCGGCTCTGGCTCGCCAGAGCAGCGATGTCACGCTGGCCACGTGACCCGGAAGTGTCTCCGGACAGCGCTGGCCCCCGGCCTATAGAGTGAGATGGGCGCACAACCCTAGAGTCTGTCAAGACTGGCCCGTACGGGCAGGGGTACCTTTACCTTTACCTTAATCATGTAAAGTAAAGGGTAAAGGGGACCCCTGACCATTAGGTCCAGTCGCGACCGACTCTGGGCTTGCCGTGCTCATCTCGCTTTATTGGCCAAGGGAGCCGGCGTACAGCTTCCAGGTCACCTTCTGATCGGCAAGTCCTAGGCTCTGTAGTTTAACCCACAGCGCCACCCGTGTCCCGCCCAATCATGTAGACATATGCAAAATAATGTGATCCCATCACCAAGCCTTGGAGCAACATGGGATCTGGGGTTTGGGAGTGATGGTGACAATGGTGTCATTTTCTTGACGGCACAACTGTGAGGAAGGAAGAAAAGCAACTATTCTCACCTTGACTTTGTTCCCAGAATCCGTCCCACAATCACATTAGAAAGGCCAATTCCAATCATCTGTACGGATGTTGCAAGCCCCATGGCTGTTCCCAAGGTTGCCTGGGGGACCACAAGGGGTATAGAGGGCCACATGCTAGCCTGTTAAGAGGTGATTGAAACAACAGAAACAGTGAGAAAATAGGTGATTTGAGAAGTAAGATTGTTAAACTAGGGGGAATGGATTTTTTCAGCTTCGGCTTTTGTTTCCACCCATGTACCTAAGAGAGGGAACATGGAAGCTTCCTCTAATGAGGCAGGCTAGGTAAATGATGTAGAACCTATTCCTTGTATTCTAGGGAAGCAGAAACCAGGAATGGGGAAATAACATCACATTTATGATGACTTACTGCTGCAAAGGAGTAGGTAATGCCCAGCCAGATGGTAGAAACAAGTGGAGGAACGAACGTGAAAGCCAAGAGGGCAAAGACGGGCAAAGTCAGCACTGCACAGCCAACTGCAAATACACCTCTCAGTCCAACATAATCCTGAAAAATGAAAAAAAAAAGTAATAATTCTACATACACTGCTGTATTGCTTGGCGATCTGCTTGGTTGTCTAAAATGCCGTAGTTTTCTGTGTATAAGACGAGGTTTTTTCCTTATAAAATAATGTCAGAAATGGGATTGGTTGCTGCCGCGAGCAAGAGATTTTTAGTGGCGATTGGGCGGGTGATTGGTGGCTGTGGCAAATGCTGCTGTCGATGGTGAGTGGGCAGATGATTGGCGGAATTGGTGACGCGTGCGATACCAATTGTCGGTCTGGGCAAGCCGCCCCCCACCCCCCCTGCTCAACAACTGTGGGCAATCCTCCCCTCCCCATTTTCTTAATTTTGTGTCCCGCAAAATAGTGGGCATCTTATACACAGGGGTGTCTTATACATGGAAAAATACAGTACATTGTAAGGCTTTTTAAAAATATATATAAAAGCAATCCAATCTATCATTTGATCTAACTTGCGGTCAGGTTCCAAAACCCAGCCCTCCTCATTTCGATTTGCAAAAGCCTGCTACTCCAGCGGAATAGCTGAATGTGCAGCTCTCGCCCTGCAGAAACCATGTCAAGGAATTCCAACCCCTGCCCAAGCATTACACCAAAGCCAGTGACACAAGCACTTACGATCAGTATGCCGACTGCCGCTGAGAGAACAAGGGAGCTATCGTAAACCGCCCCAGCAATGTAAGCAGCTGCCTGTTGGGTGTAGCCAGGATACTTATCTTGGATAAACTTGCTGGAAAGGGTTGCAGGAGAGAGAACCCCATTAAGATTCTAGATCACATGACAGAAAGATTTCCTTTTTATCCATATGGAAACAATTGAGCTCTTCTGCCTTGCTTTTTTCCAAGGGCCTCTGCAGACAAATGGCCACATCCGCACCATATATTTTAAGTACGGTTTAACAGTCATGGCTTCCCCCAGGGAATCCTGCAGCTTCCTAAGGGTTCTGAGAGCTATTAGGAGATCCTCATTCCCTTATAAAGCTACAATTGCTAGAGCTCCCTGAGAATAAAAACAATGTTGTTTGGTAAACTGGCCTTCTGCCCAGGGCTGATCAGAGCTGTGGTACAACAGCATCTAGAGGCCATCACATTGGCTACCCCTGCCGTAGACCATGCCTGTGCCCAGAGAGTCTTTAAATCCCTAGCAAAACTCCTGTTCTGCTTTGCACTTACCTAACATAGTGGTGCTATCAGGGGAGGACTTTTGAGGCAGACATCAAAAGAATGAGGGAGAAGCATGGCTAGCTTGCCACATTTCATAGTAAGTGGCGTAATACACATGACCATCTAAAGACAACAACCCCCCCCCCTGAAAAAAGACCCACTGAGTCCAGAGTCTAAAATTGTCTCACTGTACCAATGGCTTAACGTCACATCTCAACCCCTCCAATCAATACACGTTTTGCTGATGCAGAAGAGCAGTGCAGGAAATCTGCCAAGGTCACAGCACTTTAAGGTGGAATCAGAAAGGATGAGATCCAAATCTCCCAAGACAAGGGAAAGGTGCCCCAGCCTGTGTATCTGAGGAAGCTGCAATACGACCCAAGAGCTGCCATGTAGGGCACTTTGAAGACCAAGCACAGCCCAAGAAGCTGGCCAGGTGCCAGGGGGCTTTTTGGCTGCGGCCACTCAGGATGTATTGAAAGGAGGACTCTTTCCAGAATTAATGACTTCTGAAAGCTCTGCAAAGGTATCAGGCCTTTGGTTTCTACCCTCCCGCTTGAGGAAGAGGAGGAGTTGCTGCTGCTGTTATTAGGATTTATCTTCCATCGAAGAACTTTCCCGAAGCAGCTTACCTGACATAGTAATGAGATGAGGTGTCTCTATCTCCCTCGTTATTGGCTTAGCAAGAATTTTAAAACATTCCCGTTTACCCAGACATTTGATGGCTACAATGCACTGTTCCTGAGGTCACCGGCTGAGAGAATGTATTTAATGTTTTAGAATTTTTTTTCTGTTTTAGAATGCTTTTTTTTTAATGTATATGGTTTTTACTACACAGTGGTACCTCGGGTTACATATGCTTCAGGTTACAGACTCTGCTAACCCAGAAATAATACCTCGGGTTAAGAACTTTGCTTCAGGATGAGAACAGAAATTGTGCTCCGGTGGCGCAACAGCAGCGGGAGGCCCCATTAACAAAAGTGGTGCTTCAGGTTAAGAACAGTTTCAGGTTAAGAACGGACCTCCGGAACGAATTAAGTACGTAACCAGAGGTACCACTGTATTTTGAAATCACTGAGATGCTTCATAAGACATTGAAAGACAGTCTCCTGATAATCATCTGATGCAACAGAAGCAAAAAGCCAGACCTTCATCTACCCTGGTTCCAAGCCATAAAGTACTTTGAAGCAGGGATGGGGAACCCTGCAGACCTCCAGATATTGGACTCCCAACTGGCACCAGCCAGCATGGCCAGTGATACAGGAGTTGTAGCTGGCAACACTTGGGAGGGCCACAGGCTCTTCATCCCTGCTTTGAAGGTGTGCACCAGTACTTTGAACTGGGCCCAGAAATGGACCAGCAGCCAGTGCAGCCATTAAATCACAGTTCATCCTACAAGTTTTAAGTCCAACGGTAATGGTATTGATTTGCCAACAGGGAATACTTTGGAAACTAGTAATCCTGAACCCTTCTAGGCCTAGTTTGTTCTAGGGCCACATATGAGAACCAGATTGGCAAGGCAGAGCCAGCCAAAACTAATGTAGTAGAGGAGACTCTGCTGCCCAGTCCATATGAGTTTGGGCCATTCTGCCCACTTCTCACTCACTTATTAACATTCATACTTCTTCCAGCTTCAACCAAACCTCAGCATTGGGACGAGTCACTAAATAAAACTACCACAGTAAACCGTTTACCTGGCATCCGCCACGAAAGGAAAGACCCCGTTGTAGAAAAACATGATGGTCAGGACCAGGAGCCAATAGCGAAGTGGTAGGTGTCGGACATCCTGAACCCGCTGCCAATTAGAGAAAAATAATATGCACATCATAGAATTACAGAGTTGGAGGGTCTTTTTCAACTATCTGGTTCACCTCGCTGCTCCATGCAGGAGATCCAGATATAAAGCGTCTCAAACAGATGACTGTCCAGGCTACGTCTCCCAAGTCATTGGTTCAGTTGTCAGTCTGCTCCTAAGAGGTTTCCTGTAACTTATGCAAATGGCACCATGTCCTCATCCAAAACTCTGAAAGTTAAAAGCATCAGGGCAGGGATGAGGAATCTGTGACCCTTCAGGTGTCCCTGGACTACAGTTCCCATCATTCCTCACCACTGGTCATGCCAGCTCTGGCTGATGAGAAATGAAGTCCAACATTACCTAGAGGGCCTCAGGTTTTCCATCCCTGCTCTAGGGCTGAATTTTCAACACTACCACCTAAAGAAGAAGGATCACCACACAGATTATTATTATACCTTTTTAGTCAGGAAGGATAAAAACGGAAATATTCTGTGACAACACTAGTTCAGGGACAGAGCAGGTATCATATCATAGACTCCGTTTCCCAGTTTCCTTTATTTTAAAAAATCAATTTTGTAAAACTTGGGATGTAGTGAAAAATATGTATTTTGGGGCTGTAAGCTGTGGATTACTTAGGCTGTGCATAAATCCAGCACTAAGCCTAGTGCAGCATTGAGGTTTCATTGAAATCTGGCTTTGGCAGTTCCTGCCAGTATCTTTACAGCCTGTT